>NC_091617.1:121923450-122552735 GCF_027580195.1 Bos mutus
TCCAATCAAAAAAGCCAAGAACACTGAAAAGAAATCAATCAAGGATATAAAGAACCCCTAGGCTATGGACAGTGGGGTGTTGTTGTCAGCCTGAAGGCTGAAAGGGGGAAAAGTGAAAGAGAAACTAGAGAAAAAGCTGTAGTTGTTAGTATAACAGAATTTTATGACCTTGGATAGCAGAGATCCATCACTATCAACTTGTGTCTTGACAAGGAAAGAGCCATGACATTAAATACACTTCTTTCACTGTCCTCCTATGCTCTTATTCTGTGTCAGTGCCTCTACATTTTTGAATCTAATAATAATAATAATATAATAAAAATAATAAATATAATTATAATTATAATAATAAAATCAGGAGTAAAGTATCCTATTAATTGCCATCCACATAGTTCAACCTCCTGGAGAGGAGCAGGGTAGAAGGTATACCTAGAAGGTAAAGGGAGACTTGCTAAGACAAGTGGTAATATGTTTTACCTAATATATAAATATATGAGAATTTTCTATATGAAATTCTAGCAATTACTTTAGCCAGATTCTTAAGCTCCATTGTTCATTTCCATATTCCAAGTTGCCATAGGCAGCAGTTTGTGATTTTTTTCCAGCTGTATACAATACAGGTTGACATTTTTCTAGCCTGATACAGCAGTTTTGTTGCTACTTTTCCAGAATTTCCTGGATGACTTTCCAGGTTTCACTTATTCCAGATGCAAATTTAATATATGTTTTAGGTTTTTGTTACAGTAGCACCCAATTTTGACATAATAGTTCATATATTAGTTTGTTATATAAAAGAAATTTAAGACTTAAATATCTATTTGTCTTCATAAACATATTGGCTTAAAAAGTTAATTATTTCATTTAGCTCATGATGCTTTCAGTGCCTAGGTAGTTCCTCTGGTCTGAGGGAGTTCAAATGATTACTGACAGGCTCTATAATGTACCTATAGATGGCTGCCAGTACGTCAGATAATCTATTATAGGCCTCCTTCATATCACTTTGTGTGTGTGTGGGTGTGTATGCTCAGTTGTATCCAACTTCTTGCAACCCCCTGGACTGAATATAGCCTGCCAGTCTCCCCTGTCCATGGAATTTTCCAGGTAAGAATAATGGATTAGGTTGTCATTTCCTACTCCAGGGGATCTTCCCGACTCAGGGATTGAATCCACGTCTCTTGCATCTCCTGCATTGGCAGGAGGATTCTTTATTACTCTGCCACCTGGAAAGAAGTTAGTAAATTGTGACACAGGTCACTTACTTCTCTTCCATGTGTCTCTTCATCTTCTAGTGCACTATTATGGTTCATTTGGTTCCTATTAGTGGTTTCAGTCTCTGCTTGCATCATAGTTTCTATAATCACATTGGTAAAATCAATCCTAGGTCAAGTCCAAATTCAAAGATCCTACCTCCTAAGGGAGCAGAACCCTCTGCTAGCTCACATCATACATGACATAAGAATTAGAAAAGGGAACCCTCTTACACTGTTGGTGGGAATGCAAACTAGTACAGCCACTATGGAGAACAGTGTGGAGATTCCTTAAAAAACTGGAAATAGAACTGCCTTATGATCCAGCAATCCCACTGCTGGGCATACACACTGAGGAAACCAGAAGGGAAAGAGACACGTGTACCCCAATGTTCATCGCAGCACTGTTTATCATAGCCAGGACATGGAAGCAACCTAGATGTCCATCAGCAGATGAATGGATAAGAAAGCAGTGGTACATATACACAATGGAGTATTACTCAGCCATTAAAAAGAAAACATTTGAATCAGTTCTAATGAGGTGGATGAAACTGGAGCCTATTATACAGAGTGAAGTAAGCCAGAAGGAAAAACACCAATACAGTATACTAACGCATATATATGGAATTTAGAAAGATGGTAACAATAACCCTGTGTACGAGACAGCAAAAGAGACACTGATGTATAGAACAGTCTTATGGACTCTATGGGAGAGGGAGAGGGTGGGAAGATTTGGGAGAATGGCATTGAAACATGTAAAATATCATGTATGAAACGAGATGCCAGTCCAGGTTCGATGCACGATACTGGATGCTTGGGGCTAGTGCACTGGGATGACCCAGAGGGATGGTATGGGGAGGGAGGAGGGAGGAGGGTTCAGGATGGGGAACACATGTATACCTGTGGCGGATTCATTTTGATATTTGGCAAAACTAATACAATTATGTAAAGTTTAAAAATAAAATAAACTTTAAAAAAATTAAAAAAAAGAATTAGAAATAGATATGTTGTTTTAAGCCTTTGGAGTTTTGGTATTGTACATATCCATCCTATGCTATCCAATCCTATCCTAATATTGACAATGGTATAGTTATTGGAAATGAAGTTGCGCTATTAGAAGCCTAACATTGCTGGCATTGTTTTATTTTAATTGACCAGTTGATAGACAATTAAGAAATTGATTCCTGAGAATGAAAGCATAGCAGTCTATGCCAGGCAATGGCAAAATGTTTAATAAAACTCATCAGATATAACTTGGAAGCCAGAACATTTGCTTACTGAACTTTTAGATTTAGAAGATATACTAAAGTTGAAATATAATACTGTGTATTGATCACTTTTGACTGGATTTACCTGGTATTACATGAAAATTATGCACTCAGAAAATAGATTGTTTTCAGGGCAAAATAAAGAGTAATGAAGTTTTCCCTGGAGGCTCAGTAGGAAGAATCCACCTGCAAATGCAGGAGACATAGGTTTGATCCCTAATCTAGGAAGATGCCACATGCCATGGAGAAAACAAGTCTGTGCACCACAACTACTGAACCTATGCTCTGGAGCCTGAGAGCTGCAACTATTGAGCCCACATGCCTCTACTACTGAAGGCTGTGTGCCTTAGAGATGGTGCTCTGCAACAAGGGGGGCCACTGCAGTGAGAAGCCTGTGCACCACAACCGGAACATCGCCCCTGCTCGCTCCAACTAGAGAAAAGCCCACCCAGCAACAAAGACCCAGCACAGCCAAAAGTGAATTAAAAAAAAAAAAATTAAAGTAAGTAATGCAGAAATCTGAAAAATTCATAACATAAATTATGAAGCAGTAAAAAGCCTTTTGATTCTTATAGCAGGAGATAAAATCTTGAAAATATGGGAACAACAAAGGCCTTTGAAATTCAGCATGGAATCTAAAGTCAAATTGAGTGTAGCCTGCTTTCTTATTGCTAAAACTTCTCACCTGATTAAGATGATTCAGGAAAATATAGCAGTATTTTCCTATATATAGAAAATATAGCATGACAACAAGTAATACCTGTCAGTGCATAAAATAATTTAGGTCATGAATCAGAGAAAGGGTATAGGTTTTGCCAGAGACATCTGAGAGCTTAATTTGAAAGAGGTTTTCTCCAAAAAAAAATTAAAGATACCAGAAAAAAAAAAGAAAGATAGCTGATCTGAAAGCTATTTTTAAAAAATAACTGGCAGATGGAATTGACTAAATTTGAGTGGCTATGTATAGAGATTGCAGTGCTGCTAAACAGACCACGAGTCTAGACTTGAAAATTCCTGTGACTCTTTGAAAGTAAACAGCCTTTGGGACTCTAGTCTGCTGTGAGAACAAAGGGAACTATAAAAGCTGGGCATATTCCTCAGCAGCTATCAAGGATGAGGGCAAATGAAATGCACCTGTATTAGTCAACTCACTGACATTAACAAAATACCATTGACTGGGTGGCTTAAACAATAGAAATTTATTTTCTTATAGCCTTAGAGGACAGAAGTTCAAGATTACGTTGGCCCTGAATGACTATGTGGAACTAAGCTCCCACATCTACCCAATAAAGATGAAAAGAAATGTTTACATGAAGCGCCACTGAGGCCCTAGGTTATATAATATGCATAAAACCTACTTGGCCTATCTAATGTAACTACCTTTTACTGAAAATTTTAAGAATGTATTCTTAATTAAAAAAAAAAAAACAACTATAATTTTTGTTCTTACTGCAGCAAAATAAAACTGGTAATAATAAGAACAAAAAGCAAACAATTTTTAAATTACAGAAATTAAAAAAAAATTCTACCCTAGAAATAAGAAAAATCAAGCTAAATCTACAAATTAAACAATGTAAATGAAGGAAAGGAGTAAGTGAAAACTGTGAATTGAAATATGTCAAAGCTGCCCTCAGAAGAAATACATAAATTTCATATAAATTTTCCCTCAGAAGTATAAGACCTAAACAAATTTAATAAAGAAAAATATAAGAGAAAACAAATCAGTGAACAATAAACATATATTATCTGGTAATTTATAAAATATATATTCATATAAACAACAATCAGTTGAAAATATTATGTTCAATGATAGTTGTAACTAGGAATGCTAATTGAAAAAACTGATTTTTTTAGTTAATTTTATTGGCAAAAGTTGTAAGATTTTTAATGTTGGTGAGAGCATGAGGATATCAATTCAATAAACATTCATGGAGACTACCGTATACCTGACAATTAGAATGCAGCAGCAAAGAATACAGAAAAAAGTCCCCATCTCTATCATGTTACTGCAATTATAATTATGTTTTAGAGTTTATTAGAAGCTGAAAAGTGTTAGGAAGAGACATAACATAAGAAAGTAAGAGAAGGAATTACCAGCGGTAAAATGACAAGTTATATTTTTATATACCCAGGGTCAATGTTGATAATGGGTTTCCCACATGGCTCAGTGGTAAAGAATCTGCCTGCCAATGCAGGAGCTATCGGTTCAATACCTGGGTTGGTAGATCCTTTGGAGGAGGAATTGACAACCCACTCCCGTATTCTTTCCTAGAAAATCCCATGGGCAGAAGAGACTGGTGGTCTACAGTCCATGGGGTTGCAAAGAGTCGGACATGACTGAGCAACTGAACTGAACTGAACTGAAGGGAAGCTGAAGCTCCTGAAATTTTATGGATAGTGGAAAAAACAGAAAATTACCATTTTGTTACTCTTGTTAGTACATTATCTTTACTCCTAGACTAGTTTATGTTGGAGAAATATGGATTACAAACAGTATTTAGTGAATTTCTTCTCCTTCATATTATTTTTATAATGATCCTCCCTTAGAAAAATCTGAAGTCAAAGTCAAAGTTTTTGATACCATCTCTCTAGTTCTCTACTGAAGTTGCTCAGTTTTGTCCTACTCTTTGCAACCCCATGGACTATAGCCTACCATCCTCCTTTGTCCATGCAATTTTCCAGGCAAGAGTACTGGAGTGGGTTGCCATTTCCTTCTCCAGCGGATCTTCCCGACCCAGGGATTGAACCCAGTCTCCTGCATTGCAGGCAGACGCTTTACTATCTGAGCTACCAGGGAAGCCCCCTAGTATGAATATACCATACATACACTCAAATACAAACATAACTATACCTGCACACTATATATATATATATATATATATAAACATTAAACAATTAAAAAGTGAAAAGTGAAAGTCATGTCCAACTCTTTGTGAATCCATGGACTGTAACCCACCAAGCTCCTCTGTCCATGAAGTTCTCCAGGCAAGAATACTGGATTGGGTAGCCATTCCTCTCCAGCGAATCTTCACAACCCAAGGATATCTGGTATCCTGCATTGCAGGCAGACTCTACCATTTGAGCCATCAGGGAAGCCCATGGAGAGGCATATAAGCATATGTCATACTTGTAAAAATTTATGCAAAACTGAAAACAGTAACTGATTCTGGGAGATAAACATGAAATGAAAGTTGAGAGACAATTTTAATATGAATATGAAAGACAATTTTATTTTTAACTTCTTTATTGCTACTAGTCTTGCCTTTTTATAAGCACAGTGTAGTTATTTTTGTATCACCTGTGTCAATGAAAATATAAAAATCTTTGTTGCATGTGTTTAATATGCTGTTACCTATATTGAGAGAAAAAATGGACTAAGCAAATCCAAAATTTAAAAACAAGCAAAACGAATAAATATTTTCTTGATGTTTGTTAGCAGAAGCTCACAGACTCCTCAAGGAATGTAAAAGTGGCTGAATGTCAATTTGTTGCAAAGAGGCTGCTTTTGCAACACATCAATGTCACTTCATCCCTGGTTATTTTGTTTTCAGTGCAGGCAGTGGTTCTGCAGCTCATCAAACACAATGAGCATCTGTTCTTTCAAGTGGAGGGAATCCTGAAGAGGTTGAAGAGCATTTTGCTGACAAATGTTTTATGCAATACATCTTAGATACTGTCTAGACGACGACATGACATATTTTTCAGGGCACTTCTACATGTATATCATTTTTGCATTCTATAACAATCATTAGCCTCTAAGACCCAGTATATGATAGGCAATTGGAGATTGAAAAGGAAATTAGATCACTTGGCCTTGTTAAGACAGATTCTGTTTTTGTAGTTATGATTATATTTACGACTTCTTTGCTATGTTTTGCTGGATTTTCTTTGTGTGTTTGGAATAAAATATATGTAATCTGAGGTATATAAATGATGTAACAGATTTCACATTGATCATGAACAGGTACTGTGAAAGTCTTTGAGTCACCTAACTTTTCCGTAGTAAGTTTATTTCTTGTCTGTCACGTAGAAGCAAATTTCAAGAAGGGAAGGTCACTTTAAAAGCTTCTAGGATTTTATTGAAAAGATAATTAAAGATCTTAGAGATTGACTTTGTGCCTGAGAAAATGGGAGATCATAAACACAGTAATTTGCTCCTAATTACATAACAAGTCTTTGGTGATGGGATAAGAACTTAGACCTAAACCTGCATGTGCAAAAAGTATTAATACCTCTTTTTTTAGAGAAAAAAATTAATTCTTATTTGTCAAAGATGATATGATAAAACTAAGCAAAAGGCATTAATTCCCTAAAATATGTTAGTCATGAATGCTATTCAGCCAAAATTTGCGGCCATTTCTCCTCTAGATGCTTTTTCAGTTGCAAAGTAGTGTCTGACTCTGTGACCCCACAGATGGCAGCACGCGAGGCTTCCCTGTCCTTCACCAAGTCCCAAAGTTTGCTCACATTCATGTCCATTGAGTCAGTGATGCCATCCAGCCATCTCATCCTCTGTGCCCTCCTTCTCCTGCCATCAATCTTTCCCAGCATCAAAGTCTTCTCCAATGAGCTGGCTCTTCACATCAGGTGACCAAAGTATTGGAGCTTCAGCTTCATCATCAGTCCTTCCAATGAATATCAAGATTGATTTCCTTTAGAATTAACTGGTTTGATTTCCTTGCTGTCCAAGGGACTCTCAAGAGTCTTCTCAAACACCACAATTCAAAAACATCAATTCTTTGGTGCTCAGCCTTCTTTACGGTCCAACTCTCGCATGCATACATGACTACTGGAAAAAGCATAGCTTTGACTGGATAAACCTCTACATAGAGGATGGTAATTCACTGCTCTTAAAGTGAGGTTTGATTTACTCCAAAAAAAAAAAAAAAAACCCTCTGAAAACATGCAATATGCATACTTCTGTAAAAATGTGGAGCCTGGACACAATTTACCACTCAGCAAATGTGAAAACCAAAGGATGAAGCCTGTATTGCTTGGGCCTTTGGGTCAAGACAAAATAAAGTACAGTCTCAGTTGACCTTCAATGAACATTTACCATGTGATATAATGATGCTGGTTTTGTCCGCCATTGTGGATGTTGGACAGCATATCATGTGTATATGTTACATGCATACACTTAGGTTTACTTCCTTAATATATTTTCCCTGGAAGATGAAAGATGGAATATATGATTTTAGGAATAGATCTCATCAGTTATTCAGTGAAACTGTATAGGATCACTAGTGACTTCTTGTCACTTCCCTGGAAGTTCTCTTATATTCTCCAGGGGCCATAGACTGTTGGACTTACTTCCCCAGCCCAATGGCACATTTATCCACTGCACTTGTAGGTTGGATGTAGAGCGTATCTTCCTCCTTTACATTTTATATGCACTTCATCAAGTCCTTCTAGTTTTTGTAATCAATATTTTTGTCAGTTTTGTTAACACATGTCAAGCAGAAATGGCCCATTTGAAACCATCTGGAATTTATTGATTAGGAAAATGAAGATTTTTAAACCTCATTTTATTGATGAGAAAATTGAAGTATTTTAGAAAGAGTAGCAGGGCGATATGTTTTTTTTTGAGTTATTGCATATGTGAAAATACTTTTATTTTGCCTACACATTTCACAGTTTTTGTTATATCTAATTCTAGGATCAATGATAACCAAAACTTTGAAGAGATAAAGGACTTGCTACTTGTCACTTACATCAAATATTACTAATGAGATATCTTATGCCAGTCTTATTCTTGCTACTGTGGAAGTAAAGTTATTATTGTTATTGAAAATTTTATATTATTCTTTGTGAAACATTATGATATATTTATTTATCATATATACACACACACACACACACACACACACACACACAGGATATACATATATATACTAAACGCTTCAGTTGTGTCTGACTCTTTGAGACCACATGGACTGTAGCCAACCAAGATCCTCTGTCCATGGAATTCTCCGGGCAAGAATACTGGAGTGGGTTGCCATTTCCTTCTCCAGGGGATCTATGTCTCCTGCATTGGCAGGCAAGTTCTTTACCACTAGCACCACCTGGGTTATATATATATATATATATATATATATATATATATATATATATACACACACATAATTTTTTGCCAGACATTTGTAGACTGTCTAAACGTAAAGATAATTAAAGTCAGGTATATTTTCAGCTATTGTTTATAGCCCTAAATTTTGTTTTCTTTTGCATTATTGCTGGAACACATTTGTTCACTATATCTCTAAATTTTTCTATTATGTTTTATATCTCTTTTACTTATTGTTGAATATTCTAGAAGGTTTTTGCATTTTAAATTGCAGATCATCAGTAAGTGTATTCTCTTACCTAGACATTCTATTGAAGTTTTAACTAGAGAAATTATGTTCAATTTATAACTATTTCTTATTTTCTGATTGTTCTCCTTTTGGAGAAGTTAGTTGATTTTTTAAAATATAGCATGCTTTTGATTTAATATTTATTATATAGTATTATGTTTTTGTGCATGTGTGTCCAAGCTCAGTCACTCAGTCACTCTGACTCTTTGCAGCCCCCTGAACTGTAGCCCATCAGGCTCCACTGTCCATGGGAATTCTCCAGGCAAGATTTTTGGGGTGGGTTGCCATGTCCTCCTTCAGGAAATCTTCCTGACCCAAAGATCAAATGGGCATCTCTTGAATCTCCTGCATTGGCAGACAGATCCTTTTACTATTGAGCCACCTGGGAAGTGTTTTTGTACTCAGACTCATAAATCTAGCTTTTGGTTGGACCATTTGTCTTTGTTGTCTTTAGTATATTTTTCTTTAATATATTTTCCATTTCTCAAGATTTTTCTTTTGTTGTGATTTTATATTTGAGAATATCAAAAAGCATCTCAAAAACCCAAATGAGCAAACAACAAACAAAAAAAAGTAGAAGGTTGAAAATACGAAAACAGATTGCTTGGGGTCTTAAAAACAGCAATTCAGTAGACTCATCTTTGAGTTAAACCAAAAGAGGGTTCTGGGGAAAAGAAATTGTCAGGGATTTATAAAGACAAATGCCATGAGGCGGTACTCTGATACCAGAAGGGAAATATTTGTCTTTAAGCGATGTCTGTCATGACTTGTTTTAGGGTAAAGATCTCATAAGTATCTTCAATTCAGTTCAGTCACTCAGTTGTGTCTGACTCTTCCAGACACTATGGACTACAACACCCCAGACTTCCCTCTCCATCACCAACTCCTGGAGTTTACTCAAACTCAAGTCCATTGAGCTGGTGATGGCATCCAACAATCTTGTCCTCTGTCATCACCTTCTCCTCCCAACTTCAGTCTTTCCCAGCATCAGGGTCTTTTCAAATGAGTCAGTTCTTTGTATCAGGTGGCCAAAGTATTGGAGTTTCAGCTTCAGCATCAGTCCTTCCAATGAACACCCAGGACTGATCTCCTTTAGGATGGACTGGTTGGATATCCTTTCTGCCCAAGGGACTCTCAAGAGTCGTCTCCAACATCATAGTTCAAAAGCATCAATTCTATGGCACTCAGCTTTCTTTATAGTCCAATTATCGCATCCATATATGACTACTGGAAAAAGCATAGCTTTGACTAGGTGGATCTCTGTTTTCAAAGAAATGTCTCTGTTTTAATATGCTATCTAGCTTGGTCATAACTTTTCTTTCAAAGAGCAAGCATCTTTTAATTTCAGGGCTGAAGTCACCATTTTCAGTGATATTTCATTTCAGTTCAGTTCAGTCACTCAGTCATGTCGGGCTCTTAGTGACACCATGGACAGCAGCACACCAGGCCTCCCTGTCCATCACCAACTCCCGGAGTTTACTCAGACTCATCTCCATTGCGTTGGTGATGCCATCCAACCATCTCATCCTCTGTCATCCCCTTCTCCTCCTGCCTTCAATCTTTCCCAGAATCAGGGTATTTTAAAATGAGTCAGTTCTTTGCATCAGGTGGCCAAAGTATTGGAGTTTCAGCTTCAGCATCAGTCCTTCAAGTGAATATTCAGGACTGATTTCCTTAAGGATGGACTGCTTGAATCTCCTTGCTGTCCAAAGGACTGTCAAGAGTCTTCTCTAACACCACAGTTCAAAAGCTCAATTCTTTGGTGCACGGCTTTCTTTATAGTCCAACTCTTACATCCATACGTAACAACTAGAAAAACCATAGCCTTGACTAGACAGACCTTTGTTGGCAAAGTAATGTCTCTGCTTTTTAATATGCTACCTAGGTTGATCATAACTGTCCTTCCAAGGAGTAAGCGTATTTAATTTCATGGCTGCAGTCAGCATCTGCAGTGGTTTGGGAGCCCTCTCCCACCAAAAATGGTCAGCCACTGTTTCCCCATCTATTTCCCATGAAGTGATAGAACCAGATGCTATGATCTTAGTTTTCTGAATGTTGAATTTTAAGCCAACTTTTTCACTCTCCTCTTTCACTTTCATCAAGAGGCTCTTGAGTTCTTCTTCACTTTCTGCCGTAAGGGTGGTGTCATCTGTATATCTGAGGTTATTGATATTTCTCCCACCAATCTTGATTCCAGCAAGCTTCAACTGGCCCAGAGTTTCTCATGATGTAGTCTGCATATAAGTTAAATAAGCAGGATGACAATATACAGCCTTGATGGATTCATTTTCCTATTTGGAACCAGTCTGTTGCTCCATGTCCAGTTCTAACTGTTGCTTCCTGACCTGCATTCAGATTTCTCAATAGGCAGGTCAGGTGGTCTGGTATTCCCATCTTTCAGAATTTTCCACATTTTATTGTGATCCACACAGTCAAAGGCTTTGGCACAGTCAATAAAGCAGAAGATGATTTTTCTGGAATTCTCTTGCTTTTTTGATGATCCAGTGGATGTTGGTAATTTGATCGCTGGGTCTTCTGACTTTTCTAAAACCAACTTGAACATCTGGAAGTTCACGGTTCACATATTGCTGAAGCCTGGCTTGGAGAATTTTAGGCATTACTTTACTAGCATGTGAGATGAGTGCAATTGTGTGGTAGTTTGAGTATTCTTTGGCATTTCCTTTTTTGGGGATTGGAATAAAAACTGACCTTTTCCAGTCCTGTGGTCACTGCTGAGTTTTCCAAATTTGCTGGCATATTGAGTGCAGCACTTTCACAGCATCATCTTTTAGGATTTAAATAGCTCAGCTGGTATTCCATCACCTCCACTAGCTTTGTCCGTAGTGATGCTTCCTAAGGCCCACTTGACTTCACATTCCAGGATGTCTGGCTCTAGATGAGTGATCAGACCATTGTTATTATCTGGGTAATGAAAATCTTTTTTGTTCAAGTCTTCTGTATATTTTTGCCACCTCTTTTTTATATCTTCTGCCTCTGTAGGTCCACTTCTGTCTTTTACTGAGCTCATCTTTGCATGAAATGTCCCGTTGGTATCTCTAATTTTCCTGAAGAGATCGCTAGTCTTTCCCATTCTATTTGTTTCCTCTATTTCTTTGCATTGATCACTGAGGAACGCTTTCTTATCTCTCCTTGCTATTCTTTGGAACTCTGCATTCAAATGGGTATATCTTTCCTTTCTTCCTTTGCTTTATGCTTCTCTTTTCACAGCTATTTTTAAGGTCTTCTTAGACAGCCATTTTGCTTTTTTGCATTTCTTTTTTCTTGGGGATGTTCTTGATCCCTGTCTCCTGTATAGTGTCAGGAACCTCCGTCTAGTTCATCAGGCACTCTGTCTGTCATATCTAGCCCCTTAAATCTATTTCTTACTGCCACTGTATAACCATAAGGGATTTGATTTAGGTCATACCTGAATGGTCTGGTAATTTTCCCTACTTTCTTCAATTTAAGTTTGAATTTGGCAATAAGGAGTTCGTGATCTGAGACTCAGTCAGCCGCCAGTCTTGTTTTTGCTGACTGTACAAAGCTTCTCCATTTTTTACTGCAAAGTATATAATCAGTCTGATTTCTGTGTTGACCATCTGGTGATGTCCATGTGTAGAGTCTTCTCTTGTGTTGTTGGAAGAGGGTGTTTGCTATGACTAGTGTGTTCTCCTGGCAAAACTCTGTTAGCCTTTGCCCAGCTTCATGCTGCACTCCAAGGCCAAATTTACCTGTTCCTCCAGGTGTTTCTTGACTTCCTACTTTTGCATTCCAGTCCCCTATAATGAAAAGGACATCTCTTTTGCAGGTTAGTTCTAAAAGGCCTTGTAGGTTTTCATACAACCATTAAACTTCAACTTCTTCAGCGTTACTGGTTGGGGCATAGACTTGGATTACCGTGATATTGAATGGTTTGCCTTGGAAATGAACAGAGATCATTCTGTTGTTTTTGAGATTGCATCCAAGTACTGCATTTCAGACTCCGAATATAAAGTCTGTCACTGTTTCCTTTGTTTCCCTATCTATTTGCCATGAATTGATGGGACCAGATGCCATGATCTTAGTTTTCTGAATGTGAGTTTTAAGTCAACTTTTTCACTCTCCTCTTTCACTTTCATCAAGCAGCTTTTTAGTTCCTCTTCACTTTCTGCCATATGGGTGGTGTCATCTGCATATCTGAGGTTATTGATATTTCTCCTGACAATCTTGATTCTAGCTTATTCTTCATTCAGTCCAGCATTTCTCATGATGTAGTCTGCATTTATGTTAAATAAGCAGGGTGACAATACACAGCCTTGACATGCTCATTTCCCGATTGGAACCAATCTGACATTCCATGTCCAGTTCTAACGTTTCTTCTTGAGCTGCATACAGATTTCTCAGGAGGCATGTCACATGGTTGGTATTCCCATATCTTTCAGAATTTTACAAAGTTTATTGTGATCCACACAGTCAAAGGCTTTGGCATAATCAATAAAGCAGAAGTAGATGTTTTTCTGGAACTCTCTTGCTTTTTTTGATGCTCCAGTGGATGTTGGCAGTTTGATTTCTGGTTCAGTGTCTTAAATAGTTTAGTTTTTGCCAGATGTTTTGCATGCCTTCATTAGGAAAACAAGTGGTGGAAATTTCAGATTCCTCCCTGTTGAGATGTCCATAGGGCTTCCCAGTTGACACAGTGGTAAGAATCCACCAGCCAATGCTGAAGAGGTCCATAAGTCATACCTCCTCAATGTCCTCTCAACCTCATTTTACTTTTTATTTTTATTTATTTGTTTATTTTGGCCACTTGCCTTATGGGATCTCAGTTCCCTGACTAGGAACTGAACCAGGTCATGGCAGCGAAAGCCCGAATCCTAACCACTAAGCCACTAGGGAATTTCGTCAACCTAAGTTTAGAGAGCTCTCCTAGCAATATCAACTCTATTTTGATTTTTCTTCCACAAGAGAAGAACTCTAAGAAGTATATTTTCCCTGTGGTTGTGCTAGTCTTTTTATTCTTCTAAATTAGCTTCCTCTGAGCTTCATCTGAGCACACATGGTCTGTCATGAGTAGACTATAATGATGCTTCTGTGCTGGAATGCTCCAGGGTCATGTTACATTATTGAATGGAGGAATGTTTAGATTTTTTCTTTTCATCTCTTTTCCCTATAGAGGTCTGCAGTGACACTAGACTATGTTTTACTTTTCAGCCGTATATGCTCCCCTTGAAATATTTTGCTGTGGTTAGAAAGCAAAAACAGCTTGAACCTAGAAGCAAGTGCTGCTTTTTATACTGGAGGGAGGGTGTAGTTCTAGCTTCAGTCTTTGTAATGGTCTATTATTTTTTCAACTACACTGCCACTGCTACTGCCAGGTCGCTTCAGTCATGTCCGACTCTGTGAGACCCCATAGATGACAGCCCACCAGGCTCCTCCATCCCTGGGATTCTCCAGGCAAGAACACTGAAGTGGGTTGCTATTTCCTTCTCCAATGCATGAAAGTGAAAAGTGAAAGTGAAGTCACTCAGTCGTATCCGACTCTTTGCGACCCCATGGACTGCAGCCTACCAGGATCCTCCGTCCATGGGATTTTCCAGGCAAGAGTACTGGAGTGGGGTGCCATTGCCTTCTCTGTCAACTACACTAGCAGTTCTCAAACTTTTTAGTCTTAAGATTTATTTCTATGCTTTTATTTATGTGAGTTATCTCTGCTAATGTCTACCATATTAACAGTTAAAAAGCAAAGCAATTAAAAACCAAAAATACACAAACACATTTCATTAGCCTTTAGAGCAATGATGTCATCATAACATGTAGTCTCTGAGAAGTTTTCCACTATACAGTGTGAGAAAATGAAAGTGAAAAAGACAATAATAATACTAAATGTTTATATTATTGCAAAAATAGTCTCTAGATCACAGGTTAAAAATCACTGAACTCTGTTATTCAGTGGTTTAGTTAGACTAAATCATGTTTTACAGGTAATATAATTTTTTATTTTTGGCTCATTTTCTTTCTTCATTGTCATTTCTAGGATTTATTCTGGATCTTTACAAGTTACCACTGAGTGGTATGTAGCAACATAACTGACCTCTCTCTATCCTGCTTTGCTTCATCCATGACCTAAATGTTGGTAGATGCACCACACATTCCTGCATGTTTTATCAGTCTGTTTTGAGCTTAGACTCTGTTGGAAAATAATGGCTGACAGAAGATGACACGGTTGGATGGTATCACTGACCCAATGGACATGAGTTTGAGCAAAGTCAGGGAGATAGTGGAGGATAAGAAAACCTGGCATGCTGCAGTCCATGGGGCTGTATGGAGTAGGACATGGCTTAGCGAATGAACAACAACAATAACAACTTTGTAGCAACCATCTTTATTCTGGTTTGATTTTTGTTCATTTTGCTACAAGTTCCATCAGTTTTATCCCATCTGCTTTGTGTTCTCTTGCAATCAGTGTCTTTCTTCTCCTCCCCAGCCCCTGGCAACCACGGGTCTGTCATCACTATAGTTTTGCCTTTAAAAAAATCTTAAAATGATATAAACATATAGTATGAAGCTGTTTGTGACTGGCTTATTTCATTTAGCATAATGCCTATAGGATTCATGCATGTTGTGTATAAGAGTAAGTTTTTGTTTGTTTTTGCTTAGTAGTTGAATCCATTTTAATGTTTACTCATAGACATTTTGGTTACTTTTCAATTTTTGCTATTCTGAATAAAACTGTAATGAATATTTCATACAAGTCTTAATGGTGACAGATTTTCATTTAACTAATTTATTTTTACTATACTACTTTATTATTATTTTGATCTTGAAGTGATTTGCCATCTGCTGCAAACATAAATAATTTTTTTTTCATTTCAATAAAGGGATAGAAGATGAAATAGAGGTATTAAATATATTGATCTGAAATAGAAAATTCTGATACAAGGTCAGTTACAATTGAGGAATTATACTTTAGGGCATTTTGAAAAACTTCAAAGGTATTGGGAACATTTTATTATAAAGGATTATAACAAAAAAACAGAACTTTTAAATAAATTGTTTTTTTTTTTTAAGTACTTGTGACCTAAAATTGGAGCTAGACTGATCAGATTTTATGATTTTTTTTTTTTTAAAGTCATGGGTTTTAGAGGATATTTTATAAGGTTCGCCTCTGGTATAGAAGTATTGCCAAATGATTTAGAGAATATTGGGCTTTACTAAAACTAGTGAGTTTATTGTTTTTTTTTTTAATCTTATTTTTAATTTTCATGGCATTTCTTAGTTTACAAAGTGTTAATTTTATTTTATCTATTGAATAAAAAAGTGCTGAACAACATTATATGTTAGGTACTATCATAGATTCAAGGTCAGAGAGAAAATATGTAAACATGTGCAGAACAGTTCATAGTCAGCTAAAGACAGCTTCAAGTATGTCCCTGTTATCATGGACATAATGACACAAAAGAGAGACACATTTTTGAGGGTCCAGCCTTAATTCTAATCATTTTGTTTCCTAGCCAGTTTTGAGTTTCTCTACTCTCTACTTGCATCTTGCCTCCTGAGTGGAATTTCACACCTGTAACTGTATCTTCTCAGTGAAATGCACTACTTTACCTGGGGGAGGGTGAACAAAATTCTTCAAGTGCTGAGACCTCTGAACTCTGATTGGAGTTCTTCACTCATTCTGTCCAAGTTTAAAGATGTTTTAACAACTACTCACTAATGAGAGACAACATATCCACAGATTAAAATCAGGAAAGTTCCTTGATTTTTGTATCAATACACCAACTGACATGAATCTCTAAAAAATGGGAAATGGTGAGCAAATGTGGATTGAGTTAATGAATGAATGAATGAATGAAAAACTATTCTTTATACTTAAGAATGACACTGTTCTTCCCACTATTCCTACAGGTTACTATTTCCTCATTAAAATATTTTAATTATATAACTTCAAGAAACTTAAAATATTGACAAATATAAAACAAATTCACAGAACAATTTCAATAGTAGACTAGATTTAATGCCACCAGAATGCTGTGGGATGTTGGAGGAAGTGGATACTGTCTGGAGAAACAGACAAGTTTTTATTTGATTAATAATGTAATTCTTCAAAACAATAAAATGTATCTTTAACTGGAAAATCTAAACTCTGGTGCTATATTTACACCAATTTATTTTACAGATACTCAGAAGATTCTGTGGACCTAAGTACTGAAATTAGTTGTTCAATTCTATTCAACAATGCATAATTACACTGGTAAGATCTATTCTGGTTCTAAATATGGGCTTCGCTGGTGGCTCAGACAGTAAAGAATCCTCCTCCAATGCAAGAGTCCTGGGTTTGATCCCTGGGTTGGAAAGATCCTCTGGAGAAGAGAACAGGCTACCCACTCCAGTATTCTGGCCTAGAGATTTCCATGGCCCAAAGTGCCTGGCAGTCTACAGTCCATGGGGTTGCAAAGAATCAGACATGACTGAGAAATTTTCATTTTCATGTAATATATCCATGAAATGATTTTGAGATTGACATGTCATATATAAAATATGTATTGAAAATACTAACAAATTTGTATAATGCCTTAAAAACTATACAAAAAGAAAAACAGAAATGTTAAAACCTCTTTCCCCTAAAATAAATATTATAAAAATCACATTCAAATATGTCATATGATAACCTTTTATCACCCCTTTTTCTGGTATTGTGTGTATGTGTGTTAGTCATTCAGTCATGCCTGATTCTTTGTAACTCCATGAACTATAGACTGCCAGACTCGTCTATCCATGGAGATTCTCCAGGCAAGAAGACTGAAGTGGATTGCCATGCTTTCTTCCAAGGGATCTTCCCAACCCCGGGATTGAACCCAGGTCTTCTGCATTGCAGGCGGATTTTTTACCATCTGAGCCACCAGGGAAGCCCGACAAAGTACCACTCACAGGTAATACATGCCTTATGGTAGCAAAATAATTCTAATTCTTCCCTCAAATTCCTTGTATCATTGCTGTCACTCATTTCATTTATAGAAATGTATGCAAAGGTTATACTTAAGCATATTTTATGTATAAAATATATATATATATATATATGGATATATAATGTAATAGAGTTATTACTGTTTTGAGCAAACTATTATCTCTAAGACCAATTAACAACAAGAAAAATAAATGTTTTTATTTTGCCTTTACTTATTGCTTCTTCAGCTCTCTTACTTTCTTATGTAGATCTGAGTTTCTAATCTACATTATTTTCTGTTTCACTAAGGAGTATTTTTTAAAAATTGAAGTACAGTAAATTGACAAGGTGTTAGTTTCTGGTATAGAGCAAAGTGAGTCAGTTTTGTGTGTATATATATATATATATATATATATATATACATATATATATTCTTTTCCACTATATTTTATTATAAGGTATTGAATATTGTTCCCTGGGATATCCAGAAGCATCCTGTTGTTCATCCACTTTATGTATCCCCTCATGGATCATGGCCTTGTTATGGTGAAGGGGTTTTTTAATCTCACTGAAGCTAAGAGACATGCCATGTAGGGTCACCCAAGATTAACAAGTCATAGTGAAAAGTTCTGACAAAGCATGGTCCTTTGGAGGAGGGGATGACAAACTACTCCAGTATTCTTGCTGCAAGGACCCCATAAACAGGATGAAAAGGCAAAGAGATATGACACCAGAAGATGAGCCCCCTGGGTCTGAAGGTGTCTAATATGCTACTGGGGAAGAGTAGAGGGCAATTACTAATAGCTCCAAAGATAATGAAGCATCTGGGCCAAGGTGGAAATGCCACTCAGTAGTGGATGTGTCCAGTGGTGAAAATAAAGTCCGATGCTGTAAAGAACAATATTGCATAGGAACTTGGGAATGTTAGATCCATGCATCAAGGTAAATTGGTTTTGGTCAAGCAGGAGATGGCAAGAGTAAGCATTGACATCTTAGGAATCAGTGAACTAAAATGGATGGGAATGGCTGAATCTAATTCAACAGACCATTTTAACTACTACTGTGGGCAAGAATCCCTTTGAAGAAATGAGTAGCCCTTGTAATCAATAAAAGAGTCTGAGATAAAATACTTGGATACAACCTCAAAAATGACAGAATGATCTCACTTCGTTTCCAAGGCAAATCATTCAACATCACAGTAATACAAGTCTGTGTCCCACCTACAAATGTTGAAAAAGCTGAAGTTGAATGATTCTATGAAGACGTTTTCATCATAGGGGATTGGTACACAAATTAGGAAGTCAAGAGGTACCTGGAATAACAGGAAAGTTTGGCCTTGGAGTACGAAATAAAACAGGGGAAAGGCTAACAAAGTTTTGTCAAGGAACACACTGATTATAGTAAACACCTTCTTCCAACAACATAAGAGATGACTCTACACATGGATATGACAAGATGAACAATATTGAAATCAGATTGATTATATTCCTTGAAGCTGAAGTTGGAGAAGCTCTAGACAGTCAGCAAAACAAGACCAACAGTTGACTGTGGCTCAGATCATGAGCTCCTTATTGCAATGGGAAATACATGGGGAAACAGTGGAAACAATGTCAGACTTTATTTTTTTGGGCTCCAAAATCACTGCAGATGGTGATTGCAGCTATGAAATCGAAAGACGCTTACTCCTTGGAAGGAAAGTTATGACCAACCTGGATAGCATATTCAAAAGCAGAGACATTACTTTGCCAACAAAGGTCTGTCTAGTTAAGGCTATGGTTTTTCCAGTAATCATGTATGGATGTAAGAATTGGACTGTGAAGAAAGCTGAGTGCCAAAGAATTGATGCTTTTGAACTGTGGTGTTGGAGAAGACTCTTGAGAGTCCCTTGGACTGCAAGAAGATCCAACCAGTCCATTCTAAAGGAGATCAGTCCTGATGTTCTTTGGAAGGAATGATGCTAAAGCTGAAACTCCAGTACTTTGGCCACCTCATGCAAAGAGCTGATTCATTGGAAAAGACTCTGATGCTGGAAGGAATTGGGGGCAGGAGGAGAAGGGGACGACAGAGGATGAGATGGCTGGATGGCATCACTGACTTGATGGACGTGAGTTTGAGTGGATTCCAGGAGTTGTTGATGGACAGGTAGGCCTGGTATACTGGGATCCATGGGGTTGCAAAGAGTTGGACATGACTGAGCGACTGAACTGAAACTGAACCAAAATTGAATAAAGTAAGGAATGTCTAGTGAGACATTCAGGTATGACCTAAATCAAATCTCTTATGATTAGACAGTGAAAGTGATGACTAGATTCAAGAATTAGATCTGATAGAGTGCCTGAAGAACTATGGAGTGCAGTTCATAACATTGTACAGGAGACAGTAACCAAAATCATCTCAAAGGAAAAGAAATTCAAGAAGGCAAAGTGGTTGTCTGAGGAGGCTTTACAATTAGATGAGGAAAGAAGAGAAAGGCAAGGGAGAAGTGGAAAGACATGCCCAACTGAATGCAGAGTTCCAGAGAACAGCAAGGAGAGATAAGAAAGCCTTTTTAAATGAACAATGCAAATAAGTGGAGGAAAACAATAGAATGGGAAATACTAGAAATTTCTTCAAGAAAATTGGAGATATAATGGGAACATATTATGAAAGGATGGGCACAATAAAGGAGAAAAACAGTAAGGACCTAACACAAGCAGAAGAGATTAAGAAGATGTGGCAGGAATACATGGAAGAACTATTCAAAACAGTCTTAATAACCTGGATAACCATGATGGTGTGGCCACTCACCTAGAGCCAGACATCCTAGCATGTGAGTCAAGTGGGCTTTAGGAAGCATTACTACCAACAAAGCTAGTGGATGTTATTGAATTCCACGGTAACTATTTCAAATCCTAAAAGATGATGCTGTTAAATTGCTGCACTCAGTATGTCAGCAAATTTGGAAAACTCAGCAGCATCCAAAGGACTTGAAAAAGGTCAATTTTCATATCAATCGCAAAGAAAGGCAATACCAAAGAATACTTAAACTACCGTATAGTTGTGTTCATTTCTCAAGCTAGTAAAATTATGCTCAAAATCCTTCAAGTTAGACTTCGGCAGTATGTGAACTTCTAGATGTATGAGAACTTCTAGATGTACAAGCTGGATTTAGAAAAGGCAGAGTAACTAGAGATCAAATTGCCAACAGCCATCAGATCATAGAAAAAACAAGATAATTAAAAAAAGAAAAAATCTACTCCCGCTTCGTTGACTATACTAAAGACTTTGTGAATCACAACAAACTGGAAAATTCCTAAAGATACGGGAATACCACACTACCTTACGTGCCTCCTGAGAAACCTATATGCTGGTCAAGAAGCAGCAGTTAGAATTGGATGCAGAACAACAGACTATTTAAAACTGGGAAAGGAGTACAACAAAATTGTATATTGTTGCCTTGTTTATTTAACATATATAGAGTACATCATGCGAATTCCAAGACTGAATGAATCACAAGCTGGAATTAAGATTGCCAGGAGAAATATCAACAACCTCAGATATGCAGATAATACCACTCTAAAAGCAGAAAGTGAAGAGGAACTGAAGGGCCTCTTGATGAAGGTAAAAAAGGAAAAAAAAGGCTTAAAAAAAGGAAAAGCCTTAAAAAAAGGCTTTAAAAAAGGAAAAAAAAAAGGCTTAAAAAAAGGGGGGGAAAAAGGCTTAAAAAAAGGAAAAAAAAAAAGGCTTAAAATTCAACATTCAAAATGCTAAGATCATGGCATCTAGTTCCATCAGTTCATGGCATATAGAAGAAGAAAAAGTTGAAGCAGAGACATTTTATTTTCTTGGGCTCCCAAATCACTGCAGATGGTGATTGCAGTCAAGGAATTAAAAGACACTTGCTCCTTGGAAGAAAACCTATGAGAAACCTAGACAGCATATCAAAAACCAGAGACATCGCTTTCCAACAAAAGTCCATAGAGTCAAAGCTATATTTTTTCCCATAGTCATGTATGGATGTGAGAGCTGGAAAATAAAGAAGGCGGAGCACTGAAGAATTGATAATTTTGGATTGTGGTGCTGGAGAAGACTCTGGAGAGTCCCTTGGGCAGCAATAAGATGAAACCAGTTAATCCTAAAGGAAATCAAGCCTGAATAGATTGATGCTGAAGCTGAAAAAGACTGATGCTGAAGCTGAAGCTCCAATACTTCGGCCACCTGATGCTAAGAGCCAACTCAATGGCCAAGATCCTAATGCTGGGAAAGACTAAAGGCAAGGAGAGAAGAGGGTGGCAGAGGAAGAGATGGTTACATATCACCATGGACTCAATGGACACCAATTTCAGCAAACTCCAGGAGATAGTGATGGATAGGGAAGCCTGACATGCTGTAGTTCAAGGAATCACAAAGAGTTGGACGTGATTTAGTGACTGAAGAACAATTTACTAATCCCATAATCCTACTTTATCCCTCTCCCACTTCCTGCTTTGGTAACCATAAATTGGTTTACTATGACTGTGATTCTGTTTCTGTTTTATAGATGAGTTCATTTGTATTTTATTTCAGATTCCACATAAAAGTGATATTATATGATATTTGTCTTTGGCTGATTTTCTTCACTTATGATAATCTCCAGGTTCATGCAAGTTCATATTCAACCTCAGTCACTTCAGTTGTGTCTTACTCTTTGCGATCCCGTGGAATGTAGCTGGCCAGGCTCCTCTGTCCAAGACATTTTCCCTGCAAGAATATTGGAGTGGGTTGCCATTCCCTCCTCCCAGATATCTTCCATCCACATTACTTAAAAATGGCATTAATTCATTCTTTTTATGGCTAAGTAGTATTCCACTGTATAAATGGAATACTACTACTTCTTTATCCATTCATGTTTTGATGGGCATTTAGATTGCTTCCATGTCTTGGCTATTCTAAATGTTGCTTCAGTGAACATTGGAGTGGGTGTATCTTTTTGAATTATGGTTTCCTCCAGATATATCTCCAGCTATGGGACTGCTGGATCAGAACCTGCGTACTGATCTCCATAGCAGCTATACCAATTTGCATTCCCACCAACAATGTAAGAGGGTTCTCTTTTCTCCACATGCTCTCAAGTGTTCATTATTTGTTGACTTTTTAATGATGGCCATTATGACCTGTATGAGGTCATACCTCACTGCAGTTTTGATTTATATTTCTCTAATAATTAGCTATGCTGAACATTTTCATGCACTTACTGGCCATCTGTTAAGTCTTCTTTGGAGAAATGTCTATTTAAGTCTTCTGCCCATTTTTGATTGGCTTATTTGTTTGTTTTTGTTATTGAGTTGTATGAGTTGTTTGTATATTTTAAAAATTAAGCCCTTGTCATTTGCAAATATTTTCTCCCATTCTGTAGGCTATCTTTTCATTCTGTTTGTGGTTGTCTTTGATATGCAAAAGCTTATAAGTTTGATTAGATCCCATTTGTTTATTTTCACTTTTATTTCTGTTCCCTTGTGAGACTGACATAAGAAAACATTGGTATGATTTATGTCATAGAATGTTTTTCCTACATTTTCTTCTAGCAGTTTTATGGTGCCATGTCTAGTATATTTAACCTTTTAAGACATTTTGAGTTAATTTTTGTGTAAGGCGTGAGAGAGTGAAGATCTTTTTTAAAAAAACATATCCTGTAAGTTAGGTCTACTAGCAGCTGATTATAGATTTTGTTTGTCTGAGAAAGTTTTTATTTCTCCTTCATTTTTGAAGGATACTTTCATAGGATAAACAATTTCAGGTTGGTGGGGTCGTTTAGTTGTCATTTTGTTTGCTTGTTTGTTTTCTCTTGACAGATTTCCCTGGTGGCTAAAATGGTAAAGCATCTGCCTACAATTTGGGAGACCTGGGTCCAATCCCTGGGTCGGGAAGATCTCCTGCAGAAGGCAATGGGAACCCACTCCAGTAGTCTTGCCTGGAAAATCCCATGGATGGAGGAGCCTGGTAGGTTACAGTCCATGGGGTCGCGAAGAGTCGGACATGACTGAAAGACTTCGCACTCACTTTCTCTTGACAATATATTTTACTTTGCTCTATCTCATTAGCATGATTTCTGAAGAATTGAGCACAGCTCTTATCTTTTGCTGTTCTTTCAGAGAAAAAAGCATTTCTGGATTTTTTTTTATCTTTGATTTTGCATAGTTTGAAGATCAGATGTCCAGGTGCAGTTTTTCTAGCATGTATCCTGCTTGATGTTCCCTAAGCTTCCTGTATACAGAGTTTAGTGTCTAATATTAATGTGGGAAGTTGCCAGTCATTATTGTTTCAAATATTCTTTTCCTTTTGATATTCTTATTTGCATGTATGTTGCATGTTTTGCAGTTGTCCCACAGTCCTCGGATATCTTTATTTTATTTTTGAAGATTCTATTGATATATCCTCTAGCTCAGAAATTCTTTCCTCAGTCGTGTCCAGTTTACTAATAAGCTCATCAAAGGAATTCTTCTCTTCTATTAGGGCTTTTCATCTACACCATTTTTTTTTTTGTTGTTGTTATTTTTGGGATTTCCATTTCAGCTTACATTGTCCATCTGTTCTTACATGTAGTCTACTTTATCCATTAGAGCCCTTAGCATACTAATGTTACTTAATTTAAATTTTCTAATATGATAATACTAAATTCCTGTCATATCATTCTGATCCTTATTATATCTCTACAAATTGTGGGGCATTTTTTTTGCTTTTTGATGTGCCTTGTAATTTTTTGTCACAGCCAGACTTGATATACTAGGTAAATAGGCCTTTGTTAATGTGGTGGTGAGGTGTTGGGGAGAAGCTCTGTACAATATTATTGTTAGGGCTGAGTCTTTTAATGAACCTAAGCTTTTAGGCTGTGATCTTTACAAATATTTCTTGGTTCTTTCTCTCTTTGGTGGAGCAGGATGGCTAGAGTAGGTGATGTTGTGCATCTTCCTTCTCCCTTATAGAATGTGAGAGCAGACTGGAATTGGGTGTTTCCCCCTCACAGGTCAATGTTGTGGTTCAGTCACTAAGCTGTGTCTGACTCTTTGAGACTCTGTGAACTGAAGGATGTGACACTTCCCTGTCCTTCTCTATCTCCCAGAGTTTGCTTAAACTCATGTCCATTGAGTTGATGATGCCATCCAACCATCTCATCCTCTGTTGCCCCCTTCTCCTCCTGCCCTCAGTCTTTCCCTGCATCAGAGTCTTGTCCAATGAGTTGGCTCTTTGCATCAGGTGGCTGAAGTATGGAGCTTCAGCTTTGGTATCAGCCTTTCCAGTGAATATTCAGAGTAGATTGCCTTTAGGATTGACTGATTTGATCTTCTTGCTGTCCAAAGGACTATCAAGAGACTTCTCTACACAGTTTGAAAGCATCAATTCTTTGGCACTCAGCTTTCCTTATTGTCCAAATCTCACATCTGTACATGACTACTGGAAAAACCATAGCTTTGACTAGATGGACCTTTGTCAGCAAAGGGATATCTCTGATTTTTAATGTTTAGGTTTGTCATAGCTTTCCTTCCAAGGAGCAAGCATCTTTTAGTAAGGCTCTCTTTAATTTCCCCTGAGGGCAGTCCTTGTCAAGAAGAACAGAGTACTCTGACATTTCAAAATGATTTCTTTCCCCCTTTCTCTGCTTTAAAGCTGAGGAGAGTTTTCTCCTATTTTTACTGTGGGAATCTGGTTGAGCTCCTGGAGGTAAATCTTACAATATTGCAGAGGTCTACCTGTGACAGGGTCCTCATCTGGAGTGCTTTACTCTCAGAGTTGCCCACTGTGCCTCCTAAAAATTTGTCAATTGCTTTCCAGGTTTTCCTACCCCAGCACCAGTTCTCTGTGCAATTTGGCTCCTGAGTCATTGCTGCATTAGCCATGTACCTCTCTATTTTTCTGTCTGTCTCTAAGGGCATCTCTTTGCCTTGTGTTCTCCTCTTTATTATAGATACAAAAAGAGTTGTTTCTGTTTTGTTTTTCAGTCTGTTTTTCTTTTTACTTGTTTCAAAGTTGAGTGGAGATTTCCAAGCTCCTTATCCCAAACTGGAAATTGGAAGTCCTACTCATATACAAAAATCATTAAAAAGAAAGGAAAATAGGAAAACAGGTAAAAAGAAAATAAAGAGTTAAAAATTAAAAAAAAATAAATGTATTAAAAATGAATTACTGAGTTCAATTGCTAATTCTGTAAAAAAAATTTCAGAAGAATATATTTTAGTAACTATTTGGGGTTATCCCAGAAATTTAAAGTAGCTCACTCTCTTATTTATTAGTCTAACCTATTGTAGAAGACTCTTGAGAGTCCCTTGGATAGCAAGGAGATCCAACCAGTCCATCCTAAAGGAAAACAGTCCTGAATATTCATTGGAAGTGCTGATGCCGAAGCTGAAACTGCAATACTTTGACAACCTGATGTGAAGAACTGATTCATTGGAAAAGACCCTGATGCTGGGAAAGATTGAGGGAAGGAAGAGAAGGGGATGACAGAGGATGAAATGGTTGGATGGTATCACTGATTCAATGGACATGAGTTTGAGTAAACTCGGAGTTGGTGATGGACAGGGAGGCCTGGCATGCTGCAGTCCATGGGGTTGCAAAGAGTCAGACATGACTGAGTGACTGAACTGACTGAACCCATTTTATCAACAATAAAAAGCAGCTAACATATGTTACAACAACAAAATCTGAAAAGATATTCAGTAAGATCCAGATAATAGTTCTAACAGAAATCCTAAATGACAAAAAAAAATTCTAAGCTTGTCCTGATGAAATATTAAAATAGTTTTTAATTAAAAGCAAGACCACACAGGATACTTGTATTAAAATTATTTCATATTACATTAGAATTTCCAGTGAACTGAACAGCATATATGCATGAAATAAGAAAAAACAATAGCTTTCATATATTTTATTATTTTAATTCTAATTTTTTAGGAATGGCGAAGCTTGACTCATTCATTACTCTTTGCATTTATTTTTCTCTGATTGAGCTAGAAGAATCTATTTTTACAACATTTATAATTTTAAAATTCTACTTGTGGACAAAATTAGGAGCGAAGCTTTTGCCACAGTCAAGAGCCTTTTAGCTACTTCATATATAAAGCTTCTGGATACTAAAAGATGTTTCAGGCAAGTTTTACTTTCCTTTGATGGTGTTTCATTTTTTTTCTTACCATGATTAGAAAGACAACACTTCTCTGCAATTTTGGAGGAATTGGCTAAGGTTGATGAGGTCAAAAACCACTAAATAATCCAGTCTAGTCAAGGCTATGGTTTTTCCAGTGGTCATGTATGGATGTGAGAGTTGGACTGTGAAGAAAGCTGAGAGCCAAAGAATTGATGCTTTTGAACTGTGGTGTTGGAGAAGACTCTTGAGAGTCCCTTGGACTGCAAGGATATCCAACCAGTCCATCCTAAAGGAGATCAGTCCTGGGTGTTCTTTGGAAGGAATGATGCTAAAGCTGAAACTCCAATACACTGGCCACCTCATGCGAAGAGTTGACTCATTGGAAAAGACTCTGATGCTGGGAGGGATTGGGGTCAGGAGGAGAAGGGAACAACAGAGGATGAGATGGCTGGATGGCATCACCAACTCAATGGACGTGAGTTTGAGTGGACTCTGGGAATTGGTGATGGACAGGGAGGCCTGGCGTGCTGCAATTCATGGGGTCACAAAGAGTCGGACACAACTGAGCGACTGAACTGAACTGACAGAGTAAGTAATATTGACAGAATAGAGAGTCAAAAGCACATCTGCCTTGTTGTAGTCCTTTCCTCACTAACTTCTAGTCATTGTCAGAGATTTGGTAGACTCAGAGGTCATTATTTCTCCTCTTCTTCCTCAGGCTGAAAGCAGAAAATGCACTGAGGTACTTCCCTTTGTGTAAACTACTTGGTGTTTCTGAGGAAAAGTCAAGTGCCAGATGGTTTATTTCTTTCCTTCCTTTCTTCCTTCCTTCCTTTATTCCTCCTTTCCTACTTCCCTTCCTCTCTTTTTCTTTCTTGGGTTTAATCCATTATATTTTATTCTACTTGATCAATGTTTAATAATTAAGTTCTTATTATACATACAAAATATATTTCCCATTTCCACCTTAGGCATAGGGTACATTTATGTTTTAACATTTTAGGTAGCAAGAGAATAATGACAATGAGAATTTTCAAGCAAAATTAGAAGAAAATATTGTATTAAATATTGTTCTAGATTACACATGCTTAAAAACTCCTGCACCAATTTATTCTTCAAACTCATGTCCTTTGATTTTGAAAAATATATCAGTTTTTTCCCCCTAACTAACTCAGATTTCGGAAGAAACATAAAATGTTTATAGTTTATACACACAATGGAGGCAATTCCCTTGGAAGCTCTGCAGAGACTGTAGAGTTGTACAGTGAGCTGCAATCTAGTACAAATGTATGTGTTTGTGTGTGTGTGTGTGTGTATGTCCACTTACATTTGTTTATTTCTAATTATAGGAGTATATAGTGATCTTCCTATCAGTCTTTATGATATGATTGGATATTTTTCCACAGCCACAGTCTCTGTCTTTATCAAGTAGAGGTTGGAATGGGGAATGAGACATTTAGTATCATTCTTGCTTCTGGGTGTTAAACAGTGTCAACACACTGACTGATGACCACCTTACCTGCATCTCTGTGTGGGATACTTAGTCTGCATAACTAAATAACAACAACAGTAACAGAAAACAACTTTACAATGTCACCTAACTGTTCTTTTTTTTTTTTTTTCCTGTATGTTCTATCTTAGCAACTAGAAGCTGCTACTTTTCCAGTGGTAATGTATGGATGTGACAGTTGGACTATAAAGAAAGCTGAGTGCCGAAGAATTGATGCTTTTGAACTGTGGTGTTGGAGAAGACTCTTGAGAGTCCCTTGGACTGCAAGGAGATCCAACCAGTCCATCCTAAAGGAGATCAGTCTTGGGTGTTCATTGGAAGGACTGATGTTGAGGCTGAGACTCCCATACTTTGGCCACCTGATGTGAAGAGCTAACTCATTGGAGAAGACCCTGATTTTGGGAAAAATTGAGAGCAGGCAGAGAAGGGGATGACAAAGGATGAGATGGTTGGATGGCATCATCCACTCCATGGGCATGGGTTTGGGTGGACTCCAGGTGTTGGTGATGGACAGGGAGGCCTGGCATGCTGTGGTTCATGGGGTCGCAAAGAGTTGGATACGACTGAGCAACTGAACTGAACTGAACTGAACTGAACTCTGGACATTAGCTCAATTTTCTGCACATTAAGCTCAATGAAAGTATATTTTTCATGTTGGTGATTAATCAAGTCAAAAATAAAACAGATGTTAGCAAGATGAAAGTGAAAGTGAAAGCTGCTCTGTTGTGTCCAACTCTTTGTGACTGAATTCTCTAGGCCAGAGTACTGCAGTGGGTAGCCTTTCCCTTTTCCAGGGGATCTTCCCAATCCAGGGATTGAACTCAGGTTTCCCACATTTCTGGCAGACTCTTTACCAGCTGAGCCACAAGAGAAGCCCAAGAATACTGGAGTGGGTAACCTATCCCTTCTCGAGCAATTCTTCCCAATCCAGGAATTGAACTGGGGTCTCCTGCATTGCAGGCAGATTCTTTACCAACTGAGCTATCAGGGAAGCCTTTCATATTTTCTCCTATACACCATATTCAAGTATTATCTTAGCTTATTATGTTAATATAATAAATATAATTGAAAAGCCCATTGTCATTTTTTCCAAAAATTGAAACTATTCATAATTTATGTTGAACTAGCAGTGGCCACAGCACTGGAAAAGGTCAATTTTCATTCCAATCCCAAAGAAAGGCAATGCTCAAAATGCTCAAACCACACAATTGCACTCATCTCACACGCTAGTAAAGTAATGCTCAAAATTCTCCAAGCCAGGCTTCAGCAATACGTGAACCATGAACTTCCTGATGTTCAAGCTGGTTTTAGAAAAGGCAGAGGAACCAGAGATCAAATTGCCAACATGCACTGGATCATGGAAAAAGCAAGAGAGTTCCAGAAAAACATCTATTTCTGCTCTACTGACTATGCCAAAGCATTTGACTGTGTGGATCACAATAAACTGTGGAAAATTCTGAAAGAGATGGGAATACCAGACCACCTGATCTGCCTCTTGAGAAATCTGTATGCAGGTCAGGAAGCAACAGTTAGAACTGGACATGGAACAACAGACTGGTTCCAAATAGGAAAAGGAGTACGTCAAGGCCGTATATTGTCACCCTGCTTATTTAACTTATATGCAGAGTACATCATGAGAAACGCTGGACTGGAAGAAACACAAGCTGGAATCAAGATTGCCGGGAGAAATATCAATAACCTCAGATATGCAGATGACACCATCCTTATGGCAGAAAGTGAAGAGGAACTCAAAAGCCTCTTGATGAACGTGAAAGAGGAGAGTGAAAAAGTTGGCTTAAAGCTCAACATTCAGAAAACGAAGGTCATGGCATCCTGTCCCATCACTTCATGGGAAATAAATGGGGAAACAGTGGAAACAGTGTCAGACTTTATTTTTCTGAGCTCCAAAATCACTACAGATGGTGACTGCAGCCATGAAATTAAAAGATGCTTACTCCTTGGAAGAAAAGTTATGACAAAACCAGATAGCGTATTCAAAAGCAGAGACATTACTTTGCCAACAAAGGTCCGTCTAGTCAAGGCTATGGTTTTTCCTGTGGTCATGTATGGATGTGAGAGTTGGACTATGAAGAAGGCTGAGCACCAAAGAATTGAGGCTTTTGAACTGTGGTGTTGGAGAAGACTCTTGAGAGTCCCTTGGACTGCAAGGAGATCCAACCAGTCCATTCTGAAGGAGATCAGCCCTGGGATTTCTTTGGAGGGAATGATGCTAAAGCTGAAACTCCAGTACTTTGGCCACCTCATGTGAAGAGTTGACTCATTGGAAAAGACTGTAATACTGGGAGGGATTGGGGTCAGGAGGAGAAGGGGATGACAGAGGATGAGATGGCTGGATGGCATCACTGACTCGATGGACGTGAGTCTGAGTGAACTCCGGGAGTTCGTGATGGAGAGGGAGGCCGGGTGTGCTGCGATTCATGGGGTCCCAATGAGTTGGACACTACTGAGAGACTGAACTGAACTGAATAACAAATATGGAGAAGGGAATGGCAACCCACTCCAGTATTCTTTCCTGGGAATCCCGTGGACAGAGGAGCCTGTCAGGTTATGATCTATAGGGTTGCACATGACTTAGCGACTAAAACAAAATAAAGAATAGCTCAATTTAGAAGCAATCATCTCTATTAAATTACTACTTCATTAACTATTTTAAGTAATAATTTTTAAAATTTTGTTTATTTATTGAAGATTCAAAAGTTAACCTGGATTATTGAAGTAAAATTTTTCAAAAATTCAAAAGAGTTCAATTAGTGAATTTTACCCTTGTTTGTTCTTTAAGAGTATGACAAAGGAGGCAAGAATATACAATGGATTAAAGACAATCTCTTTAACAAGTGGTGCTGGGAAATCTGGTCAACCACTTGTAAAAGAATGAAACTAGACCACTTTCTAACACCATACACAAAAACAAACTCAAAATGGATTAAAGATCTAAACGTAAGACCAGAAACTATAAAACTCCTAGAGGAGAACATAGGCAAAACACTCTCTGACATACATCACAGCAGGATCCTCTATGAGCCACCTCCCAGAATATTGGAAATAAAAGCAAAAATAAACAAATGGGACCTAATTAACCTTAAAAGCTTCTGCACATCAAAGGAAACTATTAGCAAGGTGAAAAGACAGCCTTCAGAATGGGAGAAAATAATAGCAAATGAAGCAACGGACAAACAACTAATCTCAAAAATATACAAGCAACTCCTCCAGCTCAACTCCAGAAAAATAAATGACCCAATCAAAAAATGGGCCAAAGAACTAAATAGACATTTCTCTAAAGAAGACATACAGATGGCTAACAAACACATGAAAAGATGCTCAACATCACTCATTATCAGAGAAATGCAAATCAAGACCACTATGAGGTACCATTTCACACCAGTCAGAATGGCTGCAATCCAAAAGTCTACAAATAATAAATGCTGGAGAGGGTGTGGAGAAAAGGGAACCCTCTTACACTGTTGGTGGGAATGCAAACTAGTACAGCCACTATGGAGAACAGTGTGGAGATTCCTTAAAAAACTGGAAATAGAACTGCCTTATGATCCAGCAATCCCACTGCTGGGCATACACACTGAGGAAACCAGAAGGGAAAAAGACACGTGTACCCCAATGTTCATCACGGCACTGTTTATAATAGCCAGGACATGGAAGCAACCTAGATGTCCATCAGCAGATGAATGGATAAGAAAGCAGTGGTACATATACACAATGGAGTATTACTCAGCCATTAAAAAGAATACATTTGAATCAGTTCTAATGAGGTGGATGAAACTGGAGCCTATATATACAGAGTGAAGTAAGCCAGAAGGAAAAACATAAATACAGTGTACTAACACATATATATGGAATTTAGAAAGATGGTAACAATAACCCGGTGTAGGAGACAGCAAAAGAGATGTATAGAACAGTCTTATGGACTCTGTGGGAGAGGGAGAGGGTGGGAAGATTTGGGAGAATGACATTGAAACATGTAAAATATCATGTAAGAAACGAGTTGCCAGTCCAGGTTCGATGCATGATACTGGATGCTTGGGGCTAGTGCACTGGGACGACCCAGAGGGATGGTATTGGGAGGGAGGAGGGAGGAGGGTTTAGGATGGGGAACACATGTATACCTGTGGCGGATTCATTTTGATATTTGGCAAAACTAATACAATTATGTAAAGTTTCAAAATAAAATAAAATTTAAAAAAATAAATAAAATAACAAAAAATAAGAGTATGACTTTTTCATTATGTATAGGAGAAATAGCTTAGCTTGAAAAGGAACCATTATTTAGGGAAAAATTAGCCATTTGGGAAATTGGAAGGCAAACGAGTTATACAAAGTGGGGGCTTCTAATAGTCATAATGTGTAATTCATAAGTATTCCAATATACTGTAGCTGAAAGGAATAATAAAGTAACCAAACCAAAGGAATAAAATCCTGATAGTAGTCCTAGGATTTGCTTTCAAGAACAAATAAAATATATAATAAGTGAAAAACATTTTATTTATGAGAATAAAATGAATAGCCCCACAGGAAATAAGTTATTTGCTGTAGTAAACATCAAAAGGGCAAGAATTACAATATGGTATGTCTCCCAAAGAGTGTGAAACTCAGATAAAGGATGCAAGTCAAAAATTGGAGAAGTGCATACTTAATATTAATAGAAGTCTCCACTTTGTATCCAGACCTTGAAGTGATATATATCTTTCATGCTATGCCTTAGAATAGCTATTTTATTTGTTAGAAACTATGGATGCCTATCTTTATTAAGCTTGTTTTTTTGTATAACAGGAGTACAGAATGCATTATGATTCTGTGAAACAAAGTAGAAGTGAAAGCAACTTCTAGAAATATTCATTAGGGAAAAAAATAGTTATATTTTGGAAAACAAAGCATGCAGTATTCAAATTCATTTAAATGTGGTATGTTGTGTAGTCAACCTTAAAAAAAGTAACCTTTTCACAAAAATGACTTTTGGTAGAAACTGGCTGTTTACTATGTGCCAGGTACTTTTTTAGTCACTTTATGTATATTTATACATATATATAGAGAGAGACAAGGAGGCCTGGAGTGCTGCAGTCCACGGGCTTGCAATGAATCAGACACAACTGAGCTACTGAACTGAGCCGAACTGAAATGATGTATATTTATGTATGTTATTTAAATTTCACATACCTCAATCATTCTATTTTACAGATCTGACAAATGAATGTATGAAAATAAGCAACTCACCCAAGGTCACAGAGTAAGGGGTAATTCAGCCTTCAAGTTAAACGTGAAGCATCAGAAGTTTGTTTATAGTCCACCTTAGTTATCTATTGCTGTAATAGTAATTTCCTTAAAATGTAGTTAAAGTAATAAGAAAACTCATTTTTTTCAATTTCTTGCAGTTTGGGCAGATCAGGAATTGGGAGCCACTTAGTTAAGTAGCTCATCTTTGGAGGACTTTCATGAGTTTTCAGTCACAATGTCAACTGCCAAGGCTGCAGTCATCTGAAGGCTTGACTAGGAACTCCATCTAAATCTCAATAGTTCTTTCCACAGAACTGCTTGGATTCTTATGGCATGCAGTTTGATTCCCCAAATGCGAGAGAAGCAAGAAACAAAAGCAAACATCAGAATACCTGCCTCAGAAATTAAGTACTTTCACCTGTGTAGTATTTTCTGATCCTATTCAGTGTGAGAGGAATGTGGAAGTGTTATTCACTCGGTTGTTGTCTGATTCTTTGCAACCCCATGGACTGTAGCCCGCCATGCTCCTCTATCCATGGAACATTCCAGGCAAGAATATTGTGGTGGGTAGCCACTCCCTTCTCCTGGAGATCTTCCTGATCCAAAGATCAAACCCAGGTCTCCTGCATTGCAGGCAGATTCCTTACTGTCTGAACCACATGGTGGTCTCCTAATGTGAGAAGAGATTACACAAATTCAAGAGCACTGAGAAGTGAGGATCAGTGGGGGCATCTTGGAGACTGTCTTCCATAAAGCTATATGTCAAACAAGAATACATTCTTCTCCAGTGGAGGTTAATTCTACTTTATTTTTACTATACTATATTAGATATAGCAATGAAATGGTATCATTACCAAGATATTAGATATAGTTTTCTATAGATAAAAGTAGTTGATAGGAATATTGGAAGCCCTCTCCCTATTGAAACTTTTGTGGAATATCGTCCTGATTTTATTGCAACATGTTTTGAATAATTACTGAAACATACACATGCTAAAACCAAAGACTGTTGCAATCCTATTATGCAAAAATTATATGGTATGTTGTTATGTAGTTTAATTTCTGAGATAGTTCAGTGACAGCTTTACAGATATTTTGCCATGGCATATCATACATCCTTGGGCTTCCCCAGTGGCTCAGAGGTAAAGAATCAGCCTGCAATGAAGAAGTTGCAGAAGATACAGGTTCAATTCCTGGGTTGGCAGGATTCCCTGGAGGAGGGCATGGCAACACACTCCAGTATTCTTGCCTGGAGAATCCCATGGACAGAGGAGACTGGCGAGCTACAGTCCTTAGGGTCACAAAGAGTTGGACATCATTGAAATGACTTAGCATCTATGCACATCATGCATCCTTAGATTTCTAGGTTTTTCAGCACTTATGCTTGCTGCCTGCTCTGAATGTAAGTAATTTCTATGACAGCATCCCATTTCTTGGCATCATTTTTCTTAGCACATAGGCTAAGATCATTGTGTTAGTAACCATTGCCTCATAACAAGCCACTCTGAAGCTCAGCAACTTGAAAACAAAGCATTCTTTTTTGATCACTTCTCTGCTGAGTAGTTCTTTGAGTCTGCGCTGGCTCTGCTTAACTCGATTTGTGTTCTCTGATGTGGCCATTTTATTTTTAGCATTTGATGGTGGCTAGATGATCATGGCTATCCTTATTCACATGTTGTAGATTGGCAGATTTTGGCCATGTCATCTCAGTTCTCCATGTGGCCAAGTATCTTGCAGAAAGCTTGCCAGAGGCATATTTACACCGTGGTCTTTAGTTTCAAATGCATCAAGAAAGGTCAAGCCTCAATAGATAAATGTTTTTAGTCTCTGCTCTAATCAGCTTAATTTTGTCCTGTTGGCCAAAACAAAACACATGGCCAAACTCAGAGTTAAGGTACAGAGAAATAGAATCCAGTTTTTTTAGCGGTATTTTTTTTTTTCTTTTTTGATGTGGACCATTTAAAAAATCTTTATTGAATTTGTTACAGTATTGCTTCTCTTATATTTTGGTTTATTGGCTGTGAGGCACATGGGATTTTAGCTCCCTGACCAGAGTTCACACCTACATGCCCTGCCTTGGAAGGGGACTGGACTTAACCACTGGACTGCCAGGAGTCCCTAGAGTTTATTTCTTGATGGAAACAGATGCAAAACCATATATATATATTTATATACATATGGATGTAAAAATACATGTAGCCATTTTTTATGTAGCCAGTCCATGTTTTATTATTTACATTCTTCCCACAGAGAAATTATATTAACCCCAAAACTAAGATATTCAAAAGCCTTATCTGAATTATGACAACAAGCTTGAGGTTCAGTATCTGATGATATAAATCAAGTCTAAGAACAGTGGTAGCTCCTTGGATGTGGCTCCTTTGGCTCCATACACCTATGAACTAAAAGAATGAGTTACATATCTTCCACAAACCAAACATCCAATGGGGAGAGAACAGGACTAGATACTTTTGTTCAACTGATACTTTGGCCCATAAAATATTTGAAATCTCATAAAACAAATATGTTCAGTTCAGTTCAGTCGCTCAGTCATGTCCGACTCTTTGCGACCCCATGAATTGCAGCACGCCAGGCCTCCCTGTCCATCACCAACTCCCAGAGTTCACTCAGACTCACATCCATTGAGTCGGTGATGCCATCCAGCCATCTCATTCTCTGTCATCCCCTTTTCCTTCTGCCCCCAATCCCTACCAGCATCAGAGTCTTTTCCAATGAGTCAACTCTTTGCATGAGGTGGCCAAAGTACTGGAGTTTCAGCTTTAGCATCATGCCTTCCAAAGAACACAGGGCTGATCTCCTTCAGAATGAACTGGTTGGATCTCCTTGCAGTCCAAGGGACTCTCAAGAGTCTTCTCCAACACCACAGTTCAAAAGCATCAATTCTTCAGTGCTCAGCCTTCTTCACAGTCCAACTCTCACATCCATACATGACCACTGGAAAAACCATAGCTTTGACTAGACGGACCTTTAAAGTCCTCTAATCTGAGGGCAGAAAATGAACCTCAATTAAGGCATGGTTCTACTCATAGACAGCATCTCTTTAGTCCATTATTCTCCTTAAATATTGTCTTTACTTCCCGTGTTCCTGGAGCCACTGTCTGAAATATCCTTCCTTTTCCAAAAGAAGTAGCACATGTTTGCTAATGAGTAGGTTTTTATTTCCTCTCTTTCTCTGTATATGTAGGGAACTCCAAAGCTTTGTTTTATTTTCTACCATTGTAGAAAAAATGTGGGTTTCTGAAGAATGGCATTGGTGTTTACTTGATCAGATAAATGCCACACTCATATTCTGAACTTTTGAGACATACTTTTCACCATCTCAGGTGATATATGAAACCTCACATAGTTCCATTTCATTTTTTTTATGAGAAAATATAAGATTCTTAGAAATTAAATAATTTAAAACTTCAAGACTATGAGACATTTTAAGCATTTTAAAAGTTTTTTTAACATCCTACATATCTACCTCTGATCTTGAATTAATATTTGACTTGAGGCTATTTCTTTCTTTTTCCAGCATTATTGAATTTTAATTGACATATAACATGTGCATTTAAGATGAAAAACATAACAATTTGAAAAATGATTACCACAATAAGTTTAGTTAACACCCACCACCTTACATAATCATTCTTTTCTTGTGATGAGAAGATATAAGATCTACTCTCTTAACAACTTTCATGTACACAATATTGTTAACAAGTAACCACACTGTACACTACATCCCCAGAACTTACTGATCATATAACTGATAGTTTGTACATTTTGATCGCTTTCATCCATTTCCCCTGGAGAAGGCAATGGCACCCCACTCCAGTACTCTTGCCTGGAAAATCCCATAGACGGAGGAGCCTGGTAAGCTGCAGTCCATGGGGTCGCTAAGAGTCAGACACGACTGAGCGACTTCACTTTTCACTTTCATGCATTGGAGAAGGAAATGGCAACCCACTCCAGTGTTCTTGCCTGGAGAATCCCAGGGACGGGGGAGCCTGGTGGGCTGCCGTCTCTGGGGTCGCACAGAGTCAGACATGACTGAAGCGACTTAGCAGCAGCAGCATCCATTTCCCCACCACCCACTGAGGCTATTTTGATCATCTTTTGCTGGAAGAAACTACAATGAGAAACATTGTTTTATTTTGTTTTACTTTGATATGTGTATATTTTAATAGACTATCCAAGGTGCTTTATATTTCCTCCAGGTGTGGCTAAAAACTTGTTTTCTTGTTTAATCCACCTATTTTCTCATCTTATCTTAGGAAGTTTGAAATAAAAAAGCTGTTTTTATATTTTATGTGGAAGTCTCCTCGGCTAGACATGCTAACTCATTCAGTACCATGCTAGTTTCTTCATGGCATTGTCATGTTGTTGCCAAACTTTCTATCATTACATAACCAGGGTGCATTTTTTTTTCCATCCTCCAATTATGGTTTTCTTTCTATCATTCAAATTTTTACTGAAAATTCCTGAAAATCTTTCTAAAGGCAGAGAAGATAGAACATCCCAGAGAAGGAGACATAACCAAAGCCATTTTCAATTGAAGCTGTTTTGTGATCTTAGCTTGTCCACAGTGCTTGTCCTTGAACAGGTCTCAGTAATTAATAGTTTTAAAGGAACAAAAGAATTCAGGAATAATGAACTGTTACCAGGTAAGAGAAGTAACAATAGCAAAGATAATATATCACCTGTATGGAAAATCTTTTTCCAGCCCTTCACTTTCAGTCTGTATGTGTCCCCTGTTTTGAGGTGGGTCTCTTGTAGACAACATATGTAGGGGTCTTGTTTTTGTATCTGTTCAGCCAGTCTTTGTCTTTTGGTTGGGGCATTCAACCCATTTACGTTTAAGGTAATTACTAATAAGTATGATCCCGTTGCCATTTACTTTATTGTTTTGGGTTTGAGTTTATACACCATTTTTGTGTTTCCTGTCTAGAGAATATCCTTTAGTATTTGTTGGAGAGCTGGTTTGGTGGTGCAGAATTCTCTCAGCTTTTGCTTGTCTGAAAAGCTTTTGATTTCTCCTTCATACTTGAATGAGATCCTTGCTGGGTACAATAATCTGGGCTGTAGGTTATTTTCTTTCATCATTTTAAGTATGTCTTGCCATTCCCTCCTGGCTTGAAGAGTTTCTATTGAAAGATCAGCTGTTATCCTTATGGGAATTCTCTTGTGTGTTATTTGTTGTTTTTCCCTTGCTGCTTTTAATATTTGTTCTTTGTGTTTGATCTTTGTTAATTTGATTAATATGTGTCTTGGGGTGTTTCTCCTTGGGTTTATCCTGTTTGGGACTCTCTGGGTTTCTTGGACTTGGGTGATTATTTCCTTCCCCATTTTAGGGAAGTTTTCAACTATTATCTCCTCAAGTATTTTCTCATGGTCTTTCTTTTTGTCTTCTTCTTCTGGAACCCCTATGAAGATTTTCCATGCAAATTGGGACCAAAAGAAAGCAGGAGTCACAATACTCGTATCAGATAAATTAGACTTTAAAACAAAGGCTGTGAAAAGAGACAAAGAAGGTCACTACATAATGATCAAAGGATCAATCCAAGAAGAAGATATAACAATTATAAATATATATCCACCCAACATGGGAGCACCGCAGTATGTAAGACAAATCCTAACAAGTATGAAAGGAGAAATTAACAATAACACAATAATAGTGGGAGACTTTAATACCCCACTCACACTTATGGATAGATCAACTAAACAGAAAATTAACAAGGAAAAAAAAAAAAAAACATGTATCTATAAAGCTCACTAAAGCAAAGCACAGTAAAATGAGGTATGGCAATAAAAGGCGTTAAATTTATCAAATAAAAAAAAATAAAGTGCTGAAAAATTAAAGCTGTCAAAAAAAAAAAAAAAAAACAAAGTAGGGGCAGTATTCTTTAACAATGACAATATCATAAAAAAACAAAGAAAGGCTGTAAAAGTGTTCCAGATTAAAAGAGACTTTATCAACATGACAATGAAATGCAATATCTGATCCTGGACTAGATCTTGTACTAGAAGGAAAAAGTGCTAAAAAAGGACACTGAGGGTCCGTTAACAGTATTAGAATACAGACAGTAGATTTAATAAAAGTATTTTATCCATGTTAAATTACTAAAGTTGACAACTGTACTATTACAGTTATTAACTGAATATCCCTATTCTTAGGAAATTCAGAAATATGTACTGAAGTATGTGGGATACTTCATGGGAATAAAAACCATGATATCTGCAGCAGGCCTTCCAAGAGTTTAGAAAAAACTTTTTGGGTGGGGAGCAGACAAATAATAAAGAAATGGGGTGAAATGATAAGAACAAGTGAAAAATCTGGGCAGAGGTTATATGGATATTATTTGTATTATTTTTGGAACTTTTCTTTAAGCTTGACATTAAAAATTTAAAATGTGCAAAAAAAAAAAAAAAAAAAAGAAACCACAGCAGAGACAAAAGAAAAAGTAAAAAAAAAAAAAAAAAATGTGACCTCTGTTTGAGGTGAGACCTTTGCCAGACTGGATCTGTCGACAGATATGAGTCAGATGCTTTGGACTGCAGTCAGTGCTTTGGGCAGCTAGTGTAAGGAATATTGTGTTTGGCATTTTACCCACTATTAACAGTTATTAACACATAAAAAAAAATATATCACCTGTAGACTCCCAGTTCTGTTTCGATGGTAATATTAGACTGAAGTTTTCAACCATCAAATTAATTGAAGTCTAAAGAATGATGATACCGATAATGTTGACTTTTCTGACCCTAATGACTTCAACTAAAGCTTGGACTTTGTCAAACTTAGCCCCAATTCTATGCTGAATTCTCCTCTGCTCAAGCCTCTCCATGAATGTGCATGTGCCCTTAGATTATAACTTTCTGAAGTTTGCTGTTGGGGAGACATCAATTTGGGAAAGATCCCCTGTCTTTTCTTTACTTGCTGCAAGCAATAAATCCTTTCTTCTTCTGCTCTTTGGTTTGGTTGTGTCTTTTAACATAATATCTTCCAGGAGACAAACCTGTCTTTTCAGGTAACTCCTCCAGATTCCACTAACACTGAAGTCCTTTAAAATGTTAACCTGAAATTGATTCCAAAGTCAATGCCACATGTTTTGCATTTTTACTGTGGTAGCAAAGGACTCAGTTCAGTTCAGTTCAGTTGCTCAGTTATTTTTGTCTCTTTGCAACCCCATGGACTTCAGCATGCCAGACTTCCCTGTCCATCACCAACTCCCAGACCTTGCTCAAACTCATGTCCATCAAGTCGGTGATGCAATCCAGCCATCTCATCCTCTGTCGTCCCCTTCTCCTTCCACCTTCAGTCTTTCCCAGCATCAGGGTCTTTTCCAATGAGTCAGTTCTTTACATCAGGTGGCTAAAGTATTGGAGTTTCAGCTTCAGCATCAGCCTTTCCAATGGAAATTCAGGATTGATTTCCTTTAGAATGGACTTATTGGATCTCCTTGCAGTTCAAGGAACTCTCAAGAGTCTTCTCCAATACCACAGCTCAAAAGTATCAATCCTTTGGCACTTAGCTTTCTTTATGGTCCAACTCTCACATCCATACATGACCACTGGGAAAAACTATAGCTTTGACTAGACGGGCCTTTGTTGGCAAAGTAATGTCTTTGCTTTTTAATATGTTGTCTAGCTTGGCCATAGCTTTTCTTCCAAGGAACAAGCCGCTTTTAATTTCATGGCTGCAGTCACCATCTGTGGTGATTTTGGAGCCCAAGATAATAAAGTCTGTCATTGTTTCCCCATCTATTTGGCATAAAGTGATGACTAGATGCCATGATCTTAGTTTATTGAATGTTGAGTTTTAAGCCAGCTTTTTCACTCTTCTCTTTCACTTTCATCAAGAGGCTCTTTAGTTCCTCTTCACTTTCTGCCATAACAGTGGTATCAGCTGCATATCTGAGGTTATTGATATTTCTCCCAGCAACCTTGATTCCAGATTGTGCTCCATCCAACCCAGCATTTTCATGATATACTCTGCATAGAAGTGAAATAAGCAGGGTGACAATATACAGCCTTGACGTACTCCTTTCCTAATTTGGAACCAATCTGTTGTCGCATGTCTGGTTCTAACTGTTCCATCTTGACTTGCATTCAGGTTTCTCAGGAGGCAGGTAAAGTGGTCAGAGTCAAATTACCAATTTATTGTTTATTCAGAAACAGTTTTGTTGTCATTTACAGTGGTGATTTTAATTTATGTTGCCTTAACACAAATCACGCCAGTGAGACCCAGCTGTGTGAATGGTTATATTATTTTTTCCCATCATACACTCAGAAGGGAGTAACAAGTTTCACTGAAGATTGTCTTTCAATATCAGTAAAAAGTATCAATATTATGTAAGCTCAATCTTAAGCATGTTTTTTTTAAATATTCTGTAGGATGAAACCAAAATATCTTAATAGAAAGCCTATCTGCTACAAACTGACATATGATGGCTACCTAAGAACAGCACGTGCAATTCTTTTGAGTTCAGAATAGAGTGATTATTTTTGTCATAAAAGAGTATTTTCCCTGGATGAAACAACTAACAGACAAATTATGCTTATTCAGATTTGAGTATTTAACATTTTCTTGAATGTAGATAAAGTAAGTCAATTGCTAAAAAAAAAAAAAAAACAAGATAATCTGTTGCCAATAATAAAAATTGAACTTTTAACTGATATAAACTGTACCTTCACTATACCTTGATTAAAAATGGAAACAAAAATTAACTGTTTGAGTGAAAAACTAAAATGTTGGAAAACTGGTTTCTGCCAGTGTGAACCTGATAGTTTCTCAAGACATAAAGGCTTCCTGATAAGACTGTTGATTATATTAATAAATTTGCCTCTTAATGATGTGTAAAAATATTAATATTTGAAAGAATTGATGCTAAAATTTGGAAAAGTCATCCAAATAAAAAAATTTCTTGAGATAATGGAAAATAACTTAAATACCTTCCATGTCCAGAATGTTTCTGAAATAAAAAAAGAAAAAGGAATTTCAGATAGCTAAATAATCAGATCAGATCAGATCAGTCGCTCAGTGGTGTCTGACTCTTTGAGACCCCATGAATCGCAGCACGCCAGGCCTCCCTGTCCATCCCCAACTCCCGGAGTTCACTCAGACTCACGTCCATCGAGTCAGTGATGCCATCCAGCCATCTCATCCTCTGTCGTCCTCTTCTCCTCCTGCCCCCAAACCCTCCCAGCATCACAGTCTTTTCCAATGAGTCAACTCTTCACATGACGTGGCCAAAGTACTGGAGTTTCAGCTTTAGCATCATTCCTTCCAAAGAAATCCCAGGGCTGATCTCCTTCAGAATGGACTGATTGGATTTCCTTGCAGTCCAAGGGACTCTCAAGAGTCTTCTCCAACACCACAGTTCAAAAGCATCAATTCTTCAGCACTCAGCCTTCTTCACAGTCCAATTCTCACATGCATACATGACCACAGGAAAAACCATAGCCTTGACTAGATGGACCTTTGTTGGCAAAGTAATGTCTCTGCTTTTGAATATGCTATCTATGTTGGTCATAACTTTCCTTCCAAGGAGTAAGCGTCTTTTAATTTCATGGCTGCAGTCACCATCTGCAGTGATTTTGGAGCCCAGAAAAATAAAGTCTGCCACTGTTTCCACTGTTTCCCCATCTATTTCCCATGAAGTGGTGGGACCATGATCTTCGTTTTCTGAATGTTGAGCTTTAAGCCAACTTTTTCACTCTCCACTTTCACTTTCATCAAGAGGCTTTTGAGTTCCTCTTCACTTTCTGCCCTAAGGGTGGTGTCATCTGCATATATGAGGTTATTGATATTTCTCCCAGCAATCTTGATTCCAGCTTATGTTTCTTCCAGTCCAGCATTTCTCATGATGTACTCTGCATATAAGTTAAATAAACAGGGTGACAATATACAGCCTTGACGAACTCCTTTTCCTATTTGGAACCAATCTGTTGTTCCATGTCCAGTTCTAACTGTTGCTTCCTGACCTGCATACAAATTTCTCAAGAGGCAGATCAGGTGTTTTGGTATTCTCATCTCTTTCAGAATTTTCCACAGTTTATTGTGATCCACATAGTCAAAGGCTTTGGCATAGTCAAGAAAGCAGAAATAGATGTTTTTCTGGAACTCTCTTGCTTTTTCCATGATCCAGTGGATGTTGGCAATTTGATCTCTGGTTCCTCTGCCTTTTCTAAAACCAGCTTGAACATCAGGAAGTTTACGGTTCACGTATTGCTGAAGCCTGGCTTGGAGAAATTTGAGCATTACTTTCCTATCGTGTGAGATGAGTGCAATTTTGCGGTAGTATGAGCATTCTTTGAGCTAAATAATAATCTAGTGATGAATAATCTGCCTGTGACAGGACACAGGAGACCTGGGTTCCATCCTGGTTTAGGAATATCCCCTGGAGGAAGGAATGGCAACCAACTCCAGTATTTTTGCCTGGAGAATCCCAGGGACTGAAGAGCTTGGCAGGATTACAGTCCATAGAGTCAAAAAGAGTCAGATACAACTAAAGTGACTTAAGCACAAGCAAGAAACTGAGAAGAACCAAAATTCTTGATAGTTAAAATATATGAGGTTACTGCAAAATTTCAAGATAAATAAATAAAAACTTAGGGGATAAAAGGAACATAAGAAGGAAACTACTACACAGAATTCAGGGCACTTTGCATATAAAATTAAATTTTATCACTTAAAATTAGCTGGAATATCATAGATCACTATTCCTGGCATCTTTTATTACAAAATAATTATACTTTTGAATTACAGCATTGAATATTCTTTTAAGAATTACTGTTAGTTGATGTCTATTTGCTTCAACCAGCTAAAAATCACTGAGGAAAAGAGGAGTTAAATTTTATGTCCTTTTTATTTTTTTCTTGAGCTTATATTGCTTGTTATTTTCTAAACCACCTGTAAGTTTTGTAAAGCACTATTCAGTTTCCATGGAGTCTCAAAGTCATCGATATGGCAAGTACTGGGATATATATAATTAAGAGGCATTTTCCTGTGTGAAAGCAGATTCAGTACTAGACTGCCTAGTTTATTTTCTCTCCATGCTTCTGACTGCCAGCTTGGATGTTATCAGAAGAGGCCTTCTGCTGCTCTGTTGTTGATTTCCAAAATAACGGTTCATAGAACTAAACCAATTATAAGAGGAGATTAATTATTATAGTCAATCACTTAGCTCAGTAGGTCACTGAGGTCTCTATTTTGAGTTGTGTAGAATTTGGCATTGGGCTTCCCTGATGGCTCAGTGGTAAATAATTCGCCTGCAATGCTGGAGATGCAGGAAATGAGGGTTTGATCCTTTGGTAGCGAAGATACCCTGGAGGAGAAAGTGGCAAATCACTTCAGTATTCTTGTCTGGAAAATCCCATGGACAGAGAAGCCTGGCAGGCTACAGTCCATAGGGTCACAGAGTTGGACACGACTGAGCAACTGAGCACACATAGAATTTAGCACCCAGTGGTTGCATCATGGCAGTTAGTTCCATGTGCTATACTTAGAAATCCAGGAACATACTGAATACTCAGGATTAATAGGCAGCTTTCTTCCTATTTTTCATTTAAGTATGACTTGAATATTAAATATAAGGAATTCTCTAATTCAAAAATGACTTCAAGGTGAATTCCAGAACAGAAGTAATTTACTTATGCTAATGTCAGCTAACATATACATACATAAGAAAATTTCAAATAACTGTCAACACTTAGTTACCATAAATCTTTCCTAAGATTTGAGGCATTGATGCTGCTTAGAAATATTTAAACTTATTATATTAACTCTTTTTAGTTTAAAAATGATTAACATAAACATTTAATGCAACTCATCTATATTTATTGTTTTAAGTAACAAAGGTAATTTTTATATCATTTTCATCTTCCAACTTCTCTTTTCCCATTCCATATCTTCATTATCACCATTATGCACATGTTTTTAAAGCTAATAGAGGTTTTTTTTTCACCCCAACTGAACAAAATGTGAAAACACTACTATTAAGACATCTTACGTACCAGTGCTGAATCGTGTACTGTTTTCTAATTCTTCCACTGAGAAAATGTTTAACTTGCATGATTATCTATTTTCTACAATCTCTAGTTTCCTTATGATTAATTGAGATTAGTTCATAGGATAGATTAAAACATTGTTACCATATCAAATATTAATATGGAAATATCTATAAATACTGCATATAATTGCTTTTTAATATTTACATTTTTCAGTGCCAATGCCTTGCATATGCTTTAAATAAAGCAACAGAGAAAGAAATTAAGAACACATGACAGGATAAAAGTCAGAGACATCAATACCAATTTATATTTAGCCTAACACATATTCAGATGATTGGACACAGAAAGAATGATAAATGTGTGCATGCGTACATACATATATTATACAGCTCTGTCCTTGAAAAGGCCTAAAAGCTATGACACCTCAAGAGCAGTGAGAATACCCACCATCAGATCTTGGTTTCTATATATCAGTCTCCAAGAAAATTGCTCCTTAGAGAAATCACTGGTTTTAGCCCTGGGGAAGGAAACACAGAATGAACCTGGAGTACTTTGTAGTACCAGCAAGTTAAGAGTTCAAGAAGCAAAGGGATAGAAGCATGTAAAAAGATGCAGGAACGAAACTGAGAGACCTTTTCAGGACCAAAGCTGAAAAACTTAAAAATAAATAGCATACACCCAAATTATAGAATAAAAATACCTTTGAATCTATACATATATAAATAAAAATGCATAAATAAAGATAAAGGAAAACAACTTCATTACAGAAGGTTTCTAAATGATGTATGTAGATTCCTCTCCAGTGGATTAAGTTTGATTCTCCCATCCCCTGAAGTAGGCTTAGTGACTTGTTTCCAAAGAAGAGAGTAAAGAATGAAAAAACAATAACTTTACACCAGAGAAACTGACAGATACTACTTTGAATAAGTAATAAAGTTTAAAAACATGAGTGAAGTAGTCTTGTGGCTATTATGTTCTCCTTGATATGATGTGATACAAGGACATTTCATGCTTTTGAATCTTTTTCAAAACCCATCAGTCCAGTATAATCATGAGAAAAAACACCAGCCAGACCCAAATTAAGGATATTGCAAAATACTGTCTAGGATGTCTCAAAAGTATCAAGGCCATGAAAAATAAGGAATGACTGAAGAATTTTCATGGAGCTTCCCAAGTGGTGCTAGAAGTAAAGAACCTGCCTTTCAATACAGGAGACATGAGAGACACGAATTCGATCCCTGGGTTGGGAAGACCTTCTGGAGTAGGAAATGGCAACCCACTCCAGTGTTCTTGCCTGGAGAATCCCATGGAGAGAGGGGCTTGGTGGGCTACAGTCCATGGGTTTGCAAAGAGTTAGACATGATTGAAGTGACTTACCACACACTCACGAGTAACTTTCATAGACCAGAGGAGACTAAGAGATATGACAATAAAGTGAAATGTGCTGTCCTAGATGGATTTTGGAATAGAAAGAGGACATAAATGGAAAAACTGGTGAACTTCAAATCAAGTCTAGCATTTGGTAATAGTTGTGTACCAACTGGTTTCTTAGTTTTGAGAAATGTACTTCAGTCATTAATATCAAAGAGAATTGGGAGAAGTATGCATGGGGATTTTCTTTACTATCTTTGCAACTTTCCTAAAATTAAAAAAAATTGCCCCCAAATAAAACAGAAGACTTAAGGGTTCTTATTAGAAAAATCATTCCTGAATGGATACATAAATATGATTGATAACTGCTACCAAAGGATTTTCATCATCAGTTTCCTCATGTAAATTACCCACCTTCCATGACATGTGTGATATGGTAATAATTCACCAAGCTTAGAACTTTGAGGGAGTTACTGAGTAAAATGTAAATAGTTATAACACCCTTGAAGAGCAATTTATCTGTGATTTAGGAAACTGAGATTTTCTGACACTGACCCAGATACGACACTTTGGGGATTTTTTTTTTTTTATACAGAAAATCATTTTATGTTCACAAAAAGACATCTATGCCTGGCTGAACCACACTGACTTCATTTTTGTCAGCTGCATCTTAGTCCCATATCCCACCTCCTCCCCTTTCTGAACTGAGTTTTGCCTACTCACAATGAATGCTCTCAAGTCAGGAAAGTCTCCTCTCAATTTTCAGCCTTGCCTTCATCTGATATTAAAAGCTAAAAGAGATCCTTTTTCTGATACAGATGGTTTATGGTCAGGCGGCCCCTGGTGGGAGGAAAAATACCCCAGTACTCATCTATGAGAAAGTGCTTCTCTCTTAGTAGTCAGATTCTGTCTTCAGCTCTGTTGCCTTTAAGGTGTTCAGTACCCTTTATGGTGTTGCAGAGTGCAGCTGAGAATGTTTCTGAACTGTCATTCTCCTGACTTCTCTCTGTAAGTAAGTCATCAACAATAAACTTCATAATTGCACTCTATAGAATTGCCTGCTTTGTTTTCTTGTCTTAAATTTCCTTCTCAGATGAGAGCATATTATTCAATATCTGCCTTCCAGCACATATTTAATGATGCTCTATTGCACAATTTTTAATTTTGAAAAAATAAATGTCTATTAATAGTGGAATTGATAAATAAAATATATGTTGAACATCAAAAGAAACTTCCCATAAGAGCACTTACCACTCACTAATGTTAGCAATACCTTTGTTAGAAGTTGAACACTTATTTATTATTTTTTAAAAACTATTAAACATGTAAATACTAGAAAAAGATGATATCCTAATAATAAAGGAGAAACAATTCATTTAAAAATTTAAATATTTAAGTTTCACCTTTAGTTATTCAAATAGAAAGATCCAAAGCATCTTTATGGAAATAATTATATTATTGCAAGTGTATTTTTTTGATGTTTTTGTTGTTAACTACTAAAGTAAAATTATACAAAGTGAGATTTATTGTTTGGTTTCATCCTTGGCAGGTTTCATAGCTATAAGTGAATATGGATCTATTAGTGCCTGAGTCCCAAGATAAAATGGCATTGGTTGGAGATAGCACTTAGATTCTAAAACTCAAGAATGCATACTACTAAATAAAGCAAAGAGGAGAAAGTCAAAGACAACTGTCTAATCCTACTGAATTGTGGTATAATCCTACTGAAATGAGGTTTAACTTTTTTGCATTTCTTTCAAGCTGCATTTTTTAATAGCGTTGTTTTTAAGTAAATGTGCATTTAACCACTAGTATCTCTTTAATTTCTTGATATATGACACATCACATAGAGATCAAATTGTGATAAAAAAAAAAAGTGCTGAAGGAATAAGCACTTGGCTGAAATAGGAGTATAAATGTATGCATGCTTTTGTATAAATGTATGCAATCAGTCATGTCCAACTCTTTGCGACACGATGGACTGTGGCCCACCAGGCTCCTCTGTCCATGGGGATTCTCCAGGCCATAATACAGGAGTGGGTTGCCATGTTCTACTCCAGAGGATCTTCCCAAGCCAGTGACTGAAACCAGGTCTCCTACATTACAAGCAGATTCTTTGCCATCTGAGCCACAGGGAAGACCTTATAAATGTATAATTCTTTTTAACTAAACACATATTCACATGTACAGCAAGAAGATGCATTTTTGAAAGCCAGGTGTAATTCATTTCATAAACATTTCAATTAATAAAATTTGAAAACCTAGGAGAATATGATTAGCAGTTATAAAGATTAAATATATATAAATAATTATTAAAAAGTTCTAAGCATAATGGAAAATAAATAATTTATCATAAAATATTGCTCATTTTTTATTCTGATTTGGATTCCCTTTTAAATTCAAAAGTAAACCCAAATATTATTGGTAATTAGTTGTTAATTTTGTGGAGGAAGAAATTTTTCTCTGTCCTTCTAGGTTCTTCCGGCTACTAAGAATTACATTGACAGGAGACAGATGAAGAAAATCGAAGAAAAATTTAACAATATGTGTACACAGTGTGTGTGTTTGTTGTTCAGTCATGTATGACTCCTTGTGACCCCATGGACTGTAGTTCACTAGGCTCCTCTTTCTCTGGAATTCTCCAGGCAAGAATACTGGAGTGGGATGCCACATGGTAGAGAACTATAAATACTGAATAACTCACCAAAATGAACAAAACTCTAACTTTAATACCATTTTAAAGACAAAAGATGTTGGGAGAAGTTGTTTGGTACTTCAAAGAGAAAGAAGGCAATTCACATGGAGATGAAAAAAAAAAAAAAAATGTTTGGTAGTCAAATGTTTGCCAGGCCCTTCAGAGACACTGCTGCTGCTGCTGCTAAGTTGCTTCAGTCGTGTCTAAAGGAAATCAACCCTGAATATTCATCAGGGACTGATGCTAAAGCTGAAGCTCCAATACTTTGGCCACCCGTTGTGAAGAGCTTGCTCATTAGAAAAGACCCTCATGTTGGGTAAGATTGAGGGCCAGAGGAGAAGAGCATGACAGAGGATGAGAAGGTTAGATTACAACACCAAGTCAATGGACATCAGTTTGAGAAAACTCTACAAGATGGTGAAGGACAGGGAAGCCTCAGGTGTTACAGCCCATGGGGTCACAAAGAGTCAGAGATGACTGAGCCACTGAACAAGAGCAATACATATAACAATATTTTTGATCTCTCAGATGGTAAATACTCCATCTACAATGCAGGAGACCCCAGTTCAATGCCTGGGTCAGGAAGATTCCCCTGGAGAAGGAAATGGCAACCTACTCCAGTATTCTTGCCTGGAGAATACCATGGACAGAGGATCTTGGTGGGCTATAGTTCATGGGGTCACAAAGAGTTGGACATGACTAAGCTACTGACACTTAAAAAATTGAGCTCTTTACAAAACCAAACCCAACAAATGGAAAGTGTTGTATTCTTCATTCCAGTGAAGACCACTTAAGGCCAGGTTAAAGGAACCAGAAAAGCCCATCAAGAGATTACCTGAGACTAAAATAAAGGACTACAGGTTCTTCCCTGGTGGCTCAGACGGTAAAGTGTCTGCCTGCAATGCGGGAGACCCAGTTTCGATCCCCGGGTCAGGAAGATCCCCTGGAGGAGGAAATGGCAACCCACTCCAGTACTCTTGCCTAGAAAATTCCATGGATGGAGGAGCCTGGTGGGCTACAGTCCATGGGGTCGCAAAGAGTTGGACATGACTGAGCGACTTCACTCACTTCACTCACAGGTTAAAACACACACACACACACACACACACACAAGCCCTAATCTTGTCAGCAACTCCACTCTTGAACCATTATAAAATTCCTTACCAAATCCCCCCAGGTAAAGACAAGCCATTTTTGTGGGGCATGAGCCTGACCTGTCCCTCTTTGCCTGGTAAAGTAATAAAGCTATTCATTAGAGAAGACTTTTGAGAGTCCCTTGGACTGCAAAGAGATCAAACCAGTCAATACTGAAGGAAAACAGTCCTGGATATTCATTGGAAGGACTTATGCAGAAGCTGAAACTCCAATACTTTGTCCACCTAACGCAAAAAATTGACCCACTGAAAATGACCCTGATACTGGGAAAGATTGAAGGCAGGAGGAGAAGGGGATAACAGAGGATGAAATGGCTGGATGGCATCATTGGCTTGATGGACAAGAGACTGAGCAAGCTCCAAGAGTTGGTGAGGGACAGGGACGCCTGCAGTCCATGAGGCCACAGAGTCAGACATGGCTGAGCAACTAAACGGAATTGAACTTTAGATTTCACTGCAAACTCTGTCTCTGAAATTTTGATTTAACATCAGTACATGGAGGCTGAGTTTTCAGCATCAATATCACAGTTTGTTCATATGAAAACAGGAATAAGCTATCCTAATGATCCCTTCATGGGAAATAGATGGGGAAACAGTGGAAACAGTGTCAGATTTTATGTTTTTGGGCTCCAAAATCACTGCAGATGGTGACTGCAGCCATGAAATTAAAAGACACTTACTCCTTGGAAGGAAAGTTATGACCAACCTAGATAGCATATTCAAAAGCAGAGACATTACTTTGCCAACAAAAGTTCATCTAGTCAAGGCTATGGTTTTTCCTGTGGTCATGTATGGATGTGAGAGTTGGACTGTGAAGAAGGCTGAGTGCCAAAGAATTGATGCTTTTGAACAGTAGTATTGGAGAAGACTCTTGAGAGTCCCTTGGACTGCAAGGAGATCCAACCAGTCTATTCTGAAGGAGATCAGCCCTGGGATTTCTTTGGAAGGAATGATGCTAAAGCTGAAACTCCAGTACTTTGGCCACCTCATGGGAAGAGTTGACTCATTGGAAAAGACTCTGATGCTGGGAGGGATTGGGGCAGTAGGAGAAGGGGATGACAGAGGATGAGATGGCTGGATGACATCACTGACTCGATGGACATGAGTCTGAGTGAACTCTGGGAGTTGATGATGGACAGGGAGGCCTGGTGTGCTGCGATTCATGGGGTCACAAAGAGTCGGACACGACTGAGCGACTGAACTGAACTGAACTGAACTGAATGTGCAGTGGCAGAAGCAACTGAGAGAAATTTTTTTTTTTTTTAAATTTAGAACTAACTAAATAAACCAGAACTTTTGGATTGATATAGCAAATGCTCCATTTCAACAGCCTGATAAATAATAAATAGGTTATTAAAATAGCACTGATCACATCTCTTCATCTGACTTCATAACACAAGAGGAAAAGACATAAGGCTAATAACTTATAGGAAATTTAAAACTCCTAAAAAGGAAATAGATTGTATAAATGAGTTACAGTGTTACAAATCTGTAGAACTTACAGCCATGTGGGAAATCACTAAGATCAGTTATTTAGAGAGATTTAAAGAGCCCTTGCAGGGTCCCTGTCATCAACTAGAGTAAATTAGCAGTTCAAGTATAGGTATTACAAAAAGTAACTCCTACCCTCAAGTTTCTGTATATTGCCTGCTAAGAAGAGCAGAGGGTGAATCCCTTACTCAAAGGCAAATGAGGAGGTGAAAAGTGAGAAGACAATGAGCTCTTGAAAGCTTCATATTTAATTCAAAACTGAATTTATTGATCTTTTTTTTTTTCCCAGTAAGTTCTTTAAAACCTCAAATCTAGTCTTTACAGGGCCCGTGAGAGATATTATTTTGGCAGAAATGTATCTTCCTTGGAATTTGCTTTAATCCTTTATTTAAATCCAAAATACAAAGTAAAACCCAGCAGATATAAACATCTAAAATAGCAAAGAAATAAATACTTTGTGTCAAAGGAATAATAAAAGAAATTTAGTCTTACGAAGTTTTGCTTTGCCTTAAAGTTTAAGCAACAGAAAGCAAGGGTTTAAAGAAAATGATTTATCAAGAGGTATTTACACATGTATCTTCCAATTATAAATGCCTGGGAAAACAATGATGTGTGAGTGAAGTTAAATGCATTTTGAGCAAAAAGTAACATGATTGTCTTTGAAACATTTGTGGAAATATTAATAAAATATATGTGTGTTAAGTCTCTATTCGTGTCCATCTCCTTGTGACACTACATATGGACTGTAGCCCACCAAGCTCCTCTGTCCATGGGATTCTCCAGGCAAGAATATTGGAGTGGGTTGCCACGCCCTCCACCAGGGGATCTTCCTAACCCAGGAATTGAACCCATATCTCTTGCCTCTCCTGCATCTTTACCACTAGCACCACCTGGGAAATCCAGAACTCATTATCTTCCCTTTTCTTTTGAGATAATGTCACACATCATTGTAAAAGTTTAGGGTATAGAGGATCTATGTAATTTAAAATAATTATTTTGTTTCTCTTTGTTTTCTTATTTTAATTAAATCAGTTACAGCTAGAATATTTCAATATAGTATTTGTTGTTGCTGTTTAAGCTCTGGTCATGTCCAACTCTTGTGACTCCATAGACGATAGCCAGCCAGGTTCCTTTCTCCAGGGAATTTTGCAGGCAAAAATGCTGGAGTGGGGATCTTTCTGATCCAGGAGTCAAACCTGCATTTCCTGCAATGGCAGGTGAATTATTTATGACTGAACCACTACTATAATATAAATATATGCAAATGTAATTATATATTTTTGGAATATAAATTCTATTTATTCAAAATTTTCATGAGTCATATTTTAGCCAACTGATGTAAACTATTTTCCTCAATTTAAGACAGTTTCTCCCACACGAACACTTATTAAATAGAAGAGTAAAGATTAAAACTGAAAGAATCCTTATGCCAAAGAGGCATATTTGGGGGTGGCATTTTCAGCTCCCTTTCATTTTATAAAGGAAGCACTCCAAAAGCAATGAAATTTGGAATATTTCATAGTGAGATGTATAAAGACCTTGGTTAAAATATTTGAGGCTGGAAAAAGTTATGAGCATCTCCATTGGGTATATTTGTATTTACCCATAATTGAGATGTCCATGTTTGCTTGTTTGTTTTTTTAATTAAACTTTGATAATCTGTCCATATCTGTGATTTTTTTCCTGATTGTGGGACCAGGAATGTGACTGACTCCTCTTTTCTGACACTAGTTAAGGCCATGCCATCCTCTCAAAGTAACGCATTTACTAATTAAGGCTCTTTGTGGCATAAAGTACTTAAAACACATCAGAATCATTCTGAATCAGACATAAATTAATTAGTACATGTTTAAAGTCATAAGCCATTATAATAGTGTATAAAATGAGAAATTTGAGTATTATATTAGAAAGTAAGACTTCACAATGAGCTTCCCCAAAATGTGTCACTTTTACTGGAAGATAATTTTGAGCTAAAGTTAATCCAGACCCTGAAGGTTCAAGACAACTCTCCCCTTCCCTAAACTACCTAGAATAATTTAAAAATTGGGAATTTTTCCCAGAAAAAGGTCATTATGGTTTCCAGAGATAGATTTTATCCAAGCAGCCCCCAATATAGGCAGGGAAAACATCTAATTATCAAACATCTTCTCTTCTGATCATCCTGTGAATGAACCTTCTATTCTTGGAAACCCCAAGTCCCCTGTCCCATTCCTTAGCCCAGAATGGCATAGATATCTCATTTTACCTTTCTGTCTTTGGACCTCTCATACATATGTGGGTCTCTAACCCTCCCAAAGTGTGGGATTCCTTTGCATAAAAATTTAATTTTGATTTTGTTCTGTTAATCTGTCGCATGTTGATCTAATTCTTTGACCAACCAGAAGGACATAGAAAGACAGAACAAAACTTTCTTCCTCCCTAACCAGAGCAAATTAAGAATTTCAAAATCACATTAATTTGTTTTTTAATCAAGCCACTGATAATGAATGAGATTACTAATAGATTTAGTTTTAATTCTTCTAAAATATGAAATCATATAATCATATAATATGCCCCTTTTGTGCCTGGTCTTTAAAATGGAAATGAGAGAATTCCTTCAAAAATCAACCACAAACAACCAGAATGTTGTATCCTTAGTATGATGAAAATGGAATAATTTAAGACTTAGGCTGTGAAAAATTGTCCTTAGAAAGCACTAATCGTAAGTCTTAATGTCTTATGTTCAAAATTACTGTTGATTACTCATTTAAGTATATTTTACATGGCTATCAGAAGATTCAAAACATAATAATATCAGCATAATAGCTGATAATTACATTGTGGAAAAATACATCAGTCCTCTCATGTGGCAAATAGGCTTAAATATTTGAGCAAAATTAGCAGGAAAGCTGAGAGCCATCAATATTAAAACTAAATAAAATATGACACTGCTATAATTTAGAGATTATTATTCTTTAATTGGACAAGGCAATGGCACCCCACTCCAGTACTCTTGCCTGGAAAATAACATGGATGGAAGAGCCTGATAGGCTGCAGTCCATGGGGTCGCTAAGAGTCGGACATGACTGAGCGACTTCACTTTCACTTTTCACTTTCATGCATTGGAGAAGGCAATGGCAACCCACTCCAGTGTTCTTGCCTGGAGAATCCCAGGGATGGGGGAGCCTGCTGGGCTGCTGTTTATGGGGCTGCACAGAGTCGGACACGACTGAAGTGACTTAGTAGTAGTAGTATTCTTTTAATTGAAATATTTAAGAGTGAGGAAGGGCTTCCCTGCTGCTATTGTAAAGAATCTGCCTGTCAATGCAGGATACATTGATTCCATCCCTGGGTCAGGAAGGTCCCTTGAATAAGAAAATAGAAACCCACTCCAGTATTCTTGCCTGGGAAATTCCATGGACAGAGGAACCTGGCAGGCTACAGTCCATTGGGTTTCAAAAAGACTCAGACATGACTTACCAACTAAACAACAACAAAAAGAGTGACAGTTGTTAAATTAATTAAGCAAGGAGGGATTTCCCTGGTGGTCTAGTGGTCAAGAACCCACTTGCCAATGCAGGAGACATGGGTTTGACCCCTGGTCTGGGAAGATTCCACATGTCTCAGGTCAACTAAGCCCATGTACCACAACTACTGAGACCATTTCCTGCAACTACTGAAGCCTGAGAGCTTTAGAGCCCATGCTCTGCAACAAGAGAAGCCCATGCACCACAACAAACAGTAGCCCTCTGCTTGCTCCAACTAGAGAAAGCTGGCACACATCAGTGATGACTCAGTGCAGTAATAAATGTATAAAATAAAATTAAAAAAATAAATAAACAAGGAGATGATTAAACTGAGATGATTCTAATCCTATGGTGGCCCATATAAGGAAACCATAATCTAAGCCTGTAAATGCCTCAAGGTTATGAAATCAGAATGCTTAGGAAAAGTGAAAGTTAAAGTTGCTCAGTCATGTCTGATTCTTTGTGATCCCATGGACTTTATAGTCCATGGAATTCTCCAGTCCAGAACACTGGAGTGGTAGCCTTTCTCTTCTTCAAGGGATCTTCCCAACCTAGGTATTGAACCTAGGTATCCCACATTGCCGGAGAAGGCAATGGCACCCCACTCCAGTACTCTTGCCTAGAGAATCCCATGGACGGAGGAGCCTGGTAGGCGGCAGTCCATGGGGTCTCACAGAGTCGGACACGACTGAGCGACTTCACTTTCACTTTTCACTTTGATGCATTGGAGAAGGAAATGGCAACCCACTCCAGTGTTCTTGCCTGGAGAATCCCAGGGACAGGTAAGCCTGGCGGGCTCCTGTCTATGGGGTCCCACAGAGTCGGACACGACTGAAGTGACTTAGCAGCATCCCACATTGCAGGCAGATTCTTTACCAACTGAACTATCAGGGAGGCTTGATGTTAAGGGCAGTCAATAACAAACAACTAGACTTTAAGCTATCATCAATCAATAATTTTTTTTTTTTTGCTTCTCTTTTCTATATGTCTTTCCTTTGACTCTTATCACAGGAATCATCCTAACCACATCTGATTTGGTGCTGCTGCCTCATTCAATTAATACATGTTCAAATAAACTCTTAAAATATTTAGTATGCTTCACTTTATCTTTTAACACTAGCTAGTGTCAACTTAAGATGGTGATTGCAGCCATGAAATTAAAAGATGCTTACTCCTTGGAAGGAAAGTTATGACCAATCTAGACAGCATATTCAAAAGCAGAGACATTACTTTGCCAACAAAGGTTCATCTAGTCAAGGCTATGGTTTTTCCAGTGGTCATGTATGGATGTGAGATTTGGACTGTGAAGAAGGCTGAGCACTGAAGAATTGATGCTTTTGAACTGTGGTGTTGGAGAAGACTCTTGAGAGTCCCTTGAACTGCAAGGAGATCCAACCAGTCCATTCCGAAAGAGATCAGTCCTGGGTGTTCATTGGAAGGACTGATGCCGAAGCTGAAACTCCAATACTTTGGCCACCTCATGGGAAGAGTTGACTCACTGGAAAAGACTCTGATGTTGGGAGGGATTGGGAGCAGGAGAAGAAGGGGATGACAGAGGATGAGATGGCTGGATGGCATCACTGACTGGATGGACGTGAGTCTGAGTAAACTCCGGGAGTTGGTGATGGACAGGGAGGCCTGGTGTGCTGCAGTTCATGGGGTCGCAAAGACTGGGACACGACTGAGCGACTGAACTGAACTGAGTGTCAACTGAAAAATAATTGTACAACTTGAGAGTTAAGTTTTATCTGCAGCAAATGAGAATTATAGCCTGAGAGATAGAATTTCAAAGAGCTCTAAGAAACTGTTCCAAAGAAGTATGAAGGTCAGAATATATGCGAATCTGGTGAAGGGGGAGTACATGCAATCAAGCACGTATGTTTTGCAGAGGTTTCTGTTAGTGTTGTGAATGTGTCTGCTAGTCATGTGAAGCAGTTGTCACCATGAAGGATTTTAGTGCTTTTCTAGATATGAGGAAATGCAAGAATTGGGCTCATAAAATCTTTTCCAGAAAATATCTAACTATCTGAAGACCTGTTCTGCCAGTTTTCTCAAAGCACAGAATGCCTCATTCCTCATCTCTAACCCGAACTCCTTTCAAAAGGTTTTGAAGGTCAGTGGTTGCAGTGGCTCATAATTTAATCATTATAGTAGTAAATATCAAGTGCCAATTTGTAGGTGACACTAACTACCCTTCTATACCCAAGAAGGAGACAAGAGAAAAGAGATAAAGTAAGATAAAAAACTCTTGTTCTGTTTAGATATTAATATTTCTAAAGTTTCTCACAAGAAAATAATTATAACTATGTCAAGTGATGGACAATAACTAAACTTACTTGGTAATGATTTCACAATATATTAATAAATCAAATCACTATGTTGTATTCCTTAAACTAATACAATGTTATATGTCAATTATTTTGTAATAAATCTGGAAAAATAAACATTTTCACTCAATAGGGTGTTCATACAACTAACTAGAGATATTTATCTACATTGTTTCTATGTGTAGTCATAGAAAATAAAATTTTAATAGCCCGAGGCAATTTAATTTTATAGTCAATTTATTCAAGAGTAACTAATACTATGGAACTCTTAATTTTTGTAGTGGCTTTTCTCTTTGAGGTACACTTTGGCTCAATTTGCATATCCAGTTTTTATTTCTACTTTCCCACATTCAATACATTTGTGAGAGAAGTTATACTCCATGTGCTTAATTAAGTGTAAACACGGAGACTGATGTATGCTTAGATTGAATGATAAATACCTGGTCGTATTTGTGTTTTCCTCAAGAAAACAAATTAATATATGTTTTATGTTCTGAGATGAATGTTATGTAAAACATACTCTTTTGTGTTATATGTCCTCATTTGTCTTCTTTCTTGTTTTGTGGATCACAGCATAGACAAAGATCCTTTTATGATTAACCTTCAAATTGACATATTCACAATAGATTAGTATTCTTTTCAAAACATTCTGGATTAGGAATCCAAACAATAAAAAGGAATACTTATTGATACAAACATTTTCTTAAATAACTGAATTGATTTTATTTCTTCTTTTTGTCTGTGTATGGTATGAAGTATTAGGTTCAGTGATCAATTCACGTGTTTATGAAAAAACATAAGGGAATCCAGTATATAAGACAGACAAATGGGAAGCTGAGAAATTTGGAATTTCATCACTTCACATAAATTTTGAGGCATACAGTCAAAACTTTAGAAGATGGTCAACCTACTTTCTGATGTATACTTGTGCATATTTTTTAGAGGGCTTCCCAGATGGCACTAGTGGTAAAGAACCTGCCTGCCAATGCGGGAGACATAAGAGACTCAGGTTTGATCCCTGGGGGAGGAAATAGCAACCCACTCCAGTATTCTTGCCTGGAGAATCCCATGGACAGAGGAACCTGGTGGGCTACACTCCATAGGGTTGCAAAGAACCAGACACAACTGAAGTGACTTAGCATGTATGCATGCTTATTTTTAGAGCTATTACTCAGAACATTGGGAATGAGAAGAAGAATTCCAGTAATCCATTTTATAGCATGGTTTCCAGATGATGTTTATGTACACTCAAGTCAGTGCCTTGGTGACTTCATGGAGATTGATATGGAAACTCAGATTTAGATTTAACTCCTGATTTGACAGTATTGGGAAAACTGTGGCCAAGAAATGTTATATGATTTCTTCAAAGCTAAGTGGTCAGTCAATGACAGAGATATGATTTTAAAAAATGAGTCTTTTACCTCTTGCTAGTATTCTGGTGCTCTTCCTCCTATACCACACTCATGTTTTCCACTAGATTTCTCCAGAATTTCTAGTAAAAAAGCACACATATGCTTGCCAAATTAAAAACTCATAAGATATATCAATATTAAAAAATAAGAATTGTACATATAATGTTTTGAAAAAGAAATAAAAATAATGTAGAAAGAAATAACCTGATTTAAAATTGTTTCAATGGAATACCACAACAACATTGGGGGTATACTAGTGAGCATAATTGCCTTCCACTGCAATGCTGTGCTGGCCTGTGCTTAGTCACTCAGTCATGTCTGACTCTTTGTGACCCCATGGATGGAGCCTGCCAGGCTCCTCTGTCAATGGGGATTCTCCAGGCAAGGGTGCTGGAGTGGGTTGCCATGCCCTCCTCCAGGGGATCTTCCCAACCAAGGGATGGAACCCAGGTCTCCTGCTCTGCAGGTGGATTCTTTATCATTCGAGCCACAAGAGAAGCCAATGGTATATTCTGTGCTTAATATGGCAATTCTGGGAACCCTATCAGGACTATGACTTTCAAAGTGTGTGCAACCAGTCCATACATGTGTCTATACTAAACATATCTGAGAATTCCACATAGGTCACAAAATTACAAATTGAAAAGGACTAATCTGTTTTTCTGTTTTATAAAAATAAATTCAGGAACCACTGCATTTTAACATATAGTTACTATGGGACTTTTTTTTTTTTTTTTTGCCTCTTCTTGCATATCCTTTTATTTAGAAAAAAAAAATTAAGCATGTGTCTGCTCCATTCTTTTTTTTTAAGAAATAAAGTGATTTCATTTGGAAAACCAAGCAGACATTTCCATTTACAATAAACATGTACTAACATATGATTTATCTTACATTAATATTGCAAGCTGAATACGGACCACAGTATCAGAAATGTGTTTAAAAGCTCTTTCTAAAGGCACTGAGAAAACACGACAAAAAGTTATATTATAGTGTATCCATTTAGAAAAACTCAACAAGCCTGTCTAGTTATTTAAAACCTTTTTCATTCAGTAGAAACTGCAAAAATATAAAATATAATTTGTGTTTTTCTCCTCCCTTTCATCTCATTACTATATTATATTTGATTTTTTATATAATTTAGCAGAACAAAAGGTGAATTTGATGTAGTATAAAAGGAGGTGCGGTTGGAAATTCTGGAAATTGCAAATATCATTCTAAGGCTTTTTGACTTTTCTCTCAAAGTGGTAGACCATTTTTAAGCTGCTGTTTTCTCTCCCCCATACTCTAGCCTTCTCTTTATCTGAGATCATTCTATTATTCTAGTAGCAACATACAGGAAGGGTTTAGAAACATAGATTGTGAAAATTTAAACAGATTAGTAGAAATTATATATAAATAAATCTTATTGTTTCATCACCATAAAAAACATGGTCAAAATTCCCTATAAGAGAGTAAAGAATTTAAAACCTATTGATTGTGAAGAATTTGAAGAAAGTTGGAATGGCAAACTCATTTTTATGTCACAGAAAGTCATAGCACAATACTTAATCTTTCAATTGTCTTCTATTGCTCTTCAACAATATTTAAGTACATGCTGCTACTGCTGCTGAGTCACTTCAGTCGTGTCCGACTCTGTGCGACCCCATAGATGGCAGCCCACCAGGCTCCCCTGTCCCTGGGATTCTCCAGGCAAGAACACTGGAGTGGGTTGCCATTTCCTTCTCCACTGCATGAAAGTGAAAAGTGAAAGTGAAGTCGCTCAGTCGTGTCCGACTCTTAGAGACCCCATGGACTGCAGACTTCCAGGCTCCTCCATCCATGGGATTTTCCAGGCAAGAGTACTGGAGTGGGGTGCCATTGCCTTCTCCTTAAGTACATGAGGTAACCAAAAACACTCAATCTGATTATATGTGCTTATTTAAAACCAGATGAAATAGAAGTGAACTCATTATAATAATCTTTATATACCATATAATATTATTATAATATTTAATCTATAAATTACATTTTCAGTAAAATGTGTTTAAAGTCTATTCTTAAATGCATAGAATTTGTTTTCCTGTAAACATATTTTCTCCTGTCCCAAACTTGCCTTATTCACCTATCTCTGGCTGCCTTTGGCTTACATGGGAGCATTGTTACTATATTATATATGTGTTAATAAGAGTCGGACACGACTGAGCGACTTCACTTTCACTTTTCACTTTCATGCATTGGAGAAGGAAATGGCAGCCCACTCCAGTGTTCTTGCCTGGAGAATCCCAGGGACGGGGGAGCCTGGTGGGCTGCCATCTATGGGGTTGCACAGAGTCGGACACGACTGAAGTGACTTAGCATAGTATAGCATATGTGTTAAATAATAAAACATATGACTATGTCTGACAAAAGACAAATACTAACACTAAAAATAACATCCAAAACAAACTTTTATGGTAACCTTTAAATATCAGGCAATGTGTTGGCCAATTTACCTGCATTATCCCATCCAGTGTTTTAGCAGAGTAGAACAGGACAGATATTTTAATTTCAAAGACTAAGCATGAAAACCGGTGCCCTTAGTTGAAATCAATGCTATAACACGTGTGACGGTTGACTAAAATGTTTAACATTTACCCAATAAAATTTTCAAATGTCTTGTTTTCTTAATAATTAAGTCTATTTTGATTACAGGTGAAAGTTTTTAAAAGCAGCACCATTTAGACCCTTTGCCAATTATAGGTGACCATAATTGCTTACATGTTAATGTCATATTACATTTGTATGATGACTTAAATCCCATTTTATTTAGGAACCTTAGGGAGAAACACACAAGAATAAAGGGTAAGCTTGAATACACATTTACTTAAAAATCAATAATAAATACACGAGGTGATTTCTTCCACGCAGTGCCTTTCCAGAATGGAGAGTTCACTGCACTCCACTAACGTTTTCTTTCTTTCTTTCTTAGTTGTGGCATGTGAAATCCAGTTCCCTGACCAGGGATCGACCCCAGCTCCCTGCACTGGGAATTCAGAATTATAGCCACTAGACCACGAGAGAAGTCCCAATTCACTAACAATTTCTTACAGCAAGTAGATATTCTAGAGCTTGGTACCTCAGTTATTTTGCTTTTGGTCTATATTTAGTTTATGCCTGCAGAAAGAGAAGTGACTACCAAAAAGCTTAATTGACAAACACAAAGATACAATAATGTGAAAATTTCCAGAACTTGAATATTAAACCCCATAAGGATAGAGAACAAGGATAATAAAAGGCTGTTAATAAATGTTCTGTATTTGCAGCCAACTCTTAATTACTCCTACTAATGAATGGAAATAGAATGATAATAAGTGTATCAGGAAGCATTCATATATGGTTTTGGAATGCCATTTCTTATAGCAAGTTAGCATTCCTAACTATGTTTCAGTAGGTACGACAAGAATTCATTTGTACTCTGTAACACTACAAATCAGTTTGTAGTGTCAGGAGACAGAGGTTGAGAAGGATCATGAAGGACAGGAAGTCAATAACCTAAACTCCAACTTTTGCTGTGAGCATAACATAAGGAAAGATTGTCTAAATGTTATCTCTGGGCAACAAAGATTCCCATGATGCTCAGTAATGGGGAGTGTGAACATATGGAGTCTTATTTCATTCTTAAAAAATTTCTGCAGTTATTATTAAATTTATCCCTAAGTCACCTGATGCAAAGACCTGACTCATAAAAGACCTTGATGCTGGGAAACATTGATGGCAACAGTGGAAGGGGGATGAAATGTTTGGACTGTATCACTGGCTCAATGGGCATGAATTTGAGCAAATTCCAGGAGATGGTTATAGACAGAGGAGCCTGGCATGCTACAGTCAGTGGGGTTGCAGAGAGTCCAACACAACTTAGAACAATTACAGTTTTTATGCTTATATTTTAAATGCAGTTTCTTCTTCCACTACACTTTTTATTATTTTTATTATTTTATTTTTTTAATTTTATTTTATTTTTAAACTTTACAATATTATATTAGTTTTGCCAAATATTGAAATGAATCCGCCACAGGTATACATGTGTTCCCCATCCTGAACCCTGCCCCCTCCTCCCTCCCCACTACACTTTTTAAAAGTTTATAGCTTTTGTACAGAAAAGTTCATAATTATTATATAATAATTTTGTCCTCAGTCTTATAACTGCATGAGTTTTCTTACTCCCAATGAGTTTTCTAATGAATTTTCTGTTTCTAAGCATAAAATAACATCAATTACAAATCATGACCCTGTTGTCTTCTCCCTTCTAATATTTCACATTTTTGATTCTTTTCTCTAATTGCATGACTATCATTCACATAAAATTATAATATGATATGTATAGGCTATTTTCTTATTGCTTCAACATCAGTGGGAATGTTTCATTATAAAACCTTAATTCAAGTAATTTTTTTTTATTACATTACAGTTTACATTCAGATACATGCAGGAATCAGAAGTGATGTATTTTCCAGACACATCCCACAGCAAGATAATCACTGTCTTAACATCATTGTCAAAAAGCAGAGTTTTGTTCTTCACTTTTATGTACATATGATATGCTGCTTATTGTGCCTGGCTTCTTTCAACAAACAAAAATTTCTTGAATGCTTTTGTGAGTAGGTATGTTACTGTTTTGGTTCAGTCACTGAATAGCATCCTACTCTTTGCAACCATGGACTGCAGCGCATCAGACTCCTCTGTCCTCCACCATCTGCCAGAGCTTGCTCAAATTCATGTCCAATGAGTTGGTGATGCTATCTAACTATCTCATCTTCTGAAGCGCCTTTCTCCTTTTGTTTTAAAAGTTTTTTTCAGCATCAGGGTCTTTTCCAATGAGTCGGCTCATGATATCGGGTGGCCAAGGTATTTGAGCTTCAACTTCAGCAACAATCCTTCCAATGAATATTCAGGACTGATTTCCTTTAGGATGGACTGGATGGATCTCCTTTCAGTCCAAGGGACTCTCAAGAGTCTTCTCCGACGCTACCGTTCAAAAGCATCAATTCTTCAGCGCTCAGCTTTCTTTATAGTCCAATTCTCACATCCATTAGTATTCCAATATGTGGATGTAGATACTTGGTTTATTGAGCTATTTATGAATAAAGAATTCAGGGACATTCTAATGTATGTCTTTTTGATGCATATGTATGCATGTACATGATCATTTGCTGTGAATAGTATTATTTCATCTTTTTCTTCTCTCAAAAAAAAAAATTAACCTCTTATTTCTTTGCAGATTAGCATTTCAGTTACTATGTTGTATATTACTATGTGATAGTACTGATGAGTCATTCATGTTTTCAGGGTAGAAACTTTCAGCAATTCTCCACTTTCCATGATGCTTGATGTAGGACTTCATTAGATACTGTACTCATTATCAGTGTAAACAAGTCACCTTCTAGCCCAAATTTGCTAACAATTTTATCATGAAATAATATGGAAGTTATAAAATATTTTCTGTAACTATCAAGATGATGCGATTTCCAACTCTTTTTGCTCTAATGCAGTGAATTAAATCACTCTTGCATTCCTATTAATATAATAAACCACATTTTAAAAATATACTGGTGAATTTAATTTACTATTATTTGTTTAGAGTTTTTGCAGCTTTGTTTATGCAAGAGATTGGAATCATATTTCTTTCTTGTAATATTTTTATCAGGTTTTGGTACCAAGTATATGTTGGGTTCACAAACTGTGTGGCAATTCCTATTATTCTTCTAGAGGAATTTGTCCAAGAATGACTTCATATCTTTATTAAATACATGAAAAAAATCACCCATGAATCCATCTGGACTTCCAATTTTTTTAAGGGAAATTATAAATAACAGATTTTGTTATTTTAGCACAAAAAATATTAGTCTATATATTTTTGTAACAAAGTGATACGTTTTATGATTAAATAAATTGGTCTGTTCATATTAATTTTCAAATTTACTACTCCTTTTGATATTTCATAATTTTTATAATCTTCGAATTGTATTGAGGATCTATAGTTATGTTTCTTTTCTTAATTCCCAATATTGATAGCTTGATTTCTATTTCTTTACTGGCTTGAAAATCTTGCTGAAGATCTCATTTTTATTGCTTTCACAAACAATTTTTGGCTTTGTCATTTTACTCTACTGTATCTGTTTTCTATTTCATTTTTACTATTATTATTTATTTTCCTCCATATCTTGAAAAAGATTTACTGTATTTTTCTAGATTTTTTATATCAAATATTAGATGACCAATTCTTTACTTTGTTCTTATCTGAAATATTTATTTAAAGATATTCATTCCTTCTAAGCACTGCTGTAGTTGCTTTGCATATAATATGATATTATATCATCTTTGATATTCAGACCAAAATATTTCTTAAATTCTATTATGTCTTTTCAACCTATGAATTATTTAAGACTATATTACTTAATTTATAATACTATGCAATTAATTTGCTCTTATTTGAAAATCAATTGTAATGTTCTATGGTACATAAATTGTATTTTGCCATCATTTTTATTAGATGCAATGCTCTTTGTGTTTATGTATGTATATATCTGTCTCTCTCTCTATATATATATATATCTCAATTGAATCAAATTTTTATTTGGATGAAAGAGGAGAGTGAAAAAGCTGGCTTAAAACTCAATGTTCAAAAACAAAGATCATAGAATCCCATCCCATCACTTCATGGCAAATAGATGGGGAAACAGTGGATAGACTTTATTTTCTTGGGCTCCAAAATCACTGCAGTCAGTGACTGCAGGCATGAAATTAAAAGATACTTGCTTCTTGGAAGTAAAGCTTTGACCAACCTAGGCAGTGTATTAAAAAGCAGAGACATTACTTTGCTGACAAAAGTCCATATGGTCAAAGCTATGGTTTTTCCAGTAGTCATGTATAGATATGAGAGTTGGACCATAAAGAAGGCTGAGCACTGAAGAACTGATGCCTTTGAACTGCGATGTTAGAGAAGACTCTTGAGAGTCCCCAGGACAGCAAAGAGATCAAACCAGCCAACCCTAAAAGAAATCAACCCTGCATATTTATTGGAAGGATTAATTCAATATATATTTAAAAACTCATATGATGTCAATTTAATTGCAAATGTTTGGCCAATATATAGCTTCTCTGGTGGGGGAAAAAAATTTTTTTTTCTTTACACTAATGTAAAGAATCCACCTGCAATGGGGGAGACCTGGGTTCAATCCTTGGGTTGGGAAGATACCCTAGAAGAGGGCATCGTAACCCTCTCCAGTGTTCTTGCCTGGAGAATCCTTATGGACAGAGGAACCTGGCGGGCTTCAGTTCATGGTATCTTAAAGAGTCAGACACAACCAAACGGCTAAGCATAACATCTTTACCCTTTCATTGCTCTTCTTTCCTTCCAATGTTTCCTTAGCTCATCTTCCTCCCATTGAGGTACTTCCTAACTATTTCTTTTGATGTAAACTTCTGGTGAAATATTCCTCAGTTTTTACTTTTCATCTTTTTTTCATATTTCAAATATGTATACTTTCTACATGCTGCATTTTATTTTTGTGATTAATGCATTTCACAGATATATATGTCATTTTCTTTTCTCCTGGCTTCCACTGTTTCTTCTGGAAGCTTCTTTTTTTTTCCTTCTGGAAGCTTAACTGTTATTCTCACTGCTTTATATCAAACCAGCTCTTGAAAGCATCTATCAGTTCTACTGCTTTATTTTGTTTTATTTATTTTATATGTATCTACATTCCATGAGGTGGCAAATAGTCGGACACGACTGAGTGTCTAACACTTTCACTTTCACATGTACATTCTATCTCCCCTACTTTTATTTTGATACTTTAATAATTTGTTTTTAGCTAATTGATTGACTTATTATGACAATGTATTCTTTTAAAATGTTACTATTTATTAAAATTTCCTTCTCCCCACAAGTTTATGTCTGTATACAAAAGTATCATTACATTTTTATGACTTTTGCTTATTTATTTACTCTCTGAATTTACTGTTATAGAATGTTCCTCTTTGTCAGGGTTTTTACAGTTCATTCACTACCTTAGAAGTGTCTTTTGGATAAGACAAAGACAGAATCTTATTCTATTGATTAAACTGATATATGAAGTCTTTTCTGTAATTTCATTTCATTTTATTGTAATTTATTCTTAATACTTCAATTATTTTCTGTTTTGTCATACTGATAATCTCTTTGTTGTGTGTATGTGTATGCATCATGTGAGACATTTCTCCTAGAAATTGGAAAGTTAATAGTCAAAATAGTTGTTATTTTGTTATTTGTTATGTTTTATATGCAAGATTAAGTTGATTAATCAACTTTAGGCAATGTGAGAATAGCAAACATTCATCATTTAATGGATCTTCTTCTATATGCTTTGCATAGATTAACTGAACCATATGAAATGGTGCTGTTATTCTTATTTTATAGATGAAGGAAGGGAGACATGTTGAATTTTAGTTGGTTTGCCAAATTTGCATTCCCGATGTGTATTGAAAATTTTGCTGTTGTTCATCGCTCAGTTGTGTCCAGCTCTTTGCGATCCCATGGACTGCAGCACTCCAGGTTTCCCTGTCCTTCACCATCTCCAGAGCTTGCTCCAACTCATATCCATTGAGTCAGTGATGCCATCCAACCATCTCATCCTCTGTTGTCCCCTTATCCTCCTGCCTTTAATCTTTCCCAGCATCAAGGTTTTTTCCAAAGAGTCAGTTCTTTGAATCAGATGGCAAAAGTATTGGAGTTTCAGCTTCAGCATCAGTTTTTCCAATGAATATTCAGGATCAACAGTAGAGCCAGGGTTTGAACCAAGGAGACCGATTCTAGAGAACTGTGTGTTATATTAAGTTATTTTGCCTCTGGCATTTTACTGAGAAAGAAGCTGAAATAACTATAGGCTTCATATTTCCTTCTATTCCTGTTATATTTCTTGAAGTTTTCTTCACTCTCTATTTTTCTTACATATATTGTCATTTTAAATGTGTTGGGAATTAATGCCATAACTGTCAATAACTAAGATTTTAAATCTAGATTGATCATTTGCAGTCTTTTTTGTTAATATCCTTTTAGAGATGAAAAAATTAAGTCATTTACATTTTCTACCATGTGCCTTTACTCACAATATCATAATATCTGTTTAATGTCTACTCTTGTGGTTATCCTACTATACTATTTTGTAAACTTTCTTTATCTGAGTTAACTTCTTAGTGATCAGCCACCTGGCCATTTTCTATTGTTTTAGGGACTCAGTTCTCTTGGCTTTCATTGATACTTCCTCAAAGTTTTCTCCTCAATGTAATTTTTTTGCTTTTTATATTTCATTCTTGCTATTTCTTCCATTTAAATAGAGTTCTGTTCCTTGTTTCTTGACATTCTTTTCCTTGTTATTCTTAAATGAAACCTTGGATTTTAGTGTCATTTTTATGTCTATGGTTTGAAAAATTATGTCTTTATCCTAAACTACCATCCAAAAAAACTGGTATATTCAGCTGCCTTTATATCTTAATTATCTAAATTGTCTATTTTAAATCTTCCCTTAAATGGTCCAAAATAAACTCTTGAGTCTCCTTATACCGAAACTGCCCTCTATTCCCTCATCAGAATCAAATTAAATGTCTTCAGTGAAGACACTGGAAGCTCAGGCCAGAAATTTAAATGTTCTGTTCAGATCCCCCTTTTCTCTCATTATTCACTTCCAAATCCTTCAACATACTTAGCTATTTTGTCCAGAATAAAATAGAAATATTAATTTCTGTTAAAAAATTTTAACATCATTAAAGTGAAGTATCAATATCATATAAACCACACAAATATTACCTAATTATTCTTCCCACTTCTATTCTAGACATCTCTAATTCACTGAACACATAATATAAAAATGTGATTTCTTTAAATAAAAGGAATTGTGTTATGTGGTTGGTACTTAAAACATTAATGAGATTTTCAATTTCAAGTAGAAAAAAAATCCTTTATATAAAGAGAACTTAATAGTCTATTTATTCAATAATTCCAATCTTTTTTTCACCAAACTTTCTCCTATTCTACACTAATATGCTTACCTTTTGAAAAAGTTAATCTCTTTGCTATGAGGACGCAGCAAAAAAAGATGACTGTCTATGAATCAAAATGTGGAATCTCATCAGAAACTGAAGATTCTGAAGCCTTGATCTTGGGCTTCCCAGCCTCCAGAAGTATTTGATGGGTGCTCACTGTTCCCTTCAGTGCATGTCAGGCCACTGGCAAGGTGCATCACCTTTTTCCTTTTTCCATAATGGCTGCAGATTCATTAGGCCTTTCTTCTGATCATCTGTGTTGAAATTGAAACTTTCTGTGTAGGAACAGTCCTCCCCTTTGGAAGCTCAGCAAGATAGTTGTCTTTACTTGCTTCTGTTCCTATACATTTTTTTTTTGGTTGTACCACATGGCATGTGGGGTCTTAGTTTTCAGACCAGGAATGGGACCCATGCCCCTACATTGAAAACATGGAATCATAACCACTGGACTGCCAGGGAAAGGCCTCTGGCAATTTCTGAGACATATGTGTGAAGCCTTGAAAGAGATGGATTCTGATATAGTCACTGAAAGATTCCCCACAATTGGTTAACTGTTGGCAAAAACTTGCTGGAATCCTTTCATCTTAGCATATGATGAAAGCCAAAACTTCCTAATATGGTGCTTATGTTGTCTAATTAAAAAGATCTGCAGAATTCTGCAAAACTGAACTCCCAGACACCGGGGTTGTTACATACTTAGAATTGATATAAAATAAGTCAGTCTTGGGTATACACCTGAAGATTACTATTCTGATTTGCTTAAAAATGTGATTTATCATTATTGTCTGAACTCAGAGAGAATTATGGATTTGACACCCAAAGGTGGAAAATTACATCAGTGAGATACTCATTTGGTTATTAAGAAAACAGAACTCCTGGATGTTGTAGATGGGAATATATGTAGGCACAACCACTTTGTAGAACTGTTTGGTAACATCCTGCTGTTTCTTCTTATAGGTTAAGGAGACTTCAACAGAGCTGTTTGTAAAGAGTAGATTGAATCTTGCTATATATTTATACAGAAAAAAAAATAATAATGGTGGCTTATTCGTAGGTTGAAATCCAAAAAAATCCAACTCTTTTCTACTTAAATAATTTTTCACCTTTTGTTTCTTACCTAGAAAAATTTATTCTCCCATAAATTAATCATTTTTATATTTTTAATAATTTCATTTTCCTTTTCTGAAGTGTTTTTTCAATCATTGTTTATTATCCCAGTAGATTATATATCCTTACTCACACTTACCAAAGTTTGCAGCTATTTGAGTTATTTCTTACTGCTTGGTTTTCATCAGGGTACCTTATAGGAATGTAAGCTCCGTTAGACCAGAATCCACATATGTCTTCTGCATTTTACTCTGGTATCGTGGAGAAGAAATTCCATAATTATTATTGAATAAATATATTGATGCCTAAATATTTATCATACTAAAATATGATTTAAATATTTATCAGTATTTACTTCATTTCTGGAATCTATTTCTTCAATAATAATTTGCATGTGTTTTCTTTAATATTTGTTATATATTCTACATTAAGTACATCTGCGGCTAAGTCACTTCAGTCATGTCTGACTCTGTGCAACCCCATAGACGGCAGCCCACTAGGCTCCCCCGTCCCTGGGATTCTCCAGGCAAGAACACTGGAGTGGGTTGCCATTTCCTTCTCCAATGCATGAAAGTGAAAAGTTAAAGTGAAGTCGCTCAGTCGTGTCCGACCCTCCGCGACCCCATGGACTGCAGCCTTCCAGGCTCCTCCGTCCATGGCATTTTCCAGGCAAGAGTACTGGAGTGGGGTGCCATTGCCTTCTCTGACATCAGTCCTCCTGAAATAAGTTTTGTTTTCAGTGGTCATTTTCATTGTACTACTTCTTTAATCCATTTGTCTTTCTCCTCTGCAATCATTTAAATCATTTGTATCTTTATTCCGTGTTAAAAATTTTTGGCAACAGCTATGTCTTCCTATTCTTTGTTGTTCACAGATATGATATATTTATCTGCAGTCTGTTTCACTTTATCTTAAGTTTTTCATATTATCTCTATTATATTGTTTTGTTATATAAATTTTGGCTCAATTATAGGCCTTTGGACTGCAAGGCGATCCAACAAGTCCATCCTAAAGGAGATCAGTCCTGGGTGTTCATTGGTAGGACTGAGGTTGAAGCTGAAACTCCAATACTTTGGCCACCTGATGTGAAGAGCTAACTCATTTGAAAAGACCCTGATTCTGGGAAAGATTGAGGGCAGGAGAAGAAGGGGATGACAGAGGATGAGATGGTTGGATGGCATCACCAACTCGATGGACATGGGTTTGGGTGGACTCTGGGATTTGGTGATGGACAGGGAGGCCTGGTGTGCTGCGGTTCATGGGGTCACAAAGAGTCAGACACGACTGAGTGACTGAACTGAACTAAAATATTGAATTTATGAAAAATTCTAAACTTTCCTGTAGTTTGAAATATTTGGAGTCTTTTTATTTTTTTCCTGTGGCTTACCTGGTGAAGAATCCGCCTGCAATGCAGGATACCTGGGTTCAATTCCTGGGTTGGGAAGATCCCCTGGAGAAGGAAAAGGCTACCCACTCCAGTATTCTGGCCTGGAGAATTCCATGGGCTGTATAGCCCATGGGGTCACCAAGAGTCAGACACGCCTGAGCAACTTTCACTTTCACTAGATTAAAAATGTTCATCTCATTTTATGAATGTTCTTTTACTATGCCTTTCTCTCTTGACTTGTTTATGATATCTTTGTGTAGGTGTCCTATGATATCTTTAATTTACTTACATCTGATATGAGTAACTCAATGACTTTTAATCAATTTCATGTATAATGTGGGTGAAACTATTGTGTTCCTTTTAACAGCAAAGGAATCTTGTTTTATCACTTTTATTTATGAACTCCATATTTTATGTTCTATTTATCTTTCTCCATCTTTCAGAAAGTGTGGTTGAATAAGGAGATATTTGAAAAGCTATCTCAGACTACATTCTGGTCAGTTTCAGCTATAAAACAGAATTTTTTTCTTGCACTCTGTGAAATCCTTTAGAATGTTTTAGGGAATACCTGAGAGCTTAGGAATATATGACAAATTCTGAATAATATTCTTTGATATCAATAAGACCCAAATGCTCAAATGATCAGGCTTCGCAAGTGGTTCAGGGGTAAAGAAAGTGCCTGCCAATGCAGGATATGCAGGAGACGTGGGTTCAGTCCCTGGCTTGGGAATATTGCCTGGAGAAGGAAATGGCAACTCAGGCCAGTATTAGTGCCTGGGAAATTCCAAGGACAGAGAAGCCTGGTGGGCTAAGGTCCATGGGATCGCAGAGTCAGACATGACTGAACGACTGAGCATGCAGGCATGTACATACTTAAATGATCATTTTCAATTACTCTGATTCTCAGTCTTATCCATTTTTAATACAGCTTGCAAAGAAAAAGAAAAAAGAAGAAGAAGAATCAGACAAATGTGTAATAATATCTTCATTGCTATTAGCATTAGTAGCAATGCTATTGCCCTGGGGCAATACATTTTCCTCTGGGGCTTTGTCTCTGTGTATCTCCTCTTCTGGAGGCTATTCCAGGGGGTTTATTACCTTATTACCTTTAATTTTCTTTGAGCCCCTCTTTGGTTGGAGGGGGGAGGCAAGAATACTGGAGTGGGTTTCCATTCTGAACTACCTTTAAATTTCTTTGAGCCCCTCTTTTGGGTGGGGTAGGGGAGGCAAGAATACTAGAGTGGGTTGCCATTCCTTTCTCCAAGAGAACTTCCTGACCCAGGGTTTGAACCTGGGTCTCCCGCATTGTAGGCAGACGCTTTACCATCTGAGCCACCAGGGAAATCAGCATCTGCCTGCAATACCTGCAATGTGGGGGACCTGGGTTTGATCCTTGGGTCAGGAAGATCCCCTGGAGAAGGAAATGGCAACCCACTCCAGTATTCTTGCCTGGAGAATCCCATGAATGGAGGAGCCTGGTGGGCTACAGTCCACGGGGTTGCAAAGAGTCAGACACGACTGAGTGAACAACTTAACTTACCTTTAATTTTGTCTTTTCTTCTGCTAAAATCTGGCTAAGTTTATAGTTAGTTTTGAGTAATTTTTTTAATTCTACCCTTATTTTACAGATTCAATTTCCCTTAAAGTATAAAAATCTGTAAGGCCTGTCTGAGACAGGATAGACCAAGAGTAGACTAGTGTAGACAAGTAAAACTGTAACAACCAGCAAGCCTAACCCCACAATCTAATTCTATCAGTTTTCTGAAGGTGATAAAATTTCTGAAGGTTACACAATGCCTCCATTTACTTTTCATCTTACTCCAAAGCACATACTTGGAAGTTTTAGATGGTTCTTTCCAAAAGTATAAGCAACAATCAGAAGTAAACACAAATGACACTAGGTAAAAAAGAAACAAACAAAAAAAAGGAAATAAATTTTAAAAAGATAAAAAATAAAGGTAAAAAAATGGAGAGATGACCAGAAAAGGAAAGGTGATGTCTAGGCAGTAGAGTAAGAAGAAAAACCAGGAATTCCCTGTCAGTCCAGTGGTTAAGAGTTCACCTTCCCAATGAAGGGGTTGTGGGTTCAATCCCTGGTCAGGGAACTAAGATTCCACATGTCAATGGGGGAAAAAAGCAAAAATCAACCCCCAAAATGTAAACAAGAAGCAATATTATAACAAATCCAATCAAGGCTTAAAAAAAAAAAAAAAAAAAAGTGTTTTTTTTTTTTTTAAAAAGCAAAATTGGAACTGACAGAATTCATGAAGGAAATAAAAAAGAAGCTTTCAGCAAAATTAAAGGATATGTTAATTACAGTATTGGGACTTCCTGGGTGGCTCAAGGGTAAAAAATCTGCCTGCGATGCAGAAGACACAGGAAATGCCACGTATTTGATCCATGGGTTGGGAAGATCCCCTGGAGGAGGGCACGGTGACCCACTCCAGTATTCTTGCCTTGGAGAATCCCATAGACAGAGGAGCCTGACAGGCTACAGTCCCATAGGGTTGCAGAGTCGGACATGACTGAAGCAACTGAGCACACACATTCAGTATTATAGCAAATAACCTGTGGGAAGATCACAATACTGTACTTAAGGAAGAGACATAAGACAACTACCACCCAAATGAAAAGGAAACAGAAACAAATAAATAAAAGATATTAGGGAGAAAATGATAAGCTAAGAAAATCTATCAAATACTTATTTGGAGTGCCTAAAGAAGAAAACTAAGACAATGGGTCTAAACATGTATTTTGCCATGCAATTCAAACAAAACTTTACTCAGAATATAAAAAAAAACAAAACTTGAAATTATATATATTTAGTTGGCAGAGATGTACCAGGGAAAATTAGAGTAGTGACAAATAAGATCAATAATGCATAAATTTATGAACAATTAAGTATTAAAACCAAAAACATCATTTATGTATTCTCAGTTTCACCACTTACTGAGGGATCAAGGACCATGTATTTGATTAATGCAAATCTGAGATTTCTCATCTGTATAATGGAATTAATAATACCTACCTAATTGATAACAGCAGTACACAAAAAATGTGATAATTGCGATCTTAAAAATAATTATTAATCAGCATATGAAATAGCTAACTTCGATTCTTTGGTAACATTTACATGTGTGTACAAGCACATATCATGTATGTTCAGTTGTTCATGAAAGCTGTGAGAAACTAAAACATTCGCATTAAAAACTAAACTGCATTACACTTTCACTTGCTAGCACACTTTTACAACTTTCTAAGAATAATAGAAGGAAGGTGATTCTATTATTATTAAATAATTAATTAATATTATTAAATATTATTGAAAATAATAACTCAAAGAGTTCTATGTGCTGACTTTTAAGTGTTTTCCATGTGATCATTTATTTAATTCTAAAAGTGAGATTCTATTATTATTATTCTTATTACTAATAGGGTAATCAAGAAGACGGGGAAGGCAATGGCACCCCACTCCGGTATTCTTGCCTGGAAAATCCCATGGACGGAGGAGCCTGGTGGTCTGCAGTCCATGGGGTCGCTAAGAGTCAAGATACAACTAAGCTACTTCACTTTCACTTTTCACTTTCATGCATTGGAGAAGGAAATGGCGACCCACTCCAGTGTTCTTGCCTGGAGAATCCCAGGGACGGGGGAGCCTGATGGGCTGCTGTCTATGGGGACGCACAGAGTTGGACATGACTGAAGTGACTTAGCAGCAATCAAGAAGAGGATGCTGAGGAATTTTGCCAAGGTCAAGCACCAAGTAAGTGACAAATTAGTTTTTGACAACATAAACAGACAATACAAAGCAATCATCCTTAAGGACTATGTTCTGCTGTAAGAGGAGGAAAACTTGTGGATCTAATGGGTTTGAGCAGCAGGTATATTTTTAGGAAGTAGAGGCTGATCACTTCAAGTACCTAAGGCAAGTTACATCAAAATTATGCAGAGTTTGTCAAAAAATTTACGTCAGGAAATGAATATCTGTAAGAATTCTGTGTTTATTTATTCTTCCTCCAGACTAAGACTGATTCACAGAAAATGGCATAAGAGAAAGAAGACTTACCTAAAAATAGCTAAGTACTAGTTTAGACACTCTTATTGCTGGTTAACATAGGAGGTGTGTTTCTTTGACATTATTTTATATCCTTCTCATACTTTAGTTTTTTTTTTTTTAATTTATGTAATGGAAAAGAGCTATCTCTTACAAAAATGTTTCTTTCTAAATCTTATAACTTAAACATATGAGTTACACTCACAGTAATAAAATAAGCATTGCCATTCTAATAAAACACATATATAAAATGCATATTTTGGCAAATGGGTTGGTTTAAGAATGCAATCTGTGTGGACCACAATAAAATGTGGAAAATTCTGAAAGAGATGGGAATTCCAGACCACCTGACCTGGCCTGCCTCTTGAGAAACCTGTATGCAGGTCAAGAAGCAACAGTTAGAACTGGACATGGAACAATTGCAGAGTAAATCATGAGAAATGCTGGGCTGGAAGAAGCACAAGCTGGAGATTGCGCACAAGATTGCTGGGAGAAATATCAATAACCTCAGATACGCAGATGACACCACCCTTATGGCAGAAAGTGAATAAGAACTAAAGAGTCTCTTGATGAAAGTGAAAGAGGAGAGTGAAAAAGTTGGCTTAAAGCTCAACGTTCAGAAAACTAAGATCATGGCATCCAGTTCCATCACTTCATGGGATGGGGAAACTGGAAACAGTAGCTGACTTTATTTTTCTGAGCTCCAAAATCACTGCAGATGGTGACCGCAGCCATGAAATTAAATACACTCACTCCTTGGAAGGAAAGTTATGACCAACCTAGACAGCATATTCAAAAGCAGAGACATTACTTTGCCAACAAAGGTCCGTCTAGTCAAGGCTATGTATGGTATTTCCAGTGGTCATGTATGGATATGAGAGTTGGACTACAAAGAAAGCTGAGAGCTGAAGAATTGATTCTTTTGAACTGTGGTATTGGAGAAGACTCTTGAGAGTCCCTTGGACTGCAAGGAGATCCAACCAGTCCATCCTAAAGGAGATCAGTCCTGGGTGTTCATTGGAAGGACTAATGTTGAAGCTGAAACTCCAATATATTGGTCACCTGATACGAAGAGCTGACTCATTTGAAAAGACCCTGATGCTGGGAAAGATTGAGGCCAGGAAGGAGAAGGGGGTGACAGAGGATGAGATGGTTGGATGGCATCACCGACTCAGTGGACATGAGTTTGGGTGGACTCCGGGAGTTGGTGATGGACAGGCAGGCCTGGCGTGCTGCGGTTCATGGGGTCACAAAGAGTCGGACACAACTAAGCAGCTGAACTGAACTGAACTGAAGAATGTGATGGCTAATATTAAAAAAAAGCAAATCAGTTGTTACTTGATCATATTCTCACAATGCTTTGTAGCTTTTCCTTTACTCAGTATTGGAATTTCTCTGAGCCATGGGATATAAATCTTCTTTTTCAGCACACCTTCCTCAGATGATTTGCTGAATATCTATATAATTAGCTGTATAACAAAAACTTCAAAATATAGTCTCTCTTGTAAACTGAAGGCTTGACCATGCAGAAAATTACTGCCTGTCCCAAAAGCATCCCCCAAGGCTAGGACACTTCTCATATCAGAGAAGTTAATGCAGAAGCCAAGCCAGTTATTTTCAGAGATAATATAATGTTTGAATTTTGATACTAAAAGTTTGAAAAGGCAAAAATAAAATACTGGAGTGAGGTTGAGATGGTTGAAATAGGAAGCAACTATCATCCCTAAGGGAGTTTATAATTAGGTCATGTTCAGGTTAGGGTAATAACAAGGAAAATAAAAATTAATTAAAAGATGCTTTCTGCTGCCGATACTGCTGCTAAGTTACTTCAGTCATGTCCGACTCTGTGTGACCCCATGGATGGCAACACACCAGGCTTCCCTGTCCCTGGGATTCTCCAGGTAAGAACACTGGAGTGGCTTGCCATTTCCTTGTCCAATGCATGAAAGTGAAAATTGAAAGGGAAGTCGATCAATCATGTCCGACTCTTTGTGACCCCATGGACTGCAGCCTACCAGGCTCCTCCATCCGTGGGATTTTCCAGGCAAGAGTACTGGAGTGGGGTGCCATTGAAAAGATGCTTAGAAAGCAGAATTAATTGTGCTTGGCATTTTATTGAATAAAGGCAAAAAAGAAAGACAGGATGCAGTAAATGATGTTTAGGTTTTGGCTTAAGAAACTACTGCATAGATCACTGAAAGAACAGGTTTTGTATTTACTTCTTTGTGTAAAGGGTTTTAGATTTTCAGCTTTGCATGCCCTCATTCCAAGTTCCACTCCTGCCATGTTAAATTTCACATGGACTCTCGATAAGTCATTGAAATCAACATATCACCTGCATAAATAAATTGTGGGTCTGATATTCAGCAAAGTTGCTCCTGTGCTTACAAGATAGTAAGGATTATTTGGGGGTCCACAAAATAGGCTCTTTGGTTCTCCAATGTTGACATAAGTTGAGAGTGTAAAGCCTTGAGCTATTTGTTGTTTTTTCTTCATTAGTCCCAAAATGAAGTTAAAAACAAACATCTCTCCTCCAGGCTCTGGATCCTAAATAATTATCAAAAGAAATTTTTTTTCTCTGCACTATTTAATTTTTAATAAACATTTATGTTTCTTCAATTCAATTAATTAGCATTGGTATTTTAAAGAGCTATGTAAAATACATGCAAATGTAAAGGAAAATCTTAAACACAGTGCCACAAAAGTCAGCAGCCTATTCAAATAGACATAAGATTATGGGATGGTTTAATTTAGAAACATTCTGTACTGTTTCTATTCCCAAGAAAGACTTTCAGGATATAATACATTCTTTCTTGTTATCAAAATGATAGCCGTTTCTCTTGTTTTTTAAGTTTTACATTTCTCTTTAATTATATTGATATTTTTTCAGTTTTCTTAAATAATCTTCAGAAGCACTTAGAGAAAAATCTGTTATCTTTGAATATCTACATATCTATCTGTATTTTTTTTCTCATCTTTGTCATTATGTATACTTTAGCTGGAGTGCACAAGTCTGTTACTTTTAAAAATAATGCAATAAACTAAGATTAGAGATATAGAATTTTAAAAGATGGTATTAAAATTGGATAGACATCTATCATGATGGTGAAAGTAGAATTTCAGCAGTAAATGTAATCTTCATCTGTAAAGAACCTCTGATCACTGTGAGTGGATAGAAAGGATTCTTAAGAGAAATGAAAAAGAGAATTCTTACAGAAGAGAGATGATTGATCTGAAGTATTACTTTAATTATGTGGCACATTTTTCCAGTAGATCTCAGCTTTTAGACTTCCATTTCTACACTTACTGATTTACTTAATTAAACATAATGACATGGTTTTCTGTAGGTTTTAGGTACTATTACCAAATTATATAAAAGAGGAAATCGAGGCATACAAGGTTGTATAACTTAACCAAGCTCAAGTCATTTCAGTGACAGGGTGTGGAACTTTAAGTCTATTATTCCAAGTTCCTTTTATAAACCTAGAAGACTAGTAGATTTTTATTTTTTAGCAAATTAAAAAAAATAATTTGGATGACTTGAATTTTATGAAGCTTAAAACAAAATAATAGAGAGTAACTTACTAATTATAATAAGTAGAACATATAGCAATACTTATTGAAATGCATAAAGAAAATGAGAAATTTTAAAATAAACCATTAATTGTATCTTATTCAAGGCACCATGTTCTTCATATTCAAGGTGAATATAAAAGAATAAGTCAAAAAAAAACATTTTATATAAACCTTCTGTTATTATTTAACTCATATTAATGTTTTAAATTAATTATGTGCTTCATATTAGCCAAAATTTGTCTTCCATAGTTACCCTAGAGGATTCAATACAAGAAAGCTCAAAAAAGTAAGTTTTGGGCATACAGTGTGGTTTCTGCTCCAGTGAAGTAATTCTCAAACATGCATCAGAATGAGTTGGAAGTCTTAACAGAATACTAGGGCCCACTCTAAGGCTTTTAATATGTTTAATATGTTTTTAATATGTTAGGTCTGGGTGCCCAGGTGGCACTAGTGGTGAAGAACCCATCTACCAGTGCAGGAAATGTAAGAGACGCAGGTTTGATCCCTGGGTCAGAAAGAACCCCTGGAGGAGGGCATGGCAACCCACTCCAGTATTCTTGCCTGGAGAATCCCACAGACAGAAGAGCCTGGCAGGCTATAGTCCATAGGGTTTCACAGGGTGGGGCCAGAAATTTGCATTTCTAACAAGTTTCCACATGAGGCTAATGTTAAGTGCTATAATTTGAATATTATTGTATATTTATATTCATTTTCTCCTTTTAAAACTTTTATGTTTTATTTTTAATTGGAAGATAATTGCTTTACAATGTTGTGTTAGTTTTTGCTGTGCAACAACATGAATCAGCTATATACATACAAATATCCTTCTCTTGAGCCTCCCTTCTGACCTCCCTGCACCCCGCCCCCTCCCACTCCACCCCTGTAGGTCATCACAGAGCACTGAGTTGAGCTCCCTGTACTATAAAGAACCTTACCACTAGCTATCTATGAATACTACTGTGATAAACTTCAATAAAGTTCACCCCAACCCCCGACTGCTATAATACCCACTAATCCACTCAGCCTAATTGAAAATAGAAGATTAAACCAAGCAGAACAAGGCACTTTCATCATATGATGGAGAATTTCACCTCTATTGTCAGGCAGAGATAACACTGGAGGTTTAATTGTATATTTTGGAAATATTTATCTTTTCTAATATGGATCTAGAATAGACTCTGCTATCATAGAATCCTCTTTTATTCTTTTGAAGTGTATGGGTATAGGATATATGTGTATGGGAAAGAGAAAGATCTGAAACCACTGGCATGATTAACCAAGAGTATAGGAAAGGAATATTTAATTCCTACACTGGCAAAAAGACAGTGAATGAGTATTCACATGCCTGAAATCACCCTGGAATATTTAGCAGAATACATCCATGGCTGCCTTTTAATCCTGTTTAGTCTGGGCACATCAAAAAAATCCTCATTATGAGAACAACTGGGAGCCAATGCCAAGCTCATACTCTGCTCTGCAAGTCATGAACTCTATTTCAGCTGTTTTCAACCAGTAGAGGAGAACAGTTTACCAGTTTTTGTAAGCAAGAACCTTATATCACAGTGGCAGCACTGAATCACCACCTTATTCTCATACGTGGAAACCTGTCTTCTTTTTATAGACTGATTACCCAGATGGGGAGGCAAAGGGACCTTAAGGCTAAGCCAAGCTCTGTCTAAAAAAAAAGTTTTCCTAATAAGATGGAGTTGATCTCTGTGGAAATGTGAACAAGGAAGATTCTGGGTCTAGACCCTTAGAGCTCTAGATGGAAGAGAAATGCTGGGAACTTGGATATATCTAGGTGATGAAGACATTTAAGAGTTTGATATCTATTGACATTCTTTTCTGTACTTTATGAAGTCATGCATTGTTAGAGTGAATTAATATTATGCTATCCTAACAAAAGTTAAGTTTATGTTTTAAAATTGATTTTTTTTGTGTGTACCTCAACCCCCAAATTGTAACCCAGATCTTCATCTCCTGCTCTTACAAAATAATAGCTATTTATTCTGACACTGAAGGAAAACTGATTAGGTTGGTTTCACTAAGAGAAAGTACACAACTTGTTTGCCTCTTGAAGGTGTTTTTCAAGGGAAATACTAGCTTTACTCAATTTTGCATTATATGTTGACTTCAAGCTAAATTCTTATTTACAAGTTTTCAATGAAACTCCACTCTGTTTAGGGTACTATTTACATCAATTGCAATTTGCCTTGTTATATGGAATTTGTCAATGAGTTTTGTTATAGGAAACTTCAATGTAAGTTTTTTTTTCCCCCTTCACATAGAGAAGAAAAAACAAATAAACTTCCTGGTTTCTAAATATAATTTTTTAAAAGTAAATTTTAAAATAGGGAATCCAATGACCTACTTAAAGTTCCAATATTTATTTTAGGAGGGAGTATTGTGTACAAATAGAAAGCATGGGCTTTTTGAATTTAGATTGATTCAGATATGATATTTGATTCTTTAGTTCTGTGAAACTGAATAACTTTTCTATGAAGAGTTTTAGCATCCGTTTATAATTTTTGCCCAAATGTATTCTTTCAGTGATAAAGTTTGAAATGACCATTTTTTTTCTAAACAGGTTATTACCATGCATTCTCTTATAAAGAAATCTTAGATTTTATCCTACTAAATGTCCAAAATAGTTGAAATTAGAATACTGCCCTTATTGTTTGCATCAAAATTACTGAATGAAGTTTATACCTATTTTGTTGTCTTTAAAAAAATGTTTGCTTGTAGCCAATGAAAGTGTGCATTTGGATTGTTTCCAATTTTAAATAATGAATGTGCAGAATGGTGCATATATAATTTCTTACTTTTGAAAGGGAATTTTCAGAGTTGAATCTCAGGAGTTTGACAGGTAAAGCGTAAAAATATAATGTTAAAAATAAATAAAATCTTCCTTTATTTTCACTCTCTTGGATTAATTTTAGGAAAATAAATTATCTTCTGGAAGTTAAGTTTTGTTGCTATTATCTGCATTCATCCAATATCAGGACTTTAGCACACTCTGTTTTTGCATAGTTCTTGTTTTACTTTCTGTTGTAATTTGGTCTTCTCATGCCGATTATTTATTTTTTCACTTCCATGTAAATAAAGATGTATAGTATATGCTTTCTTAGATGATGCTATTGGTATGCACTCTGGATGATTTTTCTTTTTATATTTATCTATATGTTTTTTTGAAGAGATTTTGCTACTAAACTGGAAATTGTCCTCATTTTAAATATCAATATTTGTAAACACCACTTTGAATTTAAATTCTGCACTTGATATATTGTCTAAAACTTGTATGTCAATACATCTGTGTACACTGATTCAATTCTGTTTTCCTTTTGTCACCAATCTTTCATATAGCTCTATTTCCTTGACCCAATGTTGGAGACAATTACTTCAAAATTCAAAATAATAATGTGAATTCAATTTTCTTTCAAATATACTTTCAACTGACCCATTTTGCTAGCTTTGATCTAAGTGAGTTTTATCATAAAATCATAGTTAGACCTTCCTGGCCTATAAATCATATATGTTAGTTTACTGGTTCAGTGAATATATTTTTTTGTGCAGTATCCTCTTAGACAATATTTCAAGTTCTGCTGTTTATAATATTGCTTTTGGACAGTGAATAACAAATAATGTACTTGGGATTTAGGAATGGTAAACATACTTGCTTTTTTATAAGTTAATTAGAAAAGATAAGAAAGATCGTGGGATTCATCAGATTACTTTCTCTTCATTAATACTACCTGTAATAACATTTTGAAAGTCAGGAGAGAGAAGAAGAAAAGAAAATATTATTAAACAATATAGAAAATTATGACAGACATTTGAAAAAATGCAAAGCTTTTGTAGAATTCAGTGTTACAAAGAAATGCAATGCAAAAACTACTGAGAAACTCTTAAAAAAGATGAAGGTAAAGAAGATGGATGAAAGACACACAGTATAAATGTAAACATGTTAATCTCCATATAGTCAAAGCTATGGTTTTTCCAGTAGTCATGTATGGATATGAGAGTTGAACCATAAAGAAGTCCGAGCACCAAAGAATTGATGCTTTTTAACTTTGGTGCTGGAGAAGACTCTTGAGAGTCCCTTGGACAGCAAGGAGATCAAACCAGTCAATCTTAAAGGAAATGAGTCCTGACTATTCACTGGAAGGACTGATGCTGAAGTTGAAGCTCCAATATTTTGACTACCTGATGCAGAGCCAATTCATTGGGAAAGACCCTGATGTTGGGAAAGACTGAAGACAGGAGGAGGAGGAGGGGGCAGCAGAGAATAAGATGATGTCATCATGAGCATGAGTTTGAGCAGACTCCAGTTATAATGAAGGACAGGGAAACCTGGCGTACTGCTTCTGCAAACACAACTGAGCAACTGAACAACAGTACTAACATATTTAGACAGTTATGCTTTATCTTACTTTTAGATACAATTTAAGTAAATATTGATAGCTGTTTGATTGATACTGAATTTTAATAATTATAAGAAGTTCACCAATTTTTTCTTTTAACTCAGTATGGTAAATAGATAACCAACATTCCCATACAGTTTATCTTATAATTTAACATAAAATTGTTACAATTTAAATCAGAAGACGAGGTAGAGGGCTTGAAGTCTTGTTCTAGCAAGTGACTAATAATTATAGCATCATATGACTCACTTAACAGCTTTGCCAAATGATTTATTTTTGTTAAGGTTTTCTGAGAAGATATTTTTATAGTTACTTGTAAAATATTCTAGCTACCAATCTTGTGCAGTATGAATCAGAAGCAGAAATTTGTGTCATGCATGAAACACGATGTTGTTAGTCATATATTATTAGACGATTGCCATTTAATATATTTCCAGCATATACACATTGTAAATCACTGAAGAGAAGATGTGAAGTATATAGATATGATTATACTATAATAAGTTGGTTTATAAACATGTAAAGAGAAAGGTTTCAGGCTATTTCTAATGGTGAGTAAACAGATGGATGATTCACTCTGAGGAAAAATATTTATAGGTGAATTTTTACTCAAATGCTAAAATCTGTGTCATGATGTTTATCCTGAATAGCACGAATTGAACTTTTGCAATATTTAAAAACTTCTTAAAGTTTCGGCTCAAGGACATTAGCTGATATTCTACCTGGACACTGATGATTTAATATCCTCCTTGACATCTCAGTAGCGTTTTACATTGATGTACACTTAATTTTCTTTGATATCTTCAGATTCTTGCTTTCTATTACATCAGTGTCTCGATTTTTTCACTACTACTCTGTTAACTCATTTTCAAATTATTTACCTCTAGTTAGTCAACAGATGTCAAAGTAGCTTAGAATGCAGTCCTGAGCCTGCTTGTTTTAAAAGAGATTTATTGCCTGGTGGGAGGCAATTGAAATCAGGGCATGAATAAAAATTTTTCTAAGAACCAGTGACTCAAAAATTGATCTCCAGCTGTTAAGGACTGAATGTTTGTGTCCCTCCAAATTCTCATGTTGAGGGCTTAACCCAAATGTGGCTACATTTGGAAATATACTTTCCCTTAAGAAAATACTTAATTAAAGTCATACGAGTGGGGTCCTGAACCGATAACATTGATGGCCTTTTAAGAAGAGACGTAAGAAAACTCGCTCTCTTTCTCTCTCTGAGAACACATTGAGGAAAGGCCATGTGAGAATGAATGGAGACAGCAGTAACCTGCAAGCCAAAAAGAGTTCATGCCAGAAATTGGATCAGGAGAACCATTGATCTTGGACTGCTAGCCTCCAGAACTGCCAGAAAATAAAGTTCTGTTATTTAAGATGCAAAAACCATGTTATTTTGTTTTGGTAGCCAGAACAGACTGATACAACAGCCATGGCCTCTCTTCTGAATATTTATACATTTGTGCCTTTGCTGTCCAAACTGTCATCTTCCCACCATAGGCCCCAGCATGCATGGTGTGTGTGCATGTGTGCTTACGCATGAGCGCACACATACACACACAAGGAGAATGTGCGCATCCATGCGGAGACTCCACTGCTTCCATTAGAGTTGTTGCTCAGTCATGTCTGAATCTGCGACCCCATGTGCCGTAGCCGACCAGGATCCTCAGTCCATGGAATTCTCTAGGCAAGAAGACTGGAGTGGGTAGCCATTCTCTTCTACAAGGGACCTTCCTGACCCAGGGATTAAACCCAAGTCTCCCACACTGCGGGCAGATTCTTTACCATCTGAGCCACTTCCCTTCAGTGTCTCAGTTATATGATAGACTGACACAGACTAGTGATTCACAGTCTGTGTTTCTTTATTATCAGATCCTAGGCAAATTTGTAATTTATGCCCCTGCATTTGCACTTTTACTCAGATGTAATACTTGAGGCCACCTTACGGGTTGGATTTCTATGATATAGCCCCTAGAAGTTAGGTGGGTCAACCTGCATAACTTGCCTACAATTTTCTAGTTATGGCAAACAGATAATGCTGTTATGTTAGAAAATACATACGTGCTGAATTCACTCTTTGAAAAGAGGGAATATTAAGAGGGTACATATATATTTTTTTCATATTTCAATATTGTCTTCTTTTTAAGCAAAACATTAAAATTATTTTTTTAAATTTTAATTGGAGGCCAATTACTTTACAATATTGTATTGGTTTTTGCCATACATCAACATGAATCCACCGCGGGTGAACACGTGTTCCCCATCCTGAACCCCCCTCCCACTTCCTCCCCATACCATCCCTCTGGGTCATCCAGTGCACCAGTCCCAAACATCCTGTATCCTGCATCAAACCTGGACTGGTGATTCATTTCTTATATGATGTTATACATGTTTCAATGCCATTCTTTCAAATCATAACCCCCCCCCCCACAGAGTCCAAAAGACTGTTCTATACGTCTGTGTCTCTTTTGCTCTCTCACATACAGGGTTATCATTACCATCTTTCTAAATTCCATATATATACGTTAATTCTGATTATATCAACACAGTAATTCACCACATATAGTACAGCCATAAAATAAATCATTAGAAATATATATGTTACAGTTATTTAATATGTTTGCTTTCTCCTATGATACAATCTCATATTAGAGTGGTAAAAATCTGAAAACTATATTCTACAAATCATAAGTAAATTAATGTAGTTTTATTATTCTGTTTATTTGAGCAGCATGGCTAAATAGAATTACCACACATTTTTTTCATTTATTTACTAAATCCAGTGCTATAATGGCCTTTGGGTATCTAAAATTAGAAACCATTGACTGGAATCTAGTATATTTACATTTCTACAAATATAGTCTTAAGGATCTTTTGAACTCTTCCAAGTCTGATTCTCACAAAATGAAGGAATGCACTATATTAACTGTAAGAACATTCTTAATCTGAGAGATTTAAAAGCATATTGCCGCCACAGGTGTACAAGTGCTCCCCATCCTGAACCCCCACCCCATCTCCCTCCCAGTACCATCCTTCTGGGTCAACCAATACAATATAGAAAAGTAATTAAACTCTAATTAAAATAAATGAATTTATATTAAAAAATAAAAGTTACCTTGTAGACCAAATAAATAAATAAAAGTATATTGCCCACTATTCTTAACTTTTTCTATACCTTTCTAAGTCATATTAACTTAATGTTTGGTTACTTGTAGTATTACATATCATGTCTCACTTTATTTTTGTTTTTTGCCTCCTTTTATTTATTTGTTTACTTATCTAGCTTCTTTTCTCTCTGATTTTTTTCTGAACTTCATAAAAGCATTTTTTCTTGGTGGAATATATCTTTATCATTTATGCTTCTATCTTTAAAGCAGGCATGAAGAAGCATTAATACTTCTATTAAATTATCATTAATTTTATTTTTTCACTCATGGATGTCTCAGTTTATATAAATACTTTTGGTGATTTTAAAATATGTCATCAAAGAGTTTTGTATTTCTCTCATTGAAATATGGAATCTCTGGCTCCTTTCCTGAATCTGGGTGGGCTTGTGACTGTTTGACCAATGCAGTCATGCTATGTGACTGGAGAGGAAAAGTCATAAAAGTCCATGCATCTCTGTCTTGTCCATTGGAATATTCACTCTTGGACGCTGAGCCTCCATGTAAGGAATCTGACCATCCTAATGCTGCCATGTCAGTTCAGTTCAGTTCAGTTCAGTCACTCAGTCATGTCCAACTCTTTGCAATTCTATGAATTGCAGCAAGCCAGGCCTCCCTGTCCATCACCAACTCCCGGAGTCCACCCAGACTCACGTCCATCGAGTCAGTGATGCCATCCAGCCATCTCATCCTCTATCATCCCCTTCTCCTCCTGCTTCCAATCCCTCCCAGCATCAGAGTCTTTTCCAGTGAGTCAACTCTTCCCATGAGGTGGCCAAAGTACTGGACTTTCAGCTTTAGCATCATTCCTTCCAAAGAAATCCCAGGGCTGATCTCCTTCAGAATGGACTGGTTGGATCTCCTTGCAGTCCAGGGGACTCTCAAGAGTCTTCTCCAACACCACAGTTCAAAAGCATCAATTCTTCGGCGCTCAGCCTTCTTCACAGTCCAACTCTCACATCCATACATGACCACAGGAAAAACCATAGCCTTGACTCGACGAACCTTTGTTGGCAAAGTAATGTCTCTGCTTTTGAATATGCTGTCTAGGTTGGTCATAACTTTCCTTCCAAGGAGTAAGCGTCTTTTAATTTCATGGCTGCAGTCACCATCTGCAATGATTTTGGAGCCCCCAAAAATAAAGTCTGACACTGTTTCCACTGTTTCCCCATCTATTTCCCATGAAGTGATGGGACCGGATGCCATGATCTTCGAGAGGTCAAGTATAAGCACTTCTGCTAAGAGTCCCACTGAACCCATCCTGTAGTTATAACAAGCCAAGTGTCTGGCACTGAAATAAAGAAACTATTTTGGAAATGTTTCCTCTAGTTATTGCTGTTCTGATGTCTAGCTGTTCAAGGCACCCAGTTGAGTCATCTGAGCTGAGGTCCCAGATATGAAGCAGAGAAGATCCATACTCATTGTGCCCTAAATTTCTGAACTCACAGAATCTGTAAGCAAAATAAAATAGTCATTTTATGCTCCTTTGTTATGGATGGTTTGTTTTATACTGATAGATATTCAGAAATCTTTGCAGGATCAGTGATATCATTAACAAAAGATAAATGTATTCTTCTCCTGAAAAGTAATTTAAATATCTTTAAATATATAGTCCAATCAAATAAAATAATTTTAAATGTATACAGGTGTATTAGAAGGAAATAAAACCATGCCACAGTACAGAGTTTCAGTATTTAAAGCCATCAACCTTGTAATAATTGAGTAAAATCAGTCTTTTTGAGAAAAGTTCAGTTAAAGATGCATACTTTTGGTTATAAATGTGTTTACAATTAATTATTTCTTCTTATAACCAATAAGAGTTCAGCATGTTTATTAACTGTAATGATTATCATTTTTATAATCTGGAAAATTGCAAAGTTCTCTATTTCAGAAAATACCTACTCAATTTGATGTGAAAATTTGGAAGCCACTCTACTAACATCATAAAATATTATCTCAGAAATTTATACTATGAAATGTCTGACAAAAAAATAGATCCAAGAAATGGAATCATAAATGTGTTTGAAATCCTATGTTCTCCTGAAAAGAGAATGCCAAGAAACACAATTTTAAAACTTTGGATATTTTATGATTAAAATTATGTAGAAAATATTGCTAAAACATTTCATAGTTAAGCACTTTGACATTGTTCCCTATAGTTCAAAATAATTCCCTGAAATTGAGTATAAGAAATTAATAAATGATTCACAATGGCTTAGATAATTTTAAGCCTTGTAAATTGGTTAGATTAATTCTACGAATTGTCACCAGCAATATAGTTGAATTAATTGCTCGCAAAACTCTTATAAGTCTTAAGAATTAGAAAGTTTTTCTTTTGCCACATTAAAATATGAAGAAATGAATTAAGGATTATTTCATTTTCATCTGCTAATTAATTAAATGGATGCCAGTCATAAGCTAGGCACAGGTCTAAGAGCAGACTCATGGAAAATAATCAAATAGAAAAAAACTACCATTATATAATTAATATTCTATTGGAGAAAATTTAAAAAATATATAAAAGGATAATAATACAATCAAGCATTTTATAGGAAAAATAGAAAAGTATAAATGTTGGTGGTAGAAGTACATAGGATTTAATATTGAATGACAAGGCTAGGCAGGCTTTTAAAGCATTTGAGCAAAGACTAGAATTAACTGTGGGCATATTTTAATAACACTCCAGATTAAGCCAAAAGACAGGGAACAGTAGTGAGGAGGGCAGTGTACAATAGTAGAATGAGTAAATCTTCCCATAAGTAATAAGGAATCAAGAAAAAAAGATGAGGAAAAGAATGGGAACCAAAGGAAATGCCATAGCTGTTTAAGGTACTGTAAGCCACTGTAAGAATTATGGCTTGTATTTTCAGGGAAATAAATAGGATGCCCTTTACAGAAAAGCCATAATCTGATACACTGATAGAGCTCCCTCTGGCTGTTGGTTTGATTTTAGTGGAATTAATTATTAATTCCTCTGATTTTAATGAGGTTCACATATTTGGTACATGTTCCATGGGAAATTGCATTGATATAACGATAGTCTTTATATAATAGTAGTCTCCAAAATTTACCAAGCCAGTGACTTAAGAAGTGACAAAAGAAAAAAAGCTCATGTACCAAATTATAATATGGAAGCCATACAGTTAATTAAATCAGTTTAAAACCCACTATGATAAGGAGGTGAAAATAGCTGAAGTAGTTTACCATGTTTAGGACAAGGTACAAGCATGTAAGAAGGTCCCAATACCTGAAATAGGGAGTTCTCAGGTCTTATCTCTCTCTCTCTCTTTGCTGCATCAGCCTTCCCCTGCTGAAGGTGTGGTTTTGAGGATGACAACTGAGATTTGATCAAGAGAGCTCAGTGAACAGGCGGTGCCTGAAACCAACATACACTTGTCATGTTGGGTCAACATAGCAACAAATGTGCCTGGCCAATAGCTGTGGCTCACCAGGGGTCTTAGGAACAGCTATGGACTTTAGCTGCATTTCTTAGTGGAGTACCCAAGGGACCAAAATGACTGTCTCCATAGGATGGCCAATTTATCACTTCATAAATACTGAATACTTTGTCTATAGCAAATGTGTCATGAATACTTATGGAGAAGGCAATGGCAACCCACTCCAAATGTTTGGGGCTTCTGGTCCTTCCATTCCATTTTTATTCTTTGTTCAGCAAAGACATTCCCTACTTAATTTATATTTGCTTAACATGTCCCGGAGATTACCAACATTTGCTCCTTGGAAGGAAAGCCATGACAACCTAGATAGTGTATTATAAAGCAAAGACACATAACTTTGCTGACAAAGGTCCATATAATCAAAGTTATGGTTTTTTCAATAGTTTTGTACAGATGTGTGAGTTGGACCATAAAGAGGGCTGAATTCTGAAGAACTGATGCTTTCAAATTGTGGTGCTGGAGAATATTCTTGAGTCCCTTGGACAGAAAGGAGATTAAATCAGTCAATCCTAAAGGAAATCAAGCCTGAATAGTCACTGGAAGGACTGATGCTGAAGCTGAAACTCCAATATTTTGGCCACTTGATGCAGAGAGCTGACTCATTGGAAAAAACCCTAATGCCAGGAAAGATTGAAAGCAAAAGGAGAAGGGGGCAACAGAGGATGAGATGGTTGAATAGCATCACTGACTCAGTCGACTCAATTTATTTTAATTTATGTCTAATACCTTACAATTCTTAATTTACATTTCCCTACCTAAAATGTCTGGATGGTTACTAACTTATCTGCACTGATTCTGCCTACATTTTTTAAGTTACTGGATTACTCTTTACAGGGATTTTCCTATTTAATATGATATTTAACCACTGTTGTGAATAATTTTACAAACCAATCAATAGATAGATAGGTGTGTGTGTGATCAGTCTCTCAGTCGTGTTCAACTCTTTGTGAACCTATGGACTGTAGCCTACTGTTCCTCTGTCCATGGAGTTTTCCAGGCAAGAATACTGGAGTGGGCAGCCATTTCCTTCTCCAGGGGATCTTCTTTACCCAGGGACTGAGCCCAAATTTCTTTATGTCGCTTGCATTGGAAGGTGGATTCTTCACCATGAGCGCCACCTGGGAAGCTCAGATGGATAGAAAGGGATATACAGATATTAATACATATAAATAGATTAAACCACTAACTTCAACTTTTATGAAAATGTTCCACTTTACATCCGTATTTACATCATTCACAGAATTTTAAATTCTTTTTAAAACTAAGGAGTTTTTTGAAACTAGACACCAATCACCAGTATGTTAAACTTAGGACTAATGATATATGAAGAAGCCAAAATTAAATCAGCTCACTTTATCTTGGGGAATTGATTCTTGCCTATGGATCTTGAGTTATTGAGTCTTTTTCTACAAAGTTGCTGGCTTCTGGACTTAGAGCATGCTGGAAATCCAAAGCCAGCCGATTGATAGAGCTGTCTGCTGGCTGTTTACCGAAATGAGGTATAGTTTTTATAGCAGCTCTTCTGCAGTTTCTTCCACAAAACTGGATTCTGATCTGCACTCTCTATCAAGGGCCTTTATTTATGGGTAGGATAAAAGCAAAAACCAATTTTTTGGTAACAAATATGAATAGGCCTGGTTAGTTAATTATATCAACTCACATTATCATAATTGAGGAGAGTAAAATCCTCTCTGTGAGTATTTAGTCGATGGTTATCCTGAGAGCAGGAACATTATCATAAGGAGATGCTGACTGACTTCTGGGCATTTTGACTTGTGCCATAAAGAAAAGTTATAATCACTAAAAGTGGCAACAGCATTTATAGCTGGAAAAAATCAATTTGTTTACAGTGTGTGCCACTCTTTGAACATCAATCTAAAGGAATACACCTGCAACGCAGGAGACGTTTAATCCCTGGGTCGGGACGATCCCTGGAGGAGGAAATGGCAACCCACTCCAGTATTCTTGCCTGGAGAATCCCATGGACAGAGGAGCCTGGCGGGCTACAGTCCATGGGGGCAAAAAAGTGTCAGACACCACTTAGCAACTAAACAACAACAAGTGTCTATCTAACCTGGCAAGAACTCAGTTACTGTGAGTTCTATAACTCACTATTTATAGTGGTAACATTTACCTCTAAATAATTAACTTCAGGAGAATTATTTTTTTGTTCTGTTTTTGGTATTCCAGGGTTTTTGTTGTTGTTGTTACTGACAATTGATAACTGGGCAGCAAAAAAGCTGTGTAGAACTTATCAGAGTATAGAATACTCTTCTTTAGTAAAGTAAGGACACATCTTTTGTATGGTTCAGTGACTGCATGGAAAACTCTGAAGCTTTTTTATACATAAATAATATCTTTAAAATGTTATTGTTTAAGGTTTATGACCCAGGTTTAGAAAAAGGCTGTATCAATAAAGAGTTGCTAAACATACTATTATATCAGAACATAGACTGATACTGATGATATTTGAAGACAAGCTATTATTGAAGTATTAGCTATAAAATAATTTTAGGTATTTTTAAATAAATGAAAGATATCTGCAAAAAATAATTCGAGATCAGTGCCCAGCTACAATCATAGAATAATATCTCATGATATTAGTTTTTGATGTGATAGGAAATTCTCTTTTCCAAAGACAATTTATTTGTTTGTAAATAAATAGGTAAGTGAGCTATATTTCAAGGATGAGTTATTTTTCTGAAAATTGATAATTATTCTTCTTTTTTAAAACCTCTCTGAAAAAAATCTTCTCTCAATTACCACATCAATTTTGCCACTTGGGAACTTTCAAAGAGCAAATACATTTTCACTGAACTATTTGCTGCATTAAAAATCTGTTTTTAGAAACTGATCAGGTTAAAAAAGATAGTTGATAATAAAGAATAACTATTATTTAATTTAAGATTATTTAAAGTGTTCAAAATAATTAAGGATTTATACTGTAATTGGTTACTGATGATATTAATAGAAAGATGACACTTTTTACATATTTACATTTTTTTTCAGAAAGTGTAAAAGAATCACTGAATTTAAATCATTTACAGCAATGTTCAGAATTTTCAGGATATATCCTCTTAAAAGGCAGCAGTTGTTAATATTTCACATGGTTAAACAACATTTGCAGTCTCAACATATGTTGAGGTTCAGTTCAGTTCAGTTGCTCGTCGTGTCCCACTCTTTGTGACCCCATGAACTGCAACACGCCAGGCCTCCCTGTCCATTACAAACTCCCAGAGTCCACCCAAACCCATGTCCATTGAGTCAGTGATGCCATACAACCATCTCATCCCCTGTCATCCCCTTCTCCTTCTGCCCTCAATCTTTCCCAGCATCAGGGTCTTTTCAAATGAGTCAGCTCTGCATCAAGTGGCCAAAGTATTGGAGTTTCAGCTTCAACATCAGTCCTTCCAATGAACACCCAGGACTGATCTCTTTTAGAATGGACTGGTTGGATCTCCTTGCAGTTCAAGGGACTCTCAAGAGTCTTCTCCAACACCACAGTTCAAAAGCATCAATTCTTTGGTGCTCAGCTTTCTTCACAGTCCAACTATCACATCCATGTATGACGACTGGAAAAACCATAGCCTTGACTAAATGGACATTTGTTGACAAAGTGATGTCTCTGCTTTTTAATATGCTGTCTAGATTGGTCATAACTTTCCTTCCAAAGAGTAAGAGTCTTTTAATTTCATGGCTGAAATCATCATCTGCAGTGATTTTGGAGCCCTGAAAAATAAAGTCAACCACTGTTGCCACTGTTTCCCCATCTATTTCCCATGAAATGATGGGACCAGATGCCATGATCTTAGTTTTCTGAATGTTGAGCTTTAAGTCAACTTTTTCACTCTCCTCTTTCACTTTCATCAAGAAGTTCTTTGATGAACTTAGTTCATCATCTTTAGTTCTTCTTCATTTTCTGCCATAAGGATGGTGTCATCTGTATATCTGAGGTTATGGATATTTCTCCCCGCAGTCTTGATTCCAGCTTGTGCTTCATCCAACCCAGCGTTTCTCATGATGTACTCTGCATATAAGTTAAATAAGCAGGGGGACAATATAGTCTTGACATACTCCTTTTCCTATTTGGAACCAGTCTGTTGTTCCATGTCCAGTTCTAACTGTTGTTTCCTGACCTGCATATCTGTTTCTCAAGAGGCAGGTCAGGTGGTCTGGTATTCCCAACTTTTTCGGAATTTTTCACGGTTTATTGTGATCCACACAGTCAAAGGCTTTGGCATAGTGAATAAAGCAGAAATAGATGTTTTTCTGGAACTCTCTTGCTTTTTCCATGATCCAGCGGATGTTGGCAATCTGATCTCTGGTTCCTCTGCCTTTTCTAAAACCAGCTTGAACATCTGGAGGTTCACGGTTCACATATTGCTGAAGCCTGGCTTGGAGAATTTTGAGCATTCTTTGCTAGAGTGTATGATGAGTGCAATTGTGCGGTAGTTTGAGCATTCATTGGCATTACCTTTTTGGGGGATTAGAATGAAAACTGACCTTTTCGAGTCCTGTGGCCACTGCTGTGTTTTCCAAAATTGCTGACATATTGAGTACAGCACTTTCATAGCATCATCTTTTATGATTTGAAATAGCTCAACTGAAATTCCATCACCTCCTCTAGCTTTGTTCATGGTGATGCTTCTCAAGGCCCACTTGTCTTCAGATTCCAGGATGTCTGGCTCTATGTTAGTGATCACACCATCGGAGTCTTAATTTACATGTCATGTAAAACCAGCATATTTAATTTAGAAAATTTAACTTAGAAAATATACGAATCTGAACACAAAAATTATCAAGCCAATCTAATTTGTCCAAATATTCATGTCAAATGGGAATACTAGTTAACTTTTTCCTTATCCAATATAAAAGTTTGTTAAAGTCTCTAAATTGTATTAAAAGTCTAAGCTTTATGAGAGTATTTTTTTTCCCTTTGAAAAGATCCAGTTTTGTGTCTCTTTAATTAGTTCGTGATTTTCACAACTTTTGCTTTTCTTTGTGTTTTCTTTCTTTTTTCACTTTTGTTTTAGTTAGCTGCTTTTATGAAAAAGAGCTTTTTTTTTTTTTTTTTTTTTTTTGCCTTATTGAGATATAATTGAAAAAATCAATCAATCAATATATAAGAAATATTTAAAGTCAACATATTCATCCCCTCACATAAGGTTGTTTATGTATTGTAAGAACTTAATATTTACACACTTAACAAATTTAAAGAATATAATACAGTATAGTAACTATAGTCACTGTACTGTACATACACTAGGTGTCTTGAATGTATCTGTCTTGCACCAGTAAAATCTTGTCTTTGGTCAACATTTCCCCTTCCCCCAACCCTTGGCAACCATAATTCTCCTTTCTGCTTCTATGAATTTGATTATTTGAGATTGCTTATGAGAGTAGCCAGATAGTATTTGTCTTATAGTGCCCTGCTTTTTTCACTTGGCATAATGCCCTTAAGATTTATGTACATTGTAACACATGGCAGAATTTTAAGAAATGGGCTTCCTAAAATGTCAGTGCATTTAAACCCTTAGAAGTTGTTTGCCCTTTCTTACTTTTTTAAAATTTAGTTTATTTTAAATCAATTCTCCTTAGTTTCTATAGATCAAGTCAGTAAAAATTTAATTAATCTATTTATTATTATTTTATGCAGGCCATTAAATCTTTATTTCATTTATTTTAGTTAAGAAATAAGGAGAATGATTTTTTCCAAATTCAAATAAAAGTAATTTTTTTGTCCAACCAAACTTCAAGTTTGCCACATGAGATTACCCCAGGAGCTAAGAAAAAGAGTTATTGGATTTCAACAGTCATTGACATGCATGTTTTAAGCAGGAGAGTTTAATTGGCTCCAGTAGTTAAGTTCATCTAGGCATATCTGCACAGACTCATTTTTTTTTTCTTACTCCAGTTAAGTTAACATTTTTTTCTTGCTAGAAAATTGTGGATTTTGTCTTTATAAATCTGCTCAGACATTGTTATAGCTTTAAGAACACAAAATACATTTGGGCTTCAAGGAAAATATTAATTAAATAAGTTTTAGATGCCAGCAGAATGACTCAGTAAATTTTTCATGTATTCTGTTAATTTATCAGTTTCTCTTGGCTTCTGAATACATTCTTTGAAATATTTTTCAAAAATCTCACTGTGAAGGAGACAGAAGGATTTGAGTTTGATCCTACTTGGGGAAGGATCCCTGGTGAACTCAGCAGGTGATCATGTCAAAATATGTGGAAGGTTGTTCTAGGAAAAGGTGGGAACGAGAGATAGAATAAACCTTGTTGAACTAAAACTCAGACACAATTTAGCTTGGTAGCTAATTGGATTAAGGCAGACAGCCCCAAGTCTAGCTGCCTAACAAAGACCAATAATCCATGCTATTGGAAAAAATAAAAAGAAAAAGAAAACTTCTGGAAACTGTACAATTTTTCACTCAACAATTGGTGCTCCTTTTCTTTACATGATGGAATAGTTATTATCAGATTTCATTCCCTTGATAAACACCTGTAAATATGGACAGGATATATAAAGCAGCTATTTGGGGATTTAACAGTTAAAAAACAACAACAAACACAGGCTGTGATTATTGAGAGAAAAATATGGAGATAAGTCTCATTTTCACCAGTTTTACCCTGGAGACTCTTTCTTGACTGCACACAGAAAAGTGGAGTCCAGGTATGTCTAACAGTGGTGACTGTGGAGGGAAAAGTGATTTCAGTTCAGGGCTGCTGAGGTTCCTAGGAGAAGAGTAGTACAGAGAAAAAGTCCTAACTTATCTGTATCATTTTTCCTTTTGTCTCCAGTGGCTTTCTAAAATCACACACAAGGCAGCTCTTGGAGGCTTGGTAGAGAACACTTGTGCTCATACATGTTGTGATATGCTGGAGATCTGAGATGACCAAAGAGGAAAGACCATAGTAAATACCAGGCATTCATATGAGACCACATAAAGCCTATGCTCTGAGATTTAGGGCCAAACCTTCAGAAAAAGAGCTAAACCTTAAAAATAAGTGGAAAGCTGAAATATATCTAGCCTAAGTTGCTTCAGTCATGTCCCACTCTTTGCAACCCTATGAAATGAGGCACACCAGGCTCCTCTGTCCATGGGATTCTCCAGGCAAGAATACTGGAGTGGGTGGCCATGCACTCTTCTAGGGTATCTTCCAGTCCCATGGATTGAACCCAAGTCTCTTATGTCTCTTGCATATCTATCCTAATAATGCCTAAAACCAAACTATGACAAGAATAAGATTATTCATTTGAAGTTTAACTGATTGCTATGGAAAAACACTCAATGTACATTACAGCATACATTGGCAAAGTATGACCTGTGGGGAAACCTCCTTTTTTGGCAATTAACTTTTATAGGAACACAGTCACACCCATGAGTTTAAATATTTTTGTGGCTACTCAGACCCTACAAGAGCAAAGTTAAATAGTTGTGACATAGTATGGTCCCTCAGCTTAAAACACTTAACTAGCTCGTTAAGAAAAGTTGCTAACCTCTGGTTTAGAGGAAGATAATATAATTCACAGTCTATACAACAGAATTATAAAATTAAAAAAAAATTAACCAGGCTCAGTCTGAAAATTTGATGGATAAATAAGAGAAAAAAAAAATGGTAACTATTTGCCAGCATAGAGATGATCCAGACTTTGAAATTAACAGACAAGAATTTCAGTGGCTCAGTGGTAAAGAATTTGGCTGCGATGCAAGAGACTTTCAGGAGACATGAGTTCAATCCCTGGGTTGGGAAGATGTCCTGGAGAAGGAAATGGCAACCCATTCTGGTATTCTTGCCCAGAGAATCCCATGGACAGAGGAGCCTGGTAGACTACAGTCCCTGGGATCTCAAAAGAGTCAGACATGATTTTGGGACTGTTGTTGATGAGAATTTCAAAGTAACTGTAATTACTGTATTAATACATAAAAAAAAGACAAACTGGATATAAAAAAGAGAGTAACTCAGAACCAAATAGACATTATAGAATAAAAGAATAAAATATTTCATATTTCATTAAGAAATCAATTCAGTTCAGTCACTCAGTCATGACTGACTCTGTGACCCTTATGGACTGCTGCATGCTAGGCTTCCCTGTCCATCACCAACTAGGAGGAGAGTAGTACAGAGAAAAAGTCCTAAATTATCTGTATTATTTTTCCTTTTTGTCTCCACTGGCTTTATGTACTCACACACAAGGCAGCTCAAACTCATGTTTATCGAGTTGATGATGCCATCCAACCATCTCATCCTCTGTCACCCGCTTCTGCCTTCAATCTTTCCCAGCATCAGGATCTTTTCTAATGAGTCAGTTCTTCACATCAGGTGGACAAAGTCTTGGAGCTTCAGCTTCAGCATCAGTCTTTCTAATGAATATTCAGGATTGCTTTCCTTTAGTATAGACTGGTTTGAGCTCCTCTAGTCCAAGGGACTCTCGAGAGTCTTCTCCAGCATCACACTTCAGAAGCATCAGTTCTTTGGCATTCAGCCTTCTTTACTTATGTTACTTACTTTAGAAGAGAAAAAATCAAACCAAATTAAAAGAAGCAATACAAACATCACATCTTCCTGCTTTACTGCAAAATGTATAGGAGTTTCTCACATTCACCTCTTTAAAAAAAAAATTCTTAGAGAAATATAAAATCAACTGGCAAGAAGAAAGAAGTGAGAAAGGAACTTTGCAGACCTTCAGTATCTATCTTAGAATTTGTAACAAACTATTATAAATCTAAAAGTAAAATGTTTAATATTAATATCTTTTTTAAATTCAAATTGCACAATTGTTTAACTGATAACACTATTTTGGAGTGTAGAGCCAGAGTCTGTGACCTGTCAGGAGAACAAGGAAAGTATACTTTACCAAAGTTTATTTAGTTGACAGTGAAGGGTTGGCAAATAGAGAGTCAAAGCAATAATATCACTGTCTACAATCCAGAAAATTTTGAGGAAGGTAAAGAAAGAGCTAGCAGCTCTTGGGGGAGACTTAGCTATTAACCTGGTGATGCTATAATGTGCCAATAAAAATAGCTATCTATAATTGTGTGCCAGGGTGTACAAAAGACTTCCCTTCCTCTTCTTTCCTTTAGTTATCACTTTTATACCAGGAGATTAAAAAATGATAATGGAAATATATGTCTTGAGTATAAGAAATTTTTGAATGCATTAATGTTAGAGACAACCTCAGATTGGTCAAATCCTGACTCTACCATTTCTTTTTTAATATAATTTATTTGTTTTATTTATTTTTGTCTGCACTGAGTCTTCTTTGCTATACTTGGGCTTCCATGGTGGCTCAGATGGTAAAGAATTTGCCTGTAATGTGGTTTGACTCCTGGGTTTGATCCCTGGGTTGGGAAGATCCCCTGGACAAGGGAACAACAATCCACTCCAGTATTCTTTCCTGGAGAATTCCATGGAGAGAGGACCCTGGTGGACTGTAGTCCGTGGGGTTGCAAAGAGTCGGACATAACTGAGAGATTAATGTTTTCACTTTCTTTTCTTTCACTAGTTGATGCATGTAGGGGGCTGTTTTTTTGTTATGGTGTGAGGGTTCCTCACTGCAGTGGCTTCTTTTGTTACAGAACATGGTTTCGTTGTGAGAGGGCTTCAGTATTTGTATCACACATGCTCTAGAGCATGGGCTCAGTTGTTGTGACATATAGGCTGTACCATTTCTTAGCTGTAAAAATTAGGGCCAACAGTTTAATTGTAAAAGTTATGTTAAGTGTAAAATTATGCAAATTATGTTAAAAAAAAGTAAGCACGTCATTTGTTATTGTGAGAGTCAGGAGAGTAATTGTTTTAAACCATGTAGAATCTGTTAATAGCATGTAGGTTTTAAAGAAAAGTGAGAATTGAGACAAGAAGTCCTGATAAAAAATGGATAAAATAGGATTTTTTTGCTATTGTGGACCTTAAAAAGTGAGGCAATCAAAGTGATGATGTATGAAAATCAGTGATTTTTTAAAAGCATTTTAAAGAGACACTCATCAAGATTGAGTGGTTGAGAGAGAATGAAATATATACCTTGAAAGGCTAATTAGAGTGAGGAGTTGACCATGTAATTGAAATTCTTATTCCCATATATAGGAACAAGTGTAGCATTCCTAATTAAAATCTTAATTATGTTTTGTGAGCTAAATTATGAATCTATCATTTTTGCTGCAAGACCAAGTACCATGTCTGCCATAATGTATATGAGTGAATAGATTAACGAATTCATCAGGGATAAGAAATTAAATAGGGAGTGCTTTTGGAATGGGGTATAAGCAACATACACATTTTGTGTGTTGCAGTCGCAGTGAATATGTGCATCAGTTCAGCAGAACCTGATTTGGAAGAAATGTAAATTGAGAAGTCAGTCATTCATAGTGTAAAATGAGAAGTTAGGGATACTATTGTATCCTGGAGTAAGAAACAAAAGATACCAAGACCCTGAGGAGTACAGTGGTATGGAATTTTGGATGTCTTGTCAGTAATTTTGCTGGATATCTTATCTAAAATAGCACTGTCCCTGAGCTACACACTGAACTTCACACTATCTCTTCATCTAGCCACTTTCTTGTCCTTAGTGCATATCGTTAATTAAAACTAGGATGTGTACTTCATAAAATTAGAAATAGTACTGTTTTGACTCTGTACTTCAATAGTGTGTCATATATATTTCAGTTCTCAATAAAATATTTGAATGAATAAATGCTTTGATACTATAATTACAAGAGCAATTTAGATTATAAAGTTTGAGATAAGAGGTCTCCAACAGCCATCTCTAAAATAAAAGTCTTTACTAAAACAAAAGTAATATACTTCAGGGGAAGAAGTTTACCAAGGTAAGAACAGAGAATTAGGGTCACCCATGTTTAGAGAGAGGTCATTAAGCAAAGAAGAATATGAAGAATCTTTCTATTGCAATCTTTTAAACAATTGGAGAAGTAGGTTAGTAAAATACCAAAAAAGCAATAGAAAGAAAGAATATAGTAAGGCAAGACTGACTAAATTATTCAAAACCGGAATAGTTTTTTAAAAAGAGAGCATATTATGCAGCTTTTATTATATACCTTATGTTTTGGAGGCCAATTCAGAGAACAGTTAAGATATACATTAGGATAGGACATTTGCATAAACAGAATAACATATAAACAGATGACAAGATATTGAAGAAAATATATAAATAACAGTTGATTACTTGTTTCTTTGAAAATTTAATAAATCTGTAACATAAGTAATTTTATAGTGAATCATTTATTTTAATGCTCTCAATCAAGATTCTTAAATTTTCAAGATGTAATTAAAGGCATTTCAATAATTATATTTTTGTTAATGTATATGTTTTATTATAATTTTGACCTACTGTTTGGATTCTGTCATAATGTATTTCTATCTCCATAAATGAGCAGCTAAAATTACTGCCTTGAGTGGAATTTCACATGATGTTAAGGTTAAGAATATGTGTCATTCCATCCTGCTAAAGACAGAAAACATTGCAGAATGCGAGATGTAATTACTCTGTCAATATAAGGAAATTATAGAACTGCAAACCAGTCCTGATTAACGTGATTTTTGAAAGGCTTATATATCTACTAGTTATGTCCAGAGGCTATAGAAAATTTGTAAGCCTATCAATGTTTTCTCAGTCTGATCTGTTCTTAGTTCTTTATTACTATTGAAATGTGTTATGTAAATGAACACTATATCTACCAAGAGATAATTACAGGTAAGAAAGAGATATAAATAACTATACTTGTGAATTACATAATTTGAAATAGTCAATTAACTAAAATTTACACATTGTCAGTATTACAGAGTCCCACAACATTGAAATAACTGATAGTTTGATTGGCAAGTCCCGCAAAGTTACACTTAAAGAGCTAGAGGACATATGTATGTTATTTAGTTGAATTCTGAGTTATGTTCCACAGCATGCTTTATAAATGAAGAAACTGTGGCTTATCCATGGTTATATAGACATCAAGAGGCAGAGTTGTGATTCAATCATAGGTCAGTATCACTGCAGAGTAATTGCTTTCTTTCTAATACTTAATCAGTTTTGATACACATTGAAAACTACCATTAACCTCAGTGTTTAGCCTAAAATTAATATATTTACTTAGTAATAAGGTATGTCCTGTTTTACATTGTTGCTGGGAAAAAACAAATGTCCTGTTTTACATTGTTGCTTGGAAAAAACAAATTTGATTTTTTAAAATTTTTGTTACTTTGTCCAACACAACAAATTGTTTAACCAGACTATAAAAAAGATTTATCATTAATTTGTCCCTAAATGCCGTTTTATTACTTTTGTCCTAGTTATTTTACCAGAACTTCCCACCCTGAGTATTTTGCATTTTTAAATCACTTAGTTGATGAATTTCATTAACTAATCTATAGTTTATCAAGAGGGGTTCTTCAGGGCTGTATTTCCTTAATACTTGGAGGTCTGATAAAATGTCTATTGTATTTACACTATTAAAATATTTGCATTATGAAACCACTACATTCAAATGAGAAATATCCAAGCACAAGTAGACAAAAAGTGAACAATGAGATTGTTCCCACCTAGAGTCCCAGATTTTCCATGAACTGTGTGCAAATGAGAGATTGTTTACATCCATTCTGTGAAATACATTGTTTTTATTGCAAACTAACTTTCTCCTAATTTTATATAATTCTTAAACTTTTGGTAGTATTCTATCAGTGAAAATCATTCAATTTGAACTACGGGAATAAACCTAGCTATCTTAAGTGACAGGTGAATTTAATGAAAAATAAATATATTATAGGAAAGCTCATAAAATTGAAGAAAAAATGAAGAAAAGGCTTAAAAATGATAGGAATCAATTTGATTTCTGATTTTCACTAGTTGTTAATACTGGAATGATAGAAAGTAGAACAAAGAAACAAACCAACAGAAACTCTAATCATTCTTAGCTTTTGTCGCTTTAGGTGTGTGTGTGTGTTAGTTGCATAGTCGTATTCAACTCTATGCGACCCCATGGATTGTAGCCCACCAGGCTTCTCTGTCCATGGGATTCTCCAGGCAAAAATACTGGAGTGGATTGCTTTGTCTTCCTCCAGGGGATCTTCCCTACCCAGGGATCAAACCCAGGTCTCCTGCATTGTAGACAGACTGTTTACCATCTGAGCCACAATGCTATACTGTCAGTTTACATAAGATTTTAAAAATGAGGAAAACCATTAAAATAAACTTTGCATGGAATCTCTAATCATCAGTTGTTACAAGGGCCAAAAATACTTAACAGTACCACAAGGTTGCATCTAGTAATAAACACAGGTGGTAGACCACAGGTAAATGGGGCTCCAAAATCACTGCAGATGGTGACTGCAGCCATGAAATTAAAAGACTTACTCCTTGGAAGGAAAGTTATGACCAACCTAGATAGCATATTCAAAAGCAGAGACATTACTTTGCCAACAAAGGTCCATCTAGTCAAGGCTATGGTTTTTCCTGTGGTCATGTATGGATGTGAGAGTTGGACTGTGAAGAAGACTGAGCGCCGAAGAATTGATGCTTTTGAACTGTGGTGTTGGAGAGGACTCTTGAGAGATCCTTGGACTGCAAGGAGATCCAACCAGTCCATTCTAAAGGAGATCAGTCCTGGGTGTTCTTTTGGAAGGAATGATGCTAAAGCTAAAACTCCAGTACTTTGGCCACCTCATGCGAAGAGTTGACTCATTGGAAAAGACTCTGATGCTGGGAGGGATTGGGGGCAGGAGGAGAAGGGGATGACAGAGGGTGAGATGGCTGGGTGGCATCACCAACTCAATGGACGTGAGTTAGAGTAAACTCCAGGAGTTGGTGATGGACAGGGAGACCTGGTGTTCTGCGATGTGTGGGGTTGCAAAGAGTTGCACATGACTGAGGGACTGAACTGAACTGAAATGATTGCCAAAAGGAGGTGAGATAGAATTTATAGCCAACAACAACAAATACCGATCAGTCATCTTGAAGAATTTTCCACAGTTTGTTGTGATCCACACAGTCAAAGGCTTTAGGGTAGTCAATGAAGCAGAAGTAGATATCTTTCAGGAATTCTCTTGCTTTTTCTATGATCCAGCAGATGTTGCCAATGTGATCTCTAGTTCCTCTGCCTACATACTGTTGAACCCCCTTTTGGAGAGTGTTAAGCATTACTTTGCTAGCATGTGAGATGAGTGCAACTGTGTAATAGTTTAAACATTGTTTGGCATTGCCTTCTTTGGGATTGGAATGAACACTGACGTTTTCCAGTCCTGTGGCCACTGCAGTTTTCTAAATTTTCTGGCATATTGAGTGCAGCACTTTCACAGCATCATCTTTTAGGATTTGAAATAGCTCAGCTGGAATTTCATCACCTCCAGTAGTTTTGTTCATAGTGACATTTCTTAAGGCCTGCTTGATTTCTCACTCCAGGATGTCTGGCTCTAGGTGAGTGATCATACCATCATGGTTATCTGGGTCATGAAGATCTTTTTGTATAGTTCTTCTGTGTATTCTTGCCACCTCTTTTTAATATCTTCGGCTTCTGTTATGTCCATACCCTTTCTGTCCTTTGTTGTGCTCATATTTGCATGAAATGTTCCCTTGGTATCTCTAATTTTCTTGACAAGATCTCTAGTCTTTCCCATTTTATTGTTTTCCCCTATATTTTGCACTCATCACTGAGGAAGGCTTTTTTATCTGTCTTTGCTATTCTTTGGAGCACTGCATTCAGATGGATGTATATTTCCCTTTTTCCTTTGCCTTTTGCTTCTCTTCTTTTCTCAGCTATTTGCAAGGCCTTCTCAGACAACCATTTTGCTTTTATGCATTCCCCTCCCCCCGCCCCCCACTTAAGGATGATTTTGACCACAGCCTCCTGTACAGATCTAATCCCTTGAATCTATTTGTTACTTCCACTGTATAAGCATAAGTGATTTGATTTAGGTCATATCTGAATGATCCAGTGGTTTTCCCTACTTTCTTCAATTTAAGTCTGAATTTGGCAATAAGGAGTTCAAGATCTGAGCTACAGTCAGCTCCCCATCTTGTTTTTGCTGATTGTGTAGAGCTTCTCCATCTTTGGCTGCAAAGAATATAGTTAATCTGATTTCGGTATTGACCATCTGGTGATGTCCACGTGTAGAGTAGTCTCTTGTGTTATTGAAAGAGAGTGTTTGCTATGGCCAGTTTGCTCTCTTGGCAAAACTCAATTATCCTTTTCCGTGTTTCATTTTGTACTCCAAGGCCAAACATGCCTGTGACTCCAGGTATCTCTTGACTTCGTACTTTTGCATTCCAGTCCCCTGTGATGAAAAGGATATCTTTTATTTTTTTTAAGTATTAGTTCTAGAAGGCCTTGTAGATCTTTATATAACCATTCAACTTCAGCTTCTTTGGTATTAGTGGGTAGGGCATAGACTTGGATTACTGTGATATTGAATGGTTTGCCTTGGAAATGAACAGATACCATTCTGTTGTTTTTGAGATTAAACCTACGTACTTCATTTCAACACTTTTGTTAAAATAATAGCTACTCCATTTTTTTTAAAGGATTCTTGCCCACAGTAGTGGATAATAATGGTCATCTGAATTAAATTCACCCATTCTGGTTCATTTTAGTTCACTTATTCCTAAAATGTCAATGTCAATGTTCACTCTTGCTGTCTCCTGCTTGACCACTATCAATTTACCCTGAATCATTGACCTAATATTCCAGGTTCCCATGCATCATCATCATAATATTGTACTTTACATCATCAGACTTCCATCACCAGTCACATCCACAACTGGATGTTTTATTTTGCTTTGTCTCAGCCTCTTAATTCTTTCTGGAACTATTTCTCCACTCTTCCCCAGTAGCATTTTGGTCACCTACCAACCTGGGGAGTTCATCTTTCAGTGTCATAACTTCTTGCCTTTTCATACTGTTCATGGGATTCTCAAGGCAAAAATATTGAAGTGGTTTGCCATTCCCTTCTCCAATGGACCACATTTTGTCAGAACTCTCCTCCATGATCCATCTAGCTTCAGTCCAGTTCAGTTCAGTTCAGTCAGTTGTGTCCCACTCTTTGCAACCCCATGAACTGCAGGCCTCCCTGTCCACCACCAACTCTTGGAGCTCACTCAAACTCACGTCCATCGGTCAGTGATGCCATCCAGCCATCTCATCCTCTGTTGTCCCCTTCTCCTCCTGCCCCCAATCCCTCCCAGAATCAGAGTCTTTTCCAATGAATCAACTCTTTGTATGAGGTAGCCAAAGTACTGGAGTTTCAGCTTTAGCATCATTCCTTCCAAAGAAATCCCAGGGCTGATCTCCTTTAGAATGGACTGGTTAGATCTCCTTGCACTCCAAGGGACTCTCAAGAGTCTTCTCCAACACCACAATTCAAAAGCATCAATTCTTCAGGGCTCAGCTTTCTTCACAGTCCAACCCTCACATCCATACATGACTACTGGAAAAACCATAGCCTTGACTAGATGGACCTTTGTTGGCAAAATAATGTCTCTGCTTTTGAATATGCTATCTAGCTTGGTCATAACTTTCCTTCCAAGGAGTAAGTGTCTTTTAATTTCATGGCTGCAGTCACAATCTGCAGTGATTTTGGAGCCCCCCAAAATAAAGTCTGACACTGTTTCCCCATCTATTTCCCATGAAGTGATGGGACCAGATGCCATGATCTTCGTTTTCTGAATGTTGAGCTTTAAGCCAACTTTTTCACTCTCCTCTTTCACTTTCATCAAGAGGCTTTTTAGTTCCTCTTCACTTTCTGCCATAAGGGTGGTGTCATCTGCATATCTGAGGTTATTGATATTTCTCCCAGCAATCTTGATTCCAGTTTGTGCTTCTTCCAGCCCAGCGTTTCTCAAGATGTACTCTGCATATAAGTTAAATTAGCAGGGTGACAATACACAGCCTTGATGCACTCCTTTTTCTATTTGGAATCAGTCTTTTGTTCCATGTCCAGTTCTAACTCTTGCTTCCTGACCTGCAAAGGTGCCCCTATACAGCATGGCTCATAGTTTCCTTGAGTCAGACAAGGCTGTGATTCATGGGATCAGTTTGATTAGATTTCTGTGAGTGCTGTTTTCATTCTGTCTTCCCTTTGATGGATAAGGTTAAGAAGCTTGTAGAAGCATCCTGATGAGAGCGACTGGCTGTGGGGGAATCTGAGTCTTGCTCTGATGGGCAGGGCCATCCTCAGTAAATTTTTAATCCAGTTTCCAGTTGATGGGTGGAGCTGTCTTCCATTCCTATAGTTTGGCCTCAGGTATGGCTATGGTAGTATGGCAGTAATGGAGAACTTCAAAAGGACTTACGCCAGCAAGCCTCACAGCTCCCAGAACTGTTGTATTCAGTGCAGGCCACTGTCAACACACGTATCTGCCAGAGACTCCTGGACACTTACAGGCAAGTTTATTCAGTCTCTTGAGGGGTCACTGTTCCTTTCTACTGGGTCCCGATGTGCACAATGTTCTGTTTGTGCCCTCAAAGAGCCTGTTTCCCCATTCCTGTGGAAGTTCCTGGTGGCTCATGACCTTGTCTTCAGCCAACCCACAGCACGAGTGCAGCTGTTGGACCCCAGGGAGCTGCCGGAGGCCCCTGGGATGGAGACCCAAAGTCGGAAGATGAAGCTGCCCAATGAATCCTGGTTTAAATCAACTTGCCTGGTGGCTGCCCACAACCCCACACTGTAGGCTCCCCTCCAGATGTCCCAGCTCTGGTGACACCAGTGAGGCTGTCAATCATAGCCCTTACTCCCATTGCCAGAGAAATCAGTCAGGTGACCAATGCCCAGCCAGTCACAATTTGCTTTCCAAGGTAAATGAGCAAATGGGTCCAAATGAGTTCTGGAAACCACCCACCACTTTTCTCCAGTAAAGATGGTGAAGTAGAAAGACGTGTGCTCATATTCTATGAGAACTCCAAAATTGCAACTTTCTGCTAAAACAACCATTGACAGGAGAATGTTGGTTCCCACTCCTGAAATAAAAGATGTATTACATAATAAGATAAATGTATCATGTCTATAGCTAAAATCTATAGCTTAAGCTCAGTCTGTAGCTTAATTTTTCATTTTCTTAATATGATGTTTCAGTGAACAGAGTTTTTAATTTTAATTAGATCCAAACAATCTTTTTTTCTTTTATGCTTAATATTTTTTTTAGAAAAAAAAAATTAGTGCATTTGTTTCACAACTCTATTCTGTATGCCTGGTACATATCTCTATATTTACAACAATACCATCCTGTGTTCATTGCTGGAATTTGTATAGATTCATTATTTTCTGGTATAAATTTACATTGCTCATTCCTGAAGATTGTTTGACTTTCCAGATCATATTTCTATACAAATTTTAAAATTTGATTGACAATTTCTGGAAAACATGTCTGTTAATTTTGATTAGCATGAAACTAAAGCTATATTCTGATTTTGAGAAAGTGAACTTCTTGGTAATATTGTCTTTAAGGATTTCAATACAGTATATTTATTTATTAATTTTAACTTTCTCTTATTGTTATTTCTAGTTTTAAATGAAATGATCCTGCACATGCTTTCATAGATTGATTACTAGGTATATATTACTTGATGAAATTATAAGGGCTATTTAATATTCCAAATATTTGTTTCTGGTATCGGTTCAGTTCAGTCATTCAGTCATGTCTGACATTTTGCGGCCCCATGGACTGCATCATGCCAGGCCTTCCTGTCCATCACCAACTCCTGGAGTTTACCCAAACTCATTCCATCCAGCCATCTCATCCTCTGTTGTCCCCTTTTCCTCCTGCCCTCAATCTTTCCCAGCATCAGGGTCTTTTCAAATGAGTCAGTTCTTTGCATCAGGTGGCCAAAGTATTGGAGGTTCAGCTTCAACATCAGTCCCTCCAGTGAACACCCAGGACTGATTTCCATTAGGATGGACTGGTTGGATCTCCTTGCAATTCAAGGAACTCTCAAGAGTCTTCTCCAACATCACAGTTCAAAAGCATCAATTCTTTGATGCTCAGCTTTCTTTATAGTCCAATTCTCACATCCATACATGACTACTGGAAAAACCATGGCCTTGACTAGATGTTTCTGGTATACAGAGATATTTAAAAATTGTATATTAATCAAGTATTCAGCATCTTGCTATGTTCAGTTATTTTTAATAGTTTTTTTAAAAGATTATTTTTTGATTTCTTGACTACATAATCCTGCCTTCTATAGAATATAAGGTTTGCTTCTTTTCTGTCACACATTATAACGAGTCTCTGTGTTGAATTAACTTTTTAACATAATGAAATGTCCTTTTTTCCCCAATAATACTTGCTCAAAGTCCTGTTTTGCCTAATATTAGCAGCACAGTCTTTTGGGAGATCAGTATTACATGACACATCTTTCCTATCCTTTACTTTCAATTTATCTATGTCCTTATTTAGAATACTTTCCTTGTACAACATCTTATATTTGCTGATGATATAAATCTGGACTATTAATACTAATACTCCTTTAATTGGTGTGTTTGCTGCTGCTGCTAAGTCTCATCAGTCGTGTCTGACTCTGTGCGACCCCATAGATGGTAGACCACCAGGCTCCCCCATCCCTGGGATTCTCCAGGCAAGAACATTGGAGTGGGTTGCCATTTCCTTCTCCAATGCATGAAAGTGAAAAGTGAAAGTGAAGTCACTCAGTTGTGTCCAACTCTAGGCAACCCTATGGACTGCAGCCTACCAGGCTCCTCCATCCGTGGGATCCTCCAGGCAAGAGTACTGGAGTGGGTCACCAGTGCCTTCTCTGAACTGGTGTTCCAGTTCCAGATAATTGCTGATAGATTTACAAGAGTTTCTCTGTTCATTATGTTGGACTTCCTCTATTATTTATCTACTAAAAGATAGCTGTTCTTTCATATATATGAAAGTCCTGTAAGATCTCTGCATATTTTTCTGGAGCATTTCCACTAGAGGGGTTGACAAGAGCACCAAATTGTTGCCCAAGGGCAGCTAAATATTTAAATGCAAATGGTTTTACACTGAGACACCAACCTCCATATCATCTGTCTTAGTTAAATTCACACTATGTGTTCACTTTTTGAGGGAAGAACATCATTTTCTTTTTCTTGTGTTCCAGTGATAAATATCTTTATATAAACTACTTTACCTAAGGGAATAGTAGAGAAGAAAGAGGATATCAGCTGTCTTATATGTTGCTGTTGTTGTTCAGTCACTAAGTCATGTCCTTCTATTTGCAATCCCATGGACTACAGCATGCCAAGCTTTCCTGTCCTTCAGTATATTCTGGAGTTTGCTCAAACTTATGACCATTCCCTTATGGCAGAAAGTGAAGAGGAACTAAAAAGCCTCTTGATGGAAGTGAAAAGGAGAGTGAAAAAGTTGGCTTAAAGCTCAACGTTCAGAAAATGAAGATCATGGCATCTGGTCCCATCGCTTCATGGGAAATAGATGGGGAAACAGTGGAAACAGTGTCAGACTTTATTTTTGGGGGCTCCAAAATCACTGCAGATGGTGACTGCAGCCATAAAATTAAAAGACACTTCCTCCTTGGAAGAAAAGTTATGACCAACTTAGATAGCATATTGAAAAGCAGAGACATTACTTTGCCAACAAAGGTCCATCTAGTCAAGGCTATGGTTTTTCCAGTGGTTATGTATGGATGTGAGAGTTGGACTGTGAAGAAGGCTGAGCGCCGAAGAATTGATGCTTTTGAACTGTGGTGTTGGAGAAGACTCTTGAGAGTCCCTTGGACTGCAAGGAGATCCAACCAGTCCATTCTAAAGGAGATCAGCCCTGGGATTTCTTTGGAAGGAATGATGCTAAAGCTGAAACTCCAGTACTTTGGCCACCTCATGCGAAGAGTTGACTCACTGGAAAAGACTCTGATGCTGGGAGGGATTGGGGGCAGGAGGAAAAGGGGACGACAGAGGATAAGATGGCTGGATGGCATCACCAACTTGATGGACGTGAGTTTGAGTGAACTCCGGGAGATGGTGATGGGCAGGGAGGCCTGGTGTGCTGGGATTCATGGGGTCGCAAAGTGTCGGACACGACTGAGCTACTGAACTGAACTGAACTGATGACCATTGAGTCGATGATGATATCCAACTATCTCATCCTCTGCTTTCTTATATATAGACTTTTAAATGATGCTGCCAATCTCTGTCACTTTTCTTCTCTAATGACCAAAGTATCCCAATATAGGGTTCTCCTAGGCAGGAGACTTTAGTGCAAGTTCATTGATATAGGTGGCTTTCCCAAGCTTATTCCTTTATCAGGTCTCTGACAGAAGAATATCTTCTTTTTGATTTGTATTTTTAGTTTAAAATGATAAAGTACACAGTTATTTGTTTGTCAAATATATTCATTACAACAACAAATATTTACTGACTGCCTTCAGTGAGCCAGATATTGAAGGCATTGAAAAGATAATATAAGCACTCTTTGGCTCTTTGAGCTTACATTTTAATGAAGGATGCAGATGACAACTTAGGAAACAAATAAACATTTAAAAATTGTGTAATTACACATAAGAAAGTATAAGGATGTGTAATGAGTATTATGAGAAAAAAAAAAAGCTGGTTATGACAGGAGGTCCTTTTTTGATACAGTCATCAGAGACAAAATCTTAAGGAAATTTACTGTTGAAAACAGGCTAAAACGAAATAAGGAAAGGTGCAAGAAACCTTAAATTCATAAGGATTTAGCTGGGTATAACTTTGTAGGCATTTCCCTGATAGCTCCGTGGTAAAGAATTCACCTGTCAATGCAGGGGACATGGGTTCAATCCCTGGGTTGGGAAGATCTCTGGGAGAAGGAAATGGCAACTCACTCCGGTATTCTTGCCTGGGTAACCCCATGGACAGAGGAGACTTGCAAACTACAGTCCCTGGGCTTGCAAAAGTATCAGATATGACTCAGTGACTAAAACAGCAACAGCAATTACTCTATAAATCATCCTTCATTAGAGAACAAAAGGAAGTGGAGATGTGTTAAGAGATTTCTTGAAAGAGGCTTGTCCCTATAAATACTAGTACTTCTTAATGATTCTGTGGAATAGGTCTTTCATACCCACCCTAACATGCCAAGTTACATTTTTTTTTTATGTTCAGTTCAAATTATAGGAATGTTTAAACATAGGAATGTTTAAGTACATATTACAACTAAGATGGATTAACTTCAAAACTAAGAATAATGAATCTGAGAATTTTAAGTTATGGATGTATGTAGTTGTGAGATACCATTTGAAGAACTGACAAAATTGAAGCAAGTAATATATGTATAGAAATTGCAATATGCACTACAGAATATATTGCATGTATACATTTTCACTTTATATATATATTTTCCTGAGTAAAATGCTCCCTTTCTTTTAGGAAATCATTTTTTTTCCCCTCTAGTTGTTGATCCCTGGAGTGGACTTATGGCCAATTAGGTTGAAGTAGATCAAGTGCCAATAACCAGGAAGTTCTTCTGGAAGAGGCAGAGATAGTCCCTTTCTGGTGCTTGCCCTCATCCTAGCTTTAAACCCTGAAAAGTGCTGCCCATCATGTCCTCTTCAAGGTGGAGACAGCACATCTGCAGTGTTAAGGAAATGAATATAATGACATCAGGGAATCTAAGATGGGTTGGGAGAGGAAAAATAGTGACTGCTGCTGCTGCAGCTGCATCGCTTCAGTCGTGTCTGACTCTGTGCAACCTCATAGACGGCAGCCCACCAGGCTCCCCTGTCCCTGGGATTCTCCAGGCAAGAACACTGGAGTGGGTTGCCATTTCCTTCTCCAATGCATGAAAGTGAAAATGGAAAGTGAAGTCGCTCAGTTGTGTCCGACTCTTAGCGACCCCATGGACTGCAGCCTGCCAGGCTCCTCTGTCCATGGGATTTTCCAGGCAAGAGTACTGGAGTGGGGTGCCATTGCCTTCTCCGAAAATAGTGACTAGTGTGCTTTAACTTTGTTTTCTCATCCTGAAAACCACCCTTACTTGCCCTCTCCATTAGAGCAAATGATTCTCCTTTGGCTTAAATGATTTTAAGGTAAAAGGATTCGGATATTTGTTAAAGAAAGAGAACAAATAGCATCTAAAAGAGACAGAAGAGAAGTTAAAGTGTTGATTGCTCATTCATGTCTAACTCTTTGCAACCCCATGAATTGTAGTTTACCAGGCTCCTTGGCTCCTCTGTCCTTGGAATTCTCCAGGCAAGAATGCTGGAGTGAGTAGCCATTCCCTTCTCTAGGGTACCTTCCTGACCCAGGGATTAAACAGGTCTCCTGCATTGCAGGAGGATTCTGTACTGTCTGAGCCAACAGGGAATTCAAAAAAAAGTTAGAAATATATATTTATTTGCATGTCAAATAAGGCTATTTATTTTCTTGTTAGCACTTTACTTTGAAGTATTTGCTAATATTATCAGCTAATTTTTTTGATTTTGTGGCCTCTATAAACATTTTTGATGTCCACACTTTCAATGGAAGGAGCCAACAACTGAAAGGTTATCCTTACAAATGGTCTGTATTGTAAGATACAGTATAAGTTTGCCTTATCAGTAATATTGATATCTTGGGAGAGAAAAGATCCTCAGAGCTCAGATGAGATTTCTGACAGAATATCTAGTGTTTATTGTTCCATTCTGTCTTTGAGAAATTTAAGATACAGACTTTAGTGTTGATTTACAAATGTAGTAATCAGTACTTGTTTTAGATCATAACTTTGAACTATTTTTTATGGAGTTGTATCCACAAAAAAAAATCTGTTGAACCTATGAGGATTTCTATTATTTATTCAAATACATTGCAGATGGTCTTTGAGAACATTCAATGTTCAAGCACCATACAAAGCATTGATCAATAAGATACAGTAACGTTGATGAGCTCTCAGTTGGGAGAAGAAAAAGGTAGAGATAAATTTTATATAATGCCATAATTTTCCCAATGAAAATACAAATTGACTTCTTGAAGAGATAGTAAAGAGACCACTTCTATGAATTTCCACAGAAACCTAGCAGGGTATTTGGGTCCAGAAGTGAAAAGAATTGACAACTAGGATACTCTCAGCTTTGATCTTCCAGAACTGACAGATATTTTCCACTTTTTCACATCAATTTTCTAGTCATCCTCACTTTGAATTAAAAGATCACAGTCTATAAATTCAGAAGCACATAGATTCAAATGTCAGCTTTACCATTTATTACTACAAAAATTACCTTACTTTTCCAAGTCTCATTTTCTCATCCCTACTAAGATGGCAAAGGCCATCTTACCATAAAGCCATAGAATATTAAGCTTCAATGCCTGTCTCTTGCATGAAATCCTTCCATACACAAAAAGGAAAAACAAATAAAAACAAGAAAAATCCTGCTAAAGGTATGGCCACACAAATTGGTTTACCTTCAGGTGCCACAAAACCTGGATCCTACAATTAAAATACAATTGGTAAATGTAATAATTATATTAACTCTGAGGATTAAAGGAAAGATACATGAAGTTGCTCTAGGATAGGACTTGATGAACAATAAGTAGTTAGCATGAACATATTCTACTCTCCATTTCAAAGTAGGTCTATTCCTCAAGGTCATAAATATCTATCAACAGAATAATTAAAATGAGCTAAATATGTTTTCTAAAGCTGTTTAGACAAGCCGCTTAAAATAATTAAACTTAATTTTCAAGATTCTTTTCTCATTGAGAAATGGTTTGATTCAATCCTTTTCTGAACTTATGCAAAACATCTTCCATTAAAAAAAAAAATGTATCTTGTTGCTCAGAATCTCTGAAAACACATTTAGTGCTATCTCTCTTACTTATTATTACCCTTATGTCAGTTGCAAATTGACATCCAAATCCATTTTTCCTTATGTTTATGAAGTATTCTGTTGGTCTTAGAATCAGTTCAGTCACTCAGTCGTGTCTCATTCTTTGTGACACCACGGACTGCAGCATGTCAGGCTTCTGTTAGGTTCATACCATCTCTGTCCTTTTTGTGTCCATCTTTTCATGAAATGTTCTCTTGGTAACTCTAATTTTCTTGAAGAGATTTCTAATCTTTACCTTTCTATTGTTTCCTCTATTTCTTTGCATTGATCACTGAGGAAGGCTTTCTTATCTGTCCTTGCTATTCTTTGGAACTCTGCAGTCAAATGGTCTTAGAATGTGTTACACTTTAACTATGTCATGACACAGCAAATAATGCTCACAAAATTTCAGGTGGTTTGAAATTTTATGCATCTAATACACATTCTTCTAAAAAGGAAAAGGACATGCTCAGCAAATATAATGCTTGAAAGCCAGAATTATGATGGCATTTCTTACATGCATTACTGAAGAGAAAAAGGAAATTATACCATCCCTGTAAAGTATATTTAATATTAATTCAAAGATTATGTGTTTCCATTTTTTGTCTTTATATTTTTCAGATCTCTACAGTATCCATTGGTTAAATTGGAACAATGTCTCTGCTTTTAATCTGCACCTTGGGAAGGAACAGATACACATAACTATATTTTCAATGCTAGAGTTTGAATTCTCTATTTTGTAACTTGTTACATTCCCCCAAATTTTTCTTCTTTATTACTTGTTTTCCCAAAGTTCCACCAACTAACTAACTACAATTTTTATTCTAATCTGGAGAGAAATCAGAAGCTATTATAATTAGGTTTTTACTTCAAATATATAAAAGCAAATATGAACAAAGATCACTACTTATCACTCAGAAAGTGGAACCCTTGCATATGTCAAAATTGAGGGTATATTAGGACAAATTTTTGCTATTGATTGTGGTTGCTGGTACTTCAAAGATTTGAGGATTGAACTGGACAAAGGTGTTCTTTAAGAGGTCAAATGCAAACACTGAAGCAGATGCAGTGATTGAACAGAACCAGGATTGCTACTTTGGAGAGCTGATGATAAGGTTCTTAGTGGAGGAATGGATATTGGTGACTAGATGAACAACTGACTAGATGTTCATCAGAGCTGTTTCTCCTTGTATTTCTTGCACACGGGCTATATTTGAGCCTCCTATATGGATAGTTATGGCTATTTTATTGAGTTCTTTCCAGTGGAAGGGAATAAAAGTGATGCACATCACTTCAGATCTTGTACCATATGTGGTCCTCCATCTTCTTCCTTTTCTGACAGCTGAAAGACTGGTGCCCAAGAAAAGCCAGGAAATTATGCTATATTGTATATGGCACAGACTCCATCAGTCTGAGATCCAAAACGACTCGAGCAGAATCCTCTGACTGACTATCACCAAAGATCAACAGTTTGGAAGTTCCGTGGACTATCTGTTGTTGTTGTTGTTCAGTTGCTAAGTCATGTCTGACTCTTTGTGACCCCATGGACTGCAGCATGCCAGGGTTCTTTTTTCTCCACTGTCTCCTGGAGTTTGTTCAAATTCATGTATGTTGAGTCGATGATGGTATCTAAAATCAAGTATTCAGCATCTTGCTATGTTCAGTTATTTTAATTTTTTTTAAAAGATTATTTTTTGATTTCTTGACTACATAATCCTGCCTTCTATAGAATATAAGGTTTGCTTCTTTTCTGTCACACATTATAACGAGTCTCTGTGTTGAATTAACTTTTAACATAATGAAATGTCCTTTTTCCCCAATAATACTTGCTCAAAGTCCTGTTTTGCCTAATATTAGCAGCACAGTCTTTTGGGAGATCAGTATTACATGACACATCTTTCCTATCCTTTACTTTCAATTTATCTATGTCCTTATTTAGAATACTTTCCTTGTACAACATCTTATATTTGCTGATGATATAAATCTGGACTATTAATACTAATACTCCTTTAATTGGTGTGTTTGCTGCTGCTGCTAAGTCTCATCAGTCGTGTCTGACTCTGTGCGACCCCATAGATGGTAGACCACCAGGCTCCCCCATCCCTGGGATTCTCCAGGCAAGAACATTGGAGTGGGTTGCCATTTCCTTCTCCAATGCATGAAAGTGAAAAGTGAAAGTGAAGTCACTCAGTTGTGTCCAACTCTAGGCAACCCTATGGACTGCAGCCTACCAGGCTCCTCCATCCGTGGGATCCTCCAGGCAAGAGTACTGGAGTGGGTCACCAGTGCCTTCTCTGAACTGGTGTTCCAGTTCCAGATAATTGCTGATAGATTTACAAGAGTTTCTCTGTTCATTATGTTGGACTTCCTCTATTATTTATCTACTAAAAGATAGCTGTTCTTTCATATATATGAAAGAAAGTCCTGTAAGATCTCTGCATATTTTTCTGGAGCATTTCCACTAGAGGGGTTGACAAGAGCACCAAATTGTTGCCCAAGGGCAGCTAAATATTTAAATGCAAATGGTTTTACACTGAGACACCAACCTCCATATCATCTGTCTTAGTTAAATTCACTATGTGTTCACTTTTGAGGGAAGAACATCATTTTCTTTTCTTGTGTTCCAGTGATAAATATCTTTATATAAACTACTTTACCTAAGGGAATAGTAGAGAAGAAAGAGGATATCAGCTGTCTTATATGTTGCTGTTGTTGTTCAGTCACTAAGTCATGTCCTTCTATTTGCAATCCCATGGACTACAGCATGCCAAGCTTTCCTGTCCTTCAGTATATTCTGGAGTTTGCTCAAACTTATGACCATTCCCTTATGGCAGAAAGTGAAGAGGAACTAAAAAGCCTCTTGATGGAAGTGAAAAGGAGAGTGAAAAGTTGGCTTAAAGCTCAACGTTCAGAAAATGAAGATCATGGCATCTGGTCCCATCCTTCATGGGAAATAGATGGGGAAACAGTGGAAACAGTGTCAGACTTTATTTTTTTGGGGCTCCAAAATCACTGCAGATGGTGACTGCAGCCATAAAATTAAAAGACACTTCCTCCTTGGAAGAAAAGTTATGACCAACTTAGATAGCATATTGAAAAGCAGAGACATTACTTTGCCAACAAAGGTCCATCTAGTCAAGGCTATGGTTTTTTTCCAGTGGTTATGTATGGATGTGAGAGTTGGACTGTGAAGAAGGCTGAGCGCCAAGAATTGATGCTTTTGAACTGTGGTGTTGAGAAGACTCTTGAGAGTCCCTTGGACTGCAAGGAGATCCAACCAGTCCATTCTAAAGGAGATCAGCCCTGGGATTTCTTTGGAAGGAATGATGCTAAAGCTGAAACTCCAGTACTTTGGCCACCTCATGCGAAGAGTTGACTCACTGGAAAAGACTCTGATGCTGGGAGGGATTGGGGGCAGGAGGAAAAGGGGACGACAGAGGATAAGATGGCTGGATGGCATCACCAACTTGATGGACGTGAGTTTGAGTGAACTCCGGGAGATGGTGATGGGCAGGGAGGCCTGGTGTGCTGGGATTCATGGGGTCGCAAAGTGTCGGACACGACTGAGCTACTGAACTGAACTGAACTGATGACCATTGAGTCGATGATGATATCCAACTATCTCATCCTCTGCTTTCTTATATATAGACTTTTAAATGATGCTGCCAATCTCTGTCACTTTTCTTACTCTCTAATGACCAAAGTATCCCAATATAGGGTTCTCCTAGGCAGGAGACTTTAGTGCAAGTTCATTGATATAGGTGGCTTTCCCAAGCTTATTCCTTTATCAGGTCTCTGACAGAAGAATATCTTCTTTTTGATTTGTATTTTTAGTTTAAAATGATAAAGTACACAGTTATTTGTTTGTCAAATATATTCATTACAACAACAAATATTTACTGACTGCCTTCAGTGAGCCAGATATTGAAGGCATTGAAAAGATAATATAAGCACTCTTTGGCTCTTTGAGCTTACATTTTAATGAAGGATGCAGATGACAACTTAGGAAACAAATAAACATTTAAAAATTGTGTAATTACACATAAGAAAGTATAAGGATGTGTAATGAGTATTATGAGGAAAAAAAAAAGCTGGTTATGACAGGAGGTCCTTTTTTGATACAGTCATCAGAGACAAAATCTTAAGGAAATTTACTGTTGAAAACAGGCTAAAACGAAATAAGGAAAGGTGCAAGAAACCTTAAATTCATAAGGATTTAGCTGGGTATAACTTTGTAGGCATTTCCCTGATAGCTCCGTGGTAAAGAATTCACCTGTCAATGCAGGGGACATGGGTTCAATCCCTGGGTTGGGAAGATCTCTGGGAGAAGGAAATGGCAACTCACTCCGGTATTCTTGCCTGGGTAACCCCATGGACAGAGGAGACTTGCAAACTACAGTCCCTGGGCTTGCAAAAGTATCAGATATGACTCAGTGACTAAAACAGCAACAGCAATTACTCTATAAATCATCCTTCATTAGAGAACAAAAGGAAGTGGAGATGTGTTAAGAGATTTCTTGAAAGAGGCTTGTCCCTATAAATACTAGTACTTCTTAATGATTCTGTGGAATAGGTCTTTCATACCCACCCTAACATGCCAAGTTACATTTTTTTTTTATGTTCAGTTCAAATTATAGGAATGTTTAAACATAGGAATGTTTAAGTACATATTACAACTAAGATGGATTAACTTCAAAACTAAGAATAATGAATCTGGAGAATTTTAAGTTATGGATGTATGTAGTTGTGAGATACCATTTGAAGAACTGACAAAATTGAAGCAAGTAATATATGTATAGAAATTGCAATATGCACTACAGAATATATTGCATGTATACATTTTCACTTTATATATATATTTTTCCTGAGTAAAATGCTCCCTTTCTTTTAGGAAATCATTTTTTTCCCCTCTAGTTGTTGATCCCTGGAGTGGACTTATGGCCAATTAGGTTGAAGTAGATCAAGTGCCAATAACCAGGAAGTTCTTCTGGAAGAGGCAGAGATAGTCCCTTTCTGGTGCTTGCCCTCATCCTAGCTTTAAACCCTGAAAAGTGCTGCCCATCATGTCCTCTTCAAGGTGGAGACAGCACATCTGCAGTGTTAAGGAAATGAATATAATGACATCAGGGAATCTAAGATGGGTTGGGAGAGGAAAAATAGTGACTGCTGCTGCTGCAGCTGCATCGCTTCAGTCGTGTCTGACTCTGTGCAACCTCATAGACGGCAGCCCACCAGGCTCCCCTGTCCCTGGGATTCTCCAGGCAAGAACACTGGAGTGGGTTGCCATTTCCTTCTCCAATGCATGAAAGTGAAAATGGAAAGTGAAGTCGCTCAGTTGTGTCCGACTCTTAGCGACCCCATGGACTGCAGCCTGCCAGGCTCCTCTGTCCATGGGATTTTCCAGGCAAGAGTACTGGAGTGGGGTGCCATTGCCTTCTCCGAAAATAGTGACTAGTGTGCTTTAACTTTGTTTTCTCATCCTGAAAACCACCCTTACTTGCCCTCTCCATTAGAGCAAATGATTCTCCTTTGGCTTAAATGATTTTAAGGTGCGATTCGGATATTTGTTAAAGAAAGAGAACAAATAGCATCTAAAAGAGACAGAAGAGAAGTTAAAGTGTTGATTGCTCATTCATGTCTAACTCTTTGCAACCCCATGAATTGTAGTTTACCAGGCTCCTTGGCTCCTCTGTCCTTGGAATTCTCCAGGCAAGAATGCTGGAGTGAGTAGCCATTCCCTTCTCTAGGGTACCTTCCTGACCCAGGGATTAAACAGGTCTCCTGCATTGCAGGAGGATTCTGTACTGTCTGAGCCAACAGGGAATTCAAAAAAAAGTTAGAAATATATATTTATTTGCATGTCAAATAAGGCTATTTATTTTCTTGTTAGCACTTTACTTTGAAGTATTTGCTAATATTATCAGCTAATTTTTTTGATTTTGTGGCCTCTATAAACATTTTTGATGTCCACACTTTCAATGGAAGGAGCCAACAACTGAAAGGTTATCCTTACAAATGGTCTGTATTGTAAGATACAGTATAAGTTTGCCTTATCAGTAATATTGATATCTTGGGAGAGAAAAGATCCTCAGAGCTCAGATGAGATTTCTGACAGAATATCTAGTGTTTATTGTTCCATTCTGTCTTTGAGAAATTTAAGATACAGACTTTAGTGTTGATTTACAAATGTAGTAATCAGTACTTGTTTTAGATCATAACTTTGAACTATTTTTTATGGAGTTGTATCCACAAAAAAAAATCTGTTGAACCTATGAGGATTTCTATTATTTATTCAAATACATTGCAGATGGTCTTTGAGAACATTCAATGTTCAAGCACCATACAAAGCATTGATCAATAAGATACAGTAACGTTGATGAGCTCTCAGTTGGGAGAAGAAAAAGGTAGAGATAAATTTTATATAATGCCATAATTTTCCCAATGAAAATACAAATTGACTTCTTGAAGAGATAGTAAAGAGACCACTTCTATGAATTTCCACAGAAACCTAGCAGGGTATTTGGGTCCAGAAGTGAAAAGAATTGACAACTAGGATACTCTCAGCTTTGATCTTCCAGAACTGACAGATATTTTCCACTTTTTCACATCAATTTTCTAGTCATCCTCACTTTGAATTAAAAGATCACAGTCTATAAATTCAGAAGCACATAGATTCAAATGTCAGCTTTACCATTTATTACTACAAAAATTACCTTACTTTTCCAAGTCTCATTTTCTCATCCCTACTAAGATGGCAAAGGCCATCTTACCATAAAGCCATAGAATATTAAGCTTCAATGCCTGTCTCTTGCATGAAATCCTTCCATACACAAAAAAAAAAAACAAATAAAAACAAGAAAAATCCTGCTAAAGGTATGGCCACACAAATTGGTTTACCTTCAGGTGCCACAAAACCTGGATCCTACAATTAAAATACAATTGGTAAATGTAATAATTATATTAACTCTGAGGATTAAAGGAAAGATACATGAAGTTGCTCTAGGATAGGACTTGATGAACAATAAGTAGTTAGCATGAACATATTCTACTCTCCATTTCAAAGTAGGTCTATTCCTCAAGGTCATAAATATCTATCAACAGAATAATTAAAATGAGCTAAATATGTTTTCTAAAGCTGTTTAGACAAGCCGCTTAAAATAATTAAACTTAATTTTCAAGATTCTTTTTCTCATTGAGAAATGGTTTGATTCAATCCTTTTCTGAACTTATGCAAAACATCTTCCATTAAAAAAAAAAAATGTATCTTGTTGCTCAGAATCTCTGAAAACACATTTAGTGCTAACTCTCTTACTTATTATTACCCTTATGTCAGTTGCAAATTGACATCCAAATCCATTTTTCCTTATGTTTATGAAGTATTCTGTTGGTCTTAGAATCAGTTCAGTCACTCAGTCGTGTCTCATTCTTTGTGACACCACGGACTGCAGCATGTCAGGCTTCTGTTAGGTTCATACCATCTCTGTCCTTTTTTGTGTCCATCTTTTCATGAAATGTTCTCTTGGTAACTCTAATTTTCTTGAAGAGATTTCTAATCTTTACCTTTCTATTGTTTTCCTCTATTTCTTTGCATTGATCACTTAGGAAGGCTTTCTTATCTGTCCTTGCTATTCTTTGGAACTCTGCAGTCAAATGGTCTTAGAATGTGTTACACTTTAACTATGTCATGACACAGCAAATAATGCTCACAAAATTTCAGGTGGTTTGAAATTTTATGCATCTAATACACATTCTTCTAAAAAGGAAAAGGACATGCTCAGCAAATATAATGCTTGAAAGCCAGAATTATGATGGCATTTCTTACATGCATTACTGAAGAGAAAAAGGAAATTATACCATCCCTGTAAAGTATATTTAATATTAATTCAAAGATTATGTGTTTCCATTTTTTGTCTTTATATTTTTCAGATCTCTACGTATCCATTGGTTAAATTGGAACAATGTCTCTGCTTTTAATCTGCACCTTGGGGAAGGAACAGATACACATAACTATATTTTCAATGCTAGAGTTTGAATTCTCTATTTTGTAACTTGTTACATTCCCCAAATTTCTTCTTTATTACTTGTTTTCCCCAAAGTTCCACCAACTAACTACAATTTTTATTCTAATCTGGAGAGAAATCAGAAGCTATTATAATTAGGTTTACTTCAAATATATAAAAAGCAAATATGAACAAAGATCACTACTTATCACTCAGAAAGTGGAACCCTTGCATATGTCAAAATTGAGGGTATATTAGGACAAATTTGCTGCTATTGATTGTGGTTGCTGGTACTTCAAAGATTTGAGGATTGAACTGGACAAAGGTGTTCTTTAAGAGGTCAAATGCAAACACTGAAGCAGATGCAGTGATTGAACAGAACCAGGATTGCTACTTTGGAGAGCTGATGATAAGGTTCTTAGTGGAGGAATGGATATTGGTGACTAGATGAACAACTGACTAGATGTTCATCAGAGCTGTTTCTCCCTTGTATTTCTTGCACACGGGCTATATTTGAGCCTCCTATATGGATAGTTATGGCTATTTTATTGAGTTCTTTCCAGTGGAAGGGAATAAAAGTGATGCACATCACTTCAGATCTTGTACCATATGTGGTCCTCCATCTTCTTCCTTTTCTGACAGCTGAAAGACTGGTGCCCAAGAAAAGCCAGGAAATTATGCTATATTGTATATGGCACAGACTCCATCAGTCTGAGATCCAAAACGACTCCGAGCAGAATCCTCTGACTGACTATCACCAAAGATCAACAGTTTGGAAGTTCCGTGGACTATCTGTTGTTGTTGTTGTTCAGTTGCTAAGTCATGTCTGACTCTTTGTGACCCCATGGACTGCAGCATGCCAGGGTTCTTTTTTCTCCACTGTCTCCTGGAGTTTGTTCAAATTCATGTATGTTGAGTCGATGATGGTATCTAACAATCTCATCCTCTGCTGTCCTCTTCTCCTTTTGTCTTCAATATATCCCAGCAGCAGGGTCTTTTCCAGTGAGTGAGTTCTTCACATCAGGTGGCCAAAATATTGGAGTTTCAGCTTCAACATCAGTCCTTCCAATGAATATTCAGGGTTGATTTCCTTTAGGATTGACTATTTGATCTCCTTGCTGTCCAAGGGACTTTCAAGAGTCTTCTCTAGCACCACAATTCAAAGCATCAGTTATTCAGCACTCAGCCTATTTATGGCCCAAGTAGTACATCTGTAGATGACTACTGGAAAAACTGTAGCTTGAACTATAGGGACTTTGTCAGCAAATTGACATCTCTGCTTTTAAATACACTGTCTAGGTTTGTCATAACTTTCGTTCCAAGGAGCATCTTTTAATTTCATGGTTACAATCACCATCCACAGTGATTTTGGAACTGAAGAAAATAAAATTTGTCACTGCTTCCGCTTTTTCCCCTTCTGTTTGCCACGCAGTGATGGGATCAGATGCCATGACCTGAGTTCTTTAATGTTGTATTTCAAGCCAGCACTTCTGCTTTTCTCTTTCACTCTCTTTAAGGGGCTCTTCAGTTCCTCTTCACTTTCTAGTATTAGAATGATATCATCTGCATATCTGAGCTTGTTAGCAATAAAATCACTTATTGACAGCCACTGATTTTATGGATATTGTCTATAGCAGCCAATGTGACACATAGAGGCTGTTTTGTTTGCTTTCATTATTTTTTAAAATATTTTTAATGTTAAAACCTCAAAACCTCATAGCATAAAATAAAATTCTAGCACTATTATTAACTTCCTGCTACGTGTTTAAGAATTAATCATTTTTATGTTGTTATGAGTATGACCACAAGCTATGTTGGGGAAAATCAGCCTTTGGGATAAGATGTATCTGGATTGAAATCCCAACTTGAGTTGTTACTAAATAATCACTACAATGATTCTTAATATGTTTTAACTGACCTAAACTTGATGCTGGGAAAGACTGAGGGCAGGAGGGGAAGGGGACGACAGAGGATGAGATAGTTGGATGGCATCACTGACTCAATGGACTTGAGTTTGAGCAAGCTCCAGGAGTTGGTGATGGATAGGGAAGCCTGGCATGCTGCTCCATGGGGTCACAAAGAGTTGGACACGACTGAGCGACTGAACTGAACTGAACTGATACTTCTAAAAGACTTGTGGTGATTAGAGCAATAAATCTCAAGCATAAGTGAAAAAAGTGCTGAAAAATATTAAGTATATTAACTGTTATTTTTTGCACAGAAATTAATTTGCTGGAGACTAAAGATATGCTTAAACTGAAAGACCCAATGTGCTCATTGAAATATAATAGAATACATAATATAAATATGTATGTGCAATATGGCACAGAAATTATGAAAATACTATTTGAATTATCCCACAGTAAGAGTTAAAAAGACATGTTATGGAAAAGATGATGGTAGCAGTGGTTCCAAGTGATGTTTTTGAATGTAATAGGCAAGAAGGAAGGGAAAAAAAAGGTTTCCTTTCAAGTTTTTCTAAGTATTTTCACAAGTAATATCTCATTTACTTTTGTAATATCCCTTCCAACTTAAAGACTTAGAGAAAAAACAGACAAATCTATATAATAATTTAACATACCTGTGCACATTAAAACATTTACAGTTTAAGGTCAAAATTCAATTCTAAATCAAATCAAACATTCTTATTATATATAATTCTTGGGTTTGCAAACTGGTAAAGGAACCATCCTGGGAACAAATTGCCCTCCCAGTGATTAGAAAATTAAATGCAACTTTTAATCTTTAATCTTCCTACACCACTGTTCATGTTATTGTTTTGTTCAAGGATTCCTGCTGAGTCAAACCAGTGCATAAAACACTCTGAAAAATCCCAGGTTGAAAATTAGTCATTGGGAAAGTGTCAGCTTAAGCAGAGAAGAGACAGCTTTAACAGTAGGAGATTAAAGAATGTCATAATAAACAAGATTTTTCTTAAATTTATTTCTTAATATAGCATGACCTGTCTTAGTATTTAAAAAATGATAAAAAAATCACTTATGCAGATTTGTTCACATAATTTTTATATTTAGATTTCCGGTTATAAAAGAAATTTTTTAAGATAATGGCATCTTTTAAGGTAGTTACTCTCACCAAAATATGATCATCCAAAGATGATCATATTGTGCATATTTTAGAGTATTTAATTTGCTTTATAATTTTAATGTGTTATTGTAATATTTAACCATGAAAACTTAAATAGAAATCGGTCTATAAGTTTAAAAATAAAGTTAGAAATAATAATATTTTGGAATCACGTTTTGTCAGTCTCATTCAAAAGAAAGATAAAAACACAAAATAGTGCTATTAAGAGAGTAAAATTTATTTAAAAAATGAAATATATCATGGAAATGAGTACCTAACCAGTTATCAAAGAGTTTAAGAGCCAGTGGAGGGCTTAATTTTTTATCCAACACCCACGATTTAGAGGACAGAAAACATTTTAAGTATGTCATAACTCATATCAATATACAGAAAGGAAGAATAGAGAAAGAATAATGAAGATTTAAAATGCTTTTTTTTTCATATTTGTAATTAATCTATTTGTGCAAAGCAATGAAAGCAACCAGATATTGGGTGATTATAATATATAGATAAGTAAAATGAATAGTGAAAATGTTATATAAAATGAGAGAAAGGAATTGGGAATAATTTGTTGTAAGTTAAATGCACTACCCATTAAGTAATACAGTGTTATGTGAAAGTGGACTTAGATAAGTTGCAAATGTATATAGCACACTAGATTAACTACTAATTTTTTTTCAAGAAGGAAAATTGATATACTCAGAGTAAAGAAAATGAAAGTGAATGCTCAGTGAAAACCAGGGAAGGCAGAAAAATAAAGATTAAAAAAGAGACTGAAACAAACAAGAAGTGAAGCAAATAAAAAACCATTATAAACAGGAAAAATATTGGTCAAATTATATTAGTAATTAATTCTAATGAAAATAGCCTAAATATATAGCAAATAAAGACAGAGATGAGATAGTCACAGTAAATTTAAGCAGAGATATTGTTGAGAAATTATTGTCTAGAGGAAACTCACTTACATAAAATCAAATAAATTGAGATGCAAAAAGTTACACCATGCTGACGCTAACCAAATAAAGCAGGAATAATCACATTTTCAAAAAAGCAGACTTTAAAGCAAATACAATTATTGAGGATGTGAAGAAGTATTATGTAATGATGGGTTCAGTTCAGTCACTTAGTTGTGTCTGACTCTTTGTGACCCCATGGACTGCAGCATGCCAGACCTCCCTGTCCATCACCAACTCCCGGAGTTTACTCATACTCATGTCTGCTGGGTCGGTGATGCCATCCAACCGTCTCATCTTTTGTCATCCCCTTCTCCTCCTACCTTCGATCTTTCCCAGAATCAGGGTGTTTTCAAATGAGTCAGTTCTATGCATCAGGTGGCCAGAGTATTGGCGTTTCAGCTTCAACATCAGTCCTTCCAATGAATATTCAGGACTGATTTCCATTAGGATGGACTGGTTGGATCTCCTTGCAGTCCAAGGGACTCTCAAGAGTCTTCTCCAACACCAAAGTTCAAAAGCATCAATTCTTTGGCACTCAGCTTTCTTCACAGTCCAACTCTCACATCAATACATGACTATTGGAAAAACTATAGCTTTGACCAGACAGACCTTTGCTGGCAAAGTACTGTCTCTGCTTTTTAATATGCTGTCTAGATTTGTCATCGGAGAAGGCAATGGCACCCCACTCCAGTACTTTTGCCTGGAAAATCCCATGGATGGAGCGGCCTGGTAGGCTGCAGTCCATGGGGTCGTGAAGAGTTGGACACGACTGAGTGATTCACTTTCACTTTTCACTTTCATGCATTGGAGAAGGAAATGGCAACCCACTCCAGCATTCTTGCCTGGAGAATGCCAGGGATGGGGGAGCCTGTTGGGCTGCTGTCTATGGGGTTGCATAGAGTCGGACACGACTGAAACGACTTAGCAGCAGCAGCAGCAGCAGGTTTGTCATAACTTTTCTTCCAAGGAGCAAGCATCTTTTAATTTCATGGCTGCAATCACCATCTGCAGTGATTTTGGAGCCCCCCAAAATAAAGTCTCATTGTTTCCATTGCTTCCCCATCTATTTTCCATGAAGTGATGGGACCAGATGTCATAGTTCTCTGAATGTTGAGCTTCAAGCCAACTTTTTCACTCTCCTCTTTCATTTTCATCAAGAGGCTCTTTAGTTCTTCACTTTCTGCCCTAAGGTTAGTGTCATCTCATATCTGAGGTTATTTATATTTCTCCCAGCAATCTTGATTCCAGCTTGTACTTCATCCAACCCAGTGTTTCTCGGGATGTACTCTGCATATAAGTTAAATAAGCATGGTGACAATATACAGCCTTGATGTACTCCTTTTCCTATTTGAAACCAGTCTGTTGTTCTATGTCCAGTTCTAACTGTTTCTTTCTGACCTGCATACAGATTTCTCAAGAGGCATGTCAGGTGGTCTGGTATTCCCATCTCTTCAAGTATTTTCCAGTGTTTGTTGTGATCTGCACAGTCAAAGGCTTTTGCATAGTCAATAAAGAAGTAGATGTTTTTTCTGGAACTCTCTTGCTTTTTCAATGATCTAATGGCTGTTGGCAATTTGATCTCTGGTTCCTCTCCCTTTTCTAAATCCAGCTTGAACATCTAGAAGTTCACAGTTCACATACTTATAGAAGGGGTCAGTTTTCAAAAAACATATAATAAGTAATGTATGCATATCTAATAACAGAGAATTAACATGAGATGTGAAATGACAGAACTTTGAGAAAAAATAAAAGTGTCTATGATTATTTTGGAAATTTCATTATCCCTCCATATGAAAAGAGCCAGTACGCAGAAAAATCAGTGAGTTGAACAGCCATTAATCATCTGAACTTAATTGACATTTATGGAATAATTCAGCTAACAGCTGAATCGAATTTTCTCAATATTACATGAAAGATTCATCAAAATAGACCACATTCTAGGCCATAAAACACACTTTAATCAATTTAAAAGACTACAGAGAATGTATTTAAACCATAATGAGATTAATTTAATTCTCAAAAATTAAGTTAATTTAAATACATTTAAGCTAGAAATCAATGAGATATATCAGAAAAATCTCCAAATGCTTGTAGACTAAACAGGACACTTTTAAATACCCATAATTCAAAGAGAAATATCAAGAGAAGCTTTAAAAATATCTTGCATTAAATGAAAACAGAAATACAACTTATCAAAAATTTGCAGATGCCTAGATAGAAAGCTATTGTATTTATATATCTAAAAAGAAAACATATATAAATCAATAATTTAAATTTCCACTTGAGGCAAGTAGAGTAAGAAGGGCAATATATATTAAAAACAGCAGAGAAATAAAGCAGAAGTCAATAAAATTTTAAAAAATGGAGAGATGGGAGGAAAGGGTGAGATGTATGGAAAGAGTTACATGGAAACTTACACTGCCATATGTAAAATAGATAGCCAATGGGAATTTGCTGTATGGTTCAGGAAACTCAAACAAGGGCTCTGTATCAACCTAGAGGGGTTGAATGGAGAGGGAGATTCAAAAAGGAGTGTGTGTATATACACACACACACACACACACACACATATATATATATATATACCTATGGCTTATTTATCTTGAGATTTAACAAAAAACACCAAAATTATCCTTCAATAAAAAATAAATTAATTTAAAAAATGCAAGCAAGAGGAAACCAGTGATACAGAAGATGATTCTTCAGAAAGATCAATAAAACTCTATGTTCACAAATTTGATAACCTTGGGAAGATCCCCTGGAGAAGGAAATGGCAACCCACTCCAGTACTCTTGCCTAGAAAATTCCATGGATGGAGGAGCCTGGTGGGCTACACAGTCCATGGGGTTGCAAAGAGTCAGACACAACCCAGCGACTTCACTCACTCACTTCACTCACTCACGTAACAGATAAATTATTTTAAAGGCAAAAATAGCTATATCTTCACAGAAGGAGACATGTAAATAGGCATATTTTAATTAAATTGATAGAAATTACTGAAATTGATAATGATACCTTCTACAAAGGAAAGAATCATTCCCATAGTTTCACTGGGAAATTCTAGCAAACATTTGAGAAAGAAATTATTTTCCTCCTCTTCAATTGCTTTCACTAGATAGAAGCACAGAGGATACTTCCTAACTCATTCCATGAGGCAAAAATTACACTAATACCAAGCAAAATGAAGTCATTATAAAAAAAAACGACTACACAGCAATATCTCTCTTAACATTAATATAAAAATCTTAATTAAGATATTTTATATATATATATATATATATATATATATATACACATATATATATATAAAGAACTAAACACTGCAAGTAAATGGGATTTATTTCTGGTATACAAGGTTGATTCAACATTGAAATTCAGTTAGTGTGATCCACCACTTGATTAGCTTAAAGAAGAATGACCATATGATTACATCAATAAATTCAGGAAGGAAAAAAAAAAGAATTGATGAAACCCAACATTTTAAAAACTATCAGAATACTAGAAATAAAGGGAAATGTCCTCATCTTGATAAAGAATATAACAAAAGATTTGTAGTTGACCTCATAGGTTGTGGCGAGAAACTGGGTCCTTTCCCTTCAAGATGAGAAAATAAGGCAAAATGCCTCACTTCACCTTCTGTTCAATACTGTCTTGGGAATTCTAGTTAAGGCAATAGAGCCAGAAAAGGAAGTCAAGCTATACAGATTGAGAAGAAAAATAAATAAATAAATAAACGTGTTTCTGTTCATAAATGATCTGATCACCTTCGTAGAAAATTTCAAATGAAAAACTTCTGGAACCAATAAATCAAAGTATCAATGTTATTGGCTATAAGGTTAGCATTTAAAAGTCAATTTCTTTCCTATGTACCAGCAATAAACAATTAGAACTTGAAATTAAAAACACTAAATAAGATAAAAATGCATAGGCATAAATCTAATAAAATAGATACACTATCAATTCAGGTCAGTTCAGTCTCTCAGTCGTGTCTGACTGCCACCCCATCAACTGCAGCATGTCAGGCTGCCCTGTCCATCACCAACTCCCGGAACTTGCGTAAACTCATGTCCATTGAGTTGCTGATGCCATCCAACCATCTCATCCTCTGTCGTCCCCTTCTCCTCCTGCCTTCAATCTTTCCCAGCATCAGAGTATTTTCCAATGAGTCAGCTCTTCACATCAGGTGGCCAAAGTATTGGAGTTTCAGCTTCAGCATCAGTCCTTCCAGTAAATATTCAGGACTGATTTCTTTTAGGATGAACTGGTTGGATCTCCTTGCAGTCCAAGGGACTCTCAGGAGTCTTCTCCAGAACCACAGTTCAAATGCATAAATTCTTTGGTGCTCAGCTTTCTTCACAGTCCAACTCTCACATCCATACATGACTACTGGAATACAATATATATATGCAGAAAATTTATAACGGACCAATGAAAAAAGAAAACAGATATGCAAATGGGGTGATATTCCCGGTTTGTGGGTAAGAAGGCTGATTATTGTTAGCTTGTCAGTTCTTCCCAACTTGACCTATAGATTCAATGTTGTCCAGATCATATTCCCATAAAGTTACTTTATGAATATTTACACACTGATTATAAAGATTTGGGGCAATAGAAAAATGCCTAAAATTTCTGACAGGTACTGAAAAGAAAGAACAAAACCTGACACTGAAACAGTGACACTGCTCAACTTCATGACTCATATAAAACTACAGAAGTCAAGAGAGTTCAGTGTTGGTAAAAGAATTGACAAACAGATCAATGAAACAGAATAGAAAGCACATATATAAATCTACAGGAATACAGTCAATTTATCTTTGACAAAAAAGCAAAGACCTATCAATGTGAAAGCCTTTTCAATAAATGCCAGAATAATTAAATAACTATATGTATAATGCAAATATCTAGACACAGACCTTACACATTTTGCAAAATTTAACTCATGGTGGTTTATACTAAATATGCAACACTATAAAACTTCTATAATAGAATATGGAATGTAACATAGAATATTGATATGACCATGGATGTAGTGATTTCTAGACACAACACCAAAAGTGTGATTCCTGAAAGAAATGCTAAATTGGTTTTCATTAAAATATTTAAAGATGTTATCTACAGCAATAGATATTATTAAATGAGTCAAAATTCAAATCACAGACTGAGAAAAACTATTAGAAAAACATGTATTTGATAAAGGACTTGTATCTATATATACACAAAGAGCTCAAAACTCAACAAGAAAAGTAAACCCATTTTAAAAAAAAGGATAAAACATATGGATAGACATCTCACCACAGATGATATAAAAATGGAAAACAAATATATGAAAATCCATTATGTTATTAATTTGCAAATTAATACCATGACATGTGAATATGCACTTATTAGAATAAAAAAATAAAATAACCTGCCAGTGCCAAATGTTGATGAGGTAGCAGGAAATGTGTCTGTTGCTTGTGGGAATGTAAAATAATACCTCCACTTTGGAAGACAATTTGGTAGTTTTTTAAAAAATCTCAGCCTAACCATACAATGCATTTCCCAGGTGAAATTCACTGGTAAATAATCCACTTGCAAATGCAGGAGACAGGGATTTGACACCTGATCTGGGAAGATCCCCTGGAGAATGAAATGGTAACCCACTCCAGTATTGCCTGGAAATCCCCATGGACAGAGGAGCTTAGCATGCTGCAGTCTAAGGGTCACAAAGAATCAAGTACAACTGTGCAATTGAACAACAGCAACAATCATAAAATACAGTAATTGTATCTACCCAATAGAACTGATAAATTATGTTCACACCAGAACCTTCACATAAATGTTTACAGCATTCACAATTGCTAAAAACTGGTAGAATCCAAGATGTCTTTCAATAAATAAACAGAAACTCAAATTGTGTACAATGGAGTATCATTTGGTGATAAAAATAAATAAAATATCAAGCTAGGCAAAGATGTAGAGGAAATTTAAATGCATATTACTTAGTGAAAATAGCTAGTCTTAAAAAGCTATATACTGTATGATTTCAATCCAAATTTTTTTGAAAAGTCAAAGTTATACAGACAGTAAAAAGATCAGTGGTTCTTATGGGATTAGGGAAACAGAAAAGTGATGAATTGGTACAGTTTAGGGGATAGTTAGCACATTGTAAATACGCTTTTGTAATAATGCATCTGTCAAAACTAGACGGAGTTATGAGAAGAACTGTACAACACAAAGAGTTAATCTTAATGTAAGTAACAGACTTTAGATATTATTAATGTATCAATATTGGTTTGTTAATTATAACAAAGGTACCACACTAATGAAAGATGAGAATAATAGAGAAAATTGCATGCTGAAGCCGGGAGTGGAGGTGGAAGGGAGGATACAAGGAACTCTGTATTATCCAGTTTTTCTGTAAACCTAAGACTGCACTAAAAATAAAGTTTGATAATTATTTTAAAAATAAGTTTAAAGTGAACAAAGTTTTGGAATCATATTTTGTTTTTCTAATTAAAAATACAGAAGTACAACATTTTACCATTAAAATTGAAATTTATTTGAAGAGTTAAAAAAATCACTGAATTGGACATTGACAAAAAATTAAAGAATTTAAGAGTAGGTAGATGTGTTGGTAGATGTCTAAGAGTATGTAGAGATTGTCAACATTTGCTGGATCATCAAAAAAGCAAGAGAGTTCCAGAAAAGTATCTACTTCTACTTTATTGACTATGCCAAGGCCTTTGACTGTGTGGATCATAACAAACTGTGGAAAATTGTGAAAGAGATGGGAATACCAGACCACCTGACCTGTTGAGAAATCTGTATGCAGGTCAGAAAGAAACAGAACTGGACATGGAACAACAGACTGGTTTCAAATAGGAAAAGGAGTAAGTCAAGGCTGTTTATTGTCACCCTGCTTATTTAACTTATATGCAGAGTACATCATGAGAAAAGTTGGGGTGGATGAAGCACAAGCTGGAATCAAGATTGCTGGGAGAAATATCAATAACCTCAGATATGAGATGACATCACCCTTAGGGCAGAAAGTGAAGAACTAAAGAGCCTCTTGATGAAAGTGAAAGAGGGGAGTGAAAAAGTTGGCTTAAAGCTCAACATTCAGAAAACTAAGATCATAGCATCTGGTCCTATCACTTTATGGCAAATAGATGGAGAAACAGAGGAAACAGTGGCAGACTTTATTTTTTTGGTCTTCAAAATCACTGCAGATTGTGACTGCAGCCATGAAATAAAAAGATGCTTACTCCTTGGAAGAAAAGTTATGACCAACCTAGACAGCATATTAAAAAGCAGAGACGTTACTTAGCCAACAAAGGTCCACCTAGTCAAGGCTATGGTTTTTTCCAGTAATCATGTATGGATGCGATAGTTGGACTATAAAGAAAGCTGAGTGCTGAAGAATTGGTGCTTTTGAACTGTGGTGTTGGAGAAGACTCTTGAGAGTTCTTTGGACTTCAAGGAGATCCAACCAGTCCATCCTAAAGGAAATCAGTCCTGAATATTTATTTGAAGGACTGATGTTGCTGCTGAAACTCCAATACTCTGGCCACCTGATGTGAAGAGCTGACTCATTTGAAAAGACCCAGATTCTGGGAAAGATTGAAGGCAGGAGGAGAAAGGGACAACAGAGGATGAGATGGTTGTATGGCATCACCGACTCAAAGGACTTGAGTTTGAGTAAACTCCAGGCATTGGTGATGGACAGGAAGGCCTGGCGGGCTGCAGTCCATGGGGTAGCAAAGAGTCATACCCGACTGAGCGACTGAACTGAACTGAATTGAGACATGTTGAAATTGTATTTTCTATCCTACACTCTCATTCTAGAGATGAGGAAACAAATTCTTTTTCTTTGCCATAAGAGTTCCTATTTCAGAAAGAAAAAGTGAAGGCAATTTCAATCACAAAAGAGACCCCAACCTGACAATGTTACAATGTGATGGCTACAAACAGGTTCTTAATTTTATTAAAAATCATGGTGTATATTTACCTTTTCTGAGATCTTATCAGATATGCATAAGGTATGATAAATTTTCTAAACAGCAAAATGATAAGTATTGGTCTTTTGTTGAGGACTGCCATTATATGCTTCAAGGATGTATGTATGCTAAGTTGCTTCAGTTGTGTCTGACTCTGCGACCCCAGGGACTGTAGCCTGCTGGGCTCCTCTGTCAATGGGATTCTACAAGCATGAATACTGGAGTGGGTTGCCATGCTCTCCTCCAGCCTTTGGTTCATATTTATGCACAGTTTCATAACAACTTCAGTTTGAACTGGACTGTCTTCTCCTTAAATTATCCTAGAATACATGTCGGGGTTAATATAGCTGGTTACAAATAAATTTCCTCACTTCAAATTAGAAATGTGTATTCATATTTTATAGTTGAATGAGTATCCGTGAAGATAATACATGTAGAATGCCAAGTTCAGGAACATGTCACATCGTTTACGGAGCACATAACTTGTACTCAATTCTACACATTTGACCTCACAATCACCCTATGGCCTAGGTATCTATTTGTCATGTGGGAAATTAAGGCTAAGTGAAATTAAGCAATTTTCTCAATATTATTACCTTAAAGAAAAACACACAATGTGAGAGCTGTGAATTTGTTTTATTCAGGGACTTATTGAGGACTATAGACTGGGAGATAGCCCCTCAGTAGTTCTGATAGAACTGCTCCAGACAGGTAGGGGAGAAGACAGTTTCTATTATACATGTTTTTTTGTTTTTTGTTTTTTTTGAAGGCAGGCTATGAAATAAAGTAGTTAAGCTTGCATCTGGGTAAAACACAAGGAGTAGATATCTCAAATTAAGGACTTTAGTGTTTTTTGATGTATGGGAAAGAAATTGGGTTTACTGAAATTCTTTATGAGACATGCATCTAAATATCTAAGGATCTGTTTATCCCAAGCACAGAGTGCTGCATCCTGTTTTTAACCCTGAAATCTTCTCAGAATGCACTGTTGATGGGAAATTGAAATGGGTTATGACTTTATCACTGTAGAACTGAGTGGTGAGAAATGCTCAGTTTTTCTTTATTCACAAGATTACTTATCTGGTAGAGAAGCTAAGATCCAAAATTAGTTATGAAAAATTTCTTCAATTATATTCTCTTATTATGTGTGTCATCAACAAATATTTTTACTCAAGTTCTATGCTATTTGGAGTCTCTGTATCTCAAATACAAATGAAAATAATAGTAATAAAATAATAATAATGAAAAAATAATGACCTCTATATTTATCTCTTCCCATATGATTGTTGGAAGTTTAATTGAGAAAATCTATGCAATCATAATTTCAGAATAAAACTCATGAGCACAATTATATCATTATGCTATTTATTATTTATAATAAATTATGAAATAATGTTAATACATAAGAGTTGTTATTCAAAAAGTACAAAGCCTTTATTATGATCTTAATTCTATATCACTCAAAAATCAGATAAAGGCAATTATTTGGTTCTGATCAAATTAATTAAAAACAGATTTCTCAAACTAAACTGCATAGTATCTAAAAGTAATGATTATTTTTTTAATCTTAAAAAAATTAAGCACCATTAAATGATAGCTGTAACTTTTCATTAAACTGTTGTAGTGGATATTTTAGACATTATATTTAACATAAGCTCAAAAAAAAAATCACTGTTTAATGAAGGCATGGAAGAAGCAAGGTAGAGTTATCTACTTATTTTCTATGTCTTGGAATTCTAAATCTTAATTATTTGTTTCACTGTATAGATGCCAAATATTATCTGCTTGCTGCTGCTGCTGCTAAGTCGCTTCAGTCGTGTCCGACTCTGTGCGACCCCAGAGATGGCAGCCCACCAGGCTCCCCCATCCCTAGGATTCTCCAGGCAAGAACACTGGAGCAGGTTGCCATTTCCTTCTCCAATGCATGAAAGTGAAAAGTGCAAGTGAAGTCGCTCACTCGTGTCTGACTCTTAGTGACCTCATGGACTGCAGCCTACCAGGCTCCTCCGTCCATGGGATTTTCCAGGCAAGAGTACTGGAGTGGGGTGCCATTGCCTTCTCCGATTATATGCTTACTCCTTTCAATTTTATCTTATTTTGTTTTTAATTGAAGTATAGTCTATTTACAGCATGACAGATTCAATCAATATAGTGATTCAGTACTTTTATAGATTATACTCCATGGAAAGTTAGTATACAATAATGCTTTTTCTTCTCTGTGCTGTGTAATATATCCTTGTTGTTTATTTATGTTATATATAGTAGTTTGTATCTCTTGATACCTCTATGTTGCTCCTCCCCTTTTCCCTGTTCCCATTGGTAAATAGTAACTTGTGTTTTATATCTGTGAGTTTGTTTCTTTTTTGTTCTTGTTGTTATATTCACTAGCTTGTTTTAATATTTAGATTTTACATATAACTGATAATTTACAACATAAATATTTGTCTTTCTCTGTCTTTTTACACTAGGAATAGTACCCTCTAGTTTTACCCACGTTGTTGAAAATAGGATTCCATTCTTTTTTATGGCTGAATAATATTCCATCATATATGCACATTTGTATCTATGTTTTTTATGCTCTCAATTTATCTGTTGGCTTATTGGCATATTTATCATTATAAAATATGATCCAGGTATCTCTCTATCTCTATATCTATCACCTACCGATCTATCTAGATATCACAATTTTCTTTATCCATTCATTTGTTGATGGCTACTTAGGTTGCTTCCATATCTTGGCTATTATAAACGATACTGCTATGAACATTGGGACATATACACAGTAGTGAAATTGTTGGATCAGATTGTATTTCTATTTTTAGATTTTGAAAATCCTTTATACTGTTTTTTGTAGTGGCTGTCCCAATTTACACTCCCAACAATAGGGTGCTAAGGTTCTCTTTTCTCCACATCCTTGACCACATTTGTTATTTGTGGTCTTTCTTGATGATAGCCATTCTAACAAGTATGAGGTGATATCTTACTGTGGTTTTGATGTACATTTGTCTGATAATTAGCTATGTCAAGCATTTTTTCATGTGCCTATAAGCCATTTGTATATCTTTGGAAAAGTGTTTACTCAGGTCTCTTGCCCATTTTTTAGTCAGATTTTTTAATTGAGTTATATGGATTGTATATTTTGGTTAGTCACGACATTTGCCAGTATTTTTTCCCATCAGTAGGTTATTTTTTTGTTTTTATCAATGCTTTCCTTTGCCATGCAAAAGCTTTTAACATTAATTAGGTTTTATTTGTTTCTCTTTCTGTTTTATTCCTGTCTGTTTATTGGAAAAGAAAGAGTTTTATATCCTTGTCTTAGCCCATTTGGGCTGCTATAAGAGACATAGTCATAGATTGGGTAGATTAAAAACAACAAAATTTTGTTTCTCACAAGTCAAGGCACTGGCCAGTTAAGTGTCTGACAAGAGTCTGTGTCCTAGGAACTCTCTTTGTACTATATCCTTGGGTCACAAAAGGGACAAAGAAGCTCTCTCAAGCCTTTTTAAAATAAGGGCACTAATTCCATTCATGAGTGCTCTACCCTTATGCATGACCTAGTAATCTCCATGAGCTCTCAAGTCCATATACTGACACACTGAGGATTAAGCTTTTTGACATATAAATTTGTGGAGGACACAGAAATTCAGACCATAGCAATCCTTACTTACTTACTGTAAGTTTCCATTGGAATAAAGTATATGAAATACTTCTATAAATTATAAAATATTTACACAGTATCCTGGTATATTCATCCTTTTGACATTCTTTTTTTTTTTTTTCCTTTTGACATTCTTTTATCTTATTCACTCCTTTGGACAAATTATCTCAGTGATACACAGTTTATTATTATTAGCAAAACAAGATGCAGCCCTAGTCATCCTATAAAAATAGTTAGAATGGATTATTTCTGATTGAAAAAAATAGCAATGTTCTAGTATCATATTTACATATGGTCATGTCAAAAGTGAGCCTTTAATCTCTGCTTTAAGAATAATTCTGCATATTCAAATGACAGATGTCTGCTTATGAGATGAACTTTAGACAGAATACTGTAATCGATGATATAAATAATGATTTCTTAGATTTGCCATTAGTTGTTTATGGTAGGCAATCAATCACTAGTATACTTGATTAAAAGTATTGCCAAAATATCTGTTGTTAATAATAAATTATATTTTTAAATTTTAAAGTTATATAATTATTATTTCTACCAATGAAGGCATATCTTTTTGGGAGAGTCAGTAAGAGTTATCAGAGAATATCACTAAGTCTCTTCTAACACATCAGTTTTCTATTATTACCAAAACAAATTACCACAACTTAGTAGGCTGAAATAATACATACTCATTGTCTTACATTCTGGAAGTCAGAAGTTTAAATTTTGTATCACTGGGCTATAATCAAGTGGTCAGTAGAGCTTTTTCCCTTCTGGGGAGTCGAGGGAAAAATCTGTTTTCCTGCCTTTTCTAGCTTCTAGACACTGTCCATCTTCCTTGGCTCATGGTCCATCCTCCATCTTTAAAGCCAGCAGCATAAAGTCTCTGGGTTTTTCTCTTTCTGGCTCTGACTGCCTTGCTTCCTTCTTACAAGAAACTTTCTGATTCTATCACTTGGGTTCATCCAAATAATCCAGGATAATGTCCCCATCTCAAGGTCATTAACTTAATTATATCCTAAAAGTCCCTTTTGTCATATAAGATAATATAATCACTGGTTTCAGGAATTAGGAAATCTTTGGGGACAATTATTCACTCTACACCATTTATTTAAGAGATTAAATTCAGGGTTGGGATGAATAAGTTTTTTCTTATAAGCCAAATTATAAATTACAAATAAATAAATATTTTGAACAAAAATTTGGCTTTGAAACTTGCTATTGGAAATAAATGCATGGAATACATTAAAAAAGCATGTTGATAAAGTCTCCTATGTGTTGAAGCTTGAAAATAAAATAGCATTTAGTTATAAAAATTAAACAGCCAAAAAGAAAAAGATACATGTTATACATTCAAGTGTGATAACAAAGACTAATTTTTAAAAAGCATTAATCTTCAAAGATTGTTATCATTATTTTATTTTTAATTGTAAATAGAATGCAGAGGAGAGATTCCAAATATTTTGGAAATAGTAAAACTAATAAAGTTCACAGATCCAATGTTTCTGGCATGACAAAATAAATATAGTTCAATAATTTGTGCTTCTCTAAACTACTGTTCATTCTTGATGAGCCATGAAAATCAGCACTGGGTCTGGAATTAAACCCTGGTTCAGTCTTATGATCTGATGGTCAAGATGAGAAAGAAATTAGATTGTGCAAACTACAAACTGAGGAATTTTATATCAATTCTGAGCAAGATTATAGAAGCTAAAAATGAACTCATTATTTTTTGACACAGAGGAAAAAAAAAAAAAAAAACAAGCACTAAGTCCCAGGATAGAAACTGAAATTAGTGCCTTTGGAACAGAATGTTAGACAAGATCTATGTCTTGTCTAACGTGAAGTGAATTTCTAATTGCACATAGTAGTATGCTGCTCCTAAAATGTCCATCAATTAACAGGTATTGGTCTGTATAAAAATCTCTTGGTAAGCTACTTAAAGCTTGATTTTATTTGCATGAAATATGCAGAATTGACAAATCCATAAAGACAGCAGATTGTGGTTGCCAGAATGTAGGGGGATATGGGGATAAGGAGGTATGAGGTTTCCTTCTGGGGTGATGAAAACTACTCACACTAGATAGAGGCTGTACACTTGATCTCAGGCCAAAGGCTGAGAAGCAATAGATAGTGGTTGTACAACATTGTGAATATCCTTAATGCCACTGTACACTTTAAAATGATTAAAATAACACATTTTGTGTTGTGTTTTTTACCACAATAGGAGGGCTTCCTGGGTGGCTCAGAGGTAAAGAATTTGCCTGCCAATGCAAAAGACATGGGTTTGATCTCTGGTCTGAAAAGATTCTCTGGAGAAGGAAATTGCAACCCACTCTAGTATTCTTGCCTGGAAATCCTCATGGACAGAGGAACCTGCTGGGCTGCAGTCCATGGGGTCACAAAGAGTCAGACATGACTGAATGACTAAACAACAGCAACCACAATACGAAATGTTAGATGCAGTGACTAAGGATAAATGCTAGGAAACCTGCATTTTGAACTTGCGCATCAGGAGGTTGCAAAATGCACCTACCTTTGTGAATTACTACTATAGTATCTAATTCTGAGAGTTAATCTACAGTTTAGATAAAATAATAAAAGTTGTTCTGGTTATCTAATGCTATACATTAATACAAGCCACCCCCAAACTGACTAAAACTATAGCAAACTTATGTTTTCCTCACAGATTCTGGGCATTGGACCCATTTGACAGTTCTTGTTTCCAAGTCTTTCATGTTTTTGCAGTCAGAAGGTTGTTGGGGTGGGGATCTCAGAGCTACAGAGCATCATTTTCCTCACACTACTAGTTGAAGCAGCAAAGAACCTACTGAAGCATTCAAAGGAGGTGGGTTGGGGAATAGATTTCAGCTGTCTACAAAATGCTGGTGCCACGGGAAATGATATTGCAACCATATTTGGAAAATACTATCCAGCCTAAAGGAGATCAGTCCTGCATGTTCATTGGAAGGACTGATGTTGAAGCTGAAACTCCAGTACTTTGGCCACCTGATGCAAAGAGCTGACTCATTGGAAAAGACCCTGATGCTGGGAAAGGTTGAGGGCAGGAGGAGAAGTGGACAACAGAGAATGAGATGGTTGGATGGCATCACTGACTCAATGGACATGAGTTTGGATAAGCTCCAAGAGTTGGTTGATGGACAGGGAGGTCTGGCCTGCTGCAGTTCACGGGGTCACAAAGAGTGGGACATGACTGAGTGACTGAACTAAACAAATGAACCTATATCAGGGCTTTCCTAGTGGCTCAGAGGTAAAGAATCCTCCTGCCATAGTGGAGACATGGGTTCAATCCCTGGTCAGAAAGATCTCCTAGAAGAGGGCATGGCAACCTACTCCAGTATTCTTGCCTGGAGAATCCCATGGATACAGGAACCTGGCAGGCTACTGTCCATAGGGTTGCAAAGAGTTGGACATGACTTAGCCCGTGCACGAACCTATATTGATGACTAACATTATTCATCTGAATTTGAAAAATGTTTTAACAACAATGCACTTACATAAAATATATAATACATATGTCATCATTTTTCATAAAACCACCATTAGAGATATATTATATATTACAGCCATTACAGGAAATATAAGAGGAAAATGGTAATTTAACAAGTTCAGACATTTGCCTAAACTTACATAGATAAAGAGTTATTCTAGATATTCTGACTCCAAAAACTAATACCCTTATGGTATATTGTGCTGGAGAATATGCAGGTGATCAGATTACAACCCAGAAGGGTTAAACTGAATAACAAAATTCACAGAGCACGTTAGTGTCAGGCATAGAACCTGGTCTGCCTTATGTATTCTTTAGTTCCATTTATACTTTCCTTAGCACTAAAATAGAAATTTATAAAAATCTTGTAGCAGAGGAAGAAAGAACTAGAGAAATCTGTAGCTTGTAACAGAAATTCAGTCACCTCTATTTTATGAAGTAGTCCTCTGATGAATTTTTTTAAACTAATATTCCATATTGATAAACATCAGAACACAACAAACAACATATAGCTCTTTCTTGAAGCCCTTCCATTTAGAGAGTCTGGATCATAATATTAACTGACATAAGCTACTTAGTAATTCTAAGAAATGTGCTTTTAATAAATATTGTTTGAAACAATTTTAAAATCACTATCAACTTTTCTTACATAATAAAGAGTTAACCATTTAAAAGCCAACATCATATACAATTTGTGAACCACGGCGTCTACTATCATCATTATTCAACTTACAGAAGGTGCTGGGTCGTTTGATTTTCCTTTCACTTTTTTGTTTGATATTTGCACCCTTTCTAGTCCTCAAAACCAGAGTATATATAAAACACACACACAAAAACCTGTATTCTCTATAGGATACATCATGTTTCTCTTGCAATCTCTGAGCACACTGGATAGAAAGTATTTTAAGAAACCAGTCTCCAGACATACTCTGTATGGATTTTTTTAAGTTCGACACTGATATAATATAAAATCTGACTCAATGTTTTAAAGTTTGCTAAAAATAGAGGCATATGACTTTTTGAACGTGTGGTACAATTTAGGAAGAGAACATAGTACAAACTGTACTAGCTGTAACTTTGCCTTACAAATGTCTTTTTTTTTTTTTTTTTTGCTTTGCTTTGGCTATATACTTAAATGAAAGTTGGGATATTAGAGAGAACCTTAAAAATCAGAATAGTGTCATAAGACAAGAAGTTGGAAATCCTATTCCACACCAGAGTCGGATAAATTGTGATATATTCTTAAATCTTTAGTTATTTTCTTCATCATTCCTTTCTTTAGATGGTATCATATCCAGAAAAAATATCTGATCCCAGGCTCATTCGAGGTCAAACAAGATGGCTGAAAATCTTCAATTAGTCTTATATCATGGGTACGTGTGTGTGTGCTCAGTCGTGCCCAGACTCTTTGTGACTCCAAGAACTGTAGTCCACCAGGCTCCTCTATCCATATGATTTTCTAGGCAATATCGGACTAGGTTGCCATTTCCTCCTCTAGGGGATCTTCCTGAACCAGAAACTGAACCTGTGTCTCCAGCTTTAGAGGTGAATTCTTTACCACAGAGCCATCTGGAAAATCCCTATATTTGGGTATCAATTCTCAAAATAAAACAGGTCACCTTCTCCAGGCAGAGTCATTTCTTCTATGATAAATGAGTTACTCAAGTCACCATTTCCATATTATTTATAGTCCCTATTGTGAACACCTAAATTCTAATCTTAGTCTCAAGAAACAAAGGAATCTATCACAACAAGAATGAATAGTTCAGATTTATGTCAAGTTGGTATCAACTTAATATCATGTCTTCCCAACAATAGCACATCCAAAAGAACAATACAGTGTCCTAGAGCAAAATGAGGAAAGAGCCAAGATTTTAATCCAATGTCTGACTTGGGGATATTTATTTCTAAATGCTCAGTACCCACCCCTTTACGGAATGGGTAGAGTACATGAGTTGTAGGATTACAATAAACTATTGCCTCTATAATACTTTTTCATTTTTCTCCTGTGTATAAGTACTCAAGTGTTATTTTTACTTTCTTATTCTGTTATGAATCAAGTAACTAGAATTTAGTGGTAACCTCAAAATATAATGCTTCTTCAAACAAACTTAAATTCAGTTTAGGAGGAGGGAGAGGATGAGATGTACGGAGAGAGTAACATGGAAACTTATAATACCACATGTAAAATAGATAGTCAGGAGTATTTGCTTGATGACTTATGAAACTCAAGCAGGGGCTCTGTGACAATCTAGAAGGGTGGGATGGCAAGGGAGTTTCAGGAGCAAGAGGACATAGGTGTACCCATGGCTGATTCTTGTTGATGTTTGACAGAAAACCACAAAATTCTGTAAGGCAATTATCCTTCAATTAAAAATATAAATAAAGAGGCAAAAATAATTATGAAAGTTTCCATTATGAGGTTTTTCATGAACAATGCATTATTCTCTTTCTTCAAATGCATATTCTTCCTAATGCATATTCTCTTCCTTCAAATATGAATCTTATGAAAAATTGCCAGTTACTTTACATAAAAGATGAGATCAGATCAGATCAGTTGCTCAGTCATGTCCGACTCTTTGCAACCCCATGAATCACAGCATGCCAGGCCTCCCTGTCCATCACCAACTCCCAGAGTTCACCCAGACTCACGTCCATCGAGTCAGTGATGCCATCCAGCCATCTCATCCTCTGTCGTCCTCTTCTCCTCCTGCCCCCAATCCCTCCCAGCATCAGAGTCTTTTCCAATGAGTCAACTCTTCGCATGAGGTGGCCAAAGTATTGGAGTTTCAGGTTTAGCATCATTCCTTCCAAAGATATCCCAGGGCTGATGTCCTTCAGAATGGACTGGTTGGATCTCCTTGCAGTCCAAGGGACTCTCAAGTCTTCTCCAACACCACAATTCAAAAGCATCAATTCTTTGGCGCTCAGCCTTCTTCACAGTCCAACTCTCACATCCATACATGACCACAGGAAACACCATAGCCTTGACTAGACGAACCTTTGTTGGCAAAATAATGTCTCTGCTTTTGAATATGCCATCTAGGTTAGCAGGAGCCCAAATATTCTTTTCTAAAATTTCATATGAATCTGAGTTCATATATTTTAGAGGTGAGGAGAAGCCATTTTCTAAACAAATAAATATATTTGCAATGTAATAAAAAATCAGATTTTTTTTTAGTATTTCAAAGATTCAAAGAGAAAATAGAGATAAGATTGTGTCCTTGCAATTTCTACAATCATTGCCTCCATTTGTCATAAATAGAGCCAGAATTTAGCATAGACAGTTAAGATGCTTTGGAACCTAATATCAAACCCACCCTTTCCATTGCTCACACTTTGATACAGGGGACAGTGAAGTCTTTGTTTTGTAGAGTAGCCATATTTGAACCTTATGAATTTCAAATTTAGAACCTCATTAATATCAATATTTTATAAATATATCTTATATCATTATTGCAACCACATTTCAATTGGAAACAATACCATATTTCTTTGAAATTCATTGTCATTTACTATTGTTTCAAAACATAAATTCATTTTTATAATGTTGCTCCAAACAGAGACCAAATTCTAACTAATATCCATTAAGACCTTGTTTACTCTTCATGGTCATTATGACTTATTTTCATGAGAATTTTTTGCCTTGATTGTAAGTATCAACAAACCAAATTAATTGCTGATTTTGAGTTTCTTATGTTTTCCTATTTTTCAGCTAACAATTTTTAAGAAGACAAAATCACTTAATTAGTGCTTAGTGTAGTGAGCAAAAATCTATCATAAGTTAATTAATGAGCACAGGGAATTTTATACTGTTTTCATATTTTGAAGCCTTAAATATTGCTTAACATGTAAATATCTTAAATAACATATGTATATTTCAAAATATGATTATACAAATGAATTATAAAAAATATTTTTGTAACATCTAATCATCTTTCTCTAATATGAACAATAGTCACTTTAGAGTCTTATCTTAAAAACAAATGAATAAAAATGTATTTTAATGCACACACATAATTACATGATCTCACAGCATCATTTTAGTACAGTTTATCACTCCTTTCTTTAAATATTGTTTGCATCTGATTTCTTTTTGGGATACCATTCTCTCAGTTTTCTCTACATCGTTTCTTTTGTTTTTCATGGTTGGCTTTTTTGTCTCTATTTAAAAAGTACATCTTCAAATGCTCTATTTCCTTAATTATTGCTAAACTTCTCCAGGAAAAAAAGAAAAGTGACTTACACCCTCTTAGCCTCCATCTAAATTGCCTAGAATAACATCTGAGTGCTGAGCATTCTATTAAGATCATCACTCCACTCACCTATTGACCAAATTGACAAGTTGTCACCATGTTTCCAGCAAGAATTCCCACCTTTCCTTCTCTACCAACCCTCACAGCCTTACCAAAACTATTTACATTAGATTATTTGTTGTTGTCGTTCAGTCACTAAGTTGTGTTTGACTCTTTGTGAGCACATGAACTATAGCATGCCAGGTTTCCCTGTCCTTTGCTATGTCTCAGAGTTTGCTCAGATTCATGATCACTGAGTCAGTCATTGTTTAATTAGGTCACCCTGAAAATCCACAGGACTTCCAGGTCATCCACACTACACTTCATTCTAAATCTCACTGATTCTGTATGTCTTCCTGTCTGGTTCCATTGGCCTTTTGCTGTGCCTTTAGTAACTTCTGCTCAGTCACTACTACCATCTTCTATGTTCTCCCTTTTATTTCTGAGTGATCTTTTCATTACTTTCTTTAAGTGAAAGCTGACTGTTGGAAGAGTTCTACTCAAGGTTGGATGCTTCATTTTCTCTCTGATTCTTTGCATTGGCTTACAGCAGGAACAGATGTTCTCTTTGTACCTCATTGCACTTTCTGATCATCCACTCTTCACCACAGTTTTGAAATTCATGCTGTTAGATGACACTATACATCAACTATACTTATAGAGTTTACTTTATGGGGTTGAAATCTCTATTTCTAATTCCTTGAGAACTTTAACCTAGAAAATAGGAGACTTTGGCACTCAAGTAGAAATGGTAATTATATACTTTAGAAAGGCATCTAACTTCTTGCTCATTAAATCAACAAAGTCTTATATTTTGTTGAGAATTTTATGTTCTTTACTTAATTCCTGGCATGTGCTCTGAATATTCATGTACATTCTCTGAGAAGTTTTGAAGTTGTGAAGTGAAAGTGTTATTTGCTCAGTCATATACAACTCTTTGTGACCCCATGGACTGTAGCCCACCAGGTTCCTCTGTCCTTGGGATTTCCCAGGCAAGAATACTGGAGTGAGTAACCACTGCCTTCTCCAGGGGATCTTCCCAACCCAAGGATTGAACCTGGATCTCCTGTATTACACGTAGATTCTTTACCATCTGAATCACCAGGAAATTCCCTTAAAATTGTACTATCATTATTTTGATATGTTAAAAGACTGAATGATGGGACACAGACATTTACTACTAAGTAATTATCTTTGGTCTCTTTTACATTTCTTCTTTGCAGTTAATCAGAAACATGTGATTTGTTCTAGTCTATGGATATTGAGGGGAAATGGCACATGTCACTTCCAGACCAAAGTATTTCATAGCTAGAAAGTAGATGCTATGTATCCCTTCCTCTGATACAATGACATAAGGATATATGTTTTATTGTCAAAGGATCTGTCAGCTTATTCTGTAAAGGAATATGTGAAACAAAACCCTTTATGAAATGCTTTTGTTTAGGAATAATTATAAAATGCTGTTTTATTAAATAATTAAATTTTAGGGAATAATTTGTGAGAGCATAATATTCTTTTCTGTTAAGATGGTATGATGATCTCTAGCCCTAGGTGGTGATCTCTCTTTTCTCATGATGGCAAAGTTTTTCTATATTCTGAAACTCTTTTGATATCTACTGAGCACATTTTCAAGCAACTATTGTATTTCCTTATAGTCAACAAAAGGGCCCAAAATGAAGTACTTGGGTGCAATCTCAAAAATGACAGAATGACCTCGGTTCATTTCCAAGGCAAACCATTCAATTTCATGATAATCCAAATCTATGACCCAAACACTAATGTTGAAAAAGCTGAAGTTGAATGGTTCTGTGAAGACCTACATGACCTTCTAGAACTAACACGAAAACAAGATGTCATTTTCATCATAGGGGACTGGAATGCAAAAGTAGGAAGTCAAGAGATAACTGGAGTAACAGGCAAGTTTGGCATTGGAATACAAAATGAAGCAGGGCAAAGGCTAACAGAGTTTTTCCAAGAGAGAAAACTGGTCATAGCAAACACCTTCCAATAATACAAGAGAAGACCCTACTCATGGACATCACTAGATGGCCAACATCAAAATCAAATTGATTATATTCTTTGCAGCCAAAGATGGAGAAGCTCTAAATACTCAGCAAAAACAAGACTAGGAGCTGACAGTGGCCCAGATCTTGAACTCCTTATTGCCAAATTCAGACTTAAATTGAAGAAAGTATGGAACACCACTAGTCCACTCAGGTATGATCTGAAACATATCCCTTATGGTTATACAGTGGAAGTGACAAATAGATTCAAGGGTTTAAATCTGAAAGACAGAGTGCCTTAAGAACTATGGACAGAAGTTTGTAACACTGTACAGGAGATGGTAATTAAAACCATCTCCAAGAAAAAGAAATGCAAAAAGTTTGAGGAGGCTCTACAAATAACTGAGAAAAGAAGAGAAGCAAAAGGCAAAGGACAAAAGGAAAGATATACCCATCTGAATGCAGACTTCCAAAGAATAGCAAGGAGAGATAAGAAAGCCTTACTCAGTGATCAATGCAAAGAAATAGAAGAAAACAATAGAATGGGAAAGACTAGAGATCTCTTCAAGAAAATTAGAGATACCAAGGGAATATTTAATGCAAAGATGGGCACAATAAAGGAGATAAATAATGTATGGACCTAACAGAAGCAGAAGAAGAGGTGGCAAGAATACACAGAAGAACTATACAAAAGAGATCTTAACGACACAGATAACCATGATGGTATGATCACTCAGCTAGTGGCAGACATCTTAGAAAGCAAAGTTAAGTGGGCCTTAGGAAGGCAATTAAAAAAATGGAAGCATACTATGAAAAAGCTAGCAGAGGTGATGGAATTCCAGTTGAGCTATTTCAAATCTTAAAAGATGATGCTTTGAAAGTGCTGCATTCAATATGCTAGCAAATTTGAAAAACTCATCAGTGGTCACAGGACGGAAAAAGATAGGCTTTCATTCCAATTCCAAAGAAAGGCAATGCCAAAGAATGTTGAAACTACCACACAATTGCACTCATTTCATACACTAGCAAATTAATACTCAAAATACTCCAAGCTATGCTTCAACAGTATGTGAACGATGAACTTCCAGATGTTCAAGCTGGATTTAGAAAAGGCAGAAAAACCAGAGATCAAATTGCCAACATCTGTTGGATCATCAAAAAAGCAAGAGAATTCCAGAAAAATATCTATATGCTTCTTTGACTACACTAAAGCCTTTGACTGTGTGGATCACAACAAACTGTGGAAAATTCTTCAAGAGATAGGAATACCAGATCACCTTAACTGCCTCCTGAGAAACCTGTATATAGATCAAGAGCAACAGTGGCTAAAGTATTTCAAATCCTGGAAGATGATGTTGTGAAAGTGCTGCACTCAATATGTCAGCAAACTTGGAAAACTCAGCAGTGACCACAGGACTGGAAAAGGTCAGTTTTCATTCCAATCCCAAAGAAAGGCAATACCAAAGAATGCTCAAACTACCACACACTTGCACTCATCTCACATGCTAGTAAAGTAATTCTCAAAATTCTCCAAGCCAGGCTTCAGCAATACATGAAACGTGAACTTCCAGATGTTCAAGCTGGTTTTAAAAAAGGCAGAAGAACCAGAGATCAAATTGCCAACATCCATTGGATCATGGAAAAAGCAAGAGAGTTCCAGAAAAACATCTATTTGCTTTTGCTTTATTGACTATGCCAAAGCCTTTGACTGTGTGGATCACAATAAACTGTGGAAGATTCTTCAAGAGATGGGAATACCAGACCACCTGACCTGCCTCTTGAGAAATCTGTATGCAGGTCAGGAAGCAACAGTTAGAACTGGACATGGAACAACAGACTGGTTCCAAATAGGAAAAGGAGTACATCAAGGCTGTATATTGTCACCCTGCTTATTTAACTTCTATGCAGAGTACATCAGGGGCAACGCTGGGCTGGAAGAAGCACAAACTGGAATCAAGATTGCCGGGAGAAATATTAATAACCTCAGATATACAGATGAAACCACCCTTATGGCAGAAAAGTGAAGAGGACCTAAAAAGCCTCTTGATGAAAGTGAAAATGGAGATTGAAAAAGTTGGCTTAAAGCTCAACATTCAGAAAACGAAGATCATGGCATCTGGTCCCATCACTTCATGGGTAATAGATGGGGGAAACAGTGGAAACAGTGTCAAACTTTATTTTTGGGGGCTCCAAAATCACGGCAGATTTTGACTGCAGCCATGAAATTAAAAGATACTTACTCCTTGGAAGGAAATTTATGACCAGCCTAGATAGCATATTGAAAACAGAGACATTACTTTGCCAACAAAGGTCCGTCTAGTCAAGGCTATGGTTTTTCCTGTGGTCATGTATGGATGTGAGAGTTGGACTGTGAAGAAAACTGAGCACCAAAGAATTGATGCTTTTGAACTGTGGTGTTGGAGAAGACTCTTGAGAGTCCCTTGGACTGCAAGGAGATCAAACCAGTTCATTCTAAAGGAGATCAGTCCTGGGTGTTCTTTGGAAGGAATGATACTAAAGCTGAAACTCCAATACTTGGGCCACCTCATGGGAAGAGTTGACTCATTGGAAAAGACTCTGATGCTGGGAGGGATTGGGGGCAGGAAGAGAAGGGGACGACAGAGGATGAGATGGCTGGATGGCATTACCGACTCGATGCACGTGAGTTTGAGTGAACTCCAGGGGCTGGTGATGGACAGGGAGTCCTGGTGTGCTACAATTCATGGGGTCACAAAGAGTTGAACACTACTGAGTGACCAAACTGAACTGAACTGAACTGAACTGAACCAGAGTAAAAAGAAACAAACAAACAAAAAAACCAATCACTTTGCATTTTCCTAATCATCCATTTTTCCTTTTCCAGCAAATTATTTTCATAAGCATAAAAATATGCAGTTATTTCTTCTACCTTAAAAGAATCCTACTAATCCTACTCTAAATCCTCCCTTTGTGATAACACTCATAATGTATCTGTTCTGTCTTCCAGGGGAAAAAAAAATTCCTGAATTTGTTGTCATCAATCTTTACACATAATTTCTCTCTTTCCAGTTTTTTTTTTTTTTTTTTTAATAACTATTGCTCTTCCAAACTTGTGTTTCAAAGTCACAAATGCCCCCTTAAATGCAACAGTCAATTCAGATGTAAATTTTACCTGCAAAATGAACAGTATGTGTTCATTTCTCCTATTCAAATATTTTGTATATGTATATTTTCTATTTGCTTTCAGAGTATGACATTTTGGAGGTTTTCTCTCATCTAACTATTATTCTTTCTCAATCTCTTTACTAGTATCTCCCCTTTATATTGGGTTTTCTTATTGTCTCTGGGCTCAGTTTTTATAGAGTCTGTTTTCTCTTACCTTTAATCACTTCCTCATCTCATTCATTCTGGATAATATTGGACTAACATTATTTAATGATGTTTGTTTAAGATGGTGAAGCAAATTTTATTAGGTTAATTAAAATCAGATGGAAACCATTGGAATAGGTTTTTACAGTGGTAAGAATATTTGGCTCAATTCAGAATACAGCATGGACAAGTGGGAGTTTATGGCTTAGAAGCCGTATGGGAGGTCATTGGATAGAAATTATTAAGAAGAAACATCAGGAATAAGGGAGATTCTGGCTAAACTGACCCAAAAGCATTTTTGCTGAAGGCAGGACAGAGTGACCAGATATCACTTTGGGTATGGAGGAAGTAAAGAAACCTTACCAGATATTGAAGGGAAGCAATCTCATTAAAATGACTTAGCAGGGGTTTTCCAAAAACTAGATTTATAAGGAAGTGCATGGGCCTAGGAGAAGATTCAGGAACCAGATTAAAACTTTGTCAAGCTCAGAATCTTTGTCAGTACTTAGAAACAGCTATATGCTGATAATTTCCAAATTTTCATCTTTAGATTGTATCTCTGCTTTAAACTGCAAACATAAATTGAGCTATTCACTTGATATCTTCATTTTAGTTATTTTTTAAAAATTAATTTATTTGTTATTTGGAGGCTAATTACTTTACAATATTGTAGTGTTTCTTGCCATACATTGACATGAATCAGCCATGGGTGTACATGTGTCCCCCTCCTGAACCTCCCCACCTTCCCTCCCCACCCCATCTTTCAGGGTCATCCCAGTGCCCTGGCCCTGAGCACCCTGTCTCATGCATTGAACCTGAACTGGCAATCTAGTTCACCTATGATAATATACATGTTTCAATTCTATTCTCTCAAATCAACCCACACTCACCTTCTCCCACTGAGTCCAAAAGTCTGTACTTTACATCTGTCTCTTTTGCTGTCTTGCATGTAGGGTCATCGTTACCATCTTCCTAAATTCCATATATATATGCAGTAATATACTGTATTGATGTTTTTCTTTCTGACTTATTTCACTCTGTATAATAGACTCCAGTTTCATCCACCTCATTAGAACTGATTCAAGTGCATTATTTTTAATAGCTGAATAATATTCCATTGTGTATATGTACCACAACTTTCTTATCCATTCATCTGAAGATGGACATCTAGGTTGCTTCCATGTCTTAGCTATTGTAAACTGTTCTGTGATGAACATTGGGGTATATGTGTCTCTTTCAATTCTGGTTTCCTTGGTGTTTATGCCCAGCAAAGGGATTGCTGGGTCACATGGCAGTTCTATTTCCAGTTTTTTAAGGAATCTTCACACTGTTCTCCATAGTGGCTATACTAGTTTGCATTCCCACGAACAGTGTAAGAGGGTTTCTTTATCTCCATGCCCTTTCCAGAATTTATTGTTTGTAGACTTTTTGATAGCAGCTATTCTGACTGGTGTGAGATGGTACCTCATTGTAGTTTTGATTTGCATTTCTCTGATAATGAATGACGTTGAGCATCTTTTCGTGTGTTTGTTAGCCATCTTTATGTCTTCTTTGGAGAAATGTCTGTTTAGTTCTTTGGCCCATTTTTTGATTGGGTCATTTATTTTTCTGGTATTGAGCTGCATGAGCTGCCTGTATATTTTTGAGATTAATTCTTTGTCAGTTGCTTCATTTACTATTACTTTCCCCCATTCTGAAGGCTGTCTTTTGACTTTGCTTATAGTTTTCTTTGTTGTACAAAGGCTTTTACAAGTGGTTGACCAGTTTTCCCTGCACCACTTGTTAAAGAGATTATCTTTTCTCCATTGTATATTCTTGCCTCCTTTGTCAAAGATAAGGTGTCCATAGGTGCATGGATTTATCTCTGGGCTTTCTATTTTGTTCCATTAATCTATATTTAGGTGTTTGTGCCAGTACCATACTGTTTTAATGACTGTAGCTTTATAGCATAGTCTGAAGTCAGACAGGTTGATTCCTTCAGTTCCTTTCTTTTTTCTCAAGATTGCTTTGGCTATTTAAGGTTTTTTGTGTTTCCATACAAATTGTGAAATTATTTGTTCTAGTTCTCTGAAAAATACCATTGGTAGCTTGATAGGCATTACAATGAATCTACAGATTGCTTTGGGTAGTATCCTCATCTTCACTACATTGATTCTTCCAATCCATGAATATGGTATATTTCTCCATCTATTTGTATCATCTTTGATTTCTTTCATCAGTATTTTATAGTTTGCTATATATAGGTCTTTTGTTGCTTTAGGTAGATTTATTCCTAAGTATTTTATTCTTTTCATTGCAATGGTGAATGGAATTGTTTCCTTAATTTCTCTTTCTGTTTGCTCATTGTTAGTGTATAGGAATGCAAGGAATTTCTGTGTGTTAATTTTATCTCCTGCAACTTTACTATATTCATCGATTAGCCCTAGTAATTTTCTGGTAGTGTCTTTAGGGTTTTCTGTGTTGAGGATCATGTCATCTGCAAACAGTAAGAGTTTTACTCCTTTTCCAATCTGGATTCCTTTTATTTCTTTTTCTTCTCTGATTGCTGTGGCTAAAACTTTGAAAACTGTGTTGAATAGTAGTGGTGAGAGTGGGTACCCTTGTCTTGTTTCTGACTTTAGGGGAAGTGCTTTCAATTTTTCACCATTGAGGATAATGTTTGCTGTGGGCTTATCATAAATGGCTTTTACTATGTTGAGGTATGTTCCTTCTATGCCTGATTTCTGAGGGTTTTTATGATAAATGGATGTTGATTTTTTTCAAAGGCTTTCTCTCTATCTATTAAGATAATCATATGGTTTTTATCTTTCAATTTTTTAATGTAGTGTATCACATTGATTGATTTGCAAATAGTGAAGAATCTTTGCATCCATGGAATAAAGCCCACTTGGTCATGGTATATGATGTTTTTAATATGTTGTTGGATTCTATTTGCTAGAATTTTGTTGAGGATTTTTGCATCTATATTCATCAGTGATAATGGCCTGTAGGTTTCTTTTTTTGTGGCATCTTTGTCTGGTTTTGGTATTAGGGTGATGGTGGCCTCTTAAAATGTTTGGCAGTTTACCTTCCTCTGCAATTTTCTGGAAGAGTTTGAGTAGGATAGGTGTTAGCTCTTCTCTAAAATTTTGGTAGAATTCACCTGTGAAGTCATCTGGTCCTGGGCTTTTGTTTGTTGGAAGATTTTTTTTTTTTTTTTTTTACAGTTTCTATGCTTGTGATGTGTCTGTTAAGATTTCCATTTCTTTCTGGTTAAGTTTTGGAAAGTTATACTTTTCTAAGAATTTGTCCATTTCTTTCAAGTTGTCCATTTTATTGGCATATAGTTGCTGATAGTAGTCTCTTTTGATCCTTTGTATTTCTGTGTTATCTGTTGTGATTTCTCCATTTTAATTTCTAATTTCATTGATTTGATTCTTCTCCCTTTTTTTATTCATAAGTCTGGCTAATGGTTTGCCTATTTTATTTATCTTTTCAGAGAACCAGCTTTTAGTTTTGTTTATTTTTGCTATAGTCTCCTTTGTTTCTTTTTCATTTATTTCTGCCCTAATTTTTATGATTTCTTTCCTTCTACTAAACCTGGAGCTCTTCATTTCTTCTTTTTCTAGCTGCTTTAGGTGTAAAGTTAGGTTTTTTATTTGTTTTTTCGCTTGTTTCTTTAGGTAAGCTTGTATTGCTATGAACCTTCCCCTTATCTCTGCTTTTACTGAATCCCACAGGTTTTGGGTTGCCTTGTTTTCATTTTCATTTGTTTCTATGCATATTTTGATTTCATTTTTGATTTCTTCTGTGATCTGTTGGTTATTCAGGAGTGTATTGTTTAGCCTCCCTATGTATATATATTTTTTTTTCATTTTATTTTTAAACTTTACAATATTGTATTAGTTTTGCCAAATATCAAAATGAATCCACCACAGGTATACCTGTGTTCCCCATCCTGAACCCTCCTTTTTCCCCCTGTAGTTGACATATAATTTTACCACATTGTGATCAGAAAATATCCTTGAAATGATTTCATTTTTCTTAAAATTTACCAAGGCTAGATTTATGGCCCAGGATGTAGTCCATCCTGGAGAATGTTCCGTGTGCACTTGAGAAAAAGGTAAAATTCATTTTTGGGGGGTGAAATGTCCTATAGGTACAATTAGGTCCAACTAGTCCATTGTATCATTTAAAGTTTGTGTGTCCTTGCTAATTTTCTGTTTAGTTGATCTATGCATAGGTGTGAGTGGGTTATTAAATTTTCCCACTATTATTGTGTTACTGTTAATTTCCCCTTTCACATTTGTTAGCATTTGCCTTACATATTGTGGTGCTCCTATGTTGGGTGCATATATATTTATAATTATTGCATCTTCTTGGATTGATCCTTGATCATTATGTAGTGTCCTTCTTTGTCTTTTTTCATGACCCTTTATTTCAAAGTCTATTTTATCTGATATAAGTATTGCTGCTCCTGCTTTGTTTTGGTCTCCATTTACTGTAAAATTTTCAGTCTGTATATGTCCCTTGTTTTGAGGTGGGTTTCTCCTGTAGACAGCATATATAGGGGTCTTTTTTTGAACCCGTTCAGTCAGTTTTTGTCTTTTGATTGGGCCATTCAACCCATTTACATTTAAGGTAATTATTGATAAGTATGATCCCATTGCCATTTACTTCGTTGTTTTGGGTTCGAGTTTATAAACCTTCTCTGTGTTTCCTGTCTAGAGAAGATTCTTTAACATTTATTGAAGAGTTGGTTTGTTGGTGTTGAATTCTCTCAGTTTTTGCCTGTCTGTAAATCTTTTGGTTTCTCCTTCATATTTAAATGAGATCCTTGCTGGGTATAGTAATCTGGGTTGTAGGTTTTTCTCTTTCATCACTTTAAGTATGTTTTGCCATTCCCTTCTGACCTGAAGAGTTTCTATTGAAAGATCAGCTGTTATCCTATGGGAATTCCCTTGTATGTTATTTGTTGTTTTTTTCCTTTTTGCTTTTAATATTTGCTTTTTTTGTTTGATCTTCATTAATTTGATTAATATGTGTCTTGGGATGTTTTGCCTTGGCTTTATCCTGTTTGGGACTCTGGGTTTTTTGGACTTGGGTGGCTATTTCCTTCCCCATTTTAGGGAAGTTTTCAACTATTATCTCTTCAAGATTTTCTCATGACCTTTCTTTTTGTCTTCTTCTGGAACTCCTATGATTTGAATGTTGAGGCATTTAACAATGTCCCAGAGGTCTCTGAAGTTGTCCTCATTTAATTCTTTTTTTTTTTTTTTTAATCTCTGCTTCATTCATTTCCACCATACTGTCTTCCACCTCACTTATCCTATCTTCTGCCTCAGTTATTATACTGTTGGTTCCCTCCAGAGTGCTTTTGATCTTAGCTATTGCATTATTCATTATTGATTGACTCTTTTTTATTTCTTCTAGGTCCTTGTTAAACACTTCTTGCATCTTCTCAATCCTTGTCTCTAGTCTATTTATCTGTAACTCCATTTTGTTTTCAAGATTTTGGGTCATCTTTACTATCATTATTCTGAATTCTTTTTCAGGTGGACTCCCTACCTCCTCCTCTTTTGTTTGGTGTGGTGGACATTTATCATGTTCCTTTACCTGCTGAATATTTCTCTGCCTTTTCAATTTGTTTAGATTGCTATGTTTGCGGTGGTCTTTCTGTAGGATGGAAGTTTGTGGTTCCTCTTTTTGTGGAGGTTGCTCCTTGTGGGTAGGGTTGAACTCGTGGTTTGTCAAGGTTTCATGGTTATGGAAGCTTGTATCTGTGTTCTGGTGGGTAGAGCTGGATCTCTTCTCTCTGGAGTGCAATGAAGTGTCTGGTAGTGAGTTTTGAGGTGTTTGTGTTTGGTGTGACTTTGGGAAGCCTGTATTTTAATGTTCAGGGTTGTATTCCTGTGTTGCTGGAGAAATAGTGTGGTATGTCTTGATCTGGAACTTGTTGGCTCTTGGGTGGAGCTTAGTTTCTGTGTAGGTATGGGAGCTTTTGGATGAGTTCTTGTCGATTAGTGTTCCCTGGAGTCAGGAGTTTTCTGGTGTTCTCAAGTTTTGGATTTAAGTCTCCTGCCTCTGGCTTTCAGTCTTATTCTTACAGTAGCCTCAAGACTTCTCCATCCAGCACAGATGATAAAACATCTAGGTTAATGGTGGAAAGATTCTCCACAGTGAGGAACACCCAGAGAGGTTCACATAGTTACAGGGAGAATAGAAGAGGGAGGAGGGAGACAGAGGTGACCAGGAAGAGAAGAGGGAGAATCAAAAAGGGAGAGAGCAAACTAGCTAGTAATCAATTCCCTATGTGCTCCGCACAGTCTAGAACACCCAGAGAGGTTCACAGAGTTACATAGAGAAGAGAAGATGGAGGAGGGAAATAGAGGTTACCAGGAGGAAAAGAGGGGGAGTCAAAAGGGGAGAGAGCAATCAAGCCAGTAATCACACCCCTAAGTAAAAATGGGTACTGAAGATCAGATTCTTAAAGGTACAAAATTGATAACTAATACCAAAAAGCAAAGAGTCAAAATCTAGGGTAGAGGTTAGACTCTCAAAACTACAATATTAAAATTACAAAGCAAAATCAATCACAAAAATTATAAAAAATATATATATGAAATTTGCTTAAAAATAGGCTCTTTTTTGCAAGGTAATAGTAGGTTATAAAAATGAAAATTAAAGGAGTAATAAAGAACTTAAAAATTAAAAAAATTAAAAATGATAATAGTAAAAATATATCTAGGAATTTCTCTGGAGCTGTTGAGGGCAGTGTGGGGTCAGTTCAGTTTCAGATAGTTCTTTGTTCCAGTTTCTACTTATTCTCAAGGTCTAAAGTCCCCTTCCAATGCTTAGTCAATGCCAACTACAGAGTTTTAATCTGTTGCACCTGTCACTTCCAGAACGGTTCCTCTTCTTTGTTTATTTTGGCTTCCTCTGTTTGCAAGTCTCTTCAGTGTATAATTTCTGCCCTGACAGAAGGGGGCAAAGGTGGTCACTTATTTAGGCTCACCTGTTCAGTTTTGCTGTGGGGTGGGAGGAATACTGCAAACAAATATTACTGGCATGTATGGGGAGTGCTTACAGTGTATGGACCACACTGGGTTTGCCCCAGCTCATGCAGTGTGTGCTTTCCCAGTCTACACTGCTCAGGCTCCAGGTTGCTCTGCAGGGGGAATTGTCCAAAGTGGGCCCTGTGTTTTGTGCACCTCCCAGATCTAAGCGGCCTAAGTTCAAGTTCTCGGGCACTCAATAAAGACACAGATTGGTTGGGCGTGCGTTTTGTGCCCTTCCCAGATCTGAGCAGCTCAGGCAACCATGTGGCAAGCATGCTGTCCCAGGTGGGCTGTGCATCTTAATCACCTCCCTGATCCCAGCCGCATGGTTTCCCAGGAGCACTGTGAGAGCACCGTCTCAGATGTGCTGCATGACTCCTCTGGGGAGTAGATTTCTGGCTGTGACTCTCCTGGAAGATGTCAACCATGAAGGATCCCAGGAGGACTTGGTTAGTAACTGGGAGCCTGCTCACAGTTTGGTAGAGGATACCATCTCTGGGGCCAAGATTGCCCCTTGCCTTCTGGCTCTGGCTATAGCCTGTCTGCCTCTCTGCTTCCAGCATGGAATGGGCTGGTCCACAGCTGGCTTGCTCTCCTTTGGTGTTTGCTCAATCCTTTGTTCTGTGAGTGAGCCAGGCTATGCCTTAGGTTAGAGCTTTTCAAGGGAAAGTTCTCTCTCTCTCTCTTTTTTTCCCCCCCTCTCTCTGGCTATCTCAGTTTGGGTTGCCATCTCACATTAGCTCCCTCAGATTGTCCTTGGGGCATTCAGGCCCGGTCCTTACCCTGAGCAAGCAACCCACACCTCCCTGTCTGGCCCTCACTTGTTGGTGGCAGATGTGAGCATCTGTGCTACTTTTCTACTGGGAGCTGCAGTTAGGCAAGTATTCATTTTGTTTGTTTTTTTTCCTCCCAGTTATGTTGCCCTCTGTGATTCCAAAACTCCCCAGAGACCTGCCAGTGAGAGGGTTTCCTGCTGTTTGGAAACGACTCCCTCCCCGGGACGGGTCTCTGTCCCTAACTCTTTTGTCTCTCTTTTTGTATTTTATATTTTGTCCTACTTCCTTTCAAAGAGAATGGGCTGCCTTTCTGGGTGCCTGGTGTCCTCCACCAGGATTCAGAAATTGTTTTGTGGAAGTTGCTCAGCATTCAAATGATCTTTTGATTAACCTGTTGGGGGGAACGTGGTCTCCCTGTCTTATTCCTCTGTCATGTTAGGACTGCCCCTGAACTCTAATAGGCATACAAAACTTAATAGTTATTCAGGAAGCCAGGACAGTGAACATTCTACAGTATTTTAGTGTATCATAAGAAAACATGATCATCTAGGTCACCAGAGAAAAGAAGAGAGCTCATGTGTTATGCATTGAATCTCAAAAGATTTGATCTGATAATGGGAAGTATTATTTTCAATTACAGTCTTTCAGCAGAACTGTGGTTAATCATATGGCCCCACCTAAAGAAGTCTGGTAAAACTGGGGAAACAGGCATATTTGGGTGATCAGTGAATGTCACAGCTACCTTATCTACATCCTGGTGAGTCTACATGCTGGTTTTATGTCTCTATCCATGGGGTTCAGCTCTTTGTGAGCTCTCCTCTGGTACTTGTAGCTGCATTATAATGTCTTCACGTGGATATGTTTTAATGATCCCAAACTTCATACAGTTAAAAAGAAACCTTGATGCCCCATCCCACCTGAACACTCCTCTTCTAGTCTTCACCATCCCAGTCAGTTGTACTTTTACTTGAGCCACCAATCTATGAGTTAGCTTTGTTTATTAATGTGTTTCCTTCACTTTTTAATTCAACAGTTAACTTGACTGCTTGACTGTACTTCTAAAATCTATACCTACTTCATTAATTTCTATTAATGATATTTTCACCCTACACTAAGCCACCATTAGCTTATCACCAGACATCTGCAGGAATTTTCTAACACTTCATCTTATTTCTACTCTTAGTTTTCCAGAATTGATACTTTTCATAACAGACATTATCACTATCATAAAAATAAAAGTGTTGACTTCTGTTTAAATTTATATACAGTCATCTTCCATAATGCCAGTGACCAAGAATCTGACTTATTGCTAATTTTTGGTCACAGATATTAATTTTATAATACAAACCATTTATATAGCATTTATTTATATAAAATATTTATATAAAAACATAAAGTTTATATAAAAGCTTAAAGGGAAAACAGACATACTATAACTTTTTTTGCAAACTAGACCATCTTCTGCTGACATAAATTCTGAAGATTTTAAAATGTCAAATTGTTCACTTGTTCATTCAATGCAGAAGTATATTTTGAAGGCCAACTTATCTGGATATTTGATTAAATTCTGCCAGTTACAAAGAAGGGTAGAGCAAAAAATAGAAGCATGCCCAATTTACCATACATTTTACAGATATTAAATTACTATATATATCATATTCTTTGGCAGCAGAGAATGCCTAAATGCTATTTGGGGACTGAGTGTAAGGTAGTGGGATGTTGAAGAAGCTTTCTCAGAGCTAATGACATTTGGAATATACAAAGTTGGTAAAGGGCTTTCTAAAATTATACATGTTAAATATTGAGGTTCATTGTATATCAATTGAACCTCAAATAAAACTACTAAAAATATGATTAATAGTAATATAAGAATTCAAAGTCTTACTCCATGGTTTTACTGGAAGATTTTTTATGTAAGAAGAAAACAGTATTACAGGAGAGTGACTAAGAGAAAAAACAAGAATGCTCTTTGTAAAAGTCCGATCAACTAAAATTCTACATGAGAATTATTTTTCTCCTAAGAACAATAAAGCATAGATAAATGCCATGGAAACCAGCATAACAGAAAGCATGAAATATTTATGTGTTAATACAAAAATGTTGAACCTCAAAGCTTCCTCTTTGACAAACATGAAGCTGAAACATACTTTACATAAACTGTATTATAATGGTATTCCTTGATGAAGTAGTCTACTTTTGTGCACATATAATTTTTCCAGTCATATTGCTATGATTATATTTTATATAATACTGCTATTGACTAAATATATCTGCTATCAGTCAGTCTGTTCAGTTACTCAATCATGTCCGACTCTTTGTGACCCCATGGACTGCAGCACATCAGGCCTTCCTGTCCATCACCAACTCCCAGAGTTTACTCAAACTCATGTCCATTGAGTCGGTGATGCCTTCCAACCTTCTCATCCTCTTTCATCCCCCATCTTCTCCCACCTTCAATCTTTCCCAGCATCAGGGTCTTTTCAAATGAGTCAGTTCTTCACATCAGGCGGCCAAAGTATTGAGGTCTCAGCTTCAGCATCAGTCCTTCCAATGAACATTCAGGACTGATTTCTTTATGATGGACTGGTTGGATCTCCTTGCAATTCAAGGGACTCTCAAGAGTCTTCTCCAACACCACAGTTCAAAAGCATCAATTCTTCAGTGCTCAGCTTTCTTTATAGTCCAACTCTCATATTCATTCATGACTACTGAAAAAAATAATAGCTTTGACTAGGCAGACTTTTGTTGGCAAGGTAATGTCTCTGTTTTTTAATATACTGTCTAGGTTGGTCATAACGTTCTTTCAAAGGAGCAAGTGTCTTTTAATTTCATGGCTGCAGTCACCATCTGCAGTGATTTTGGAGCCCCAAAAATAGAGTCTCTCACTGTTTCCATTGTGTCTCCATCTACTTGCCATGAAGTGATGGGGCCAGATGCCATGATCTTACTTTTCTGAATGTTGAGTTTTAAGCCAATTTTTTTCACTCTCCTCTTTCACCTTTATCAAGAAGCTCTTTAGTTCCTCTTAGCTTTCTGCCATAAGGGTGGTGTCATCTCTTATTTGATGGTATTGATATTTCTCCTCACAATCCTGATTCCAGCTTGTGTTTCATCCAGCCCAGCATTTCTCATGATATACTCTGCATATAAGTTAAATAAGCAGGGTGACAATCTATTGCTTTGATGTACTCCTTTTCCTTTTTGGAACCAGTCTGCTGTTCCATGTCTATTTCTAACTGTTGTTTCCTGAATTCCATATAGATTTCTCAGGAGACAGGTCAGGTGGACTGGTATTCCCATCTCTTTCAGAATTTTCCACAGTTTATTGGCTTAAAGCTCAACATTCAGAAAACTAAGATCATCGCATCTGGTCCCATCACTTCATGTGAAATATATGGGAAAACAGTGGAAACAGTGTCAGACTTTATTTTTGGGGGCTCCAAAATCACTGCAGATGGTGACTGCAGCCATGAAGTTAAAAGGCACTTACTTCTTGGAAGGAAAGTTATGACCAACCTAGATAGCATATTCAAAAGCAGAGACATTACTTTGCCAACAAAGGTCCTTCTAGTCAAGGCTATGGTTTTTCCAGTGGTCATGTATGGATGTGAGAGTTGGACTATGAAGAAAGCTGAGCACCGAAGAATTGATGCTTTTGAACTGTGGTGTTGGAGAAGACTCTTGAGAGTCTCTTGGACTGCAAGGAGATCCAACCAGTCCATTCTAAAGGCTATCGGTCCTGGGTGTACTTTGGAAGGAATGACGCTGAAGCTGAAACTCCAGTACTTTGGCCACCTCATGCGAATAGTTGACTCATTGGAAAATTCTGATGCTGGGGGCAATTGGGGGCAGGAGGAGAAGGGGACGACAGAGGATGAGATGGCTGGATGGCATCACCAACTTGATGGACGTGAGTTTGAGTGAACTCCGGGAGTTGGTGATGGACAGGTAGGCCTGGCGAGCTGCAATTCATGGGGTCGCAAAGAGTCAGACACAACTGAGCGACTGAACTGTACTGAACTGATATATGTAATGTTGTACATATAGCAATCTTGTATAATACATCTTTAGAACTTAATCATATGCTTAAGAGCTTAATCATACAGTATCTATCTTTTTGTGACTGGCTTATTTCACTTAACATGATGTTCTCAAGGTTCATCCATGTTGTTGCATATTGCAGAATTTCATTCTTTTTTAAGATTGAAAAGTATTTCATTGTATGTCTATATCACATTTTCCGGATACATTTGTTAATGGACATGAACAGGCAGGAGGAGCAGGGGATGACAGAGGATGAGATGGTTGGATGGCATCACCAACTCAATGGACATGAGTTTGGGTAGACTCCAGGAGTTGGTGATGGACAGGGAGGCCTGGCCTGCTGCGGTCCATGGGGTCACAGAGAGTCAGACACAACTGAGTGACTGAACTGAACTGAACTGATCATATCTAAATTAATTGTAATTGGTGCCTACGTGTTTACAAACAAAGTTGCAATCCTTATTGTTTCTAACTCATTCTGTCTTGCTTACTAAGGAAACAATATGAGAAATCAGAACCTAAAACTGTGTGTGTGTGTGTGTGAGGAGAGGCAGCAAGAGGACGGTTGTAAATATGTCTGCCTGGATGTAGAAACAAATGATCCGCTTAAGATTCCTGATTACTGACAGATAGTCATGACAAGTAACAATCAATATTTCCATGGATTATTATCCAAGTCACATTTATGTAGCCTATTTAAAGAAGGTCAATTGTCTCAATGGAAGGATTGGCATATATGAGCACTGACTAAACCTAATTCTCTGGTGTGTGCTGTAAAGCACAAAGTACCTGAGAAAAATCTTTTCTTTTAAAAGGCTGCTCATAAAACACTTTCATGAACTAAAGCAGAAAAATATATAACTTCTCAGAACTGCATAATTTCTTATCCTTCATCCAGTTTTATTACAATTAATTTTTGTCCTTCCTGTTTCACTACTACATTTAAAGTTTCTCCAGGTCAGGGTCATATTTTGCCATTTTCAAGTTCTAGATCCTAGCCTGATTATGACAATGCTAGGCTTTTCAGTAAATGCTTACTGAATTAATCACTAAGTTACATTAAATGTATAAAATTACATTAGAAAATAAAATTATAAAGATAAAATTAATAAATTGTTTTTCTTTTGATTTTCCATTAAAGAACTCTGGACTAATAATAGAAAAAATAATAAGCAAATTATTTATTGCTTGCTTGCTTTAATGTCAGTGTTAAGGCTTAAGTCATCATTTACATTTATAATAAAATAAATTCAGAATTATCAAAATGTCAAAATATACTGACCTGTGAGAGAAGTAACAGAAACTTGTTTCTTACTTGTAATGGTTGTTGTTTAGTTGTTAAGTGAGATCCAGCTCTTTGTGACACCATGAACTGCAGCATGCCAGGCTTCCCTGCCCTTCACTATCACTCAGAGTTTGCTCAAACTCATGTTCATTGAGTTGGTGATGCCACCCAAACATCTCATTCTCTGTTGCTCCCTTCTCCTCTTGCCCTCAATCTTTCTCAGCATCATGGTCTTTCCCAAAAAGTCAGCTCTTCACATCAGGTGACCAAAGTATTGGAGCTTCAGCTTCAGCACCACTCCTTCCAATGAATATTCAGGGTTGATTTCCTTTAGGATTGAATAGTTTAATCTCCCTGCAGTACAAGGGATTTTAAAGAGTCTTCTCTAGCACCACATTCAAAAGCATCAATTATTTGACTCTCATCCTTCTTTATGGTCCAACTCTCACATACATACAAGACTACTGGAAAAAACATAGCTTTGACTAGATGGTCCTTTGTCCACAAAGTGATGTCTCTGATTTGTAATACACTCTCTAGGTTTGTCATGGCTTTCCTTTCAAGGAGCAAGTGTCTTTTAATTTTGTGGCTGCAGTTACTGTCCACAATGATCTTGGAGCCCAAGAAAATAAAGTCTGTCACTGTTTCCACTTTTCCCCTATTTATTTGCCATGAAGTTATGGGACCAGATGACCTGATCTTAATTTTCTGAATGCTGAGTTTTAAGTCAGCTTTTTCACCCTCATCAAGAGGCTGTTTAGTTCCTCTTCACTCTATGCCATGAGAGTGGTATCTGTATATCTGAGGTCGGTGGTATTTCCCCTGGTAATCTTGATTCCAGCTTGTGAGTCATCCAGTCCAGCATCTTTCATTATATACTCTGCATATAAGAAAAAATGCAGCAGGATAGAACTTTACAAAGCTCATCTTAATTATGGAATATTTTATTCTTTGAAATACTTTAGAGTTTTATTTTCTATACACAGAACTTTGCTACTCTGTACTATTCACAGAAAAAAGTTGTAAAAATATTTTTTTGTTGTTGGGTGCATCTATGAATTTATAACTATATGGAGGTGTGAGTTTTCAGTAAAAGTTGTTTATCTGTTAATTTAACCATAACTGTTTTCAAAGAAGTTTAAAACTGTAAAATACAAAAGAGGAGTAATATAAATAATTACATATAGATATGAGTTAGACTATAAAGAAGGCTAAACACCTAAGAATTGATGCTTTCCAATTGTGGTGCTGGAGAAGACTCTTAAGAGTCCCTTAGACTGTAAGGGGATCAAGCCAGTCAATCCTAAAGGAAATAAGTCTTGAATATTCATTGGAAGGACTGATGCTGAAGCTGAAGCTCCAATACTTTGGCCACCTATTGTGAAGAGCTGACTCATTGGAAAAGACCCTGGTGGTGGGAAAGATTGAGGGCATGAGGAATGGGGCAACGGAGGATGAGACATTTGGATGGCATCACCAACTCAATGAACAAGAGTTTGAGCAAACTCCAGGAGATATTGAAGGACAGGTCACAAAGATAGTCTGACTGTGACCCATGAGCTGCAACTGCAGTTCATTGGGTTGCAAAGAGTCAGACAATAAAACAACAGTATTATAAATTAGAAGCAAGAATGAATTTAAAAAGCAAACTTGATTTATAAAATATATTCAAGAATGAGATAGAAGTTCCATGTTATAAAATATTTTTTAATAAATGGCCTGCAAAGTTTCTCTACATTTTCAGGCAGCCAATGATAAAGAAAGCTTATTTTTAATAGAAAAAAAAAAGCAAAACATTTCAAAGCCAATTAATTCTTTCTTAATATCTTGCTGCTGCTAAGTTGCTTCAGTCGTGTCTGACTCTGTGCAACCCCATAGACGGCAGCCCACCAGGCTCCGCTGTCCCTGGGATTCTCCAGGCAAGAACACTGGAGTGGATTGCCATTTCCTTCTCCAATGCATGAAAGTGAAAAGTGAAAGTGAAGTCGCTCACTCGTGTCTGACTCTTAGTGACCCAATGGACTGCAGCCTACCAGGCTCTTTGGCCCGTGGGATTTGCCAGGCAAGAGTACTGGAGTGGGGTGCCATTGCCTTCTCTGTTAATATCTTAAGCAACTGCATTTTTTAATCTATTCTTATTACTCATTGAAATTCACCATATGTATAAAGCTTACAACATATTTTAGTAGACATTTGTCTTCAGTCATAAAATACAATTCTCAAAGCTTTAGAGAAATCTATCAAACCAAAAATGTCCTAATTTGCCATTGGAATGGAAACAGAAAAATCCACAAAGGCAAACTAAACTATTGACAGTCAGTAGTTTAAATCATCAAGAGATCATGGGCAACTCTAATGTGCATTGGCAACCAATATTAAACTAATTAAAATAACCTCATTTTAAAAAAATTTATTTTATCTATTGAATGTTGTTAATAGTCTCACTTCTAAAATATTCATATAAAGGTTATACCAGTTAAAGTCAAGGAAAGAAAAAAGAAAACATTAATTAGTTTAAATAAGAAGTCATCTAATACAAGGAGTTATGTGCTTAAAATATCGGGAGGTGGATTTTTAAACTGAGCATTCAGGAATGACACTGAGAGCAAAATGAACTGACTCACCAAAGTTATATTAGATTTGTTATGAGCTAATAAATAGCTGCTGAGGTTACTGCTACAGAAAGCTATGCTGAAATCAGGAAAGCACTACAATAATTACAGTCATGATCTAGGGATTTAGATGTCAGTTCAAGAACCTGTCACCATTTTGTTGTTTTTGCAACACTCTAGAAGCTGAAGAATGGACAATGGAAATCCCTTGAAGAATACTTCATATTTCTACTATTATGTCTATCAACAACAACAACAAAAAATAGCGGATAAAAAATTAGACTCTACATAACTTCTTTAAAAATCTTAAAATGTGGCAGCCTATTGGTGAAACCAACTTGCACTCAGAATTGTACCTTTAATGAAGCTTGGGGAATGTTGGGTTTAGCTACTTAAGACTGTCTACTTCTCACTTTGATGCTGGAAAGAGTGAAGATGGAGTGATGTATCCAAAGATGTACTCTTCTCCCCTATGGGTGATGATTAATAAGTTAAAATAAATGATCGGATAGTCCAGGCTCTTGAGTAAATGATTGCTCAGACTTGCTGTTCAAAAATCCAGTTCAAATACTAAATATGTTTATTCCAATAAAGTTCTTAGTCCAATTTTATTGACCTTTATTGAATGCCTAGACTAACTTGGCTAGGAACTCAAAAATAAATGTGCCTCAGCTATAAATTTGCTAAAGATCTAACATAGAATGTTATCACTTGAATTAAAGTTTAGGCTGGAGTGCTGACAGATCTACGTGGGGTTTGAGCTTTGTTGTTGAACTTTTGTAGGATGTCGGTATGTGTCAGTATGATTGTGTTCATGTTTTGCTCTTGCAGTATTTTTCCTGCCTCATTAACCTCCCATTTATGATTGTAACTTTATCTTTTAAGATCTTTATCTTTTCTATCTCTGTCTAATACAAAATGTATTATGGTGGGAAGATAGTTGAATCTTTATCTAGAAAACTGAGTTTAAAATCTCAACTCCAGCAGTTATTAGCAGTATGAGAGTGCTCAAGAGTTTACTGTGGCTGAATTTCCTCATTTGTAAATCATAAAATAAACTTTTTAACTCGGTGTTAAAAAATCTGCCTGCCAATGCAGGAGATGCAAGAGATGCAGTTTGATCCCTGGGTCAGGAAGATCCACTGAAGGAGGAAATGCATCCCACTCCAGTATTCTTGCGTAGAAAATTCCATGGACAGAGGAGCCTGGTGGGCTACAGTCCATAGGTGTTCACAAAGAATCAGGCATGACTGAGGGATTGAACACTGAGCACGTAGAACATGAACCTGCTCAATATCTATAATATAATTTCAAAAGACAGCAGCCCTCAGTGATTCTAAAGCCATTTCCCACACTTTGTGGACCTTCTATTTCTACATTAAGGCCACAAGTTTGTGGGTGAAATACAGCTCTTACACTATGCAAGTTTCTGATGAGAGGTCTCAGATGTGGTGGGATGGGAGTTAAGGAGAATCCCTCACACTATATCACAGCCAGTCATCTGTGTGGACAGAATTGGCTTTATGAAGTAGCATCAGATTGAAAAATAATACCATAAAGATATGTCAAATTTATGCAAACAGAAAAAAAGAAAGAAGGATGGGAAGCAGATGAAAGAAGCAGAAAAGGAAAACAAAGAGGAAGAACTGTATTTGGGGGAATAACCAAGATATGAGGGAAAATCTTCCGTACTATAGAATATTTTAATAAAAACACACTCACAGTAGTAGGTGACACTTGTGGTAAATAATCTGGCTGCCAAGGCAGGAGGCTTAAGAGACACAGGTTCAATACCTGGGTCAAGAAGTTTCCCTGAAGAAGGAAATGACAACCTACTACATTATTCTTGCCTGGAGAATCCCATGGACAGAGAGGCAGGCTATGATTCATATGGTCTCACAGAGTTAAACATATTGAAATGACTTAGCATGGCACAGCACACATACTATAAATAAAAGCTTGATGTCAGGCGATAAAACAAAAACATAAGAAAAAAATGATTTGCTTAATAGGAATATCCATAAGTGGTATATGTGTAATTCAGCCAGTATCATTTCAGTTCAGTCGCTCAGTCCTGTCCGACTCTTTGCGACTCCATGAACTGGAGCACGCCAGGCCTCCCTGTCCATCACCAACTCCCAGAGTCCACCCAAACCCATATCCATCGAGTTGGTGATGCTATCCAACCATCTCATCCTCTGTCATCCCCTTCTCCTGCCCTCAATCTTTCCCAGCATCAGGGTCTTTTCAAATGAGTCAGCTCTTCGCATCAGGTGGCCAAAGTATTGGAGTTTCAGCTTCAACATCAGTCCTTCCAATGAACACCCAGGACTGATTTCCTTTAGGATGGACTGGTTGGATCTCCTTGCAGTCCAAGGAACTCTCAAGGGTCTTCTCCAACACCACAGTTCAAAAGCATTAATTCTTCGGTACTCAGCTTTCTTTATAATCCAACTCTCACATCCATACATGACCACTGGAAAAATCATAGCCTTGACGAGACAGACCTTTGATGCAAAGTAATGTCTCTGCTTTTCAATATCCTGTCTAGGTTGATCATAACCTTCCTTCCAAGGAGTAAGCGTCTTTTAATTTCATGGATGCAGTCACCATGTGCAGTGATTTTGGAGACCAGAAAAATAAAGTCAGCCACTGTTTCCACTGTTTCCCCATCTGTTTGCCATGAAGTGATGGGACCAGATGCCATGATCTTAGTTTTCTGAATGTTGAGCTTTAAGCCAACTTTTTCACTCTCTTCTTTCACTTTCATCAAGAGGCTCTTTAGTTCTTCTTCACTTTCTGCCATAAGGGTGGTGTCATCTGCATGAGGTTATTGATATTTCTCCTGGCAATCTTGATTCCAGCTTGTGCTGCTTCCAGCCCAGCATTTCTCATGATGTACTCTGCATATAAGTTATATAAGCAGGGTGACAATATACAGCCTTGACATACTCCTTTTCCTATTTGGAACCAGTCTGTTGTTCCATGTCCAGTTCTAACTGTTGCTTCCTGACCTGCATACAGGTTTCTCAAGCCAGTCAGCCAGTATAGATAGTAGTAAATCAATTGATTAACTATAAACAACAAGAGCCGTAAGGTTGTATTGATTTGATTTTTTTAAATATGAATTTATTTTATTTGGAGGCTAATTACTTTATAATATTGTATTGGTTTTGCCATACATCAACATGAATCTGCCATAGGTGTACACGTGTTCCCCATCTTGAACCCCCCTCCCACCTCCCTCCCCGTACCATCCCTCTGGGTCATCCCAGTGCACCAGCCCCAAGCTTCCTGTATCCTGCATCGAACCTGGACTGGCGATTCATTTCATATATGATATTATACATGTTTCAATGCCATTCTCCCAAATCATCCCACCCTCGCCCTGTCCCACAGAGTCCATAAGACTGTTTATACATCTGTGTCTCTTTTGCTGTTTCGCATACAGGGTTATCATTACCATGTTTCTAAATTCCATATATATGTGTTAGTACACTGTATTGGTGTTTTTCTTTCTGGCTTACTTCACTCTGTATAATAGGCTCCAGTTTCATCCACCTCATTAGAACTGATTCAATTGTATTCTTTTTAATGGCTGAGTAATACTCCATTGTGTATATGTACCACAGCTTTCTTATCCATTCATCTGCTGATGGACATCTAGGTTGCTTCCATGTCCTGGCTATTATAAACAGTGCTGCGATGAACATTGGGGTACATGTGTCTCTTTCAATTCTCATTTCATTGGTGTGTATGCCCAGCAGTGGGATTGCTGGGTCATATGCCAGTTCTATTTCCAGTTTTTTAAGGAATCTCCACACTGTTCTCCATAGTGGCTGTACTAGTTTGCATTCCCACCAACAGTGTAAGAGGATTCCCTTTTCTCCACACCCTCTCCAGCATTTATTGCTTGTAGACTTTTGGATCGCAGCCATTCTGACTGGCGTGAAATGGTACCTCATAGTGGTTTTGATTTGCATTTCTCTGATAATGAGTGATGTTGAGCATCTTTTCATGTGTTTGTTAGCCATCTGTATGTCTTCTTTGGAGAAATGTCTATTTAGTTCTTTGACCCATTTTTTGATTGGGTCATTTATTTTTCTGGAGTTGAGCTGTAGGAGTTGCTTGTATATTTTTGAGATTAGTTGTTTGTCAGTTGCTTCATTTGCTATTATTTTCTCCCATTCTGAAGGCTGTCTTTTCACCTTGCTTATAGTTTCCTTTGTTGTGCAGAAGCTTTTAAGTTTAATTAGGTCTCATTTGTTTATTTTTGCTTTTATTTCCAATATTCTGGGAAATGGGTCATAGAGGATCCTGCATGATTTACATCAGAGAGTGTTTTGTCTATGTTCTCCTCTAGGAGTTTTATAGTTTCCGGTCTTACATTTAGATCTTTAATCCATTTTGAGTTTATTTTTGTGTATGGTGTTAGAAAGTATTCTAGTTTCATTCTTTTTTTTTTTAATTTTATTTTATTTTTAAACTTTACATAATTGTATTAGTTTTGCCAAATATCAAAATGAATCCACCACAGGTATACATGTGTTCCCCATCCTGAACCCTCCTCCCTCCTCCCTCCGCATACCATCCCTCTGGGTCATCCCAGTGCACTAGCCCCAAGCATCCAGTATCTTTTAGAAGTGATTTTTTTAACTAAAGGACTGGATCATTTAAAAATACTATAAAACTATTAATCAAATAATTTAAGTAATTAAATACCTGCACTATTAATTTAATTAATTTAAAAGATATTTTTATTCTTTTCAAGAATTTAAATATTTTAATATACATGACACTTAGATGAACTTATAGCACAGAACAGGCTGTGTAGCCAACCTACTTACTAATATATTTAATGCATAAAGACTAGCATTTAGTGTATAACAAACCATTAATAAATATTAGCCATATTATTTTTATTATATCCACTTGCTTCTAAAGTCTACTATACATCACTCATTGAAATGACTGATGGTGAAGCTGAAGCTCCAATATTTTTGGCCACCTGATGTGAAGAGCTGACTCACTGAAAAAGACCCTGATGCTGGGAAAAATTGAAGGCAGGAGGAGAAGTGTACAATAGAGGATGAGATGGTTGGATGGCATCACCAACTCAATGGACATGAGTTTGAGCAAACTCCAGGAGATGGTGAAGATCAGTGAAGCGTGTAGTGCTTCAGTCAGACATGAGTCAGTCAGCAAAGAGTCAGACATGGCTGAACAATTGAACAATAAGCAACAGTAATGATATCAGCATTATTGATGCAGTTGACTGGTAATTATGTATAAATTCAGGCTATATTTATCTTTCATCCAAATATATGATTAATCAATTCAAGTATTAACCAAAATACTTTTTGCAGTTTTAAATTACTTAAGTGAAGTGAAAGTGAAGTCGTTCAGTCGTGTCCTACTCTTTGTGACCCCGTGGACTGTAGCCCATCAGGCTTCTCCGTCCATAGGATTCTCCGGGCAAGAATACTGGAGTGGGTTGCCATTTCCTTCTCCAGGGAATCTTCCCAATCCAGGGATGGATTCTCCCACATTGCAGACAGACGCTTTAACCTCTGAGCCAAACCTGTATTATACTCATTCATAATCCATTCTAAAAGTGCTAGTCCTCCAAAGAAGGCATACAGATCCCAACTAAAAGACGAAAAGATGCTCAACATCACTAATTATTAGAGAAATGTAAATAAAACTACAGTGAGTTGTCATTTCACACCAGTCAGAATGGCCATCATCACAAAATCTACAAATAACAAATGCTGGACAGGGTGTGGAGAAGAGGTGCCCTCTAGCACTGCTGGTGGGCGTGTAAATTGATACAGCCAATATGGACAACAGAATGGAGATGCCTCAAAAATCTAAAGCTAAAAATACCTTGTGACTCAGTAAACCCACTACTAGGCATATACCCTGAGAAAACTAATTCAAAAAGGGACATGCACCCTAATTTCACTGCAGTGCTATATACAACAACCAGGATAGGGAAACAACTTAAAGGTCCATCAAAAGAGGAATGGATAAAGAAGATGAGGTACAATGGAATATTGTTCAGCCATAAAACAGAATGAAATTGGGCCATTTGCAGACATGCATGGACCCAGAGACTATCATACAGAGTGAAATATCAGAAAGAGAAAAACAAATATATATGAATGCATATATTTGAAAGTGAAAAAAATTGGTGTAGATGATCATATCTACAAAACAGAAATAGAAACACAGATGTAGAGAAAAAATATATGGATACCAAGGGAAAAAGTGGGAGTGCAATGAACTGGAAGATTGAGATTGACATATATACACAACTGATACTATGCATAAAATAGATAACTAATTACTGAGTGCTCTGTGGTGACCTAAATGGTAAGGAAATCCAAAAAAGCGTGGCTTATATGTATATGTTTAGCTGATTCACTTTGCTGTACAATAGAAACTAACACAACATCGTAAAGCAACTATATTCCAATAAAATATTTTTAAAAGTGAGTGACAAAACATTGAAATGAAAAGGAAGAAACATAATTCTGAAGGAAAAGAAAGAGAGGGAGGTAGAAAGAAAAGGTAATTTAAAAAATATTTTAGACATATTAAATTTTACCCCATTCCAAAAGCCAGAACAATAAGATTTCTTTTTCTGGATGATAAAAAGACTTGTAAAATTATCATATGTAGACACTATACACTTTCTGATATTTACACTTTATGTCTGATTTCTGCTAGTTTGAAGTGGCTATCTTTATTCTTGTTCTTTTACCATTGGTAACCAAGCAATTTACTGAATTCATTGAAAGGACAATATCCAATCTTAATGCAAGGAATGTGGAAGAATTAAGGAAGAGAGTTGAATAGGCAAAGACTCACTGTAGCAGAGATTTTTATTTTAAAATCCATTCTAAATTTTATTTTTTTTTTTTTTTCCAACACAATATTGTAAAGTAAAAAAAAAAAAAAAAAGAATGACTAACTGGAGCAGAAGATTTAACCATTGCAACATCACTGATACCACCACCAGTAACAATTCCTCCTCAAAGGAACTTAGCCCTTTACTCTTTAACTTAGAGTTAAGAGCTGGAGTAAGGTCAGGCAAATCTATGGGACCTAGCTCTGCAATTTCCCAGCTGTGTGACCATAAGCTTTTCTTTTTTTTTTTTTTTTTCAATGCCATTCTCCCAAATCTTGCCATTCTAAATTTTAAATCCATTTTAAGTTATATAATATTTACTTTCAAGGGTAATAGTATTAGTCAATAAGGTGTATGTTGCTATTGCTGCTAAGTTGCTTCAGTCGTGTCCGACTCTGTGTGACCCCATAGACGGCAGCCCACCAGGCTCCCCTGTCCCTGGGATTCTCCACGCAAGAACACTGGAGTGGATTGCCATTTCCTTCTCCAATGCATCAAAGTAAAAATGAAAGTGAAGTCGCTCAGTAAGTGACTCTTCGTGGCCCCGTGGACTGCAGCCTACCAGGCTCCTCTGTCCATGGGATTTTCCAGGCAAGAGTACTGGAGTGGGTTGCCATTGCCTTCTCCACAATAAGGTGTACAGTATTTACTTTATTTTGAGTCTAATATACCAGGCCTCAAAGATTATCTGTTGATAGATCTCTGTAGTCTATAGAATAGGATTTTTTAATCATTGTGTTACACACACCCTTCTTAGTTGAGCTATTAAGTTCTGACTAAAGTAGGTCATATATATGACTTTCTAAAACTACTTTTTTCTGATATCTATCAAATACTAAATTGAACATATTCTGAAAGTCTGTAAAATGTATTACTACTTTCAAAGAGTTGCTTAATTCCAAGAATGTGGGGGAAAAAAAGTGTTTGTATGTCATAGAACATGAGTGAATCCTGCTTCATACGTTTTGAGTACAGATTAAAGAGTCAAGTTTTAGTAACAAACAAATAACAAAGAAGCAATGCTTATTTTTGGCAAGTTCACTTATTTATTTGCCATGTTATTTTTGAATACCTACTGGAGAAGATGGTGTGTTATATTTGGAGATCATGTAAATATCATATATAATATATAAAACTCTGGTGCCATCTCATGTGATATGCTTTCTTAGCAGATGGACCAATTAGGAGTTACAGATATAAATGTGGATCCAATTCAACAAATACATATTTTACTCAGTAATTTTTATAGCTTCTTAATGATTAGTGCCAAAACATTAGCCATATTTTGATAAAAAAAAAAAAAAAAAGAGCCAAAACTAGAAATCAGAGTGAAGGCAGCTATCCAACCGAGAATGATGATGTGGTGTGTCTTCCTCTCATTTTTACAGAACTTGTCTTCCCTAGAATCTGATTAATGATAATATCTGATTGCCATGGGGCCAATCTTGTGTCAAAAAAATGAGCCTTTTTCACATGTCAGGCCAATTAGAGATCTTTTCTGAAGTGTAAACCTAATGAGATGGGAAAGGGGAGTTCTCTCTTCTTTCTTTCCTCTTGCCATGTCAAGGTGAACCATCTGAATCAGGAGAGAGTGATCATAACAGATCAAGTAGAAGCAGAGAGGAGAGAAAGATGAATCATAGAATTCTTGGAGCAAGTTTTGCTTTCCTTCTATTATGGAGCTGCTGCAGTTCTCTTTTTACTTTAAATGTTTTGAGTAGCATTCCTTTCAGTAGCAACAGAGAAAGAAAAGTTTAATAGTTTAAGAAGCAAACCTGGGTACAATCTCATGATTAATTTGAGATCAAATGTTGGAAGGGACTGGTGAAATAGAAAAGCACTGAGTTTAGAGGAGGCTCCTATTTGGTCCTGACAAATTCACATGGATAGCTGAGAGCTGTGATTGCCTCCTTAAAAATGCCACAGTTCTCTTTCCCATGATTATACCTCTGTAGTCTGAAATCATAGTCCTCAAATTCTCTTCTAATTCTATTATAAAACTATTAATCAAATAATTTAAGTAATTAAATACCTGAACTATTAATTTAATTAATTTAAAAGATATTTTTATTCTTTTCAAGAGTTTAAATATTTTAATATACATGACACTTAGATGAACTTATAGCACAGAACAGGCTGTGTAGCCAACCTACTTATTAATATATTTAATGCATAAAGACTAGCATTTAGTGTATAACAAACCATTAATAAATATTAGCCATATTATTTTTATTATATCCACTTGCTTCTAAAGTCTACTATACATCACTCATTGAAATGACTGATGGTGAAGCTGAAGCTCTCAATATTTTTGGCCACCTGATGTGAAGAGCTGACTCACTGAAAAGACCCTGATGCTGGGAAAAATTGAAGGCAGGAGGAGAAGTGTACAATAGAGGATGAGATGGTTGGATGGCATCACCAACTCAATGGGCATGAGTTTGAGAAAACTCCAGGAGATGGTGAAGATCAGTGAAGCCTGGAGTGCTGCAGTCAGACATGAGTCAGTCAGCAGAGTCAGACATGGATGAACAATTGAACAATAAGCAACAGCAATGATATCAGCATTATTGATGCAGTTGAATGGTAATTATGTATAAATTCAGGCTATATTTATCTTTCATCCAAATATATGATTAATCAATTCAAGTATTAACCAAAATACTTTTTCAGTTTTAAATTACTTAAGTGAAGTGAAAGTGAAGTCGTTCAGTCGTGTCCTACTCTTTGTGACCCGTGGACTGTAGCCCATCAGGCTTCTCTGTCCATGGGATTCTCCAGGCAAGAATACTGGAGTGGGTTGCCATTTCCTTCTCCAGGGAATCTTCCCAATCCAGGGATGGAACCCAGGTCTCCCACATTGCAGGCAGACGCTTTAACCTCTGAGCCAAACCTGTATTATACTCATTCATAATCCATTCTAAAAGTGCTAGTCCTCCAAAGAAGGCATACAGATCCCAACTAAAAGACGAAAAGATGCTCAACATCACTAATTATTAGAGAAATGTAAATAAAACTACAGTGAGTTGTCATTTCACACCAGTCAGAATGGCCATCATCACAAAATCTACAAATAACAAATGCTGGACAGGGTGTGGAGAAGAGGTGCCCTCTAGCACTGCTGGTGGGCGTGTAAATTGATACAGCCAATATGGACAACAGAATGGAGATGCCTCAAAAATCTAAAGCTAAAAATACCTTGTGACTCAGTAAACCCACTACTGGGCATATACCCTGAGAAAACTAATTCAAAAAGGGACATGCACCCTAATTTCATTGCAGTGCTATATACAACAACCAGGATAGGGAAACAACTTAAAGGTCCATCAACAGAGGAATGGATAAAGAAGATGAGGTACAATGGAATATTGTTCAGCCATAAAACAGAATGAAATTGGGCCATTTGCAGACATGCATGGACCCAGAGACTATCATACAGAGTGAAATATCAGAAAGAAAAACAAATATATATGAATGCATATATTTGAAAGTGAAAAAAAAAATTGGTGTAGATGATCATATCTACAAAACAGAAATAGAAACACAGATGTAGAGAAAAAATATATGGATACCAAGGGAAAAAAGTGAGAGTGCAATGAACTGGAAGATTGAGATTGACATATATACACAACTGATACTATGCATAAAATAGATAACTAATTACTGAGTGCTCTGTGGTGACCTAAATGGTAAGGAAATCCAAAAAGCGTGGCTTATATGTATATGTTTAGCTGATTCACTTTGCTGTACAATAGAAACTAACACAACATCGTAAAGCAACTATATTCCAATAAAATATTTTTAAAAGTGAGTGACAAAACATTGAAATGAAAAGGAAGAAACATAATTCTGAAGGAAAAGAAAGAGAGGGAGGTAGAAAGAAAAGGTAATTTAAAAATATTTTAGACATATTAAATTTTACCCCATTCCAAAAGCCAGAACAATAAGATTTCTTTTTCTGGATGATAAAAAGACTTGTAAAATTATCATATGTAGACACTATACACTTTCTGATATTTACACTTTATGTCTGATTTCTGCTAGTTTGAAGTGGCTATCTTTATTCTTGTTCTTTTACCATTGGTAACCAAGCAATTTACTGGAATTCATTGAAAGGACAATATCCAATCTTAATGCAAGGAATGTGGAAGAATTAAGGAAGAGAGTTGAATAGGCAAAGACTCACTGTAGCAGAGATTTTTATTTTAAAATCCATTCTAAATTTTATTTTTTTATTTTTTTTTTCCAACACAATATTGTAAAGTTAAAAAAAAAAAAAAAAAGAATGACTAACTGGAGCAGAAGATTTAACCATTGCAACATCACTGATACCACCACCAGTAACAATTCCTCCTCAAAGGAACTTAGCCCTTTACTCTTTAACTTAGAGTTAAGAGCTGGAGTAAGGTCAGGCAAATCTATGGGACCTAGCTCTGCAATTTCCCAGCTGTGTGACCATAAACTTTCTTTTTTTTTTTTTTTTCAATGCCATTCTCCCAAATCTTGCCATTCTAAATTTTAAATCCATTTTAAGTTATATAATATTTACTTTCAAGGGTAATAGTATTAGTCAATAAGGTGTATGTTGCTATTGCTGCTAAGTTGCTTCAGTCGTGTCCGACTCTGTGTGACCCCATAGACGGCAGCCCACCAGGCTCCCCTGTCCCTGGGATTCTCCACGCAAGAACACTGGAGTGGATTGCCATTTCCTTCTCCAATGCATCAAAGTAAAAATGAAAGTGAAGTCGCTCAGTAAGTGACTCTTCGTGGCCCCGTGGACTGCAGCCTACCAGGCTCCTCTGTCCATGGGATTTTCCAGGCAAGAGTACTGGAGTGGGTTGCCATTGCCTTCTCCACAATAAGGTGTACAGTATTTACTTTATTTTGAGTCTAATATACCAGGCCTCAAAGATTATCTGTTGATAGATCTCTGTAGTCTATAGAATAGGATTTTTAATCATTGTGTTACACACACCCTTCTTAGTTGAGCTATTAAGTTCTGACTAAAGTAGGTCATATATATGACTTTCTAAAACTACTTTTTCTGATATCTATCAAATACTAAATTGAATATATTCTGAAAGTCTGTAAAATGTATTACTACTTTCAAAGAGTTGCTTAATTCCAAGAATGGGGAAAAAAGTGTTTGTATGTCATAGAACATGAGTGAATCCTGCTTCATACGTTTTGAGTACAGATTAAAGAGTCAAGTTTTAGTAACAAACAAATAACAAAGAAGCAATGCTTATTTTTGGCAAGTTCACTTATTTATTTGCCATGTTATTTTTGAATACCTACTGGAGAAGATGGTGTGTTATATTTGGAGATCATGTAAATATCATATATAATATATAAAACTCTGGTGCCATCTCATGTGATATGCTTTCTTAGCAGATGGACCAATTAGGAGTTACAGATATAAATGTGGATCCAATTCAACAAATACATATTTTACTCAGTAATTTTTTATAGCTTCTTAATGATTAGTGCCAAAACATTAGCCATATTTTGATAAAGAAAAAAAAAAAAAAGAGCCAAAACTAGAAATCAGAGTGAAGGCAGCTATCCAACCGAGAATGATGATGTGGTGTGTCTTCCTCTCATTTTTACAGAACTTGTCTTCCCTAGAATCTGATTAATGATAATATCTGATTGCCATGGGGCCAATCTTGTGTCAAAAAAATGAGCCTTTTTCACATGTCAGGCCAATTAGAGATCTTTTCTGAAGTGTAAACCTAATGAGATGGGAAAGGGGAGTTCTCTCTTCTTTCTTTCCTCTTGCCATGTCAAGGTGAACCATCTGAATCAGGAGAGAGTGATCATAACAGATCAAGTAGAAGCAGAGAGGAGAGAAAGATGAATCATAGAATTCTTGGAGCAAGTTTTGCTTTCCTTCTATTATGGAGCTGCTGCAGTTCTCTCTTTTTTTACTTTAAATGTTTTGAGTAGCATTCCTTTCAGTAGCAACAGAGAAAGAAAAGTTTAATAGTTTAAGAAGCAAACCTGGGTACAATCTCATGATTAATTTGAGATCAAATGTTGAAGGGACTGGTGAAATAGAAAAGCACTGAGTTTAGAGGAGGCTCCTATTTGGTCCTGACAAATTCATGGATAGCTGAGAGCTGTGATTGCCTCCTTAAAAATGCCACAGTTCTCTTCCCATGATTATACCTCTGTAGTCTGAAATCATAGTCCTCAAATTCTCTTCTAATTCTATTAGTCATACAACTAAAAAGATTAGATTTATTTTTTTTTAGCTTTTTATTTTTTTAATTTTATTTTATTTTTTAACTTTACATAATTGTATTAGTTTTCCCAAATATCAAAATGAATCCGCCACAGGTATACATGTGTTCCCCATCCTGAACCCTCCTCCCTCCTCCTTCCCCATACCATCCCTCTGGGTCATCCCAGTGCTCTAGCCCCAAGCATCCAAATTCTTCTTTGCAGTTTTAATATGCTATACTGTAAGGTACAGGTAAATATAAAAATACTCAACCTCTGTATATATGTAGGTATATATGTATATATATATATATATATGTATCTATCCTTATTTTGTTATCAATTGATCTGTTCATTCATCTTCAATTTTATCATTCTAAAATATGATCCAGACATTTTCATCATCATCATCTATTTTTATAAATATTTAAATTTACTGCTATAATTTGTACATATTTGGTTTCAATATAATGAGCCTGATGTTTCCTAAAATAAATAAATAAACATAGAGATATTAACAGCAGCTAATCCAAGGTAGTAAAAACAGGGTTAATGTTATTTATTTTTTGTACTTCGCTATAGCTATGTATTTTTACTTTTAATTTAAACTTTTATTTTTGAAATAATTGTAGCTTCATAGGCAATTATAAGAAAGAAATAATACAGAAAGATCCTCATATACTCTTTATCCAGTTTCCTCCTCATAACATCTTGTAAAACTATCATATATCATGGACAGGATATTGACAATCAAGATGTTGGATATTTTCATCTTCACAAAGATACTCCATGCTGTCCTTACAGATATAGATGCATCCACTCCTCCCTATCCCTGTGCCATCACTTAACTTCTGAAAATGATCATCTATTTTCTGTTTCAGTTCCTTGATCATGTTGAGAACATAATGTAAACAGAAAGATATAGTAAGTAACCTTTTGGGATTGTGGACTTTTTTCACTCAGCATAATTCTCTGAAGATTCATCTAAGTTCTTGCATGAATCATTATTTCTTTTAAGTGCAGAGTAGGAGTCCATAGGATGGATGCACTGTTTTCTGTTACAGGTTCACTCTAGTAATGAGTAGTCTTGTTTCATTATATTCACATCACAGTTGGTGTCATCACTATTTCACTTAGTCTTAAAATTTTAGCCTTCCTAAAAGATGTAGAGTGATATAGTGGTTTTAATTTGCATTGCCCTAGTAGTTAACAAAGTTTGCATCTTTTCACAAGCTTCACTCTTTGCTGTATTCTTCGGTGAATTGTTTCATCATGAATTTTGAATGCCCTTTAAAAACGTAGATGCTCATTCTTTGTCAGATATGTGGTTTGAAAATATTTTCTCTCAGTCTTAAACTTGTTTTCCATCCTAACAGATCTTTTATAGACTGATAGTTTTTAATTTTAATAAAATTCAGTGTGTCAAATGTTCCTTTTGTGACATGTTTTTGGCGTCAAGTCTAAGAACTCTAGTTCCAGAGTTCTAGCTCCAGATCCTGAAGATGTTTTCCTATTTTTTTACTAAAGGTTTTACAACTTGTGGTCTTTAGATCCATTTTGAGTTAATTTTTAAATAATATGTCAGGGATCTTTTCTTTCTGCTATTTCCTTTTCTTTTTCAATTAGTAAAGCTTTCAGCAAAAGCTTGTCTTTATTTGAAAAAAAAAATCACAACCAAAAAAGAAAAGAAACAACTTGCTGGGTATTTGATAATAATTTTGCTATAGTTTTTGTGATATAATGTATCAAAAGCTGAAAAGGTGGCAGCTCTACTAGGTTGAGTCCTTCAATAATCCATGAAAGATTATTTCTGCCCATTTACTTGGATTTTCCTTGATTCTTTTCATCAGTGTTTTGCAGTTTTCATTAAATGCCCTGTACATGTTTTGTCAGATTTACTCCTGTTTATGTGGGTTTTTTTTTTTTTTTGAGCAATTATAAACAATACCAAATTTTTAATTTTGATGACCATGTTGTCATTGCTAGAATATAGAAATACAATTGATTTTTGAATGGTTTATATCCTGTGACTTCATTGAACTTTACTCACTTACTTTAGTCCTCTTTCTTTTTTGTATATTTCTTTGCAATCTAGTGTGGTATATCTTTAGAACTGAAGTTGCAGTGTGGGTCTAAGTTGAGGCACATTTGCACATGTAGTGAACTTTACAATATAAGAATACTCATGCTAAGCATTACTGAAAAAGTGAAAATAATCTTTACATCAACAAATTTCAAAAAAGTTTCAGTAATAATCATTACAGTTTATTCAAGTCTTAACCTAGATAAATAACATATCAAAATTATGAATGTAAGGGTTTCCTTGATAGCTCAGTTGGTAAAGAATCTTACTAAATGTTGCCTTTTACCATCTATATGAATAACAGTATAGAGGAAGAGAAATATTTTGCTATTTCTTATGGACAACATTTCTAATTCGTTAAGAAAACAACATAAACCTGTGGGATATTTCACAAACTTGTGACCATTGTGAAGATATTTATGGCATAAAGTTTGAATGCAGAAGGAAATATACTTTTATATATATTTAATTTATCTCTTAATATCAGTAACCCAAAGAGAATTGCCTTCGCTGAACATTCAAGTATCTGACCAAAATTTTATTTATAAACTCCTATTTATTTTGTTGGTAGCTTCCTCTTGCATCAATAATGTTTAAGCCAAGGACTTTAAAATTCCAAAGGGCATAGAGCCATGAATGTCCTTGCTACAAATGAAATACCTTGCAAAGCATTTCTTCTTCTCTACATTTTTTCCATAATATTCTTCTCCATTCAGTTACAGATATCTCTGACTATTTAGTTTTCTATAAGAAGTTAGACATTTCTTAAGGGAGATATTTTTAGAGTATGCAGACTGTAATACCTTATACCAATTACTGTATAAATATGGTGAGTTATGTACATTTAGCAAATTATGGTATGGCTTTCCAAACTACCAAAGGGTGATGTAAGATTAGGAGCCATATGCTTCAAAATGATCTCTTATATAGTTAGAAATCATCAACGGAATGAAGGGATATTATGCAAGAAAATGTGCTATCCATAGCAACTAATAGTAGCATTTTAAGTGTAAACAGATTATGCAAAACATTTGAAGACAACATACTATATAAAACACACATCCCAAATATTTCAACACTGTAAACATTATGTCTCTTTGTCACTCATATAGACTTATGAAAAATTCAGCTTCTCATTTCCTAAGAGACCCAAAACATCCAGCACAAAGGATGGTGCATCACCACAGCAGTATATCTGGGCCATGGTAACTGAAAAAGCCCTACCATCTGGAACCTATCACATGAGCTGTATTTATGTGCTCCAGAGTAGAGACACAGATGTCCACATTAAAAAAATACTTGCCATACTGTCATGCTTGTTTGCCAAGAATGATTTCTGTTCAAAGAGGTTCACAAAAGAGTTTGCCTTAGGGAAGATTTTCTTTACATTCAAGTTAAAAATAATTAAATGAATGTGAGGAAATTTTATGCCAGGTTGCTGCTGCTACTGCTGCTAAGTCACTTCAGTCGTATCCAACTCTGTGCGACCCCATAGACGGCCCGTCCCTGGGATTCTCCAGGCAAGAACACTGGAGTGGGCTGCCATTTCCTTCTCCAGTGCATGAAAGTGAAAAGTGAAAGTGAAGTTGCTCAGTCGTGTCCGACTCGTAGCGACCCCATGGACTGCAGCCTACCAGGCTCCTCTGTCCAAGGGATTTTCCAGGCAAGAGTACTGGAGTAGGGTGCCATTGCCTTTTCCTTATGCCAGGTTAAGCTTAATTAAATAACCTTGATGGTACTGCTGCTATTTTATATTATATATATATATATATATACACACACACACACATATATACTTCTTAACAAATAGGTTAAAGACTATATTGATTATCCATGCCTATGATCACTAAGTAAAACTTAACCTCTCAGCACCATTAAAAAATCAGCTCATTGACTGATTTCTGATAATTTTTATTCCATGTTTTATTTATTGGAAAAGCCAAATTTCAATTTTACACTATGGTTTCTAAGTTTCTATTGTATATTTAATATGAAGTGGAAGTTTCTCTGTGTATCTTATGAACTCCTTACTTCAGATACAAAACATGTACTGTTTGTTTTTATTCATTTAAGTAAAGATAAAGAAATAAGAAATTCTCTGAATAAGGGTATATGAATTTGAGTTATATCCTGATATCTGTATAACATTAGAGAAAGTGCTATATTCATTGATTCTCTTTTATCCATAAAATGATCATATCCCACTACATATTTTTCCAGCTCCAGATATGATTTATATATATACTTAAGGTTTGTTTATGCTCAGATTGTATTATTATTATACCACTATTTCTTAAGAGAAAGAGTACCTCTTGTTTGTCTCATGTAATATGTCTCAAAATCATATTTAGGGTGATGGTCAGGCAGAAAGTTTTAAAAATAGACATTTTTATTTTGTGTGTTTGTGTTTAAGTACATTTTAAAATTCTTCTCAGAAAACTGTTTAAATATAAGGACTGAAGAACATCGTTTCTAAGGTCCCTATATATTTTTACAAAATATATTTTTATATTTTAAGCTATAAATTATACTATATAAGGACATACAAATAAGAATAATGGTATTAAGAATGTAACATATGAACATGTGCAACATATCAGATCTATCTGATGTCCTTTTACAACTGAATCATGGATTTTCCTGTTTGCTGTGTGCCCTCTTTAAGACTGTCGTATTTATGAAATGAGTGGTAGTTGTAGACTAAATAAGAATATTCCATCAATCATGCAAAGGTCCTTACATGAAGTATTTAGAGAATATATTTCAAAGACAATCATGTCTGTTCAGTTATGAAGTGTGTGAAGGGTAGCAGAATTTTCTATCCCCAAATACATCTCTTTGGTAAATTGATTATTTTGAGCTGAAGCTTCTTGAGAAACAGCGGACTCAGGGAGAGGTTTCTCTGACCTCCCCTTCTCTGCCTGAAGACAGATCCTCCCAAAGGAACTGTATTGTCATAGATCCCTTTTCAGGGCCTTTCATCAATCAGGGAAGAATGACACATCCCAGGAGAAAAAACTAGAAATCCACACCACACACAGACAAACTGTCACAAACTATCATGCTTCCTACCTATTCTCCTAAGGACCCATACATCTTCCCTAAAAATCATTTCCTCTCCCCTAAGAGTCCAATACTTAGGCCACCTGATGTCAAGAGTCAACTCTTTAGAAAAGACCCTAATGCTGGAAAAGATTGAAGGCAGAAGAGAAGGGGACAATAGAGGATGAGATGGATGGATGGCATCACTGACTCAATGGGCATGAGTTTGATCAACCTCCAGGAGACAGGGAAGGACAGGGAAGCCTGGTGTGCTGCAGCCCATAGGGTCAAAAAGAGTTGGACAAGTCTGAGTGACTGAACAGCAACAGAGTCCTATATCTCTTCACACTTCCCTGTGAATGTGGTATTTCAATCTGAATTCCTTTGTGTGTGTGTATATATATGTGTGTGTGTATGTGTGTGTGTGTATATATATATATATATGTATATATATATATATATATATAACTGTTGTAAAATCACATAATACAAAATGTACTAGTTTAACCATATAGGTTCAGTGGCACTTACATTCACATTGTTGTGAAACTCTCACCACCATCCATGTAATGAATTATTCATCTTACTAAACCAAAACTCTGTGCCCATTAAACACTAACTTCCCATCCCTTCTCCTCTACCCCCAGCCCTCAAACCCCAGCATCTACCAGTGCACTTTCTGATTCTGTGAATTTGACTGTTCTAGGTACCTTGTATAAGTGGGGTCAAAGAGTATTTGTCTGTACCTACTGTATATTGGAATGCATTTTAAGGTTAACTTATTATATGTCCTATAAACAGATTGTACCATCTTTTACCCACTTTGTGCTATACAGTATGTTCTCATTAGTTATCTATTTTATACATTGCTACTGCTGCTGCTAAGTCGCTTCAGTCATGTCCGACTCTGTGCGACCCCATAGACGGCAGCCCACCAGGCTCCCCCGTCCCTGGGATTCTCCAGGCAAGAACACTGGAGTGGGTTGCCATTTCCTTCAATGCATGAAAGTGAAAAGTTAAAGTCAAATCGCTCAGTTGTGTCCAACTCTTAGTGACCCCATGGACTGCAGCCTACCAGTCTCCTCCGTCCATGGGATTTTCCAGGCAAGAGTACTGGAGTGGGGTGCCATTGCCTTCTCCGATTTTATACATAGTAGTGTATATATCGGAGAAGGCAATGGCAATGCACTCCAGTACTCTTGCCTGGAAAATCCCATGGATGGAGGAGACTGGTAGGCTGCAGTCCATGGGTTCGCTAGAAGTCGGACACGACTGAGCGACTTCACTTTCACTTCTCACTTTCATGCATTGGAGAAGGAAATGGCAACCCACTCCAGTGTTCTTGCCTGGAGAATCCCAGGGACGGGGGAGCCTGGTGGGCTGCCGTCTATGGGGTCGCACAGGGTCGGACACGACTGAAGCGACTTAGCAGCAGTAGCAGCAGCAGTGTATATATGCCTATCCCAATCTCCCAGTTTATCCCTCCTCCCCACTTTCTGTCCATACATTTGTTCTCTACATCTGCATCTCTTTTTCTGCTTTGCAAATAGGTTTATCTGTGCTATTTTTCTATATCCCATTTATTTAAGCCTGAATTCTAAGTCGCCTTTTTGAGTCATTCATTTTTCCCCTGTGAATCTCACAAGTATACATGAGATATACATGCTAATAAAATTCTGTTTGTTTCCCTCTTGTTAATCTGTCTGTTTTTACAACTAAAATCTCAGAAAGGTACAGGTAAAATTAATTTTCCTCCCCTACACGTGCATTGTGTACTGTTAATATCCACACAGGTTTATGAGTTAGAGAGAGACCACACATACAGTAAGTTACAGCTTATGGTGTTTCAAAAATTGAAATCTATTTGTGAAGACACAAATGAACAATGCAAAAATGAATGCTGTGAACAGAAGGTTCTGGATGTTTTAAATGCAGGTTGAAAGTTCTGATGTGAGAAAGCAATGTGCACAAAGAGGACTATTGTCACAGGACAAGTGTGTCATTGTAGGACTTTAGAGACAAATTTGGACTGATAAAGGAATAAAGGAGTCAGAAAAACATATTTCTGTATTAAATAAATTTAAGAAAACATTGAACAGCAGTAAGCAAAGAAGTAGGCACTTGGCAACCCATGAAACTAAATCAGGCTTGTCAGCAATTTTAAGACAAGTCTTATGTGTTAAGTTGATTGAAAATCAAATTCTACTGTATGTCAAAGTATGAAATGACATGCCACACATAAAGACTTTTGGGAGCAGAGCAGTCACCTGGAAGACACCACAGGATAGGAGTTAACTGCACTGTAAATGGTATTCAATACAGTTTAGAGTTAATGAAATGGAAGCAAGCAATGCTATTTGACCATCAATCACTGCCCAGTTTTCCCACTTCTTATCTTTGCCTCCCCTCCAAAGTAATTTTTTTCTATAATCTTGGGTGAGTTCAGATAAAACTTACTTAGCTTCTACTGGAAAATCCTGTGTATGTGTGTGTGTGTGTGTGTGGTAAGTCACCTCAGTCATGTCTGACTCTTTGCAACCCCATGGACTGTAGCCTGCTGGACTCCTCTGTCCATGGGATTCTCCAGGCAAGAATATTGGAGTGAGCTGCCATGCCCTCTTCCAGGGGATCTTAATGACTCAAGGATCCAACCCACATTTCTTACATTTCTCACATTGGCAGGTGGGTTCTTTACCACTAGCATGACCTGGAAAATCCCAGAGAGGGGGAAACATTTTACAAATTTGAAAACTCTCTGGGAACAAGTTTCTGCCCATGAAAATAAAATAAAAGAATTCCTATCATAGAACTTAATGCTTTTTGCATATATTTTTTAAAAATATATAGATAACATTATAAAAAATTAAGAATTGTTCACTTTTTTTTACATATTGATTGATAAAATTACTATTATAGTTATGCAACATTATAAGGGTATTCACTAGCATCTGCATCAGTTTAGAGAGATAAACACACTACTTCGCTATCATTCTCAAAGATAAATTGTATGGGTTTCAAATTATAAAAGAAGTAAAATTATTTTAGATTAAGAAACTCAGCAACAGAATATCCATCATGAACAGGGTGAAATAATAAAGTATAAGCATGCATATATATGAGCTTCCCAGGTGGCTCAGTGGTAAAAAACCTGCCTGCCAATGCAGGAGACATTGGTTTTCATCTGCAGGTCAGGAATACCCGCTAGAGAAGGAAATGGTAGCCCACTCCAGTTTTATTGCCTGGAGAATCACATGGATGGAAGAACATGGCAGGCCACAGTCAATGGGGTTGCAAAAGATTCAGACACAACTTAAGAAATAAACAACTATATATATATGACAAACCTAGACATCATATTAAAAATATATAAAACCAAATTTGTTTATATTAAAGTAGATGTTTTAAACCCTGAAAATGCAAGAATTTTGATTAAATCCAATTTAATTCTCTTAAGCATAAGGCAATAATTTAATCTACTTCTGCTTTATTGACTATGACAAAGCTTTTGACAGTGTGGATCACAACAAACTATGGAACATTCTTAAAGAGGTGGGAATACCAGACCACCTTACTAGCCTCCAGAAAAATCTGTATGCAGGTCAAGAAGCAGTTAACTTAAAACCACCTCCAATTACAGCCAGCCATGGAAAAACAGACTGGTTCCAACTAGGGAAAGGAGTATGTCAAGATTGCATATTGTCACCCTGCTTATTTAACTTATATGCAGAGTACATCATGTGAAGTGCCAGGCTGAATGAAGCACAAGCTGGAATCAAGATTGTTGGGAATAATATAAATAACCTCAGATATGCAGAAGACACCACCCTTATGACAAAAAGCAAAGAAGAAATAAAGAGCCTCTTGATAAAAGTGAAAGAGGAGAGTGAAAAAGTTGGCTTAAAGCTCAACATTCAAAAAACTAGGACCATGGCATCCAGCCCCATCACTTCATGGGAAATAGATGGGGAAACAGTGAGACACTGTATTTTGGTGGGGGGGGGTGCTCCAAAATTACTGCAGATGCTGACTACAGCTATGAAATTAAAAGAAGCTTGCTCCTTGGAAGAAAAGCTATGACCAGCATATACAGTATATTAAAAAGCAGAGACATTACTTTGCCAACAAAGGTCCATCTACTCAAAGCTATGATTTTTCCATAGTCATGTATGGATGTGAGAGTTGGACCATAAAGAAGACTGAATGCTGAAGAATTGATGCTTTTGAACCATGGTGTTGGAGAAGACATTTGAGAGTCCCTTGGACTGCAAGGAGATCCGACCAGTCCATCCTAAAGGAAATCAGTCCTGAATATTCATTGGTAGGATTGATGCTGAAGCTGAAACTCCAATACTTTGGCCACCTGATGTGAAGAACTGACTGATTTGAAAAGACCCTGATGCTGGGAAAAGTTGAAGGTGGGAGAAAGGGAAAACAGAGGATGCACTGACTCAAAGGACATGATTTTGAATAAGCTCCAGAGTTGGTGATGGACAGGGAAGCCTGGCTTGCTGCACTCCATGGGGTTGCAAAGAGTTGGACACGACTGAGCGACTGAACTGAACTTACTGAGTTATTTGAAATCTTGGATTCATATATCTGATTTTGGCAGCATGAAATGACCAAATGGAACCCTTAAGGGTAGACACAGAAAAGAGGACAAATAAAAGAAAATAACAAAAAAAGAGTTGCCTGAGAATTAAATGAAAGGGAAGGAGTTGAGTGTGCTTCTGAAGATTTTTATTTGCATAGATGGGGAATGCAGTCAGTAATTAGGATTTAAAAACTAATATTAATTCTTGACATTCAAGCTCTATGCACTTATAGATATTTGAGTTCTATCTAAAAGATACTTTATATTTGAGTTCTATCTAAAGGATACTTTATAGTTTACATATCTTTCCTATATTTTTTATTCCTGTTAGTTAAGTGAAAATTCAGTTAAAAAAGGCTAAGTGACTTGTGTGTGGCAAGAAATTTGTTATTTTTCAGGAAAAACAGTTTCCTGCCAGCATACTTTTAACTAGTTTTCTTTGAAATTTATTTTGAGATATGACAAATTGAAACTGATGTTGCTGAAATCTCTCAAGACAATTTCAATGTTTTGCTTTTGATTTTTTTCCCCCGTATCCTGAATAAAGGCTTGCAGCAAAATTCTTTAATGAAACTGGATGCAATCTAAGAAATACGAATACAATTGAGCAGTTCAGAAAGCAAAGATGTTTCTGCAGGCAGCATGCCCAGTACAATCAGATTATTGCCACTGTCTGATTCCATTTGATAAAGAAGCAAGCTATGGCCATGACCGGTAGGAAGTACTTGAAAAAGTGACATCTAAAGACTCCTACTGCCTGATTATCTTACCTAATAAAAACAGGCATGGATATCTGTAAAATTTGAAGTGATCCAAGAGAGTATTTCCTGGAAAACAGAGTATTGGAAAGCAGCAGGGACATGGAAATATATATTGGAGATATAATGAATTAAGTATATCATAGATTTATGAAACTCTGATAATCATAAAGTAAAACAAAACATCCAGGAAACGAGGTTTACTGTCCTATAATAGCCAGTTTTAGATTTAACATTCTTTTAGCAGACAGTCTTCTCAAATTAATTCAGTTGTCTGCCCAAATATGCTTTATATAGCCCCATCAAAGAGGGTAAGAACACGTGTTGGTTAAACATTAATATATATTTCTCCCTTGGAATAGTATTACCGAGTCCAAGCTTGCTCTGCTCACCACATGACAGGCCAATGAATTCAAGAGATGAGGTACTGAGGCAAGGAAGAGCCAGATGACTGAGATGTCAGGCTAGTGCCTCAAAATAGCCATCTTGTTAGGGACTGGTTGCCAGTTCTTTTACGGATCATAAATGGAGCGGGGGGCGAGGGCTGTGAGGAAATAAGGGGAAATGACTATTCAATCCTTGCAAATGTCCCCTAGAATGGCAAGCCTTAGGCAGGGGAATGTGTTAGTTTCACTTCCTTATACTCCTTCTCAGATGGGTGGCTCAGGTTGCAGGCCATTAAGTATGCTTACAATAACAAAAACAACAAAAAAGGTTAAAGTCACAGAATCAGATCCAGAGTAAATTTAAAATTAACTCTTCCTGGTTACAATTCCCCCCCCCACCCCAATGTCCATCCCACAATCTTGTCAGATTGATTTTGCGTGGAGTGTCTGCTATCGGTGCCGGTGTTTTTAAATGTTGAGATTTCCTTTGTTCCTCGTGGAAAAGTGCCTATTTTACACCTGTAGACTTAGAAATATTGAACTTCAAACATAAGAGGCAGCTTCTCAAGCTAAGAAATTTAGCGCTTTTCTATGCAAGGGAAGACACAAGGGTCAAGATTTGTTAAATCGTATTTTATATACTTTAGCCAACTGGGGCCTGTAATCCTGCATTCTCAGAGCTTCCTCAAGGTTCACAATAGTGGGAGTGGTTGGAGTGGCTGCAGTTTAATGATTGCCCTTTCTCAGGGCTTGCTGGCTCACACTGAAGGGCTTCAATCACTGATTCCATTTCTCAAGGCTTTCTTTTCTGGTCATGAATGACCATTATCTGGGAAACATTTCATGATCAACTTTTGTCCCATGGTGCTGGGAGGCTCATCCCAGATCAGTCAAAAAATTCTTGATACGTCACTCCAGGTGTTGAATTTTGGACTAGGCCCCATCAGCAATTAAAACCCTCTGGATTCTGTCTAACCATAACCCAGGAGACATTTTCCCTTGTTGCTTCTTCCCATACCTAGAATCACGCTATTACATTTAATTGGGACTCCACCCACTTGTGGATGTATCACTTAGCTTGCTGATGTGTTATTATATAAGGCGTGTATATTAAGGCTCAAGGTCTACTGGAACACTATTCAGGACCTATTTGCTTATATTCAGCCTATGCAATGTCCTTGGGTTATATCATTCTTTCAAAGATTGTGCCCTGCCCTCTTTCCTTCTGTTTTATTTCCCCCCTCAAATTTTATTCCCATATTCTTATGGGAAGCAGAAGGGTGAAGGTCTACTTTCTGTAATTGCTTTAAAACTAAGTGGAACATGAACCCCATCTGTAAAGGATCAAAAACCTCAGGATACCTGGGGTGGGGGCTTCAGGGTCAGGACAGCTCCTGTTTTAATCTGTATGGGCTGAGATCCTCACACAGTCTTCATTTGATGTGGAACTGCTGCAATTGCTTCCATAGCCATCCTGTGAATCTCCTCGATAATGAAGCCCTTTCTGTACAGCAACAGAGTACAAAAGTATCTATAACTGACAAAAGACTTAAAAATCATGGCTGAATATCTGATCAGTTGACAAAGGGACCTGGGTAATATTTAGTCCTTAACCAAAGTAATCAGAGATCTCAAAAGCAAATATAATTCACTTAAAGGCAAAAAAACTCATATAATCTTATCAAAAATGCATTTCAAGAAAACTTTTCTCTGAACAGAAGGAAAAAAGCCAAATTCAAGTCTTAGGAAATCCTGATCATGCATAATTCTTTTTAGTATATTTTTATTCTTTACATCTTCTTCTCCTGAAAACACATATTCGTTTTCTTAAAGATTTTTCCACATTGAGGTAAATTTTGGCTGACAAATTTGAAAGCAATATAATATGTTATTTACATTATATCTAGGCACAAAGAAAGTATTATACTTAATAGTATATTTAATATTTGGATGATTCAGTTCAGTTCAGTTCAGTCACTCAGTCGTATCTAACTCTGCGACCCCTTGGACTGCAGCACACTAGTCTTCCCTGTCCATTATCAATTCTCCCAGCTTGCTCAAACTCATGCCCATTGTGCCAGTGAAGCCATCCAACTACTGTCCCCTTCTCCTCCTGCATTCAATCTTTCCCAGCATCAGGGTCTTTTTCAGTGAGTCAGTTATTTGCTTCAGATGGCCAAAGTATTGGAGTTTCAGCTTCAGCATCAATCTTTCTAATGAATATTTAGGACTGATTTCCTTTAGGATTGACTTGTTTCATCTGCTGCAGTCCAATGGACTCTCAAGAGTCTTCTCCAACAACATAGTTCAAAAGCATCAATTCTTCAGCATTCAGCCTTCTTTACGGTTCAACTGTCACATCCACACATGACTCCTGGAAAAACCATAGCTCTAACTAGACAGACCTTTGTTGGCAAAGTAATGTCTCTTCTTTTTAATATGCTGTTTGCTCTGTCATAATTTTTCTTCTGAGGAGCAAGCGTCTTTTAACTGCATGCTGAAGCCACTAACTGCAGTGATTTTGGAGGGCAAGAAAATAAAGCTTGTCACTGTATCCATTGTTTGTCCATCTATTTGCCATAAAGTGAAGGTATTGGATGCCATGATATTCATTTTTTGAATGCTGAGTTTTATGCCAGCTTTTTCACTCTCCTCTTTCACTTTCATCAAGGGCTTTTTAGCTCCTCTTTGATTTCTGCCACAATGGTGGTGTCATCTGCATATCTGAGGTTATTGTTTTTCCCACAATCTTAATTCCAGTTTGTGCTCCCTCCAGCCTGCATTTTGCATGATGGACTTTGCATAGAAACTAAATAAGAAGGGAAACAAAATACAGCCTAGATGTATACCTTTCCTGATTTGGAACCAGTCCATTGTTTCATGTTCAATCTAACGGTTGTTTATTGACCTGAATACAGATTCCTGAGGGGGCAGGTCAAGTGGTCTGGTATTCCTACCTCTTGCAGAGTTTTCTACAGTTTGCTGTGATCAACAGAATAAAAAGGCTTTGGTGTAGTAAATGAAGCAGAATTAGATGTTTTTCTGAAACTATCTTGTTTTTTTCTAATATCCAAAGACTGTTGGCACTTTGATCTCTGGCTCCTTGCCTTTTCTAAAACCAGCTTGAACATCTGGAAGTTCATGGTTCACATATTGCTGAAGCCTGGCTTGGAGAATTTTGAGCATTACTTTGCTAGCATGTGAGATGAGTGCAATGTGTGGTAGTTTGAACATTCTTTGGCATCGCCTCTCTTTGGGACTGGAATGAAAACTGACCTTTTCCAGTCCTGTGCCCACTGCTGAGTTTTCCAAATTTACTGCCATACTGAGTGCAGCACTTTCACAGCATCATCTTAAAGGATTTGAAAGAGTTCAACTGGAATTCCATCACCTCCACTAGCTTTGTTCATAGTGATGCTTCCTAAGGCCCACTTGACATTGCATTCCAGGATGTCTGGCTCTAGGTGAGTGATCACACCATTGGTTATCTAGGTCATTAAGATCTTTTTTGTACAGTTCTTCTGTGTATTCTTGCCTCTCCTTAATATCTTCTATTTCTGTAAGATCCATACCATTTCTGTTCTTTATTGTGCCCATGTTTGCATGAAATGTTCCCTTGGTATCTCTCATTTTCTTGAAGAAATCTCTATTCTTTCCTTTATATTTTTTCCCTCTATTTCTTTTCATTGTTCATCATTCAGCTTTCCTTTATCTCCTTGTTATTCTTTGGAACTCTGCATTTAGATGGGTTTATCATTCCTTTTCTCCTTTGCCTTTTGCTTCTTACATATGTAATGTAAATTCTGTTGCAAGTGTTTCACATCTTATGTAATGTAAATTCCAGGGTAATATAGAACACTGGAAAATTGGGTATTATGAACTGACTGAAGCTTAGAAACTGATAGTAAAAAGGAAGCTTTAGGTATTTTGAACTGTATTCTTCAGAAAGAGCATAAGATTAAACTAAATATCTTCAATATAACCTTTCTGAGTCCACAATCACTCCAGTATTAGAAATAATATTTAAATGTTTTCAGGTTTTTTATTGGCTTTCTGATAACCCACAGAGCTTAAAAACCTATGGTTTTATCAAGACAGCCTATGGACTGGAAGAAAACATGTGCACACAGTGTTATCAACAAAATCTTATTTTACAAATTATACAAACAGCTCAAACAGCTGAATATTAAAAAAACAAACAACCCAATCAAAAGTTGAACAGAAGACCTAAATAGACATTTCTACAAAGAAGAAATATGGGTGGCTAACAGGCACATGAAAAAATGCTCAATATCGCTAATTCTTAGAGAAATGCAAATCAAAGCTACAATGAAGTATCACCTCACACCAGTCAGAATGGTCATTATTTAAAATTCTATAAATAATAAATGCTGGAGAGGCTACAGCAGTATGTGAACTGTGAACTTTCAGATATTCAAGCTGGTTTTAGAAAAGACAGAGGAAGCAGAGATCAAATTGCCCACAACTGCTGGATCACTGAAAAAGCAAGAGAGTTCCAGAAAAATATTTATTTCTGCTTTATTGACTATGCCAAAGCCTTTGACTGTGTGGATCACAATAAACTGTGGAAAATTCTGAAAGAGATGGAAATACCAGACCACCTGACCTGTCTCTTGAGAAACCTGTATGCAGGTCAGGAAGCAACAGTTAGAACTGGACATGGAACAACAGACTGGTTTCAAGTAGGAAAAAGAAGGCTGCATATTGTCATCCTGTTGATTTAACTTATATGCAGGCTATATGTTGTCACTCTGCTTATTTAACTTATGTGCAGAATACATCATGAGAAATGCTGGGCTGGATGAGGCACAAACTGGAATCAAGATTTCCAGGAGAAATATCAGTAACCTCAGATATGCAGATGACATGACCCTTAAGGCAGAAAGTGAAGAACGAAAGAGCCTCTTGATGAAAAGGGAAGAGAGAGTTAAAAAGTTGGCTTAAAGCTCAACATTCAGGAAATTAAGATCATGGCATCCGGTCCCATCACTTCATGGCAAATAGATGGGGAAACACTGGAAACAGTAGCTGATTTTATTTTGGAGGGCTCCAAAAATCACTGCAGATGGTGATTGCAGCCATGAAATTAAAAGACACTTACTCCTTGGAAGAAAAGTTATGACCAACCTAGACAGCATATTCAAAAGCAGAGACATTACTTTGCCAACAAAGGTCCATCTAGTCAAGGCTATGGTTTTTCCAGTGGTCATGTATGTATGTGAAAGTTGGACTGTGAAGAAGGCTGAGCACTGAAGAATTGATGCTTTTGAACTGTGGTGTTGCAGAAGACCCTTGAGAGTCCCTTGGACTGCAAGGAGATCCAACCAGTCCATCCTAAAGATCAGTCCTGGGTGTTCATTGGAAGGACTGATGTTGAATCTGTAACTCTAATACTTTGGCCACCTGATGCAAAGAGCTGACTCATCTTAAAAGACCCTGATGCTGGGAAAGATTGAGGGCAGGAGGAGAAGGGGATGACAGAGGATAAGATGGTTGGATGGCATCACCGACTGAATGGACATGGGCTTGTGTAGACTCTGGCAGTTGGTGATGGACAGGGAGGCCATGGTGTGCTGGGGTTCATGGGGTTGCAAAGAGTTGGACACGACTGAGCGACTGAACTGAACCACCCCCACCCCAAAGAACAAGCAAGGGAAACTATTTCTTGCTTCATCCTGTTCCAGCAGGTGCCCCAACCAAGCCTTGCCTGAATTCCTTGTCTGGCCTTTAATCAATTTCTATTGATTGTGGAAGGTAAAGACCCTGGTCAGTATCAATGTTAAGGAATTGAATATTTTTAATGCCTTTCTTTAAGAATAAGAAAACAGACAAAAACAAAACAAGTCCTTTGAGTCTTGAGTATCTTGAGTATCTCAAATAGGGAGAAAAAGGGAGAATTCTAATTTGATTTTTTTGTATGTGTGTGTGTTTTATTAATCTCTTTCCAAAAAGAAACCAAAAATAACTAGAGATGTCTTACATTATATTGCTGGTAGCTCTGACCAGGCCATATCCATGGAGGTTACCATGACCACTCTGTTCAGACAGCATTCTCAAGCTGGATATATAGAATACAAGTGGAATTCTCACCACTACAGTGACCACAATAATAATGACATATTAATGAGTGTAATCAGAGAAGGCAATGGCACCCCACTCCAGTACTCTTGCCTGGAAAATCCCATGGATGGAGGAGCCTGGTAGGCTGCAGTCCATGGGGTCGCTGAGGGTCAGACACGACTGAGCGACTGACTTCACTTTCACTTTTCACTTTCATGCATTGGAGAAGGAAATGGCAACCCACTCCAGTGTTCTTGCCTGGAGAATCCCAGGGATGGGGGAGCCTGGTGGGCTGCCATCTATGGGGTTGCACAGATATCTGCTTATTGCATGATAAAGTCCTGTGTGATATGAACACTCATGAGTTAGCAATTTGCTTAATAGATGCTATAATATATCAATCTTTTCAATAAAATTCTAAATCTAGAACATTGTAATTTAAAAGAAAATAATTTTTACTTAAAACATCATAGATTTCATCAAGAAAATGGTCATGCAAAATAATTTTATTTCCCTTTTGTTATTAGAAAAGTTGTCAGTAGTGTCTTAAATCGTTTGTGATGTCAACTGATGTAAACATTTGCAAGATGCATGACATCCAAATAATATTGATCAATGAAGTTTATCTCCATTTAATATAGTGTCATTTTTTACATCATCTTCAGCTCTATAGACAAACAATTAATTGACTATTTGAGTGAAAGCACACAGGAGTTATGCTAAACAGATTATAGATACCAAATTAGAAAATGCAATTAAAATGCAGAGATCAAGTTTCTCTAATAAGTAAAATGAAATGGTAGCTAAAAGGTAAACTATAAAAATAAAGAATTTGTGTGTGAATAATATTTACCTTTTTCTCTTCTTCTTTTTTTAAATTGGAGGATAATTTCTTTACAATATTGTGTTGGCCTCTGCCATACATCAATATGAATCAGCCACAGGTGTACATATGTGCCCTCCTTCCTGAACTCTCCTCACATTTCCCACCCCATCCCACCCCTCTAGATTCTCCCAAAGCACTGGGTTGAGCTCCCTGTATCACACAAAATTTCCTGAAGGTAAATCAACTTAGGATTTCTTAATTCCTTATACTCCCTTGATGGGAGTAAGCTTCAGCAATAAATGTCTACTTCTTATTAAAAAAAAAAAAAAAGATAAGTGTATAGTTCTGAAATTGGGCATACACAATAAAAAGATTATTATCCCAATATAGGTGGAAAACTAAATTAACAGACATTCATGTAAAAAAAAAAAGCGAAAATAAAAAAAAAATATATGCCATCTGAAAGCTTAAAAAAAGGCCTGCATCTGATGGGTACCAAAGTAAGCACAGATCCAAGTTGCATTAACAAAAATGTAGGTAATGTTCTCATCAAGTAATGCCTGATCTCCAGACCACATCTGGACTCTATTTTCCCTTTAAATGAGACTTTTATAGTTGATCATTCAGAGTATTTACAAAGGAGTTCATCCAGGAACATGAAAGACTCTAGAATCACATTTGATTTATCTCCAGTTTTCACCTGGTATTATTAACCTGGATATGAGAAGCTCAATCAAGGAATATAATTATAGTACCTAAATATTAAAAGGCTTGACATATAGAAAAAGAATATGCATAAGGAGAAATAGTGTCTATAGAGCAAAAGTTTAGCACCAAATGGGAAAAGTTACAAAACACCAGAATTCAATAATGAACTTTTGTTTCCCCCACTCAGAGACAAAAAAGGAAATACTTAGGAATAAAAATAATTTTGGGGGTGGAATATTTTTTTATTTTTCCCCATATGTTCTTTAATTTTAATGTAATAATATAAAGACATTAAACTGTGTTTAGATGCTTCTGTTTTGAAAAATTAATAAGTGAAAATAGATAGAATAATATACTTGCTTTGCACTGATAAATACATTAATACTACTAGTATGGAGGTTAATAAATATTACCTAAAAGGATTGCTTTAATAAAAGGGAAATTATAATAATTAGTGTTACTCAAGTATGGAAAATATCAACATACAAATATTAAGATGCCAATAACTAAAATGTGAAAAAATTGGCTTAAAGCTCAACATTCAGAAAACTAAGATTATGGCATCCGGTCCCATCACTTCATGGCAAATAGATTGGGAAACAATGGAAATTGTGAGAGACTTCATTTGTTTGGGCTCCAAAATCACTGCAGATGTTGAATGCAGCCATGAAATTAAAAGATGCTTGCTCCTTGGAAGAAAAATTATGACAAACCTAAACAGCATATTAAAAGCGTAGACATTACTTTGCCAACAAAGGTCTGTCTAGTCAAAGCTGTAGTTTTTCCTGTGGTCATGTATGGATGTGAAAGTTGGACTATAAAGAAAGCTGAGAGCTGAAGAATTGATGCTTTTGAACTGTGGTGTTGAAGAACACTCTTGAGTCCCTTGGACTGCAAGGAGATCCAACTAGTCAATCCTAAAGGAAATCAGTCCTGAATATTCATTGGATGGACTGATGCTGAAGCTGAAACTCCAATACTTTGGCCATCAGATGTGAAGTACTGGCTCATTTGAAAAGACCGTGATGCTGGGAAAGATTGAAGGTGGGAGGGGAAGGGGATGACAGAGGATGAGATGGTTGGATGGCATCATTGACTGGATCGACATGAATGTGAGTAAGATCTGGGAGTTGGTGATGGACAAGGAAGCCTGACGTGCTACAGTCCATGGGGTGGCAAATAGTTGGACACTACTGAGCGATTGAGCTGAACTGATCTGAAATGTTCAAGCAGAGGCCAAAAATCTTGTTAGCTAATAAGATTTAAAAAGATTTCTGTACAAAGCGAGTTCCTTTAAGAGACATTTTAGTGTTATCTTTTTATGATTATTTAATTCTCACTGTCATTCCTTATTATCCATGCCCAATCTTTTCACTAAACCCTGTTTCTTAATGCATGACCTCCCCAACTATACACAGAACCCTTTCCACAAATCATGTGACAAATCAAATGTTGCTTGTTACTGTTAACTACAAATTGGCACTTGCCATCTGCCTCTACGAGGATTAAATTGTGTGCTACTGCAGCTAATAATGTTCAACACCAGAAAGGAGTCCACAGTAGAGGAAAGCGGTGAGCCACTCTGTGCTCTGGGAAAAACTGCCAAAACAGGTCTTCAGATATTTTCAGGAACAGATTTTATCAGCTCAATTCTTATATTTCCTCATATCTAGAAAAGCACTAAAATCCTTCATGGTGATGAGTGTTTCTCAAGACTAGCAGAAACCTTCTGTCAAAAAATATGCTTGATTGTGTACACTCCCCCTTCACCAAAATGACATACATACTGACCTTTCCCTTACCTCTTTGGAGCAATTTCTCTGAGCTCTCTGAGGTGCTGTTTCCCAGACTGCACTCCTCATTTTGCCCCAATTAAAACTTAACTCCCAACTCTCATGTTGTGTGTGTATATTCTTTTTTCTTTTTTTAAGTCAGCAGCATGCACATTATTGTTTTTTTACAGGAGCTTATCCTAATAAAATTCAAAAGATAACTTTTTCCACATGGACATGCTATAAAAAAATCTAATGTTGTTTATATTGTTCATGTACAAAAAGGTTAAATGTAGAAGGCACTGCACAAAAAAAGTTTATAAAATAAACAAAACAACTCCCCAGCAAGAGTAACTATCATGTAGTAAAAAAAAATATTTGATGCTGAAAGAGAATTGGATTCAAAAAGTAAAGGCTATTTTTTTTACAATTGCTAACATCAATACCACTACCTTTTTATTTTATAATACATTTCAAATGATATTTAGATAATGGACCTCCTTGAAGAAAATGCTCCTTTTATTGTTTGACACTGAAGTTTAAATGAAGCTTTTCCCCTTGTTATATACTTAGAAAAGCTCCAAATCATTTGTGGTGAAGTAAAAATGAAGTTGTAAATAAGTTATCTTCATTTGACCTGCAAAGAATGTCTTCTTTTATCTTCAAATTTACTGATATTCCATAACTCCCCTGCTTATCAACTTAGAGCTTCCTGGGGCAGTGCTAGACTTTACAATGAAAGATTTCTAGTCTCAAAAAACCCTTTGGCAAAATATTCTTCTTATATCAGACTTTGTAATTTTGCTTCAAACTATCCCCAGGAAATAATAAAGTAGAGAAGTAACACATTATTCAGAAAGTAAACATTGTATAAATTATTGCATATTTTGGAGATAAAAATTATATAAGATGAAGAGTAGATGAATTCAGTAAATATCATACTTCAAGCTTTCAAAGCAGTTTCACGCTGTTGATTGACTAGAAAGGCCAATAATGAATGCTGTAATTTCAGAACTAAGTATTTGTTAAATCCATCATAGGGCATGATTATCAACTGTATTTCATTGTTTCTTTCATTATAACATATTGAAATATCTATGAGAGTATACTTCCTGATTGTGGGCATAAATAGAATTTTTTTTTCCTTTTAGGTATATAGTTTTTCCTAAAAAAAGGAAAATATACCTTTCTGTGAATTTATATGAATATATTTAATATATTTATATAAATTTATAAATTTATTTTATAAATAAATTTGTATGAATATACTTTATATTTATATAATTTATATAAATATACTTTATATTTATATAATTTATATAAATATACTTTATATAATTTATATAAATATACTTTATATAATTTATATAAATATACTTTATATTTATATAATTTATATAAATATATTTTATTTATTACATACATATTAATTTGTAATCCATACCTAAATTCTTCTTCTACCTATATAGTGTCAACTGAAAAAAAGTACACAGACTAAAAGTTGAGAGTTTTGTTTTATTAGGCAGATATTCTGAGGACTTCAAGCCTGAGAGACAGGACTCTCTTGTTGCTCTGAGGCCAAGAAGTAAATGAGGAGCCAGGTTTATATAGAAATTTTGGCAACAAAGACCAGGTAGTCAGAACTTCAAAAGATTACTGTTAATTAAAGGAAACCAGGTATCTCAAGTTTGGAGAAGGCAATGGCACCCCACTCCAGTACTCTTGCCTGGAAAATCGCATGGATGGAGGAGCCTGGTAGGCTGCAGTCCATGGGGTCGCTAAGAGTTGGACATGACTGAGTGACTTCACTTTCACTTTTCACTTTCATGCATTGGAGAAGGAAATGGCAACCCACTCCAGTGTTCTTGCCTGGAGAATCCCAGGGACAGGGGAGCCTGGTGGGCTGCCATCTATGGGGTCGCACAGAGTCGAACACAACTGAAGAGACTTAGCAGCAGCAGCAGGCATTTCAAGTTAAAGAATTTAGTGTTTTTCTTTGTATGGTAAGATGCAAGAATCTGTGCTCACAGAAAGGGAAATCATTCCTTTGATATGCACCTCAGCTGTCTGGGGCCAGTCCATGCTTTCCTGCTTTCTCCTCCTGAGTCTCCTCAGGGTGCACCATCAGGAGTGGCTTCAGTAGTTAACTACTAGAGGGCAGGGATTCTGTTTCTATTCTAAGTTTCCTCAGGGCTCTCCTTGGGGGCACCACAATGTTATGGCTTGGTGACTGCAACATCCTTTGTTTATGGATATGATAGGCAATACTTTGTTATAGCCCATAGGAAGAGAAAGGTGGATGCAGGGAACTGTAGTTCAGAAAGACCTAGAAAAGTAGAATCTGAATTAGGAATTAAAAGAATTGATGAACATTGGAATCACACACAATAACCTGGTAGAAAACAGTACAATTCTATATACCTTAAGAACAGAGCTTCTCAAATTTCATTTCTGTCCTCTTATAAGATAAAGCCTGTTCTTGATCCTTCATATAAGGAAATTTTCAGAAAATGTGGTAAGGAAAATAATAAACTAGGTGTCATATCTTCCCTGAGCAAAACACAGCTGACATGGTGGTAGAAAGGAGGGATCCTAGGAAACAATATACATATTGGTGAAGTGGAGAGAAGTAACAGAAGGTCTCTATTTCACATCAGCGATAGTTCAGTGGCACATAACTATACCACTAAATATTTGTCAAACTGCAGCTGGTTCCTGGCTTACAAAGAGGTGAGAAACTTCTCACCATGTGGATTTAGAATAATTCTTAAAGAAGATGTTAAATCCTGCATTTGGTGATTGAAAAAGAGTTTTCTGGAAAATTCTATCTGGTACTAATAATATGGTACATTTTAATGGTGAAGTGCTTGGTTCAGTATCACTAGAAGTTCAAAGCTTTAGCAAGCAAAAACTTTCAAACATGGATAACAACATTTTTGGAAAATCACCTCAGACTGAAAGTATGCCGTACATCTCTGATGTTTCTTTTATAGTATAAATCAGAGATATAAGAATATTTTGACAAGAGAATATACTTTGTTGCATTATAATACAAGTTCAGAACTACATTTTTTTCTATTAATACTGAAATATATGACATTTCCTTTCTGATGATATACTTGCTGTTTATTCTCATTTCATTCATAGTCATAAACAATATACATACATATGCAAAGTCTATTTGAAGCTTGACATAACTAATTAATGCTTATGTAGTCCATACCCAACTTTTGAAAATCACTTAGTAATATCTTAATCATGAAATCCATTAACCTTTACTCAAACATAGCAGCATAATGACTGTATTTTGATCTAAGTGTCAGCACTTTTGTCAGTATCTGTAAAATGCTCCCAAATTATATTTCATTGTTGTTCTATAAATTATTTTATTTTTCCACTTGTATAACAATTCACTGAGAAAAATATTGACATTGCTATTAGCTCCCCCTAAAATGTATTGACATCAATATTAAGGCTGAATAAAACTAAATAATTCATCTGCAGATATAGAAATCAGCTTATTTGAAATTTGAATGATTTCCAATTATTTAAGTGGAATTATGTCTGACATTTAGTGGCTAGATCTACAAAAGTTTATTATAAATTCCTGTCTATACGGAAAACTCAGTTTTTTCTTTACTCTTACACTGCTACTACATTCACAGTACTTTTGACAACAACTATGTGGATTCTCCCCCAAATCAAACAATTCTCTGTGACACCAGCTGGGTATCCTACAAATCAGTTCAATTCTGATACCAACCAGAATTAGCTCTCTCCTGACCCACCTTAGATACCAGTCACAAGTCTAGCTTCTCTTTATTAGGTTTGATCATTTGAAAGAACAGCTCACAGAACTCATGGAAATATATTTACAAGTTTGCTTCTAATGCTATTTAGTCCCTAAGTCGTGTCTGACTCTTGTGACCCCATGGACTGTAGTCTGCCAGGCCCCTAAGTCCATGGGATATTCCCAGCAAAAATACTAGAGGGTGTTGCCACTCTTCCAGGGGATCGTCCTGACCCAGGGATCAAGCCCTCACCTCCTGTGTCTCCTGCATTGCAGGCAGATTCTTTACCACTGAGTCATGGGGAAGCAAAGCATCTATACAGATACAATTACTCAGTATCTTAGTTTTGTATCTTTATGATACATAAGATAGGAAAGGAATTTTGACCAGGCTTTTCATCAACAAAAAATGGAGGCACACCCCTGCTTGGCAGAAGGAAAAGACCAGTCTGATTTACTAAGAGTGTAAAGAAATGATTTGCCTTTCACCTGTTCTCCATTCTTCAGTTTGAAGTCCCTTATTCTCTATCCCAGAAGAATTTGGCAGGATTAAAGAAGTATCACATTGCTGTTTGTGTAATACTTTCATTAAGATGGAATTTCAAAATGCTTTTGCTTAACTTTTCTTTTTCTCCCCCAGCACACCCATATTCCCTAACGAACTTCAGAACATCAAGAAAAATATACACAAAGAAGGGAAAACTCGTAGTGAGACACTGCAACCTGAAAAGTCTAGTTTTCATGAATAACAGACTTTTACTTAAGGTTTCCCAGGTGGCTCATTGGGTAAAGAATCCACGTGCAATGCAGGAATCCCTGGAGCCACAGGTTCAGTCCCTAAGTCAGGAAGATCTCCTGGAGGAGGGCATGGCAGCCCAGTCCAGTATTCTTGTCTGGAGAATCCCATTGACAGAGAAGATAGGCAGGCTACAGTCCCTGGGGTTGCAAAGAATTGGACATGACTGAAGCGATTGAGAATGCATTTAAGGATTAGGCTCTATATCCATCTGCACAAATGAGCATTTGAACACACACTCACATGTAGGTACCAGTGGGAAAATATTCAGGAAGGACCATGACGATAAGAATATTTCATAGTAAAAGAGAAGAAGAAAAAAAAATAGAAAATTGTATATATTTGTTTGGTCTGTCTCTTGCTAGGCAATAACCCAACCCAAAACTTAGTGGCTTTAAATAGAAAATGTTAACTAACTCTTATTAGAGTTTTTAGATTGACGCAGATTATATGTATATCTTTTTGTTCCACATGATGCTATGTAAGACTGTGTTCAACTGGATGTTTGATTGGTGTTGAAACATTCAAGACCCCTGATGACATGGCTAGTGGTTGTTACTGGCTATAGGCAGGGACTTGGCTGGGGCTCAACAGAATGCCTTTGTTTCTTTCAACATATTTTCTAGTTCCTATGGATTTTTTATAGCATGATAGTTCTAAAATGAAAAATTCTATTGTGAAGTAAGAATCTGAAAATGTCTTAAGAGTGCCAAAGAAGTTGTACAGCATCTCTTTTGCTCTATTTTATCAGTAAAAACTTATCACACAACCAACCAAATCCAGGGAGAGGTGAGGTCATTTTTATTTACCAATAAAAGAAATAGCAAAGAATTTATGGCCATTTTTAAAAAAATACTACAGGTTTCTTCAGCAGTATGAAATGAGAAATTCTGTATAAAATTGATATATAAGGTGATGGAAAATTAGAAAAAAGAATAGTAGGAAGAAAGCAAAAATAAGATTGAATTGTGAAAAAATATATTTTATGCTTCCATTTCATATTTTTAAGATGATCTGTGTGCAGTGTCTTTTTCAGAAATTTGTACACTTCTAAATATTTTTAATGAAATCTAAAATCTTTAACATTGTCCTGGATTTCTTGATTTACTTGTGGTTATTTGTTTTTCAGATAACTTTTCAGCTATGATCTCAGATAAATTGTAAGGTTAATGAATCTCAATTTAAGAGAGAAGAAAAATTTAACAGCTGTACATGACCTTGATAAATTTCAAGTTTAAGGAATATTGACATGGCAACTATAAAAAAATTGAGAATGCTTTAAAAATCATAGTCTTTTCTTTTCAGATTCCAAGGTGTTTAGCCTCTGCTGCCCATGCTCCATATTTATTTGATTAAACACAAAAGCCTTCAGCTCTTCCCACAAACTAATATATGATTTCAAGTCTCTTCAAGAATGTTCAATACACATGGGAGAGTTCTTTGTGCATAATTTATAATAGATTTTATTATGTTGTATATTCATTATGTGCTGGACTCTATGTGTCTTCTCCTAGACTGTGACCTTTCATTATTTTATGAAATAACCCTGAGGATTAGAAAAATATGTAGCCTAGGGTTTACTGAAAGGTGAATGAATAAATTTAAGCATTCAGTAGGAGACATCATAAAGATTTTTTTCTATCCCAGAGTTTGTGTATTCTCTTTAGAGTAAATAGTGAATTTTTCTGGATTATTTTTTATACTTAGGACAACAGAATCAACACATACAGTCATTGTTTGGAAAGGAAAATCTTACAACTTTGTATGTCTTACTTCAATAATGACTCTCATGACAGCATCAGTTCTATGACAGTAAACAACTGTTTTACTCAACATAAGTATTTCCCCACAGAATATGTTGATCATATTAAAATTTTAAAAGACAAAGCTACAGCTTATACTTCATATGTGCTAAGTTAGTTTTGCTATTTAATTATATTTTTCATTGACTTTGAAAATCTGGTATCTATTTTAGCCTTGGTTATACAATAGAAATGAAGGATGTAGGGAAAACCACTAGACCATTCAGGTATGACCTAAAATCAAATCCCTTATGATTACACAGTGGAAGTGACAAATACATTCAAGATAATAGATCTGATGGACAGAATGCCTGAAGAACTATGGATGAAGATTTGTGGCATTGTACAGGAGGCATTGATCAAGATCATCACCAAGAAAAAGAAATGTAAAAAGGCAAAATGCTTTTCTGAGGAGGCCTTACAAATAGCTGAGAAAAGAAGAGAAGCTAAGGCAAAGGAGAAAAGGAAAGATGCACCCATTGAATGCAGTGTCCCAAATAATAGCAAGGAGAGATAAGAAGGCCTGTCTCAGTAATCAATGCAAAGAAATAGAGGAAAACAATAAAATAGGAAAGACTAGAGGTATCTTCAAGAAATTAGAGATACCAAAGGAACATTTGATGCAAAGATGGGCACAATAAAGGACAGAACTGGTATGGACCTGACAGAAGCAAAAGATGTTAAGAAGAGGTGACAAGAATACACAGAAGAACAATAAAAAAATTATCTTAATGACTCAGATAACCATAATGATGTGATCACTCACTTAGAGCCAGACATCCTGGAATGCAAAGTCAAGTTGGCCTTAGGAAGCATCACTATGAACAAAGCTAGTGGAGGTGATGGAATTCCAGTTGAGCTATTTCAAATCCTAAAAGATGATGTTGTGAAAGTGCTACACTCAGTATGCCAGCAAATTTGGAAAACTCAGCAGTGGGCACAGGACTGGAAAAGGTCAGTGTTCATTCCAATCCCAAAGAAAGGCAATGCCAAAGTATGTTCAAACAACTACTGCACAGTTGCACTCATTTCTCACTTTAGTAAAGTGATGCTCAAAATTCTCCAAGAAAGGCTTCAACACTACATGAACCAAGAAATTCCAGATATTCAAGTTGGATTTAAAAAACGCAGGGGAACCAGAGATAAAATTGCCAGCATCTCTTGGACCATTGAAAAAGCAAGAGAATTCTAGAAAAACATCTACTTCTGCTTCATTTCCTACACTAAAGCTTTTGACTGTGTGGATCACAACAAACTGGAAAATTTTTCAAGATATGGGAATACGAGACCACCTTACCTGCTTCCTGAGAAATCTGTATGCAAGGCAAGAAGCAACAGTTAGGACTGGACATGGAACAACAGACTGGCTCCAAATTGGGAAAGAAGTATGTCAAGGCTGTATAGTGTAACCTCTCTTATTTAACTTATATGCAGAGTACTTATATCATGTGAAATGCAGGGAGGATGAAACACAAGCTAAAATCAAAATTGCAGGGAGAAATATCAATAATCTTAGATATGCAGATGACACCACCCTTATGGCAGAAAGTGAAGAGGAGCTAAAGAACCTCTTTATGAAGGTGAAAGAGGAGAGTGAAAAAACTGGCTTAAAACCCAACATTCCAAAAAACTAAGATCATGGAAACCACTCCCATCACTTCATGACAAATATATAGAAAACATTGAAAGCAATGAAACTTTGTTTTCTTGGGCTTCAAAATCACTGCAGATGGTGACTGCAGTCATGAAATTTAAAAGACACTCGTTCCTTGGAAGAAAAGCTATGACATACCTAGATGGTGGAAAATATAGAGACATTACTTTGATAACAAGGTCCATATAGTCAAAGCTATATTTTTCTGGTAGTCATGTATGAATGAGAGAGTTGAACCATAAATAAGGTTGAGCACTGAAGAAATGATGTTTTGTACTGTGGTGTTGGAGAAGACTCTTAAGTATCTCTTGGACCGAAAGAAGATGTAACCAGTCAATCCTAAAGGAAATCAATCCTGAATATTCACTGGAAGGACTGATGCTGAAGCTGAAGCTCTAATACTTTGGCCACCTGATACGAAGAGCTGACTCATTAGAAAAGACTCTGATGCTGGGAACAATTGAGGGCAGGAGGAGAAGGGGACGACAGAAGATGAGATAGTTGTATGGCATCAGAGACTCAATGGATAGGAGTTTGAACAAGCTCCGGGAGATGGTGAAGGACAGAGAAGTCTGGCGTGCTGAAGCCCATGGGGTCACTAAGAGTCAGACAGGACTGAGCAACTGGACAACAACAGCAATACACATTTGTTTGTTCCATTCACTTGTTTAGTGCTGGCCATAGTCTTTGTTGGATGTTGGATCTTTATGGGGAATATGATATGGTTTCTGAATAGGGTAATTATTGTCAAATGACCCACCAAGTAAAGAGCAATATTGCATAGGAACCTGGAATGTTAGGTCTATGAATCAAGGTAAATTGGAAGTGGTCAAACAGGAGATGGCAAGAGTGAACGTCGACATTCCAGGAATCAACGAACTAAAATGGACTGGAATTGGTGAATTTAACTCAGATGACCATTATATCTACTACTGCAGGCAATTAAAAAAAAGAAGAGAAAAAAAGCAAATGTTAATAGTTTTCCTTTTAGCTACCATGTCATTTTACTTATTATTATTAGAGAAACTTGATCTCTTCATTTTAATTGCATTTTCTAATTTGGTATCTATAATCTGTTTAGCATAACTTCTGTGTGCTTTCAATCAAATAGTCAATTAATTGTTTGTCTATAGAGCTGAAGATGATATAAAAAATGACACTCACTAATGACACTATATTAAATGGAGATAAACATTGATCAATATTATTTGGATGTCATGAATCTTGCATATGTTTATATCATTTACATCACAAACTGTTTAAGACACTACTGACAACTTTTTTAATAACAATAGGGAAATGAAATTATTTTGCACAACCATTTTCTTGATGTTATTTATGATGTTTTAAGTGAACATTATTTTCTTTTTAATTACAATGTTCTAGATTTAGAATTTTATTGAGACGATTGATATAGCATCTATTAAGAAAATTGCTAACTCATGAGTGTTCACATCACACTGGACTTTATCATGCAATAAGCAGATATTACACTCATTAATATGTCATTATTATTGTGGTCACTGTAGTGGTGAGAATTCCACTTGTGTTCTATATATCCAGCTTGAGAATACTGTATGGAAAGAGTGGGTCATAGTAACCTCCATGGATATGGCCTGGTCAGAGCTACCAGCAGTATAATGTAAGCCATCTCTAGTTATTTCTGTTTTCTTTTTGGAAAGAGATTAAAAAAAAAACATTGTAAATATAAGTAGATTTTAAGTAGACTTAATTTTGGGGGGCTCCAAAAATCACTGCAGATGGTGATTGCAGCCATGAAATTAAAGGATGCTTACTCCTTGGAAGAAACGTTATGACCAACCTAGATAGCATATTAAAAAGTAAAGACATTACTTTGCCAACAAAGGTCTGTCTAGTCAAGGTTATGGTTTTTCCAGTGGTCACTTATGGATGTGAGAGTTGGACTATAAAAAAAGCTGAGCACTGAAGAATCGATGGTTTTGAACTGTGGTGTTGGAGAAAACTCTTGAGAGTCCCTTGGACTTCAAGGAGATCCAACCAGTCCATCCTAAAGGAGATCAGTTCAGTCCTGGGTGTTCATTGGAAGGACTGATGTTGAATCTGTAGCTCTAATACTTTGGCCACCTGATGCAAAGAGCTGACTCATCTAAAAAGACCCTGATGCTGGGAAAGATTGAGGGCAGGAGGAGAAGGGGATGACAGAGGATGAGATGGTTGGATGGCATCACTGACTGAATGGACATGGATTTGTGTAGACTCCATCAGTTGGTGATGGACAGGGAGGCCTGGTGTGCTGCGGTTCATGGGGTCATAAAGAGTTGGACACTATTGAGTGACTGAACTGAACTGAACTGAACTGAACTGAACCACCACCACCCCAAAGAGCAAGCAAGGGAAACTATTTCTTGCTTCATCCTGTTCCAGCAGGGGCCCCAACCAAGCCTTGCCTGAATTCCTTGTATAGCCTTTAACCAATTTCTATTGATTGTAGAAGGTAAAGATCCTGGTCAGTATCAATGTTAAGGAATTGAATATTTTTAATACCCTTCTTTAAGAATAAGAAAACAGACAAAACAAGTCCTTTGAGTTTTGAGTATCTTGAGTATCTCAAATTTGGAGAAAAATGGAGAGTTCTAATTTGATTTATCTAACTTACAAATTAATTATAAAGTAAATATAAGTTGAACAGTTCTATAACGACCTAAAAGACCTTTTAAGAACTAACACCCAAAAAAGATGTCTTTTTCATTATAGGGGACTGGAATGCAAAAGTAGGAAGTCAAGAAAAACCTGGAGTAACAGGCAAATTTGGCCTTGGAATATGAAATGAAGCAGGGCAAAGGCTAATAGAGTTTTGCCAAGAGAATGCACTGGTCACAGTGAGTCTGAATGAACTCCCGGAGTTGGTAATGGACAGGGAGGCCTGGCGTGCTGTGATTCATGGGGTCGCAAAGAGTCGGACATGACTGAGGGACTGAACTGAACTGAACTGATCCACTAAGTGACCAACTTGCCTACTGTAGGAAAGACATTGTTTTGATTTTTTTAATAGGGAAGGATTATTATTCAGCTGTAAAATATTAGTAGTGAACCTAGAGTTTCAGTTTCAAGATCAGTCCGTCCAATGACTATTCAGGACTGATTTCCTTTCAGTTCAGTTCAGTTCAGTCTCTCAGTCGTGTCCGACTCTTTGTGACCCCATGAATCAAAGCACGCCAGGCCTCCCTGTCCATCACCAACTCCTGAAGTTCACTCAAACTCACATCCATGGAGTTGTCGATGCCATCCAGCCATCTCATCCTCTGTTGTCCCCTTCTCCTCCTGCCCTCAATCTTTCCCAGCATCAGAGTCAACTGTTTTCCAATGAGTCAACTCTTCGCATGAGGTGGCCAAACTACTGGAGTTTCAGTTTTAGCATCAGTCCTTCCAAAGAACACCCAGGGCTGATCTCCTTTAGAATGGACATGTTGGATCTCCTTGCAGTCCAAGGGACTCTCAAGAGTCTTCTCCAACACCACAGTTCAAAAGCATCAATTCTTTGGCACTCAGCTTTCTTCACAGTCCAAGTCTCACATCCATACATGACTACTGGTAAAACCACAGCCTTGACTAGACGGACCTTTATTGGCCCCCTTAGAGGATCTTCTCAACCCAGGGATCGAACCCAGGTCTCCCTCATTGCAGGCTGATTCTTTACCAGCTGAGCCACAAGGGAAGTCCAATAGATAATATTCAGCCATAAGGGCATTTCCAGACTTCAGAGAGGTAATGGGCATATACTGATGTGATGCTCAGGGAAACAAGGACAGTCTCATTTAGCTAGATGCTGCTGCTACCGCTAAGTCCCTTCAGTCGTGTCCGACTCTGTGCGACCCCATAGACAGCAGCCCACCAGACATTCCCGTCCCTGGGATTCTCCAGGCAAGAACACTGGAGTGGGTTGCCATTTCCCTCTCCAATGCATGAAAGTGAAAAGTGAAAGTGAAGTCACTCAGTCATGTCCAACTCCTAGGGACCCCATGGACTGCAGCCTATCAGGCTCCTCCATCCATGGAATTTTCCAGGCAAGAGTACTGGAGTGGGTTGCCATTGCCTTCTCTGAGCTAGATGCTACATGCTGTTAAAATAGTTTACATTGGTGGGTGAGAGAATGAGAGTGTCAAAAACAAAGTTTTATATAGAGACACAAATAAATGGGTACCTAATGTATTAACAAAATACAAAATACATTCAATTAAATTGAAAATCTATTCTAAGGTTCATATATTTCCTTAACCTAGACATGCATATATCTTTTTAAAGTGATATGCTTAAATATTTTGTTTTGCTTCCTGCTTTATTTTAAATAAAACTTTAATTAAAATCTAGACAAGCCCGTTGCTCTCAAGTTCTATTCTAGAACTTTCCACAGTATGTAGTTTTTAACACAAATGAAGAATGCATTGAATATTAATTATCCCTCTTTATTCTTTCAAAGAGCGAATATCCAAGGGAAATATTCAGATCGCATCATTATATCCATTGTCAGCTACCATCCTCTCCCCACTAACAGTATATGGCACAATCATCACTGATATTTCTGGTAATGATATTGAAGTCAGCTAAAGATAAAATATGTTAAAAATATAATACTTTATTATACTACATATACAATGGAAAGAAAGTTTGCTTGTTTTATTCCACATCTTTAAAAACGTTTTATATTTTCATTTATGTTCTTTTCTCCCAAAGAATAGTATATGACACAACAGAAATTGATCATCTAACAACTTCTAGTTGTTAGATGTTAGTTGATTGTTTAGCAACTACTCTGTCTCATTGATGTCATTCACTGAGATGCTTATTAAATCCCAGATATAAGCAAAGACAAGCTTTGTCATCAAAGTACATCGAATGAAGGCTATTAAAGTTAGCAGTTTTGACCCTCTGTGCTGATGGTTTCATCTTTATTCGCTGAGCTAGGGTGATAGAAGTAACTGTAATTTTTTATCAAGTACAAACAAATTTGGAAAAGATTGTATAAAGCTATCCTGAAGGAATGTCTTCCTTATGGTCTATATAGCAGTTAGTATACTATATATACATTAGAAAGTTTGTAGAGATTGGTGTCTTCCTTTTAATAAGTTTTTATTGTGTCATTTACTGTATTTGACATGTAAAATACAATGAGCAAAGCCAGTTTTTGCCTTCACAGAGATTACCAGAAAGAGGGGGGGATGAACAAAAAAAAATACCTCATTAATCAAATAATCATACAAATAAATATTAAACAACAAACAAAAAAGTGCTATCAAGTAAAGGCACATGACATTGTGACCTGTAATTGTAGGCTCAGTTCCAGTTAGAAAGGTTCTAAGAAATTACTGTCAAGCTAAGACCCTGTTTTTTAACTAGTATTTTTTTAAACAACAACCAAAATGTTACACTAGTGAGCATTTCCATGAATTAATGTTCTCCTATTCATTCTAAAAACAGTATAAAAGAACATGAATATATTTTTACACCAATGTTCTTACCAACATTGTTCACAAGATCCTAAGGGTAGAAACAATCAAAATGTACAGGTACAGATGGATAAAAAAATGCAGTATATACATATAATGGACTACTATTCAGTCTTGAGTATAAGTGAAATTCTAATATATTCTGCCCCATGGATGAACCTAGAAAACAGGTTAAGTGAAGCAAGCCAGCCACACTAAAAATATATTATATGCTTCTATTTATGTGAGGTACCTAGAATACTCATATTCATTGAGACAGAAAGAACAGTGGTGGCCAGGGGCTTATGAAAAGGTGAATGGGGAGTTACTGTTAAGTGGATATAGTTTTAGTGTGGGATAATAAAAGAGTTCTGGAGATGGATGGTGATGCTGGTTTCAAAACATTAGAATGTATTTAATGCCATTGAATTATACACATTTAAAAATGATTAAAATCTTATATTTTACATCATGTGTATTTTATCACATTAAAGAAAATAATGCAAATCACATATATAGAAGACACACTGAAAACTATATGTTTCTAACCATGTTAGAATTTTTCCATAGTGTTTCTTTAGAATCAATCTTGGGAGAGTTAATTTAAAAATAGCTGCTATAGTAAATGTTAAAATCCTAAATAACATCTTAGACACATAATTGGGGATGTAATTAGATTTGTCAGCTTACTAATGTTTCCAATTATAAAAGTAATGTTTCAAATAAAGACAATGAACACCAATCCTCTTTCTAAATAACATGAACATTTCTGATGGGTTCTAAAACAAAAGATAAGTCTGTATGGAGAGTGCAAATAAATACAGAAACTATATGTACTGCATGTCCATTGATATTATGGGCGAGAATTTCATCTACAGAACTTTATATGTTGAAGCAAAGAGGTTCTCTCACCCAAATATGTAATGGAACAGCAATTTATCTAATGTCACTAAAAATAAATATGTACCTTCTAAATCAAAGAAACTTGGAATTTTGAAGCACCATTAATTATTTCCTTATTTCATCATCTTTTATCAATATTTTTCCATGGATAATGAGGATAATTGCTTTTGCAAAGTACTTCTCCATTCCCTTTTTCATTGCTAAAATTTATGTATAACAAACTGTATTCTAAACTCTCTTCTAACATGTGTGTGTGTGTGTGTGTGCACGCGCACACACCTCTCTTGTTTGATCCTTTGTTTTAAATCCATGTCACTTTATGTTTAGCCAAGAAGCATTCAAACTTTTTTGATTACTGTCATCTTTAGAGTTTTATTAATTATTTCATATTTTCATACAAACATAATACCTACAAATTTCATCCAGCAACTTAGTAGTTATATGAAACAAGAATGCTCATTAATTGAATAAAAATATTTATTTCGTTCTGGAAGAGCTATAGATTCTTACTAATGAAATGCATATGCCTGTTGTGCAATGCACATATTTTTTTAATTAGTTTTTATTGGATTATAGTTGCTTTACAGTGTTGTGTTAGTTTGGAAAGACTACTCATTTCCTAATCTACATTGATAGTTACACTTGTTTTATAGTTGAAACTAAAAGAAACCCAGTTATGCAAATATATGACATCGTTGACATTTATATAGCACAATCTAATGACAAACCTATAAACTACCTTGAGCTAGTAGTTCACAAGGTGTAGGATACATGTAAAGTATCACTAATCCCTTCAAAAACCTAAAATATCCAGTGCATTTCTGACAGTTCATTGCAGTACCCTGGAGTGTCACGGTGTCCAGTTTGAGAACTATGACTTCATACTCTGCTTTTGAAATTTTTATTTGGTAAGTTTGTTGAAATATTACAGACATCTTCAGTTACCAAGTCTACCAGGGGATTAATACATAATTTTCAAAAATATCTGCTATTCTTTACTTAAATATCAAAACTATTTTTAGAAAGGATTTCTACTTTAGACTAATGTTTGTTTGTTTGTTTGTTTTTTACAATTCTATTTTTTTTATTTTTAAACTTTACAAATTGTATTAGTTTTGCCAAATATCAAAATGAATCCGCCACAGGTATACATGTGTTCCCCATCCTGAACCCTCCTCCCTCCTCCCTCCCCATACCATCCCTCCGGAATGTTTTAACTGCTTTGCATCACAGCAAAGTCAAAGGAAGTAGAGTTGGTCTTTATTTTCATATTTTCACTGTCTCACTGCCTTGACCTTGCTGCTGCTAAGTCACTTCAGTTGTGTCTGACTCTGTGTGACCCCATAGACAGCAGCCCACCAGGTCCCCCCTCCGCCCCCGCCCCGTCCCTGGGATTCTCCAGGCAAGAACACTGGAGTCGTTTGCCATTTCCTTCTCCAATGCATGGAAGTGAAAAGTGAAAGTGAAGTCACTCAGTTGTGTCTGACTCAGCGACCCCATGAACTGTAGCCTACCAGGCTCCTCCATCCATGGGATTTTCCAGGCAAGAGTACTGGAGTGGGGTGCCATCGCCTTCTCCAGTCTTGACCTTAAACTGTAATTAAGTTTATTACCCATCTCTTCACAATTACCTAGATTGGGATAATAGAGATTTGTCACAAAATATTGGTTTTCATGAATAAAAATGTTCAACTAGGCATATATTTTCAAAAGCATTCATAAAGCTTCAAATAATCCAAATTTCTCTGTCCTAAATTTTAATATGAAATCCTCATACTATATTGCTGTTGTTCAGTTAGTAAGTCATGTCCAACTCTTTGTGACCCCATGGACTGCTCCACTTCAGGCTCGCCTCTCCTTCACTATCTCCTGGAGTTTTCTCAAATTCACACCTATTAAATCCATACTGTAATAGTTATTCATTACCTATTGCAATTTCTGGAGCCTCCCATTGTATCATATGAAGAATAAAATGAAAGAAGATAAAAATAGCATCTCTTTGTTCCTCTCACCTCACACTACAAAAATCATCTTTGTAATAATGGTTATTTTGGAAACACTTTCTTCCAATATTAATCTATACTAATGCCTGTATGCATGCTAAGTTCCTTTAGTTTTGTCTGACTCTTTGCAACCCTATGGATCATAGCCCACCAGCCTCCTCTGTCCATGGGATTCTCCAGACAACACAACTGGAGTGGGTTGCCAGGTCCTCCTCAGTCTGTACTAGTGTCCCCTTTCAATTCAGCATTACATACTTTTATAAACCATAATGATTAGTTTCTGGTTTTAAATTTTAAATATAAAGAATGTGGAATTTATGACTACTGTCCTTTATAACAACAGCCAAAAACTAAATATGCTGAAAGTCAACAATTATCTTAAAACTATTATAGAACTTATATAGCAAGACATTACACAATCCCCAAACTTCTAAAAGATAGGCACATCTAAAGAACCACTGCAAAATATTCTGTTCTGGAATAGACTACTGATGAAAACACATAAACAGCAATTTTGATAAATTTCTGGAAGCTGAGTGCAGATCAGATTGAAAGTGATACTTTTAGAGGGCACAGTTTTGGAGAGGCTACCACACAGTCATGTACAGTTGTGAGAGTTGATCCATAAAGAAGGTTGAGCACCAAATAATTGATACTTTTGAATTGTGGTGCTGGAGAAGACTCTTTAGAGTCCCTTGGACTGCAAGGAGATCAAACAGTCAATTCAAAAGAAAATAAGCTCTGAATATTCATTGGAATAACTGATGCTGAAGCTGAAGTTCAAATACGTTGGCCATCTGATGCAAAGAATCGATTCATTGGAAAAAATCCTGATGTAGTGAAAAACTGAAGGCAAAAGGAGAAAGGAGCAGCAGAGGATGAGATAGATAGAGAGCATCACCTACTCAGTGGACATGAATTTGAGCAAATTCTGGGAGATAGTGGGGGACAGAGAAGCCTGGTGTGCTACAGTCCATGGGGTTGCAAAGAGCTGGACAAGACTTAGCGACTAAACAACAACAACAACACAGTAATAAGGAGTTTTCCTCCAGAAACCTTGTTAGGTTCTCATGGTGAGATTTGAGAAAGCCCTGGTAGGGAAAGAGGAAGAATAATCATTGTGAAATAAGTCTAGAGACTTTTCATAGCGAAGTCTTCATTTCCATGGAAAGACACTTCACCAGAGCTTATGCCATTTGGAGAAGGGCGATTCCTCACACTCCAGCCCCTTCTAGGCTTCTTGTCTCACTGAAAGAGATACATTTTTCAAAATGTAAATTATTGGAATCATATAATATATAGCCATTTCAGACTGGCTTCTTTCATTTGCAATTGTTATATCAGTTCACCTAACTCTTTTTGTAGCTGGAAAGCTTCTTTTTTTCACTGATGAATAATCTTTCATTGTATGGCTTTCCCAGTGGCTCAGTCACTAAAGGATCTTCCTGTAATGCAGGTTACCACCTGAAATGCAGGAAATCCAAGTTCAATTCCTGAGTTGAGTCGGGAAGATACCTGGGAAAATGAAATGGCAACTCACTTCATTATTTTTGCCTGGAAAATTCTATCAACAGAGGAGCCTGGTGGGCTACAGTCCATGGGGTTGCAAAAGTCAGATATGACTTAGTGACTAAACCACCATATTTTGTTTTTTATTCACTTATTCGTGAACATTCTGGTTGCTTCCAGCTTTTGGTAATTATGAATAAAGCTACTGTAAATATTCACATGCAGGTTTTTTTGTGTGAATACATTTTCAAATAGGTTGGGAAATACCTATGTCATTATTGCTGAAACCACATGGTAAGACAATGGCTAGTCTTGGAAAAAGCTGTCAAACTGTCTTCCAAAGAGGCTACACCAGTTTGCAGTTCCATTGCTCTGCATCCTTGACAGCATTTGGTGCTGTCAGTGCTCTACTTCTTACCTCTTCTAACAAGTGTATAGTGGTATCCTGTTGTCTTACTTTGAAGTTCCTCAGTGACCAATTGTGTTGAGCACTTTTTTAGATGCTCACTGGCCATCTGTATACCTGTTTTAACAGCATGTTTGTTTAGATATTTTCCTCATTTTTAACTTGTTTGTTTGCTTTCTGTGCATTTCACATGTTATTTGCATATTTTGGACAACAAATACTTCATTAAACATTGTCCTCAAATAATGTCTTCCACTCTGTGACTTCTCCTTTCATTCTCTTTATCATGTTTTTTGCAGAAGATGTTAGTTTTAATATACTCCAACTTATCCATTTTTTTTCTTTCACAGCTTATGTGTTTAGTGTTGTATGTAAAAGTTTATCACCAAATCCAAAGTCACAAGTTTTTCTCCAATTTTTTTGAAAAATTCATAGTTTCATATTTTTCATTTATCCTTATAGCCCATTTTAAGCTATCTTTTTCCTAAGATGTCAGGGCTGAGTCTGAATTTATCTTTTTGCATATGACTACCCAGTGGTTCTGATATCATTTGTTGAAAAATATTCTTCTTTCTCCATTGAATTGGCCTAACTTTTTTGTCAAGATCAGTTGGCTTTATTTATGTGGATTTATTTCTGAGTTCTCTATTCTCTTCCACTGGCCTATGTACGTATCTGTTCTTTCACTAATATCACATAGCCTCCATTCAGTTCAGTTCAGTTCAGTTCAGTCGCTCAGTAGTGTCCAACTCTTTGTAACCCCATGAACCACGGCACACCAGACCTCCCTGTCCATCACCAACTCCCAGGGTTCACTCAAACTCACATCCATTGAGTCGGTGATGCCATCCAGCCATCTCCTCCTCTGTCGTCCCCTTCTTCTCCTGCCCCCAATCCCTCCCAGCATCAGAGTCTTTTCCAATGAGTCAACTCTTCACATGAGGTGGCCAAAATCCTGGAGTTTCAGCTTTAGCATCATTCCTTCCAAAGAAATCCCAGGGCTGATCTCCTTCAGAATGGACTGGTTGGATCTCCTTGCAGTCCAAGGGACTCTCAAGAGTCTTCTCCAACACCACAATTCAAAAGCATCAATTCTTTGGCACCCAGCCTTCTTCACAGTCCAACTCTCACATCCATACATGACCACTGGAAAAACCATAGCCTTGACTAGACGGACCTTTGTTGGCAAAGTAATGTCTCTGCTTTTTAATATGCTATCTAGTTTGGTCATAACTTTCCTTCCAAGGAGTAAACATCTTTTAATTTCATGGCTGCAATCACCATCTGCAGTGATTTTGGAGCCCCCCCCCCCCAAAATAAAGTCTGACACTGTTTCCACTGTTTCCCCATCTATTTCCGGTGAAGTGATGGGACCAGATGCCATGATCTTTAGCTTTAATATAAGGCTCAAAATTGAGTAGTGTAAGCTGAATTTTGAAACAGCTTTTTTTTGGGGGGGGTTTCTTTATTTCTGTTTTAGTTTGACTTCTTTCAAAGATTACAGTATGAGAAGAGAAGCTTTCCAATCTTTCTAGAAGTTATTCAACACTTTTTGTGCAAAAACCTAACAACAATAACCCAGCCAAGAAATCTAGATCAATGTTAAAGGTGATGTTGTTCAGTTCCTAATCGTGCCTTACTCTCTGCACCCTCATATACTGCAACACATCAGGCTTCCCTGTCCTTCAGTATCTCCTGAAGTTTACTCAAACTCATGTCCATTGAGTCAGTGATGCCATCCAACATTCTCATCCTCTGTCAACCCCTTCTCCTCCTCCCTTCAATTTTTGCCAGCATCAGGGTCTTTTTCCATGAGTCTTTGGCTCTTTGCACCAGGTGGCCAAAACTATTGGGGCTTCAGCTTTAACATCAGTCTTTTCAATAAATATTCAGACTTGCTTTCCTTTAGGATTGACTCGCTTAATCTTTCAGTTCAAGGGACTCTCAAGAGTCTTCTCCAACACCGCAATTCAATAGCATCAGTTCTTTTATGCTCGACCTTCTTTATGGTCCAATTCTCACATCCGTACATGACTACTGGAAAAATCATAGCTTTGACTAGATGGACCTTTGTGGGCAAAATGATGTCTCTGCTTTTTAATACACTGTCTAGGTTTATTATAGCTTTATGAAAATTGACATTACATCTGTGATTTTCTTCCTAGGAACTCACAAGCCCAGCTTAATTCTAAGAATTAAGGACATACCCCAGAAGAGGAGCATTCTACGAAACACTTGGCCAATAATTATCAAAACTGTCCAGGTCATCAAAATTATGGAAAATCCAAGAAATTGTCTCAGTCAGCAGGTACCTAAGGAGAGGTGACTATTAAAAGTAATATGATAAAAACTTTTAGGTAAAAATTAAGGAAGTATGCATAAAATATGGATTTTGTTAATAACAGTTTATCAATATTGGCTAATTAATTATAATTAATGTACTACACTAGTGTTATGAGGTGTTAAAAATAGGATAAACTGGGTTAAGGTATATGGAAACCTTGTACAGTTTTTGTAATTTTTTTTAATCTAAAAGTGTTCTAAAATAAAATGTTTATTTAAAAATGATACTATTTTTGCAATCTGAAGTAAATGCATGATTAGTATTTCCTTTGAGTGAAAGGGAAATAGACAACTATTTTCACAGAACAATGCAAGTAAATGGGATTATTCCTCTTCAGATGAAGGGAAGTCAACATAAGCAGGTAAATAGCAAGCATGTTTTTAATACTATGTACAAACACTGAACATTGAATGGAAAGTGTTTTTTTTAATGATAGACATTTAGAACCAAAATTCCAACTGGGCAAACCCTTCCTTGAGTTCATATTTTCTAGTATATTTTCTGCATAGAAATAATACCTTATGAATAAAATATTGCTCTCAGTGACCTGAGGAGTTAATTCTAAATAGACCAAGCCTACAATCAGAAAGCAGATTTAGCTTCACTCATAATAAGCTTCTTTATGGATTTTTATATTGTGGTTCAGAGGATGAACAGAGACTGCTCATAAAATTGTCTCCTAAATGTCAGCAGGAAAAATAACAAAAATAAGTTCCCATGGCAGCATTCATTTTTCACAACCCCAGAGAACCCAAGGATAAAAATAATAAGATGGTCTCAAAGGGCTTAACCAAAGGGTCATTAAAATAAAGCTGCTCCTAGAAATGTACCTTGGAATTTGAATTCTTCTGTGAATTAGAGAACAGCATGGGAAAATACACATTTCTGAAGCATTTTGATGCTTTAAAATTTAGCTAAATGTATTCAATTTAGTGATTATGTCTAGGCTATAAAGATAAAATTTTACTTGACAGGAGAACGGAATAAATTGGTATCTCCACAGAGTTAAACATTAAATGATGGTGCATATGCTGTTAACCTCTCTAATCTGAGGAACTTACAGATGCTCCAGCATTGACATACATACTTTCCTTTGCAGTGAATTATTGGATTATTTTGTCATGTAGTCTTGGAGTTCAGGGGCTATTTATTGATTTTAGTTTACAATGATTCAATCTGACTCTTGCTTTCCTTCATTCTCGATACTGATTCTGCTACCCTCAGAGTCCTAGAGCCACTCAAGATATGATGAACTTCCAAACTTAGGTGTCCTGGTCTTCCCTTCAGTGATCTTCATAACTGCAATGATGGCAGTCAACCAGTGAGAGTCGTTTCAAATTATTTTCTGGTTTTATTCCTTTTTAGATTTGATTTTAGCACATTGGGACCAGAAGTAGCCTATAAAGGAAGAAGCAGGAAATGAGAACTTCAGAAAACATCAGTTTCATGAATCATGGTCTCAGGTGAAGCTGCAATTCAGGTTATTTACATTTTATTGATTATAATTCTGTTTGTAAAACAAACTGCATTTTTTTCATTTTAAATGCTGTTATGAAGAGTAATTTCAAAGGATAAACTACAGAAGAGGATTAATTTTGCTTATATTTTTTCTTATTACTGGATTGACCCTTAAGAAATTTACTCAATTTCTATAAACCACATTTAGTCCCATCTGTTAAAATGGACCATATCATCATGATTATTTCTCAATGCCAACTATGAATATTAAATAAAAAAGAAGTGGATAGAAACTCAGTATAAAATGTGGTTAGCAACTTACAGTGTAAAAGGATAGCAACTTATACTGTGTTAGCATAAAATAAATCTTTGTAATAAGTCTAGATATGATGAATTGTTATCAAAATTTGGCACTATTCATAAGTTTGGTAACCAACTTTGTGGATGTTATTTTCTGTTGACCTCCACAGATTCATTTACTGTAGGACAAGTTTTGTTTTTATAGGATGATAGCATTATTGAATACCAGGTAAGCAACAGAGACCATGCTGGGTGATTTCTCACATATAGTTTTTATTTAATATTCATACATGCATGCTAAGTCACCTTAGTCATGTCCAGCTATTTGTGATTCTATGGACTGTAGCCTGCCAGGCTCTTCTGTCCATGGTATTCTCTTGGCAAGAATACTGGAGTGGTTTGCCATGCCTTCTTCCATTTAATCTTCATAAAACTTTACAAGTTATGTCTCTTGATCTTTTAATGGATGAGAATTCTTATGCTCAGTGAGGCTTAGTAACATTCCTAAGGTTATACACTGAGTAGGTTGAGAACACAGGATATGGACTTTGGGAACATCTGGATACAAGGTCCATCCACTTTCTCACAGAGTCTATTGTCTGCCTTTTCCTCCAACATATTGAGCTTGCACAGTGAATTTGCAAATACAACTGCATGACCTGCATTTATCAGGTTGTTTAGAAGTATAACATGTGTAAAATTATGGCTTAGGAGTCAGACCATGTAGAGACAAGGGCTGCAAATTGCCCTTTTGTACTTCAGGATGAAGGAAGCATGGTGTTGCTGGATGGTAACTCAGCAGTTGGTCTGATGGGCAGCAAGGAGGCTAGAGTTATCAGTGTTTCTGAGCCATTCACCATCTGTGCCAACACCAAAGGAAAAAATAATGATCCAGAAAAACAGTAGGTAATGAGAAACATGATCTATAGGAAACATGATCAACTCCTTGGTGTTTTTATTCTTATGGGGATTTAGTGAAAGTTTAGTAGCATGTATATTTTAAAAGTTAAAGGATGCTGTAACTTTAATATATTTCCTTTTATTCTAACTGGATTAGAGGAACAGGGTATTAATAATACACATAGGGAGATATACCTAAAGTTTTCTCACATCTAGAGTTGAATAAGATCAAGTCGTGATAATCAAATGTTTCTAAGCCTTCTTAATCTAGATAAAAATGTTGTCATATTTATATCAAATTAAAATTTACTAACAAATTACAATGACTCTATTGAACACAGTACATAAGCCTCCTGATTACATTTAGCAAAAAAGACCTCTGAGAAATGGTGGCAGTGAAGTGTTAAAGGATGATGATTTCTTCTTATTCTCTGTCAATGCTTGAACAAAGAAATCCTAGCCTCTAGACATTTAAGCCTCCTGTGTCTCCTGCATTGGCAGACAGATTCTTTACCACTGAGCCATCTGGGAAGCTCATTATTGCTGTTTTTAGGTAAGGCTGGTTCCTTTCTGGCATATATGTCTATTTTCTCATTCTCTTCCACTGATAACTCGGGTAGGTCTGATATCCCTGTTCTCAGACCTCAGCTCAGGAGTATGTTTTATTTGTGAAGATAAATTCAGCTTATATAGTGAGGTACTTCTCAGAAACCTCCTTTTCCCTACCCCATGTACCACTGTATATATCAGTGGTGCAATAAGATGGTGGTAGTTGCCTAATCCCTTGTTAATTTTGGTTAAAAATAGAAACACCCATATATCTGTGTGTGCACTTGCGTATGTGTGATGTGAATCAAGGGTAAGGGTATTTGACCTCTTCTAACATTCAAACTTTAAGTGTAAAGGTTACAGTGGCAAAGAGAAAATTTAGCTCATCCTATTACAAATCAAAATTATATGGTCTTCATGTATTAATACAAATATGTAAGGAGAAGGCATAAAGAAATGGATTTATTGTCAAAGAATTATAATATTTAGAATAATTTATGAGCATTCATTATTAAAAATTGTAATTTTAATAATCCTCTGTGGAATCTAAAGAAAATGTTATATAAATGTTTTTTGATGTTGCTTTGACAATGTAGAAGCCAACTTAATGGATCAGAAACTCCAAAATAGTTTTCAGCATCATTTGAAATCTTTGGTGAATTTGTGGGATGTTTTCAGGTTATAAAATCCTGGAGCCTTATAAGAAGGTTCATTTCAAAAAGGAATGCTATTAGTGTTATTGCTGCTGTGCCTTCATGCGTGCTCAGTCACTCAGCCGTGTCTGACTCTCTGTGACCCTATGAACTGTAGCCACCGGGTTCTTCTGTCTGGGATTTTCCAGGCAAGAATACTGGAGCGGGTTGCCATTTCCTCCTCCAGGGGATCTTCCTGGTCCAGGGATCAAATCCACGTCTCCTGCATCTCCTGCATTGGCAGGCAGATTATTTACTGCTGAGCCATCTGGGAAGCTCATTATTGCTGTTTAGAAAATTGGCACAAGAGATATCATAATTTAGATTAAGTAAAAGTCGCTCAGTCATGTTCGATTATTTGTGACCCCATGGACTATAGCCTGCCAGGCTCCTCTGTCCATGGAATTCTCCAGGCAAGAATACTGGAGTGGGTAGCCATTCCCTTCTCCAGGCGATCTTCCCAACCCAGGGATTGAACCCAGGTCTCCTGCATTGCAGGCAGATTCTTTACTATCTGAGTTACCAGGGAAGCCCAAATTTAGATTAAATGCCTATGTAAAGAATAACTTTTTTATTACAACCCATAAACATGCTTCTTATTTACTATAATATGATATAAAGCCAACAAGATCTACGTTATTTTTCTGGTCTCCTGGAGGTGAAATTTTACTAGAGATTAGATAGGAAGTTTTATCATTTAAGAGGGACATATTTCTTTACAGAATATTATGGGTCCAAGGACAGCTTAATGCACTAGAATATAAATATTATAGATATTTTACAAATAGGACATTAGTTCCTGACAGAGTCAGAAAACATGAAATTTCAGAACTTAAATATACCTGTATTAAAGATGAGGGCTAGAGATGCTGGAGTTCAAATTGCTTAACCTTAGTCACAGAGTGAATTTCAATTGGCTATATTCCAGGTTCCTTCTTTTACAGTTCTGTGAATTTTCTACTGGGCAATGTATACCACAGATATAGTTCCAACATTCTTTTCCAGAAGTTTCTAATGTCTCCAATTACCATCAGTCATTATTTCTCACTGGGGGAATTTTAGCTATAGGAGAAGTTTATCAATGCCTAGAGACATTGTAAATTGTTACAAATTAAACAGTTTTGGGAGAAGAGGGGAAGGATTGTTACTGGCGACTATTTGACACTTAACATTTTACAGTCCATAGGATGGCACTTACAACAAAGACTTCTGGCCCCACACAGAAATAGCACTGAGGTTGAAATACCCTGTGCTGTTTTTCTCCACTTGAATTCTCAGGTGTCATATAACAGATTCCATTTCCCATGCCCTCTTCCAATACTCAGTAGTAACTACCTGGAGGCCCAAGTTGGGAACAAAAAGAGCAGAAATGTGTCCAGTCTGCTGGCAGAGGAGACTGTGTCTATTATGAATTTGCTGCTTAATAAGTGTAGTTAGTTAGTTCAGTCACTCAGTCGTGTCCGACTCTGCGACTCCATGAATCACAGCATGCCAGGCCTCCCTGTCCAACACCAACTCCTGGAGTTCACCCAGACTCATGCCCATCGAGTCGGTGATGCCATCCAGTCATCTCATCCTCTGTTGTCCCCTTCTCCTCCTGCCCCCAATCCCTCCCAGCATCAGAGTCTTTTCCAATGAGTCAACTCTTCATATGAGGTGGCCAAAGTACTGGAGTTTCAGCTTTAGCATCATTCCTTCCAAAGAAATCCCAGGGCTGATCTCCTTCAGAATGGACTGGTTGGCTCTCCTTACAGTCCAAGGGACTCTCAAGAGTCTTCTCCAATACCACAGTTCAAAAGCATCAATTCTTCAGCGCTCAGCCTTCTTCACAGTCCAGCTCTCACATCCATACATGACCACTGGAAAAACCACAGCCTTGACTAGATGGACCTTTGTTGGCAAAGTAATGTCTCTGCTTTTCAATATGCTGTCTAGGTTGGTCATAACTTTTCTTCCAAGGAGTAAGCATCTTTTAATTTCATGGCTGCAGTCACCATCTGCAGTGATTTTTGGAGCCCAAAAACTTTGGATGCAATCTCAAAAATGACAGAATGATCTCTGTTCATTTCCAATGCAAACCATTCAATATCACAGTAATCCAAGTCTGTACCCCAACCAGTAACACTGAAGAAGCTGAAGTTAAACGGTTCTATGAAGACCTACAAGACATTTTAGAACTAACACCCAAAAAAGATGTTCTTTTCATTATAGGGGACTGGAATGCAAAAGTAGGAAGTCAAGAAACACCTGGAGTAACAGGCAAATTTGGCCTTGGAATACAGAATGAAGCAAGGCAAAGAATAATAGAGTTTTGCCAAGAAAATGCACTGGTCATAGCAAACACCCTCTTCCAACAAAACAAGAGAAGACTCTACACATGGACATCACCAGATGGTCAACACCAAAATCAGATTCAAAGATGGAGAAGCTCTATACAGTCAGCAAAAACAAGACTAGGAGCTGACTGTGGTTCAAATCATGAACTCCTTATTACCAAATTCAGACTTAAATTGAAGAAAGTAGGGAAAACCACTAGGCCATTCGGTATGACCTAAATCAAATCCCTTATGATTATACAGTGGAAGTGAGAAATAGATTTAAGGGACTAGATCTGATAGAGTGCCTGATGAACTATGGATGGAGGCTCGTAACATTGTACAGGAGACAGGGATCAAGACCATCCCCATGGAAAAGAAATGCAAAGAAGCAAAATGGTTATCTGAGGACGCCTTACAAATAGCTGTGAAAAGAAGAGAAGCGAAAATCAAAGGAGAAAAGGAAAGATATAAGCATCTGAATGCAGAGTTCCAAAGAATAGCAAGAAGAGATAAGAAAGCCTTCCTCACTGATCAATGCAAAGAAATAAGAGGAAAACAACAGAATGGGAAAGACTGTCATTTACTCCCCTTTAATTACATTTCAGACTATTTAAATGCATTAGAAGCAGAGGGATTACATGAAGTACTAAAATGGCAGCTGCACTTCTAGGGAAGAATGCGCTTGCAATCCATCTTTGCTGTGGCCAATAGTTGTCCATCTGACACTGAAACTAGGTTTTGATAACCATGACAGGCAAGATGCTTAAAGTGATGTATTTGCTAGAAGTATTGCAAAATGATGATTCAGGTATTTTTTAAAGCTTATTATCTTCCTCAAAATGGAGACCATTTATCATTTCTCTACTGATTTATTCCTGATAGCTAGAAAGAAATGTATGTGCCTTTCTTGCCTCCAATTACCTTTCCTTATCTATGGTAGCTGTATTCTCAATTCATCTTTTTGATCACTTGAAATTTGAATGGCTAAAGAGTACCCCTCAGATTCATTTTCCTTGTAAAATATATTGGTTTTAAATTACACATGTCTGTACGAGGTGAATAACCTTTAACAAATGTTTACAAGAGTTGGGACATCATAGTATTACTGAATTATTGAGCTAGTGCTTCTCTGTAATTCTGAAGTAAATGCTGCTAATTGGCACTGTACAGTATGTTAATTGTACTTTATTTTTGATCTGACAGTTCACTCAATAGGTTTAGGAAACTGGGATAGTAAAATTATATTTAAAAAATTCATAAGCTGATTGTTGTGTTCCTCCCTGTTACCTTTAAATACATTATACCAAAAGAGAAATATTACATGTAAGAAGAACATACAGATAAAATAGAATTATATTTGGAGAGATTACCCCATTGTTATATTAATGTTGGTATGTGATTGAATAAGGTATAGTCCATTTACTCTAATGCTTGATTAAATGTACAAAAATAGTGTGGACAATATAAAATGTAAAAGTTGTCATCTGATTACAAACATTCATAATGCATACTTTTATTGCTTGACATTTAAATTTTGCTATGATTCTGCAGTTATTTACATGCAAACTTAAATTACAGGACGTGTGTTTATTTATGGTGCACATGTATTCAGTTCAGTTCAGTTCAGTCGCTCCGTCCTGTCCGACTCTTTGCGACCCCATGAATCACAGCACGCCAGGCATCCCTGTCCATCACCAACTCCCAGAGTTCACTCAGACTCACGTCCATCGAGTCAGTGATGCCATCCAGCCATCTCATCCTCTGTCGTCCCCTTCTCCTCCTGCCCCCAATCCCTCCCAGCATCAGAGTCTTTTCCAATGAGTCAACTCTTCGCATGAGGTGGCCAAAGTACTGGACTTTCAGCTTTAGCATCATTCCTTCCAAAGAAATCCCAGGGCTGATCTCCTTCAGAATGGACTGGTTGGATCTCCTTGCAGTCCAAGGGACTCTCAAGAGTCTTCTCCAACACCACAGTTCAAAAGCATCAATTCTTCGGCGCTCAGCTTTCTTCACAGTCCAGCTCTCACATCCATACATGACCACTGGAAAAACCATAGCCTTGACCAGATGGAATTAAAAGACAGATAGTTAAAAAAAAAAAAGCCTAAAATTAAAAAAATAGACAGATGGTAGTAAATCTGATGGCCATGCATTGCCAGGTGTGATAGTTAAGTCCTTCGCTGTAGAATACGGGATGCTGCTGTTATTCAATTTGAATGTTTGTCCTGATAACCCATCAAGATATATTTTGCCTTGCTGTTTTGGCTACCAGTGGAGAATGGAAACCAGATTTTGAATTTCAGGCTCCACAGTAGGACCCTACTTCCTGTTGCCTAAGGAACAGGAATTTCTAAGATTGCTGTTTCTCACTTATCACCATCACCCTGCTTAGCCCCTTCTTCTTTTGAACATGTGTAGGTCAACTATTTGCCCACACGTTTCTCCTTTTTTCAAGCACAAATAATGCCTGGATATTCTCACAATTGATAGAATTTCTTTTAGAGCTAAAATCGATATTTTTCTCTTGTGTTCTAACTTTTTATCTTAGTTTAAGTCACCAGAAGTTGGATAAATAGTACACAGTTCTTAGTGCCCTTTGCCTAGCTTCCTCTGAAGACATCTAAAATAGCCATAGAACATTGTGGAAATCATAATATTGCCTATTAACTACTATTAACTTACACATATATCTTGTTCAGATTTTGTCACTTTTTGCATGCACTTTTAACGTTTGGTTCTATAAAAATTTATTACATTTTTCAGATTTAAGCAACCATGATCACATTTAGGGGCTTCCTTTGTGGCTTGGTTGTTAAAGAATCCACCTCCAATGCGGGAGACCTAGGCTCAATCACTGGGTTGGGAAAACCCCCTGAAGGAGGGCATGGCAACACACTCCAGAAGTCTTACCTGGAGAATCCCCAAGGACAGAGGAGTCTGGCAGACTTCAGTCCATGGGGTTCAAAGAGACAGACACTACTGAGGAAGTAGGCACGCAAGCACCCACAATCACATTTAGAATATGGTTGTTCCATCACCACCAACAAGCTCCCTTAGACAATTCCTTAATAATCATTGCCCTTCCCAGCCCGAAGTCCTAGTGAGTAACACTTTATTCTTTTTCACTTTTTTCTTGTCCCTTTGAGAGTTCCACATAAATGGAGCCACGCCATATAAAACGTGTGTATGTGTGCTAAGTTGCTTAATATTTTATTCAGCATAATAATACCTTTGAGTTCTATTCAAATTATTGCTTATGTAAATAGTTTATTCCTATTAATGAAAGATAGTATTTCATGTTATGTATGTAACAAACTTTCTTTATCCATTCATCCACTGAAGGACATTTAGATTGTTTCCAATGCAGCACTACTACAAATAAAACAGCTATTAAGATTCATGTACATGTTTTTGAATGAATATTAGCTTATATTCATAAACATCAAGGAGGGAGACTACTAGGCCTATGGTAACTATATCTAATAATGTAAAAAACTGACACACTGCTTCCCACATGGTAGTACCATTCTATCTTCGCACCAGCAATATATGTGACAGCTAGCTGCTCCACATCTTCACCAACACTGAGTACTGTCAGTATCTTTTTTATAGCCATTCTAATAGGTATGTGGTAATTGGTGCTTTAATTTGCATTTACTTAGTGGTTCAGTATTCTTGCCTAATGAACCCCATGATGAGTATGAAAAGGCAAAAAGATAGGACACTGAAAGATGAACTCCCCAGGTCAGTAGGTACCCAATATGCTAATGAAGAATAGTGGAGAAATAACTCCAAAAAGAATAAAGAGACGAAGCCAAAGCAAAAACAACACCCAGTTGTGGATGTGACTGGTGATGGAAGTAAAGACCAATGCTGTAAAGAACAATATTGCATACGAACCCGGAATGTTATGTCCATCAGTTCAGTCCAGTTCAGTCGCTCAGTCATGTCTGACTCTTTGTGACCCTGTGAACTGCAGCACGCCAGGCCTCCCTATCCATCACCAACTGCTGGAATCTACCCAAACCCATCTCCATTGAGTCAGTGATGCCATCCAACCATCTCATCCTCTGTCGTCCCCTTCTCCTCCTGCCCTCATTCTTTCCCAGCATCAGGGTCTTTTCAAATGAGTCAGCTCTTCACATTAGGTGGCCAAAGTATTGGAGTTCCAGCTTCAACATCAGTCCTTCCAATAAACACCCAGGACTGGTCTCCTTTAGGATGGACGGTTGGATCTCCTTGTAGCCCAAGGGACTCTCAAGAATCTTCTCCAACACCACAGTTCAAATGCATCAAATCTTCAGTGCTCAGCTTTCTTTATAGTCCATCTCTCATATCCCTACATGACCACTGGAAAAACAGTAGCCTTGACTAGACAGACCTTTGTTGGCAAAGTAATATCTCTGTTTTTTAATATGGTGTCTAGGTTGGTCATAACTTTTTCTCCAAGGAGTAAGCGTATTTTTTTTTAAATTTCATGGCTGCAATCACCATCTGCAGTGATTTTAGAGCCCCCCCCCAAATAAAGTCAGCCACTGTTTCCCCACCTATTTGCCATGAAGTGATGGGACTGGATGCCATGATCTTAGTTTTCTGAATGTTGAGCTTTAAGCCAACTATTTCATGAATCAAGGTAAATTGGAAGTGGTCAAACAGGAGATGGCAAGAGTGAATATCAACGTTTTAGGAATCAGTGAACTAAAATGGACTGGAATGAGTGAATTTAACTCAGATGATCATCAAACCTACCACTGTGGGCATGAATACCTTAGAAGAAATGAAGAAGCTCTCATAGACAAGAAGAGAGTCCAAAATGCAGTACTTGGATGCAATCTCAAAAATGAGAGAACATTATTTGATGTATGGCAAAACCAATACAATATTGTAAAGTAATTAGCCTCTAATTAAAATAAATAAATTTAAATTAAAAAAAAAATGACAGAACAATCTCTGTTCGTCTCCAAGGCTCATCATTCAGTATCACAGTAATCCTAATCTATGCCCCAAATCCAAACCTAGTAATCCAAATCTAGTAATGCTGAAGAAGCTGAACTTGAATGGTTCTATGAAGATGTAGAAGAATTTATAGAACTAATACCCACAAAAGATGTCCTTTTCAATATAGGGGACTGAAATGCAACAGTCAAGTGAAAATGAAGTCATTCAGTCATGTCTGACTCTTTGCAAGCCCATGGACTGTAGCCTACCAGGCTCCTCAGTCCATGGACTTTTCCAGGCAAGAGTACAGGAGTGGGTTGCCATTTCCTTCTCCAGGGGATCTTCCTGACCCAGGGATTGAACCTGGGTCTCCTGCATTGCAGGCAGACGCTTTACCATCTGAGTGACCAGGGAAGCCCTAAGAGATACCTGGAATTACAGGCAAATTTGGCCTTGGAGTACAAAATGAGCAGTGAAAGGTTAATAGAGTTTTGCCAAGAGAATGCACTGGTCATAGCAAACACCCTCCTCCAACAACACAAGGAAAGACTCTACATATGGACATCACAAGAAGGTCAATGCTGCAATCAGATTGACTATATTCTTGGCAGTCAAAGAGAAGCTTCATATAGTCAGCTCTATACAGTCAGCAAAAACAAGACTAGGAGCCTGACTAGGATCTCAGATCATGAACACCTTATTGCAAAATTCAGACTTAAATTCAAGAAAGTAGGGAAAACAACAAGACCATTCAGGTATGGCCTAAATCAAATCCCTTATACATACCCCATATCATAACCCTTATGATTTTACAGTGGAAGTGACAACTAGATTCAAGGGATCAGACCTGATAGATAGAGTGCCTGAAGAACTATGGACAGAAGTTTGTGACATTGTACAGGAGGCAGGTATCAAGATCATCCCTCAAAAAAAGAAATGCAAAAAGGCAAAATGGTTGCCTGTGGAGGCCTTACAAATAGCTAAGAAAAGAAGAGAAGCTAATGCAAAGGAGAAAAGAAAGACATAACTATTTGGATGCAGAGTTCCAAAGAATACCAAGGAGAGATAAGAAAGCCTTCCTCAGTGATCAATGCAAAGAAATAGAGGGAAAACACAGAATGGGAAAGATCAGAGATCTCTTCAAGAAAATTAGAGATACCAAGGGAATATTTCATGCAAAGATGGGCACTGTAAAGGACAGAACTGGTATGGACCTAACAGAAGCAGGAGATATTAAGAAGAGATAACAAGAATACACGGAAGAACTATACAAAAAAAGGTCTTCATGAGGGATAACCATGATGGTGTGGTCCCTTAGCTAGAGTTAGACATCCTGGAATGTGAAGTTAAGTGGGGCCTTAGGAAGCATCACTATGAATAAAGCTAGTGGAGGTGATGGAATTCCAGTTGAGCTATTTCAAATCCTAAAAGATGATACAGTGAAAGTGCTGCACTAAATATGCCAGCAAATTTGGAAAACCCAGCAGTGACCTCAGGACTGGAAAAGGTCAGTTTTCGTTCTGGTCCCAAAGAAGGGCAAAGCCAAAGAAAGCTCAAACTACCACACAATTGCACTCATCTTACACGCTAGCAAAGTAATGCTCAAAATTCTCCAAGCCAGCCTTAAATAGTATGTGATATTCAAGCTGGATTTAGAAAAGACAGAGGAACCAGAGATCAAATTGCCAACATCCACTGGATCACCGAAAAAGCAAGAGAGTTCCAGAAAAATATGTACTTCTGCTTTATTGACTATGCCAAAGCCTTTGACTGTGTGGATCACAACAGACTGTGGAAAATTCTTAAAGAGATGGGAATACCAGACCACCTGACCAGCCTCCTGAGAAATCTGTATGCAGGTCAAGAAGCAACAGTTAGAACTGGACATGGAACAACAGACTGATTCCAAATCGGGAAAGGAGTACCTCAAGGCTGTATGTTGTCACCCTGCTTATTTAACTTATATGCAGAGTACATCATGAGAAACGCCAGGCTGGATGAAGCACAAGCTGGAATCAAGATTTCCAGGAGAAATATCAATAAACTCAGATATGCAGATGACACCACCCTTATGGCAGAAAGTGAAGATGAATTAAAGAGCCTCTTGATGAAAGTGAAAGAGGAGAGTGAAAATGTTGGCTTAAAGCTCAACATTCAGAAAACGAATATCATGGCATCTGGTCCCAACACTTCATGGGAAATAGATGGGGAAACAATGGAAACAGTTTCAGACTTTATTTTTGGGGGCTCCAAAATCACTGTAGATGGTGACTGCAACCATGAAATTAAAAGACACTTGCTCTTTGGAAGAAAAACTATGACCAACCTAGACAGCATATTAAAAAGCAAAGACATTATTGTGCCAACAAAGTCCATCTAGTCAAAGGTATGGTTTTTTCAGTACTCATGTATAGATGTGAGAGTTGGACTATAAAGAAAGCTGAGTACCAAAGAATTGATGTTTTGAACTGTGTTGTTGGAGAAGGCTCTTGAGAGTCCCTTGGACAGCAAGGAGTTCTAAGCAGTCTACCCTTAAGGAAATCAGTCCTGAATATTCATTGAAAGAACTGATGCAGAAGCTGAAACTCCAATACTTTGACAACCTGATTAGAACTGACTCATTGGAAAAGACCCTCATGCTGGGAAAGAGTGAAGGAGGAAGAAAGGGACAACAGAGAATAAGATTGTTGGATGGCATCACTGATTCAATAGACATGAGTTTGAATAAGCTCCAGGAGTTGGTGACGGATACAGTAACCCAGAGTGCTGCAGTCCGTGGGGTCCCAAAGAGTGGGGCATGACTGAGTGACTGAACTGAACTGAGTGGTTAATAAAGAATTATTATTAATAATAATAATGTGGTTATTTTCCATTGATATATTTTCTTTTGTGAAGAGATATTTCATATATCTTTCTCTTTTTTCTCATTGAATGTATTTCTTTTTAAATATTGAATTAGAGTGTTTTAATAATATATACTAGATACAAATACTTTGTTGGATATGTTGTTTGCAAATATTTTCTCCTGTGTGTATTGTTTTGTCTCTCTGTAACAGGATCACTTGCAAAGAAATAAATATTAATTTGATGGACCTTGACTTATTATTTTTTTCTTTTATGGTTTATGTCTTGGTGGCATGTCTAAGGATGCTTTTTCTAATATTGAATTATAAACATTGTCTCGTATGTTTTTCTAAGGTTTTATAGTTTTATGTTTTTTATTCAAAAGAGGTATAATATTTTGAGTATTACAAATCGTGGAATTTTGGTTATTTCTAAATTTTTAAAAATATATATCACCAAGGGGTTAAAATTTAATTGGAATGTAAATAAATGTGAGTTTTTTCTGTCTTGTCAAAAAATGAAAATTTATATTCAAACCTGATAATCTTGTTATGTCTACAAGCCATAAGTCTAAAATTTAATATTTTTGTTAAAATAACAATCTTTAGTATTATAATTTAGTATTGAAATATATTATATTATACAATTGAGAAAATGTAAAATGCGTGGGCAAACATATATAATTGCATTTCAATATAAAATGTATTTTGTGTTACTTTGTGTATATAATTTCTATGATAATGTAATTATAGATTTGCTTTCACAGATTTAATTTGGTTGTTTACTAAGTACAAAATTAGAAGTAGCATCAAGCTTTCCAAAGAGTTTTGTGTAATTCTTGAACCCTCTGCTAGTCACTTAAGATATTTAGTATTTTAGATATTTAAAAAAAATCTAGTCAAGATAGTAGCTTGAAATGATATTATCTTAATGTACTAGGAAATGTAAGGACCATAGAGATGAAAAATCATTTACTGCTGAGTTTCTTATTCTATTTTCTTTAGTTCATAAATTGCTGACAAATAATTAAGTAATTGAGAATAAATATTCTATTAGATTAAAAATAAAAATTCAGAAATATAAACAATACAAAAACAGGTTACAATTTTAAGCAGATACTTAAAAACAAAGACAAACAGATGTGCAACAAACATAAGACATGTGCTAAACATTGTTAGTCACTAGAGAAATAAAAATCAAAGTCACAATGAGATAATGCTACACAATTTCTTATTGTTCAGTCACTCAGTCATGTCTGACTGTTTGCTACCCCATGGACTGCAGCATGCCAAGCTTCCCTGTGCTTCACCACCTCTTGAAGCTTGCTCAAACTCATGTCCTTTGAGTTGATGATGCCATCTAACCATCTCATCCTCTGTCACCCCTTCATGTGCTCTCAATCTTTCCCAGGACCAGGGTCTTTTCCAATGAGTTGGTTCTTCACATCAGGTGGCCAAAGTATTGGCACTTCAACTTCAGCATCAGTCCTTCCAAAGAATATTCTGGATTGATTTCCTTTAGGATTAACTGGTTTTATCTCCTTGCAGACTGAGAGACTCTCAAGAGTTTTCTCCAGCACCACAATTAGAAAGCATCAATTCTTCAGCACTCAGCCTTCTTTATGGTCTAACTCTCACACCTGTACATGACTACTGGAAAAACCATAGCTTTGACAGACTTTTGTTGGCAAAATGATGCCTCTGCTTTTTAATATGCTATCTAGGTTTGTCATAACTTTTCTTCCAAGGAGCAAGCATTTTTTAATTTCATGGCTGCAGTCACCATCCACAGTGATTTTGGAGCCTAAAAAGTAAAGTCTGACACTGTTTCCATTGTTTCCTCATCTATTTGCCATGAAGTGTTGGGGCCAGTGGAGAAGGTGACGGCACCCCACTCCAGTACTCTTGCCTGGAAAATCCCATGGATGGAGGAGCCTGGTAGGCTGCAGTCCATGGGGTCGTGAAGAATTGGACACGACTAAGTGACTTCACTTTCACTTTTTACTTTCATGCACTGGAGAAGGAAATGGCAACCCACTCTAGTGTTCTTGTCTGGAGAATCCCAGGGACGGGGGAGCCTGGTGGGCTGCTGTCTATGGGGTCACACAGAGTCAGACACGACTGAAGTGACTTAGCAGCAGCAGCAGATGGGGCCAGATGCCATGATCTTAGTTTTTGGAATATTGAGTTTTAAGCCAGTTTTTTCACCTTGATCAAGAGACCCTTTAGTTTTTCTTCACTTTCTGCCATTAGGTTGGTGTCATCTGCATATCTGAGGTTACTGATATTTCTCATGGGAATCTTAATTCCAGTTTGAACTTCATCCAGCCTGGCATTTTGCATGATGTACTCTTCATATAAATTAGACATGCAGGGTGACGATATACAGCCTTGACAAACTCCTTTTCCAATTTAGAACAAGTTCGTTGTTTCATGTCTTGTTCTAACTGTAATTTCTTGGCTTGCATACAGGTGTCTCAGGAGGCATGTAAGTGGTCTGGTATTCCCATCTTTTTAAGAGTTTTCCACAGTTTTTTGTGATCCACACAGTCAATTCTTTAGCATAGTCAATAAAGCAGAAGTAAATGTTTTTTTCTGGAATTCCCTTGCCTTTTCTATTATCAAATGGATGTTGGCAGTTTGTTTTCTGGTTCTCTGCCTTTTCTAAATACAGCTTCTACATCTGGAAGTTCTCGGTTCATGTACGTTGAAGCCTAGTGAAGGATTTGGAGCATTACCTTGCTAGCATGTGAAATTAGTGCAGTTGTGCAGTAGTTTGAATAATCTTTGTCATTTCTCTTTTTGTGGGACACACTTTCTAGAAAAGTTTAAATGAAAAGAAATGAGCAAATCCATTTGTTGGTGAGTTGGGGACCTGGAACTTTCATATATTACTTAAGAGAGCATTGATTTTTGACAACCACTTTGGAACATGGTTTGGCATATATTTGTAGAATTAACTCTATGCATATCATATGAAATAGCAATTCTTGAAGTAATTATTGAAGAAAGAGGAAAACAGACATCCACATAAAGATATCCAGGAGAAATGTTCATAATAGCTTTATTCATTATAACAAACTGGCAACCACCCATTTGTCCATCAACGGGAGAATGGATAAGCAAAATTATATTACATTATAATGGCATATATATAATGGTCTACTATATGGTGTATTCATATAATAGACTATCTGAAAAATGAAAAAGGAGCAAACCTTTAATGCATTTGGCATGGTTGCATTGCTAAAAACACTGATGAGCACTGGAAGCTGTGGACAAAAAGTGTACCTGCTTTGTAGTTCAATCTATAAGAAACACTTTTAGAAAGACAAAAATCAACTCAGTGTCAAAAATCAGGTCAATATTTGCCTAGAGCCAGAGTTGTGGAAAGATTGACTGTATGGAGTCATGTGGGAACTTGTACAAATGGCCAAAATAATCAATAGCCTTGATTGGGATGATCATTATACCAGTGTGTAAATTTGTCAGTATGCATTCAACTATACACTAAAAATTAGTACACTTTGATTTTTAAAAACGATTCCCAACAAATTTTTTTAAAAACATATCAACCAAATGAAATTAAATAAGAAGAGTTAAGAGTAGTGCAAGTTATAATAAGATGGAAGGACAACAGGTAATAATATAACCTTGTAGAGAAAAGATGACAATTACATCTACATTACAAGGCTGTAGGTGTAGGGACTAAACACAGAACAAAATGGATTTCTTTTTTGTAGAAGTTACATTTGAATTTTCTTCTAAGTATAATGGCAGAAATAGGAATGGCATGAAAGCAATAAGTGGGAAATTGACATCTACAAGGATCAGAAATTGTGACCTTCACTGTAAATAATAGAGCTTCACTGATAAGAAATTGCAAGTAATTGAACTGGAGCAACAATAAAAAGAAATCATAAAAAGAAAATTTCTGGGTACCCAGATTTGAATTTTGACATTTACTCTATGTGGGTCTTTGAAGAAATATCTTAACCAAACTCTCTGTGATTCAGTTTCACAAGCTAAATTAAAAAAGAAAAAGAAATATGAGACTCTAAGATCATGCTACAGTGTTATTCTAATGAATAAGTTAGGTCTGTCTATGAATTTTCTGGCATAGTGCCTGGAGCTTTTTGACCCTGAAAGTAGTGCAGAATATAAGAATACTGCTGCTGCCAAGTCGCTTCAGTCGTGTCCGACCCTGTGCGACCCCAGAGACGGCAGCCCACCAGGCTCCCCCGTCCCTGGGATTCTCCAGGCAAGAACACTGGAGTGGATTGCCATTTCCTTCTCCAATGCATGAAAGTGAAAAGTGAAAGTGAAGTCGCTCAGTCATGTCCGACCCTCAGTGACCCTATGGACTGCAGCCTTCCAGGCTCCTCCGCCCATGGGATTTTTCCAGGCAAGAGGACTGGAGTGGGTTGCCATTGCCTTCTATCACTTCACTAATGGGTATTATAAATATAGTTTTAATGATTATTAAAGTTTCTAGATGATACCAGTATGAAAATAAAACAAAATAATTTTAAAATGATTTATCCTAGCATAATATTTTCTAAATCACACATTAATATTATGTTTCTATGAAAATACATTCCATGAATCCTAAGATATTTTTGACAGTAAGTTTAATAATTATATTTGCTAAATAGTTATCAGATTGGCCTAAAAGTTTATTCAGGTTTTTCCATTAGAAACGTGATGAACATTTTGGCCAACCCAATGCTTATATGTAATGAGGACTGCTCTATTATTCATTATTACACTGTTATTTAGAACATGCAATGATGTGCTACTTATTGCAAGAATGGAAATTAAACAAACAATAATTTTTATGACAAGAAAGGGCAAATTTTGTTTTACAAATATTAATGCATTTTGGTATGGCCCTAGGATTACACAGATAAGAGACACAAACCAGGAAAAATGATAAAGCAAACTTAAAATTCATTAAACTGGGAGACAGAACAGGGATGCTAAGAAAAAAAAATGAAAAGAACAGCTACCAAATAAATAGCAAAGAAAACCAACAACATAAAAAGATTGTTGTAGTGAAACTGCAAAACAAAATGAGTATTCCTCACACATATCCTGATTTATTACACCTTCATCCCTCTGTTGAGAGACAGGGGAGATGAGAGAGACAAAAAAAAGAGAATAGGGGGAGAGAATGAGACGTAGAAATACAAGACTGACCAGAGGGCTGACCAGAGAGTATTGAAGTGTCTGACATCTTACAAAAAATGCTGCAGAAATAGAGCTAGATTCACCAATAAGAAAAAAAGAACACTTTTATCAAGTACAATGGTTATCGGGCATGGGAAGACTAAGACTGAGATGAAAAGGCATCTCAGGAGGAGAGCAAGAGACAGGAAAGATAACAGACTAGAAGATCAGCTTTCTGAAAACAAAATTTATGAGAATCTGAATACTATTTCAAAAATATCTGAATGCAGACTTTTGAATAACTTGAATGAAGACCTGCTAAGGAAATGTCAGAAGCAGGGGATGATGCACATAGTAAACCATCAACAGCTTACAACAGAATGTAAGGGCACATTGACACAAAGTCTCCTTCTAATCATCATCGAACTCTGCAAATGCTCTTTTAACATTTTGCCAAATCAAGTCACATATGGCTAAATATGGACCAATAGACTGAAATACTGCTCTGGCTCAACGCCCCTCTTTCATTTGAGTCACTCTGATTTCTCCTACAGTACAAAGGAACTGAGGCTGGTCTAAGGTCAACTGAACTACATTTAGTTTTAATGCTCGAAACTCATTTGATTCTCAATATTCTCCCATTACTTTGCTTACTCTTTAAAAGCAAAGATTAATAGGAGAATTTTTGAATATGTTCCTGAAAAAAGTGGAGAGAAAAGATTAGGCTTTTAAAATGCATTTTGCCTTGCTATATTAAATAAATAATCTCTTAAACATTTAATGATAAGTTATATTTCTTAAAATTGTACTGATAAATTTCATTTTTTATTGAATAATACCTTCTATATGTTATGGAATCAAAGACTTTAATATTCATTTATGACAAATACTACTTTTTTCAAATATACCTTCTTTATATATCTAAAATTTCATATATTTTACTTCATAGATTTATTTCATTTGTTCTATTTATTTCTGAATATATCTGTTATTTGTGAAATATTAGGCTAATTCAATGACTGTAAAATTTTCCTTGACTAAGAATCATAAAAATATTCATTGTTGATTTAATTAGTTTATGAGGTACAGGTTTCTCCAGGTTGAAGACTTAGGTCTTTGAACCACAAATTTCTTCTGGGTTCCTCATCTTGAAAGCCAGTTTCTTGGAGTTGGTGATGGAAAGGGAGGCCTGGCGTGCTGCGATTCATGGGGTCGCAAAGAGTCGGACACGACTGAGCGACTGATCTGATCTGATCTGAGCCATAAAATCTAAAGAACTATAGGGACCATCTCCAGAAGCCCATGGAGGGGGGGGCCAGTTACTTTGTCGACATGTTTTTGTTTTTTTTTTTTTGTCGACACATTTAAAGGAGAACTCTAGGAGCTGTTTCTATGTTAACACATAGTGAGCTGTATCTCATTATTTTTAGAGTTGTATTGGTGTAACCAGCTTAATATAACCATTTGCTTATTGCTGTGTAGTTACATAATTAAATTCTCCACCAAATATTGCTTATTTCAAATGATATTTCAAAGCATGCTTATATGTGTTTCTTTATGATCATTTGCATGTCTTTAAACATTTCTTTAAATGTAGAAGAATTTTCAATCTCAGGAAATATATTGCTTCCAAGTGCTGTACATATTTGACTTCCATGAATTAATTACATTAAGTACTCTCCATACACTAGATTATAGGATATTTTTTAATAAATCTTTTTGTTTTCATGTATATCTCTCTGAACTCTACTGAGATTGAACATCATTATCTCTTACTGTTTGCAGAGATCTTTCATGTATTCATGAAGAAAAGATACTTTGTACATTTTATATGTCATAAGTATTTTTCCCACTTTGTAATTTGCATTTTGATTTTTTTGTGGGACATATTATATTGCACAGAATGTTGTGGAGAAAGGAAGGCAGTCTTAACTTATTTGCTTTATTTTATGTAATATACCTCTGTGTAAATTTCTCTTTATGAATTTTTAGAGTTTGCATTCTGGCTTAAAAGTACTCAAAAATGTAAAAAATCATGGAATATTATTAAAATTACTGCTTTATGCTCTATGCATTTAGCAATAAGTGAGAAGACAGTTTTTGTACTTGAAGATTTACATAGTATGTTATATATTATAATGGGCAGAAAAATGGAGCCTCAAACAAGTGTTGTCCCAATCCCAGAAAACGGAATTTGTTGATGCTGTTATGTAGTCACTCAGTTGTGTCTGACTCTTTGTGACCCCATGGACTAGCCTGCCAGGCACCTCTGTCCATGGGATTTCCCAGGCAAGAATGCTGAAGTGGGTTGCCATTTTCTTCTCCAGGGGATCTTCCAGACCCAGGGATTGAACCCACCTCTTCTGCAGGTGGATCCTTTACCGGCTGAGCCACCTGGGGAGCCCCAGAAAACTGAACTTATTACCTTACATGGTAAAAGAAACTTTGACAAAATAAAGAATCCTGGGCTGGGGAGATCATTCTGGATTATCTGTATTAGTCCAATATAATCACATAGGCCCTTAAAAGTAAAAGAGGTAGGTTGGAAAGTCAGAGGCAGAAAGAATATGTGGAGATGTGACTACTTAAGCAGAAGTTAAAGTGATTAGTTTACTGGTTTTGAAAATGGAGAGATCATAAATCAAGGACTTAAGACACAAATTTGTGGTGATTTGTTACAGCAGGAATAGGAATAGGAGGATTACAGACACACACTAAGCTAGGTAAGTAAAGAAATATTTAACATCAGTAGGTTAATGGTTAAGGAAGAGAAGAATGAGTACGTTATAGAGTGTGACTATCCAATATGTTAGCCATTAACCATGGATTCCAGCAGAAAAGAAGAGGGAATTTATAGACATCTGGCCACTTCCACCCCAGTAATACCACTAATAATAATTGTTCATAAGGACAATATAACCCAAAAAAAAAAATAAGGCAAAAGGAATGAGATAAAATGATATCGAATTTTAGAATGAGATAAAAATGACAGAAAATTTTGATAAAATGTGTGTTACACTCAAGAGATTAAAATGATTCAAACATTGGAGAACATAATAACTTGATTTCCTTTGGATACAAAAACCACAAAACAATACATAAAAGGCTGACAAGTTCAAAATACTTGTGTGATAAAAGATGTCACAAATAAAAATAACAAGTGACAGACTAGGGAGAAAATATTTGCAACATATGCTACAGTTAAAAGATCTTATCCACAATATGTCAATGTTACTATAAATGGAAATTGAAATAAAAATAAAGGAAACAAAAATAGATAAAGAAGAAATTATTTGCAAATAAATGGACATTTTTTTAAAGAATAACAATTAACCAAGAAATGTATGCAAAGTTGGTCGAGTCTGACTTTATTCCTAACTCTACATCTAAAGCTAATCCTTAACCTAATTTTAATAGTCTAGGTTGAGAGAGAGCCCAATTTTTACTATATCTAAGAGCAAACTCCTAGTGCCTTGACTGAGACAGAGTATAGGAGATGAAACAAGAGATGATGGCATTTCTTTCTGAGGACTTTTATTACTTGGAATCTGTAAATAGTTGAAAGGTAAAATTAAACTAGATTGCTAGCTCTTATATGTGGCTTCCCAGTGGTAAAGAACCTGCATGCCAATGCAGGAGATATAAGAAGTAGGTGTTCAATCCCTGCGTTGGGAAGATCCCCTGGAGGGGGGCATGGCAATCCACCCCAGTATTCTTGCCTGGAGAATCCCATGGACAGAGGAGGCTGGCAGGCTATAGTCCATAGGTTTGCAAAGAGTCAGACATGACTGAAAGGACTTAACACGCAGGAACAGCTCATTTTTAGGGTTGAACAGAAAAAAGAAATTCGAATTTACCAAATCTCTAGGATATGTCTAAGATCAGTAATATTCTCTTTGTATTTTTCCCCTTTTTTTATATAGGAAGGAGATACTAGCTCTATACTTGGAAGCTGTATTGTAAGCCACATTTAAACTTTTTGAATTGATGTTTCATTATAGAATATTTCTGTTGACAATATAAACTATTCCACTTAGCTCTATGGAATTATTTTTACTATGAAATTTCATTTTCCATGACATTATGCTACTGGAATCTGAGAACAAACAATATTGCTCAGTCATATCTTTTCCTAGCTGAGATTTTAAGGCTTATCAAATTAGTGTTCTTTCAAAAATAAGTGTGACTATTCTCCTTAAGTTCTGTATAGTAAACTAGGCTGATTCCTTTAGCTATATCAGAATTCTTCTGCCTGATAGTTTCTATTAAGATTTTACTCATATATAGATGTTTTATATCACTGCACATTTTTATAACTATATGTCATACCCTTTGTTATTGGAAATAAAAAAAAATTAAAAATCAACCATATATGGATAAAAAGCTTAATTCAGACTTCAAGTATCTGAATATATGGTGCCTAATTTCAAAGCATGTGATAATTTAACCTTTTAAGAATGTTGAATTCACTTTGCCTTAATTTAGTCTTTATTTTTTTATTTCTTAAGATCAGATGTCTGCCTCAAAGCTTAAACCGATTGTGATATCATGACAAGATGGGTTTTTATTCTTGTTTTTAACCATAATCATCTTTTATTCTCAATAACTCCTAATTCACTTTAATTTTCAACCTCTCACCTGGTCTTTGGGGAGCCTGTTATCTTGTTATCTGCTTAAACTGTTAATGTCATTGTGTTGCACCATGTCCAATCTCATCTCAGGAAAATTCCCTATCTCTTATCCTCTGTGGCTCCTTTACTTTAACTTGTTTTCTTTTCTAAAGCTGTGCCCTGGGTCCAATGTTAACAATTACTTTGCCACAATAACTTCTGTTATCATTTTTCTTCATCAGTGCTGCAAAACTAATCAATGTCCTAATCCCCATATCCCAAGACTAATTATCTTACAGTCATCAGATTGAAAACATTTGTTATCTCCTAGCACAACCAATTAAAGAAAATAATATTATGAAAACTTCACTATGACTAAGTAGATATAACATTAAAAGGGAGAGAGGAAAAAAACAAACTTCTTAAAATTGAATTAGGAAATAGTGTGTTTCCATAAGCAGAGGGGTTATGAGTGAGGGCCATCTTCCCTCACTTTCTGTCCAAAGTGTGAAGCAACTGAAAGTTTTAGTCAAAGAGTCATGTCTGACTCTTTGAAACAGCATGGACTGTGTCCTCTGTCCATGGAATTCTCCAGGCAAGAATTCTGGAGTGGGTAGCCATTCCCTTCTCCAAGGGATCTTCCCAATGGCTCAGGGATCAGATCTGGGTCTCCTGAATTTCAGACAGATTATTTACCATCTGAGCCACCACACTGTAAAACACTTTCTATGTCTCCAATTAAGTTGGTTTACAGATTATGTTCTCTAACTTTAACCAATGTTTAGAAAGTGGAGAATTAACTTAATCTTCCTTCAAAGAAACTAGTAATAAAGGAAAATAAATACTTCAGAGTATGTTACCTATTAAAAGAAATGGCTGGTGGCAGGACCAGTGTTTCTTATTTTATTACCTTTTAACTTTCTATTTTATATTGGAGTAAGTTTTTTTTTTTTTAATTTTTATTTTATATTGGATTATAGAGTGCCAGTGCTTTTTACTGGATAACTACTTAGAAAACCAATGCTCAATGGCAATAGTTCAGAAAAACAATGAAGTTTTTTTTCATGTTTCTCACTCAATAACAAAAGCAAAGACCCTATATCATTGCTGAATCATTCAGTTTACTGAAACAGTAAAATTAGCTAGAATAATACACAAAAAACAAGACAGAAACAAAAATACATGATTTTTCCAGTATGTACTGTTGACAGGTACTAGAGTATATTATTGATGATTTAAAAAATAAGTTTTAGGGAAATTATGTACTCTAGGAGTTCTACCTGACAGTCCAGATATTTTCATGTGTCTCCTTTTATTTTCTAGACATTGTTTCCCAAACTAATATATCAAGAAGTGATTCTGTAAGCTGCTAAATGAAAATGCACTGGAAACTGAATGTCTTTAAAAGTAAATAAAACTTTTAAAATATTTTGGTGAAAAGCTAAATGTTCTCAGATAAGGGTGGAAAGATGATTCCAAAGATTACTATCACAATATTTTTTAGTGAACAGCTACTGTTCTTTTACACAGGTAGAAATCAAAGATGCATATATTATCCCTGTCAATATGCATGCTATTAATTTTACAAAATGAGATATTCAAAAAGTATAGTAGGCTTATATATTATTAAAAGGACATGGAGAATAGCTGGGAAAATCATTTTAACCACAGAGAAGTGTTCTGGGTATTATCTAGCACAGTAATTCCAATAATTGAGTAAAAATGAGTGATATTAAAAAGATATAAATGTCTGTGTGTGTTCAGCTGCTCAGTCATGTCTGACTCTTTTGGGACCCCCATGGAATGTAGCCCACCAGGCTCCTCTATCCATGGAATTTTCTAGGTAAGAATACTGGGGTGGGTTGCTGTTTCCTACTCAGGGGATCTTTCAGACCAAGGACTTGAACACACATCTCTTGTACTTCCTACACTGGCAGGTGGGTTCTTTACCACTGCACATAAATGAATAAAATGTTTATTTTTTATATTTCATAAAATATTCCACATTTATTGACCCTTTTTTGATAATGAATATCTATTGGTAGTATGTTACTCAGTAGAAAGTTTTGAAAACATAAATACAATTTAAAGGTCATTATATTGAAAATGAATAAGAAAATGTTTTGTGAAATAAATTTCTATTATAGGAAATGCTTCTGATATGAATATCTCAGTATTCCCCAACATTTCATCATCTTTTAGCTAAAATAACATATATGGCTTAAAACAATTTAAATCTATACCCTTAAAAATGTTGAAAATATATTCGAATCTATTTAAAATATTTCCAAATTAACATTTTCAGTAGACTTTGAAGCAATTTGTAATTTATATATAATAAGTATGTACATATTTTCAGAGTAGTTCATTAAAGCAGCATTAAGAAGGTAAGATTTTAACCTCACAGTTTAAATGAAAGTCTTTACATACTTTTACATAGATTTAGAAATAATGCTTTTAAGTTTACTCAGTATTCCTCTATAGGTATGTATTTGCATATATTAAATATATTTGTGGAGTCTCATTTCCAGGTATTACAACAAATATAATCAATTGTCAAAATAAACTTAACTTTAAAAACAAACAAAGTATTTTCCCAGTGTGGTAAACCTGAATATTCAGAGATAATAGCAGAACTACAAGTCCATTTCTCTAAAAAATACTAAACTATCTACAATGAAGTAGAGAACAAAACTTTTATGAAGTCAATATATAAAAATAAAGTCACAAATTTAAAATGTGATTTTATTTTTACACATTATTGTACACTTTGTTTTTTGTGTGTAGTAAATTGTTAACTGGGAGAAATACCAATAACCTCAGATAATGCAGATGACACCACCTTTATAGAAGAAAGTGAAGAAAACTAAAGAGCCTCTTCATGAAAGTGAAAGAGGAGAGTGAAAACATTGGCTTAAAGCTCAACATTTAGAAAACAAAGATCATTGCATCCGGTCCCATCATTTCATGGCAAATAGATGGAGAAACAGTGGGAAAAAAATGGCAGACTTTCTTTTTTGGGGCTCCAAAATCACTGCAGATGGTGACTGCAGCCATGAAATAAAAAGACATTTGCTCCTTGAAAGAAAAGCTATGACCAACCTAGACAGCATATTAAAAAGCAGAGACATTACTTTATGAACAAAGGTCCATCTAGTCAAGGTTATGTTTTTTCCAGTAGTCATGTATGGATGTGAGAGTTGGACCAAAAAGAAAGCTGAGTGCTGAAGAATTGATGCTTTTGAACTATGCTATTGGAGAAGACTCTTGAGAGTCCCTTGGACCCCATGGAGATCCAGTCAGTCTATCCTGAATGAAATCAGTCCTGACTATTCATTGGAAGGACTGATGTTGAAGCTGAAACTCCAATTCTTTGGCCACCTGATGTGAAGAACTAACTCATTTGAAAAGACCCTGATGCTGGGAAAGATTGAAGGTGAGAGGAGAAGGGGACGACAGAGGATGAGATGGTTGGATGGCATCACCGACTCAATGGACAGGAGTTTGAGTAAAGTCTAGGAGTTGGTGATAGACAGGGAGGCCTGGCATGTTGCAGTCCATGGGGTCGCAAAGAGTCGAAGACGACTGAGTGACTGAACTGAACTGAAATTGTTAACAGAGTGGGATATATACACCCTTCAAATTGCAATTAAATATATACATATATTAGGAAACGGCAATGGCACCCCACTCCAGTACTCTTGCCTGGAAAATCCCATGGATGGAGGAGCCTGGTAAGCTCCAGTCCATGTGGTCGCTAAGAGTCGGACACAACTGAACGACTTCCCTTTCACTTTTCACTTTCATGCATTGGAGAAGGCAATGGCAACCCACTCCAGTACTCTTGCCTGGAGAATCCCAGGGACAGGGGACCCTGGTGGGCTGCTGTCTATGGGGTCGCATAGATATGGACATGACTGAAGTGACTTAGCAGCATATACATATATTAGGGACTAGGCAAATTTTTGTAATTGACAGAAGCATTATCAAGATGTTTGGAGGCCACTAACAGATGACTGTGTTCATGAAAAAACTCTTTTTGACAGCTACAATGTGCAATCTTAAACTCATCCATTCACCTCAGAAGAGCTTGGATAAGAGATGTTGATGAATTATTGTTATTAAAACCAGAGGAAGATCAGTGATGTGCTGGCAAAGGTTTTAAAACAGGATGGGGTTGGGAGGAAGCCCTGATTTGTAGTGCTTACTGATTTTCTTAATGAAAATACTCCCACCACAGCTGATTTCAGACTACAGAAAGGACATCATGCAGAGATGGCAATTGATGTGCACAATCAAATCTTGGGGACTGGTACAAGTTGGTCTAAACACCACTGGAGAGAGACTACATCCTGTTTACAAGAGATTAATCCCCTCTCATTTGTCTAAATGTTATGTGAAATTTCAGCAAATAAACTCCTAACTCAAATTTTCTTGTCTTTTAATTTGTTTTCCCTACAGTGTTGAAAAAATACCCTGAATATGTTTGTTCAGTAAATGGTGCTTTCTAATGTGATCATTTTCACATCCTTAAATTTAACAATGTCATCTATAGGTACACGTGTTTTCTAAGCATGTTTGCTAAGAAAATGAGTAGGATACATAGGATTAGAAGGACATGGAGAGAAGACATACTTCTCCAATAGAGAATAGAGAGGATGACTCATTGGAAAAGACCCTGATGCTGGGAAAGATCAAAGGCAAAAGAAGAGGACAGCAGACAATGAGATGGTTAGATAGCATCACCAATTCAATGCAAATGAATTTGAGCAAACTCCAGGAGATAGTGGAGGACAGAGGAGCCTGGCATGCTGCAGTCTATGAAGCTGCAGAGTCAGACATGACTTGGTGATTGAACAACAACAAATACTGTGTAAAGATGTTTTTCAGCAGAATTAAATGATTGAATAAGAATCACTAAGAAAACCAAGTTTTGCATACATAAACTTCCCATCACGATAATTTTACAAGACTACATGTGAAAATAACACACAGATATACATGCACACACATTCCACATACTCAATTAGAGAAAAGTTATTCAGTATCCTGAATAAGTTCCCTCAGAACAAATCAAAGATTGAAAGCATTTTACTCTCCTGTGAGCTCATTTCTATTCTTGTGTTTCTACACAAAGCAAATTATGATTTTTTTCATTCTCATTAACATTAATTTAGAAAAGAACAGAGTATTTGGTTTCTGGCGAATTCTTCATCAATACACTGCTCACATACAAGAATCAATTACACTTGGCTCATCCAATTCTTAAAAACGATTTTAGATTGCTTTATGACTCCAATCTATTTGTCAAATTACCCTGCCATTATGTTGATATTCACTAAAACTAGGACAAAATTGTGTTTAAACAACAGTTTACTTTAATATCCTAAAGTTAAAAAAAAAGATAATTGAACAAACACTATGCAAATATACACTCAGAAATTAACATCCCTGCTTACTTCATGCTGGAATCTAATGCAACTTACATAAAAGGATACCCTTTATATGATGAAAACAAAAGCCACAAATTGTATTAATTTTTATGAAATATTTTAAAGGAAAAGAAATTGAATCTTCATCTTACAAACCGAACATTGCTGCTAGTAAAGATAATTAAATCATCATGCCAATCAACTTTGCTATGTAGCTGAAGAAAACACAATTAATTCACGGATTATTGCATGAATCTCCTAAATGGACTTTTGCCTCCAAGCTTGCCTACCTCTACTCCATTGTCCATATTGCTGTCAAGTTAATTTTTCTTTTATGTCAATTGCTTTGCTTCCTTGTTTGCTCCCATGTACAGGATTCCTATCAAATTAACTCCATGAATAGACTGTCAAGGTCTTTGACAATGTAGCTTGGAATGAATCATTCTTTTGACCATTCACTCATATATTTATTCATTCATTCAGAAGTGTTTTTGAGGTTTATTTGCTAAAGATCTCCCAGATATTTGTGATTTTTAAACAAGGTTGTATTTTAGAGCACTTTTTGGATCACAGTAAAATTGAGAGAATGTTACAGAGATTTTCTTATATTCTGTGACCCTATACATTTATAGTCTCTTCCCTTATCCTTACCCTTCACTGGAGTGGATGCATTTCTTACAATTATTAAACCTAGGTTGGCACATCACAGTCACCTCAAATCCCTAGTTTACCTTAGGTTAACTTTTGGAGTTGTACACTCTATGGTTTTGGACAAATGTATAATGACATCTACCCATCGTTATATTATACAGAGTATTTTCACTGTCATAAAAAACCTCGGTGTTCCATCTATTAACCCCTCTCCTCACTTCACCCACTGGCAACCACTGATCTTTTTACTGCCTCCAGTTTTGCCTTTTCCAGACTGTTATATAGTTGGGACCCATTGTATGTAGCTTTGTCAAGTTGGTTTCTCTCCCTTAGTATATACCTATCAGATCAGATCAGTCGCTCAGTCGTGTCCGACTCTTTGCGACCCCATGAATCGCAGCAGGCCAGGCCTCCCTGTCCATCACCAACTCCCAGAGTTCACTCAGACTCACGTCCATCGAGTCAGAGATGCCATCCAGCCATCTCATCCTCTGTCGTCCCCTTCTCCTCCTGCCCCCAATCCCTCCCAGCATCAGAGTCTTTTCCAAAGAGTCAACTCTTCGAATGAGGTGCCCAAAGTACTGGAGTCTCAGCTTTAGCATCATTCCTTCCAAAGAAATCCCAGGGCTGATCTCCTTCAGAATGGACTGGTTGGATCTCCTTGCAGTCCAAGGGACTCTCAAGAGTCTTCTCCAACACCACAGTTCAAAAGCATCAATTCTTCAGCGCTCAGCCTTCTTCACAGTCCAACTCTCACATCCATACATGACCACAGGAAAAACCATAACCTTGACTAGATGGACCTTTGTTGGCAAAGTAATGTCTCTGCTTTTGAATATGCTATCTATATTGGTCATAACTTTCCTTCCAAGGAGTAAGCGTCTTTTAATTTCATGGCTGCAGTCACCATCTGCAGTGATTTTGGAGCCCAGAAAAATAAAGTCTGACACTGTTTCCACTGTTTCCCCATCTATTTCCCATGAAGTGTTGGGACTGAATGCCATGATCTTCATTTTCTGAATGTTGAGCTTTAAGCCAACATTTTTACTCTCCACTTTGACTTTCATCAACAGGCTTTTTAGTTCCTCTTCACTTTCTGCCATAAGGGTGGTGTCATCTGCAGATAGTTCACTTTTTTAGCATTGAATAATTTTCTAATACCTGGAAAGGATTATTTCCATAATTCAACATATATTTTTGATCTCCTGTTGTATGTCTCAGATACATTTGCTAGTCATTGAGGAGGAAAGACCCTGATGCTGGGAAAGATTGAGGGTGGGAGGAGAAGGGGATGACCGAGGATGAGATGGTTGGATGGCATCACTGACTCAATGGACATAAGTTTGGGTAAACTCCAGGAGTTGGTGATGAACAGGGAGGCCTGATTTGTTGTGGTTCAAGGGGTTGCAAAGAGTCGGACATGACTGAGCAACTGAACTGAACTGAACTGAGGAGGAAAAAAGGTTTGTACCAGGTTATCAGTATAAAGATCATCTTTTTGTATCTTTAATTTAGTTTATAACTTAAAAACCATTGAGTGCAGGATATAATTCATGATTGTTTGCAACTCTGAGTGAAAGCAGGATAATGCAATTTAATAAATGCTTAAAATGTGTATTTCTGATGTGATAATGAATATAAATATAACAATGATGATAATAAAGAAAATTGGAAATACTCTGCATTTTAACCACTAATAAGTTGTACACTTAAAAAATTATGAATAGTATCCATGGTAACTCTGTATCTTTATAAATCTAAATGACAAAGCTTTTATGTCTGGATAAGCTAGGAAACAATAATACTGTGTTCCACATTATCATGCTTGACAGAATACCCACGAACACAGATTTTTAAATGCTTTTTATTTTTTTTTTTTATTTTTGAAATGAGAGAAGAGCTTTTAATTAAAAATCAATTTAACATTACTCATTTGCAAATATATGTTGAACACCAAGTATGTGCCAAGCTCCAAAGTAAAGCACTTGGGTTAAATCAGTAAATAAAACAAAGATCCTTGCCCTGGTGGAGATTTCATTCAGGTGGAGGGAGATAGATCATAGGTAATAAATATGATAAATACAGCATATAAAATGTTAGAAGGTCATGGGAGCAATGGAAAAAGAAAGGCAAGCAGCGTAAGGGAAAACCAGGGTTCTGTGGGTTGGAGGGTCAGTCACAGTTTTAAATAGTTTGATCAGAGTAGCCCTTGTTGAAAAAATGGCATTTGAGGGGGTTAATCTACTGGGGGAAGAGCTTTCCCAGCAGAGGAACCAACCAGAGCAGAGCCCCAAAGCAGGAAGGCGCCCAGCATTGTTGAGGAAAAGCACGAGCTGTGGGGCTGGAAAGCAGAGCAGCACAGGAAGGCAGAGAGATGGTACAGGATCATAGGGGCCTGGTAAGGACTTGGCTTTTACTCTGAGTGGGGAAGGTTCTGGGAGAGTTCCAAGCCCAGGGTGCTATGGCCTGACTTAGGTTTTGATGCCATCCCTCTGGTTACTGAGAAGAGACTTGGAGTAGAGACAGAAGGAAAGTATGGAAACCAGTGAGGAGAATCTCAGTGGACAGTGGTCAGATTTTGAACCCAGCAGAAGTTAGAGCTAATAGGGTTTCCTCATTGTTGGGACCATGAGGATTCAAGGATGCCTCCCAGATTTGGCCTAAGGAGCAAGAAACACTGGATTGCACTGTGCACCCCTAAATGGCTCTACAAATACTAAAGAGTTAACTCTCAGATCAGATCAGATCAGATCGGTCGCTCAGTTGTGTCCAACTGTTTGCGACCCCATGAATCGTAGCACGCCAAGCCTCCCTGTCCATCATCAACTCCCGGAGTTCACTCAGGCTCATGTCCATACAGTCAGTGATGCGATCCAGCCATCTCATCCTCTGTCGTCCCCTTCTCCTCCTGCCCCCAATCCCTCCAAGCATCAGTCTTTTCCAATGAGTCAACTCTTCGCATGAGGTGGCCAAAGTATTGGAGTTTCAGCCTTAGCATCATTCCTTCCAAACACCCAGGACTCATCTCCTTTAGGATGGACTGGTTGGGTCTCCTTGCAGTCCAAGGGACTCTCAAGAGTCTTCTCCAACACCACAGTTCAAAGCATCAATTCTTCAGCACTCAGCTTTCTTCACAGTCCAACTCTCACATCCATACATGATTATGGAAAAACCATAGCCTTGACTAGACGAACCTTTTTTTTTTTTTTTTAAATTTACATAATTGTATTAGTTTTGCCAAATATCAAAATGAATCCACCACAGGTATACATGTGTTCCCCATCCTGAACCCTCCTCCCTCCTCCCTCCCCATACCATCTCTCTGGGTCGTCCCAGTGCACTAGCCCCAAGCATCCAGTATCGTGCATCGAACCTGCTGGACTGGCAACTCGTTTCCTACATGATATTTTACATGTTTCAATGTCATTCTCCCAAATCTTCCCACCCTCTCCCTCTCCCACAGAGTCCATAAAAATGCTTTTTAATAATACACTACTATAAAAACTTGTCTATTCTTATCTGGAGTAGAATTCTGATTATATATTAATTAATTCTTTGTTTTTATTGGCTGAGGAAAATGCAATTATTGCTAAATAATTCAAATAATTAGTTAAATGTTTACTATGCAAATGCAGGAAATTGTTTCAAAACTCTTGAATTCTATAAATTGTCTGCTCCTTCGTACAATCTTTTCTTTCCCTTGTAAAAGTGGGATTCAGATACCAAGATGTTTTGCATTTTTTTTGATGACACACAGATGCATATTTTAACTTGTATTATTGTTATGTGTACTAAACCTTTTTTGATCTATTTCCTTCCAAACTCTTATTCTAATAGATTATATATACTTTGAAGTCAGTCCTCGTATTCTATTTATAATTGCGCTCCTCTCAATGCCTTGAAGATTGAGTGTTATAAATGTTGATTATTTATTATTATAAATGTTGACTATATAAATCAAAAGGTTTGATTTTGATACTTCTTTCCCTAAAGTTGCATCCAATTAGATGATGTCTTACAAGGAAGGTAATTGTTTCCTATGAATCAATGATTGTAAAGTTTGGGAGTTACACTGGAAATTTGCTTTCTTCTCTTTTGTTCCTCCTTGATCTCGTGTTTTATTTCCTCTTGTGGTTTCTTCCTCTTTCCTTTATCTACTAAATTTAACATTGAGGTATGAATTTAGAATTTTGACTTTAAGACCATGATTATCTGATTTCTCAGTTTTTTACTGCTGGCCACAGAGAGACTCTAATTAACAAAGTTGTATATAATTTTCTTTCTAATTTAGTTAGGTTGGCTTGGGCAAATAAAGAACAATATTATAACTGAAAAATGGTCTTACACCTGCTAACATTCTGACTTTCCAGTAAATGTCCTAAAGCCATGACCTTATTAAACCTAAAACTTTAATTTATAAGAAAACAAGGCAACTCAAAATAAAATAACAACAATTTGAGCAGTTTAAATAATAAATATTAAATAAATATTATAAGTTGTCAAATTATGAATTGAGAGTGGAGATCAAGTGAATCCTTATTACCATTTAATGTACCTTGTGCCTGCCTCTTTTATGTTTCAACATCTATCTCTTGCAACAATTCATTTTAGGGTACATATTTTTATATTCATTACAGTTATTTGACATTAAGCAAAGAAACACTTTTATTCTAAATTAAAGACCAGAAATACATTGAGCAATAAATAAATAAATTTCAATAAATACAATATGAGATAAGTCACAAAATTATGGAAAAACTTGAACAACCCAGCTATTAGAAGTAGGGATGTGCACACTTTTAAGATCTTGGTAAGGGGCATCACTGACTCAATGGACATGAGTTTGAGCAAGCTCCAGGTGATGGTGAAGGACAGGGTATCCTGGTGTGCTGCAGTTCATAGGGTCGCAAAGAGTCAGACACAACAGAGTGACTGAACAACAACAATAGGATGTTATGAGCTATTCTTGTAAAATGTTGCCAGCAGATGGTTCATATCACAACTGTAATTTTTTCATTGGTTTGACCAGTGGACAGGGTTCTACAACTGATGTGCATGTGTGTTCAGTCACTTCACTCATGTCTGACTCTTTGTGACCCCATGGACTCTAGCCTGATGTCAGGCTCCTTTGTCCCTGGGTTACTCCGGGCAAGAATACTGGAGTAGGTTGCCAGCCCTACACCAGGGTATCCTGATTCAAGGCATGTTTCCTGAGTCTCCTGCACTGCAGGAGGATTCTTTATTACTGAGCCACCTGAGAAGCAACCGGCAAATCACGTAAATTACGTTTGTGAGGGAAGGAATAGGTGTGAAGATATAAAGAAAGACAAGGACCATTACTAGGATTTAGTGAAATAATTATTTGCAAATTACAAAAAGAGACATTTAGAAAGTAAAGAACTTTACTTTCTTAAAAAAAAAAGATAAGAACAAAGAAGTCATACAATTCTACTTTTCTATTTTTTAAATTAAATTCATATCTTCTTCAAACCACTGCTATATCTCTCATCCCTTGCACGTTACAATCAACAGTTTCTGAATGATTTCTCTATATCCACAGCTTCCACATCTTCAGTTTGTTTCCTTTTCTATTGACTGCAAATGGGCTTCTCTTTGGGCACTTGAGTGAAATTTTCTTTACTTATGCATTCTTATGCTACTCCCCTGCTATCCCCAAGAAAACGATAACCCCTTCCTTCTTCCCAAATTATGACATTTTCTGTATTCTCTGTGTAAGTGGATGACTTTTCATCCACACAATTAGTTATGAGATGTGCAACATTGAGGGCTTGGACATCATTTTAATTGTTCCATCCCTATGATCCTAATATCCAATCAATTACCAATATCCACATTATTCTTAAAAAGTATCTAAAATGCATGCACATGATGAAAAATGTATGGAAAACTGAGAAATAGAGAAAAGAATGGCATGAATTTTCAAAGTCAAATGAAGACATTTTCTATTTGGTTTAACCAAAGTGTTTAACTATCTAGGAGACTGCGTTCGGAGCCCAGACACTATGAACCGGTGTAACTTGAAGAAATCTGTCTGGAAAACAATGATGGCAAAAGATTTGGTTTTGTCACTCTCTCGAATATTACCCCAGTTTTGCATCTCACCTGAAAATCTGATTTTCACATCCTTTTTTAAAAAAGTATCTACAATAGCCAGTATCTAATATATATATATATATATATATATATATATATATATAATTTCACTAGCTTTATCATCTTAATGTTTCCCCAGTAATTAAATGACTTAAAAACTCTGTCCTGTGTTTGTTCTTTAGTAGTATGAAAATTATGTTATAACATTTTGATAATTATTCTTTAATAGTATCTCTTTATTCCCAAAACCATTCCTTAAACTGAGGCCATCACTCTATTTCTCCTCACCTATTAAAAGTGCTGCTTAATTGGTCTTGCTGCTCAAATTTATCTGAATCCAACCCTTCCATTGCAGATTGGTTTCTCAAAAATGCACATCTGAATATATCAATTTCTGTTAAAATATTAAATATTTCTATACAATTGATAAAATGGCTTCCAAATCTTTGTCACCTGGCTCCTGCCTCCCTCTGCAGCCATGTGTCTCCACACCAGCCTAACATGACTGATGCTACTCAGTCAGATTTACATACATTCACTCTCTTTATTATGTCAGGTCTTTGCTTTCTGTGGGCTTCCCCAGTGGCCCAGTTGGTAAAGAATCTGCCTGCAGTGTAAAAGATCTGGTTTCAATCCCTAGGTCAGGAAGGTCCCCTGGCAAAGGGAATGGCAACTCTCTCCAGTGTTGTTGCTTGAAGAATTCCATGGACAGAGGAGCTGGTGGGCTACAGTCCATGGGTGGCTCAGTTGGTAAAGAATCTTCCTGCAATGCAGAGGATCTGGGTTCATTCCCTGGGTTGGGAATGTCTCCTGGAGAAGGGAATGGAAACCCATTCCAGTATTCTTGCCTGGAAAATTCTGTGGACGGAAGAGCTGGTGGGCTACAGTCTATGGTGTTACAAAGAGTTGAACATAACTGAGTGACTAACCTTTTCTTTTGTTTTCTGTACATGTTTTCCTCAAGATGCTCTTTAGAACTAGAATGGTCTTCCCAGTCTCCAACCAGTGTCATTCAGGACCATGGCTATTGAATCTCAATGTCTCACCTTTCAAGTCACTTCTTGAAGAGAATATCGCAATTATAGGTTAAGAGGCCCTTTCACATGCTTACTAGTCATGGTACTCAGGTTATATGTTATATTTACTTTTATTTGGAGGTGGGGAGGGGTACTGCACACGGCATGTGGAACTTCCCAGACCAGTGATTGAATCCATGACCCCTACATTCAGTTCAGTTCAGTCACTGAGTCATGTCCAACTCTTTGCAACCCTATGAATTGTAGCATGCCAGGCCTCCCTGTCCATCACCAACTCCCGGAGTTCACCCAAACTCATGTCCATGGAGTCCGTGATGCCATCCAGCCATCTCATCTTCTGTCGTCCCCTTCTCCTCCTGTCCCCAATCCCTCCAAGCATCAGAGTCTTTTCCAATGAGTCAACTCTTTGCATGAAGTGCCAAAGTACTGGAGTTTCAGCTTTAGCATCATTCCTTCCAAAAAACACCCAGAGCTGATCTCCCTTAGAACGGACTGGTTGGATCTCCTTGCAGTCCAAGGGACTCTCAAAAGTCTTCTCTAACACCACAGTTCAAAAGCATCAATTCTTCAGCGTTCAGCTTTCTTCACAGTCCAACCCTCACATCCATACATGACTACTGGAAAAACCATAGCCTTGACTAGATGGACCTTTGTTGGCAAAGTAATGTCTCTGCTTTTGAATATGCTATCTAGGTTGGTCATAACTTTCCTTCCAAGGTGTAAGCATCTTTTGATTTCCTGGCTGCAATCACCATCTGCAGTAATTTTGGAGCACAAAAAAATAAAGTCTGACATTGTTTCCACTGTTTCCCCATCTATTTCCCATGAAGTGATGGGACCAGATGCCATGATCTTCATTTTCTGAATGTTGAGCTTTAAGCCAATTTATTTGTCTCCTCTTTTACATTCATCAAAAGGCTTTTTAGTTCCTCGTCACTTTCTGACATAAGGGTGGTATCATCTGCATATCTGAGGTTATAGATAGTTCTCCCAGCATTTGATTCCAGCTTGTGCTTCTTCCAGCCCAGCTTTTCTCATGATGTACTCTGCTGCTGCTGCTGCTAAGTCACTTCAGTAGTGTCCAACTCTGTGAGACCCCATAGACGGCAGCCCACCAGGCTCCTCTGTCCCTGGGATTCTCCAGGCAAGAATACTGGAGTGGGTTGCCATTTCCTTCTCCAATGCATGAAAGTGAAAAGTGAAAGTAAAGTCGCTCAGTCATGCCCTTAGCGACCCCATGTAGACTTCAGCCTACCAGGCTCCTCTGTCCATGGGATTTTCCAGGCAAGAGTACTGGAGTGGGTTGCCATTGCCTTCTCTGATGTACTCTGCATGTAAGTTAAATAAGCAGGGCGTCAATATACAGCCCTGACGTACTCCTTTTCCTATTTGGAACCGGTCTCTTGTTCCATGTCCAGTTCTCACTGTTGCTTCCTGACCTGAATATAGGTTTCTCAAGAGGCAGGTCAGGTGGTCTGGTATTGCCATCTCTTTCAGAATTTTCCACAGTTTCTTGTGATCCACACAGTCAAAGGCTTTGGCATAGTCAATAAAGCAGAAATAGAGGTTTTTCTGCAACTATCTTGCTTTTTCCACGATCCAGCGGATGTTGGCAATTTGATCTCTGGTTCCTCTGCCTTTTCTAAAACCAGCTTGAACATCTGGAAGGTCACGGTTCACGTATTGCTGAAGCCTGGCTTGGAGAATTTTGAGCATTTCTTTACTAGCATGTGAGATGAGTGCAATTGTGCAGTAGTTTGAGCATTCTTTGGCATTGCCTTTCTTTGGGATTGGAATGAAAACTGACCTTTTCCAGTCCTGTGGCCACTGCTGAGTTTTCCAAATTTGCTGGCATATTGAGTGCAGCACTTTCACAGCATCATCTTCCAGGATTTGAAAGAGCTCAACTGGAATTCCATCACCTCCACTAGCTTTGTTCGTAGTGATGCTTTCTAAGGCCCACTTGACTTCACCTTCCAGGATGTCTGTCTCTAGGTCAGTAATCACACCATCGTGATTATCTAGGTTGTGAAGCTCTTTTTTGTAGAGTTCTCCTGTGCATTTTTGCCACCTCTTCTTAATATCTTCTGCTTCTGTTAGGTCCATACCATTTCTGTCCTTTATCGAGCCCATCTTTGCATGAAATGTTCCCTTGGTATCTCTAATTTTCTTGAAGAGATCTCTGGTCTTTCCCATTCTGTTGTTTTCCTCTATTTCTTTGCATTGATCACTGAGGAAGGCTTTCTTATCTTTTCTTGCTATTCTTTGGAACTCTGCATTCAGATGCTTATATCTTTCCTTTTCTCTTTTGCTTTTCACTTCTCTTCTTTTCACAGCTATTTGTAAGGCCTCCCCAGACAGCCATTTTGCCTTCTTGTATTTCTTTTCCATGGGGATGGTCTTGATCCCTGTCTCCTGTACAATGTCATGAACCTCCATCCACAGTTCATCAGGCAGTCTATCTATCAGATTTAGTCCCTTAAATCTATTTCTCACTTCCAGTGTATAATCATAAGAAATTTGATTTAGGTCATACCTGAATGGTCTAGTGGTTTTCCCTACTTTCTTCAATTTATGTCTGAATTTGGCAATAAGGAGTTCATGATCTGAGCCACAGTCCACTCCCAGTCTTGTTTTTGCTGACTGTATAGAGCTTCTCCATCTTTGGCTGCAAAGAATGTAATCAATCTGATTTCAGTGTTGACCATCTGGTGATGTCCATGTGTAGAGTCATCTCTTGTGTTGTTGGAAGAGGGTGTTTGCTATGACCAGCCGCCGACATTAGAAGCATGGAATCTTAACCAATGGGCAATCAGGGAAGACTCTATATTTACTATTTCTATGTTATATTTACTTATCTGTTCTCCCCATGAGGTTCAAAGGCCTTTAAATGGCAGGAACTTCTTTTATCATATGCACCACTTTACCCTCAAAACATAACAAATCTACTGATTCATAGTATCAAGATGATGCATACTATGCTCAATACATATTTAATTATTAAATATTATCAATAAAGTAAAATCATTATCTCCAAAATTTAAGGATCATATTTGTTGTTATATTTCTAATTTTTTGCATCCCTGATAATAGAGTATGAGAATTATTATATTATAAATAGCCCTTCTATTACAGGGCATATATATATATATATATATATATTTATAATGTACTATATATTACAGTTCATTTATTTGCCTATTATCAAACCACCTAATGTTTAGTTATTAAGTACACATTATCAGATTGCCAACATCCACTAGATCATTGAAAAAGCAAGAGAGTTCCAGAAAAACATGTACTTCTGCTTTATTGACTACGCCAAAGTCTTTGATTGTGTGGATCACAACAAACTGTGGAAAATTCTTAAAGAGATGGGAATACCAGACCACCTTAACTGCCTCCTGAGAAACCTGTATGCTGGTCAAGAAGCAACAGTTAGAACTGGATGTGGAACATAAGACTGGTTCCAAATTGGGAAAGGAGTACGTCAAGGCTGTATATTGTCACCCTGCTTATTTAATGTATATGCAGAGTACATCATGAGAAATGCCAGGCTCAATGAAGCACAAGCTAGAATCAAGATTGCTGGAGAAATATCAATAACCTCAGATATGCAGATGACACCACCCTTATGGCAGAAAGTGAAGAACTAAAGAGCTTCTTAATGAAAGTGAAAGAGGAGAATGAAAAATTTGGCTTAAAGCTCAACATTCAGAAAATTAAGATCATGGTATCCAGTCCCATTACTTCATGGCAAATAGATGAGGAAACAGTGGCTATTTTGGGGGGCTCCAAAATCACTGCAGATGATGACTGCAACCATGAAATTAAAAGATGCTTGCTCCTTGGAAAAAAGCTATGACCAACCTAGACAGCATATTAAAAAGCAGAAACATTACTTTGCCAACAAAGGTCCATCTAGTCATAGAGATGGTTTTTCCAGTAGTCATGTATGGATATGAGAGTTGGACTATAAAGAAAACTGAGTGCAAAGAATTGATGCTTTTGAACTGTGGTGTTGGGGAAAACTCTTGAGAGTCCCTTGGACTGCAAGTTCAAACCAGTCACTCCTAAAGAAGATCAATCCTGAATATTCATTGAAAGGACTGATGCTGAAGCTGAAACTCCAATCCTCTGGCACCTGTAGTGAGGAACTGATTCCTTGGAAAAGACAATGATGCTGAGAAAGATTACAGGTGGGAGGAGAAGAGGACAACACAGCATGAGATGGTTTGATGGCATCACCAACTTGATGGACATGAGTTTCAGCAAGCTCTGGGAGTTGGTGATGAACAGCGAGGCCTGCCATGTTACAGTCTATGAGGTCATAAAAAGTCAGACACGACTGAGTGACCAAACTGAACGGAACACATCAGTGCTACTATTTCTATCCAATTAACCATTTATCATACATATTTATATATTTAATAGTCATTCTTGAAATAGGTAATAAGTTTGGTATTATCAGTTCTGCTTTGCTCAGCATCTGTTGATTAGAATATTTTAACATTCCTCAAATGTACTAACATCAATTGGAACCCAACTTTGCTTAAAATTCTTCCCATAATATTACCACTCTGAGCATATTCTAGTGTACAACTCACTATACTTTGAGCTGTATTTATTTGTTCAATTAATTATACTTAGTATAATTTAGTACATTCTATCATAATTATTCTTTAAAGAAACACTACATATCAGTTTTATCCCACCAAGTATTATGTTGAATATTACAGACGTAATGGAAAATGTAGTCCCTGAAGTTTATGGATTAATGGGAGATTAAAGCAAGGTTTGCGACTAACACAGTGTTAAGCACACATTCTACAGGATTCTCCCAGAGGTTATTTGGCCTAGATTTATGAAGAGTCTGAAAGCTCAAGGAAATACCTTGACTGCATCAAAAGGACGGTCTGGACATATGCAAGATAAAGAGTGTGTAATACATTTTTCTTAGGAACTAGGTTTTAAGAAGACAAAAATTAAGATTGGAAAAAATAATCAAGACCCGGATAGCAAAAGGATTTATATTACATGCTTAAACATATAACATTTATGTTTGAGGAAATAAAGAACTATTGATACATTTAAGCAAGGAAGTTACTTGTGTTTTTCTTTTCTGAGGATTGTTCCGACTTTAGGGTAAAGAGTGGATGGGTGGGGATACTGAAGCAGAGAGAAAAGGGCTTACTAGAGCTGATCTAGAAGTTGCTTGATAACCTAAAATTAATACGTGTGGAAATGACTTGAACAAATATCGTGCAGCAAAGATTTTGGATAAAAATAAAGATGTTATACCAAAAATATACAACAAACAGAATTTGGAGAAAAAAAAGGGCACTGCTCATATTTTGATGAGAATATTTGAAATAAATGACGTTGTCAGTGATCAAAAAGGCATAATAAGGATGTAAGTAAGTAAAACTAGTTGATACAACAGATAAAAGCTGAATCTCAGCAGCTAAATAAATATATATTTATTTCTAATTCACACCACATCCAATTTAAGTGTTTCTGGTTGAGGAAGATTCTGTGTGGTCATTTAGAACTTCAAGTTCAACCATTTAGGTGCTTTTAGGTCCTCTCCAATCAACAAGCTGAAACATAGAAAACAAAAGATTACTGAGAGATATTTTATGTGGATGAGCCTTGTATGGGCCATGTTTCCCTTCACTTCTTATGTTTATTTAGTTATAACACAGATGTATGGTGCATCCAATGGGAAAAACAGTCCAGCTTTGTATTTTGGGGAAAAAAAAGAAGAATTTTTATATAAGACATAGTAATCAAAGGCTCTGGGGAAAAGTAGATTTGTGCACAAATATATTTGATTACTACTAGATTATTAAACAATGTTAATTATTGTTCAGATGTAAAGAAGTGTATATTTAATACATCTTTAATAGAAATCTAGAATCAAGTTATTGAGTTGGATTGGAAATGTAATAAAAAAATCAATACCTTGATACTCTCTGTGTTTAAATGCCTTGCCTTTTAATAATATTTATTTTCTCAGATGTTTGCTTTAGGCAAAATTGCAATAACAAAAATGCTAAGTTAGTTAGCATGGAAATTGAGGAGTTTTCTTTCCACAAACATGGCTCCAGATGTATTAGATTTGTTACTAAATACAGAGGAAAGGGAATGTTGCCTGCCTTTTCAGGCAACAACGAATGGTGCTCACCATCATTGCCATCAAGCCATCAAAGCCCTCAGTTACCACAGCTGTCTCCACCCCTTCTCCATGGTGACCCCTCAGGGGAATACAGAATGAAGAAAAACAGGAAACATTCCATGCTCTAGAGATATGGGCCTTAGGTAGTTAAGATACAAATCTAAAGAATAATTTAAATGAGCCCAGATTCTTGCATATTCTCATACATAGAAAAGCACTAAAGTCATTAACTTGAGATGTCTAATTTTTTGTGGATGGCAGTATTCTTTAGATGTTCAACTACATGTTTGTTTGTTTGTTTTTCAATTAAATTTCCTATGTACCTTGGCTACTCCTTTAAGTCTTTGGGGCAGTTCCTCAGAGCCATCTGAGAGGCTAACCCCCAGATTAGAGTCCTTAGTAAACTCCCCGAATAAAACTTAACTTAAAAATTTTAGGTTGTGTAGTTTTTTCAGTCAACAGTATGCACCCAGTTTAACATTGTGTAACTTACTAACATTATATATAGGTCATCAAAGAGCACATACAATGTGCATTTGGAAAGACAGTCATATTTTGTGTTTAGTCTCCCTTCCAAAGAAGTTTGGAAGAAACCCAATAGTCAGAGTATTACAGGAACACAAAAAGTACTTATGAACTTCTTGTCTAATTTTGATTCACTACTAAATTTGAGGATTATTTTCTGAAAGAGAACAAACAGGCAGGTAACCAGGCTGGAAATATTTCAGTTTTTCAGTTAAATTAAGCAAGCTAGAATTATTATATTTTACTTGAATGATATTATACTAATCAGGACAACTCACGTTAAAAAAAAAAAAAAAAGCTAAAAACAAAAAATGCATCTTTAGTTTCAGGATTCAACTGTTTTCCTGACATTTGAAAAACCCTTTTTAATGGACATGTACATAGGTGCCTTCTTCAGTAAAATTGTACCAGACAAGTCCACACAAAGGCCTTTATTCTTGGTTTGTTGTTTTTTTTTTTCAGCTTCTTTGGGGAAAAAAAATAAAAAAGAGCTGAGAAACTGAGTGAAATGTCATCCTTTTACTATGGAAAGAAGAAGATAAATCCCTATACCTTTTAAATGGCTTTCATTTTCTTTTGAAAGAATCAGTGAATTTACACAGTGTTCTTGGTAATCGTGCACACACACAGAAGATATAATTTTCTGACAATTTCCTTGGATCTCATAGCCCCATTTACCATATCTGTGATTTATTTCTAGCAAAGCTATTGGTCTTTGGTTTATTCTTTCCTTTTCCTTTTATTATCTAGTGCTTGAACATTTACAGCTATTTTCAAGCTGTAAGTTGAAAGAGTATGCTTCAGTATTTCATTCCACTTCCCCAGATTATTCTTAACTTTTTTCCCCCCTCCAAACTCCTTGTTTTCTAAAAATGATAGTAAGAGGAGAAGCAGGCAAATAAAAGCTGAGAGAAAAATAAGAAAAAGTACAAAAAAGAAATAATATTCAAGTGACAGTGTTAAAAGGATAAAAAAAAAGAATATTCCCTAACAAGAATCTATTTAATTTCATTTGAGAATACAATCTTCCACCTCAAACTATCTTATCTTCCATTTATATTATCTTCTCTAGAGTGCATTCAATAAGTAAAATTATGTATTATTGCTATTTTTTTGGAACAAAAACTAACATTGAGGTGTTGAGACTCATTTCCTAGGCAGGTTGATAAGAAGTCTAGGGGTCCCCAAGGAAAGAGGGGTCTGGAATTCTCAAGGAGGAAGAAAGGGGCAGCTCCTCTTTTTTTTTTTTTTTTTTCCCCCTACATTCTTTAGGATTATATAACAATAATGCATCCTGCCTGAGGACAGTCTCTGGATTAAACCTTCTGGCTAATCATTTTATCTTAAAATGTAAATTATGGGAGTAGGTCTGGCGAGGTCTTTACAACCTTCAGACATTCTTTTGATTCATTGTAATGACTAATTGGAGAGTGTATAACTCCATTGCTAACAGTAGCAAGGGGGTATTCTTTCTTCCCCCATCTGATGCCATGTCAGAAGCTTTCTCTATCTCCTTTATACTTTAATAAAACTTTATTACACAAAAGCTCTGAGCGATCAAGCCTCGTCTCTGGCCCTGGATTGAATTCTTCTCCTCTGGAGGCCAGGAATCCCAGCATCTTTACGTGGTGCAGCAACAACCTTTCAGTGTTAGGATTTAACAACAATCGGTAGTAGTAAGCAAAGGAGAGTGAAATACTCTGTGAATTTACTTTAGGAGTCCTCAATAGAACTCTGCTACTATCTCATTTTTTCCAACATACAGTGACTGCAGCCATGAAATTAAAAGATGCTTACTCCTTGGAAGAAAAGTTATGACCAACCTAGATAGCATATTGAAAAGCAGAGACATTACTTTGCCAACAAAGGTCCATCTAGTCAAGGCTATGGTTTTTCCAGTGGTCATGTATGTATGCAAGAGTTGGACTGTGAAGAAGGCTGAGTGCCAAAGAATTGATGCTTTTGAACTGTGGTGTTGGAGAAAACTCTTGAGAGTCCCTTGGACTACAAGGAGATCCAACCAGTCCCTTCTGAAGGAGATCAGCCCTGGGATTTCTTTGGAAGGAATGATGCTAAAGCTGAAACTCCAATACTTTGGCCACCTCATGCGAAGAGTTGACTTATTGGAAAAGACTCTGATGCTGGGAGGGATTGAGGCCAGGAGGAGAAGGGGACAACAGAGGATGAGATGGCTGGATAGCATCACCGACTCGATGGACGTGAGTCTGAGTGAACTCCAGGAGATGGTGATGGACAGGGAGGCCTGGCTGCGATTCATGGGGTTGCAAAGAGTCGGACACGACTGAGCGACTGAACTGAACTGAACTGAACTAAACAGTATTCCCAGTTGGCAAGAAAGTTCAGAGACATGCAAGTGCTTAATATTAAAAAACAAGATACAAATGAATGGTTAGTAGTCTTTCAAAAGGAAGTGAAAAAGGTAATCAAGTTTTATAACACTTATTAAAAATCATTTTATGAAAAGTAAACTATAAATAACCTATTAATTTATATTGTTCTATAGTACTTATATGCATATATTACATATACATGTATACATGTCTTGAAATTGCCAATATAAATATGTTATTTATTATTTTAGGAGTTTTAAAAAGAAATGGTATCATAATGATACCACACTATAATATGTAATATTCTGCAACTTGTTTTGTTTTTCAATATCAAGAATATCTTCCTGAGAATGATCCATATTGCCATATATAGATCTCACTAAATTTCTTGCATATCCATTATGTAACAAGCACAGACTTTCTCTTCAAAACTATAAAACACATAAGGAAATTACTACAATCAAATAACAGACAGTGGTTTCCTCAGATGACAGTTATTCATTATTTTCCACTTCTTAATAATTTTTGCTTTCTATTTGTATAATGATTATGTATTATTTTTATAATAATAAAAAGGTTTTGGCAAATTCATTACTGCTAGAGGTTAATTCTATAAAATTATTTTAATTAATATAATGTTGTTGTTGTTCAGTTGCTAAGTGTCTGACTCTGAGACTTCATGGACTGTAGCACACTAGGCTCCTCTGTCTTCCACTGTCTCTTGGAATTTGCTCAAATTCATGTCCACTGAGTTGGTGTTGCTATCTCACCATCTCATCCTTTGATGGATCCTCCCTTTTGCTTTCAATCTTTCCCAGCATATGGGTCTTTTCCAATGAGTCAACTCTTTGTATCACGTGGTCAAAGTTTTTTAGATAACTTTAATATTATATTAAAAAGTCAGATTTTCTCCAGTTAGGGATTCATATTAGAGATTATTTTCATATACATTTATTTCTCATCTGTCATTAAGTCTTTGAAATACCTAGAACAAGATTTGGAATGGAAAACTTAATACTGCAATATCACTTGCCTTATACCAAATCTATCTGGGATATTAGCAAGATGTGGATGACTTAAATAATTACAAATTTAAGTTCTCAAAATTTCTTATGGTTAATATCTTCTCAAATGATGTTAACCTTCCAAATAATGTCTGAATCAACATTTTTAATCTCAGTGTTTGAACTAGATATACCCTTATTCTTTCATGGGTAACTAGAAGGCTTTACAGCATTCCTAAAAGTTAGTTTCATCCTTTCTAAATTGCCTCTTGCAAACTTCTATCATATGCCTCTCTACTAAGTCAGACAGAGGAAACCAAATGCAAACTTTAATTTCTGAGTTGATAGGTATATCACTTGTAAACATATTCAAAGTAAACTCAAGCTCTAATTTTTGTAATACACTAATTTACTTCCTCCTCCCAACTTACATACTGAGCAGAGTTTGATTATGTTCCCAAATTGCTACACTCATGACCCCCAGCATCAAAGAGTGAAAACGCTCACTCAGGCATTAGGGAAATGGAGATGTAGGGGGAGTTTGTAATTTCCTCAGTTCTGTATCGCAGTAAAAATTTGAAGCAATGGATGGACCGGTGTTACAGCTCGGTGTTACAGCTCAGTTTTATTTGGCAAGAAAAGGAAAATACATCCTCGAAAAAGATGTGAAAAGAAGATAAGCCAGAGGCTCAATTTTGGCTTCTCTTTTTATGTTTTTTTCCTCCTCCGCTTGTGCAGATTGCATTGTCATGAGGGCTGTTTGCTTCACCTGAGATTCTCACTCTGGTCCTCAGACCTTCCTTTGCTCTATTTCCGTGGGCTTTTTCCTTTCTTTGTCTTTGAGCCATCACTATTTTGGACACTTTTTCCTATTCTATTTAACATTCCCCCCTCAAAAGATGGGAGACACAATTCTTTAGTAATGGGGGCAATGAGGTCTCTCTGGCTACTTCCTGCTGAACTGGAATGATGAGGAGCATTGAGCACACTCCCCCACACACACCTTGTTAAACTCATTCCTCAGAATCCTTATAGTGGTGTCCATCTAAGGGTGAGTAATATCTTCCATGGTCAGCTGTAGTTTTATATATCCTTGTTGAACTGGAACTACATGTTGTATCCTTTTGACCTGTGCACAGTGCATAGTCACTTCAGTAGTGTCTGACTCTCTGTGACTCCATGGACCATGGCCAGCCAGGCTCCTCTGTCCATGAGGTTCTCCAGGCAAGAATACTGGAGTGGGTTGCCATTTCCTTCTCCAGTGATAAAGTATGAAGTGAGTGAAGTGAAGTCGCTCCATCATGTCCAACTCTCTAAGACCCCATGGACTACAGCCTACAAGGCTCCTCTGCCCATGGGATTCTCTAGGCAAGAGTACTGGAGTGGGTTGCCATTTCCTTCTCCAAGCCTTTTGACCTGGGCAGAGACAAACAGGTTAGACAATTGATAATACATGGAGCAATCATAAGCAGCATGAATATGGTGATAACAGGGGGTTCAGTTCAGTTCAGTCACTCAGTCATGTCCGACTCATTGAGACCCCATGAATCACAGCACGCCAAGCCTACCTGTCCATCACCAACTCCCAGAGTTCACTCAAACTCAGGTCCATTGAGTGGGTGATGCCATCCAGCCATCTCATCCTCTGTCATCCCCTTTTCCTCCTGCCCCCAATCACTCCCAGCATCAGACTTGGAGAAGAGAATGGCAAACCACTTCAGTATTCTTGCCTTGAGAACCCCATGAACAGTATGAAAAGGCAAAGTGATAGGATACTGAAAGAGGAACTCCCCAGGTCAGTAGGTGTCCATATGCTACTGGAGATCAGTGGAGAAATAACTCCAGAAAGAATGAAGGGATGGAGCCAAAGCAAAAACAATACCCAGCTGTGGATGTGACTGGTGATAGAAGCAAGGTCCAATGTTGTAAAGAGCAATATTGCATAAGAATGTGGAATGTCAGGTCCATGAATCCAGGCAAATTGGAAGTTATCAAACATGAGATGACAAGAGTGAATGTCTACATCCTAAGAATCAGTGAACTAAAATGGAATGGAATGGGTGAATTTCACTCAGATGACCATTATATCTACTACTGTGGGCAGGAATCCCTTAGAAGAAATGGAGTAGCCATCATGGTCAACAAAAGAGTCCAAAATGCAATACTTGGATGCAATCTCAAAAATGACAGAATGATCTCTGTTCGTTTCCAAGGCAAACCATTCAATATCACAGTAATCCAAGTCTATGCCCCAACCAGTAACACTGAAGCAGCTGAAGTTAAACGGTTCTATGAAGACCTCCAAGACCTTTTAGAACTAACACCCAAAAAAGATGTCCTTTTCATTATAGGGGACTGGAATGCAAAAGTAGGAAGTCAAGAAACACCTGGAGTAACAGGCAAATTTGGCCTTGGAATACAGAATGAAGCAGAGCAAAGGCTAATAGAGTTTTGCCAAGAGAACACAGTGGTCATAGCAAACACTCTCTTCCAACAACACAAGAGAAGACTCTACATATGGGCATCACCAGATGGTCAACACCGAAATCGGATTGGTTATATTCTTTGCAGCCAAAGATGGAGAAGCTCTATACAGTCAGCAAAAACAAGACCAGGAGCTGACTGTGGTTCAGATCATGAGCTCCTTATTGCCAACTTCAACTTAAATTGAAGAAAGTATGGAAAACCACTAGACCATTCAGGTATGACCTAAATCAAAGCCCTTATGATTATACAGTGGAAGTGAGAAATAGATTTAAGGGACTAGATCTGATAGAGTGCCTGATGAATGATGGACTGAGGTTCGTGACATTGTACAGGAGACAGGGATCAAGACCATCCCCATGGAAAAGAAATGCAAAAAGCAAAATGGCTGTCTGGGGAGGCCTTACAAATAGCTGTGAAAAGAAGAGAAGCGAAAAGCAAAGGAGAAAAGGAAAGATATAAGCATCTGCCAGGAGCCAGGAGCTCCGCCTGTGGCAGAGGTCATGAGGAAGGAAGCTCGACATACGCAAAGGCAGGATCGAGCCTCAGGAGTCCCCCTGGAAATTCTCGAGCATCTACCCCCAAAACCAGAGTCTGCCTACTTTACTACTTTGTGCTCTCACCTACACCTCTGACTTTACGGGGGGCTGTCCTCCACCACATCTTTTGGAGAAGGAGTTAACTTAGAGCTCCAGTTAATAATAATTCCTGGGTGTGACAGGAGTGTTTTAACCTACAAACTCCTCTGAAGGTTCTCTAGCCTGCCTGACAGTCTTGTCTGGCCACATGTGATTGCTCACAGCCTTCCAACCATGAGAGGCACGAGATGCTTTAAACCTTCTAAAAACAGGTTCTTTAGATAAGTTAGAAAACTATCAGTATAAGTATAGTGGGGTGATTAGAAATTGTATTGGTGAAGGGTTTTTCATTTGTTGAGCCAATGTTTACTGCTAAGTCTCCACATCCCCTGCCCTTATACACAATTAATGAATATATAGAAGAAATAAGTATTAACCTTTGAAATTAATCACATTAGATCTTAGGCTAAGCAAATTCTTTCCTTAATTAAAACCCACTACACCCTTACCCTATAGGAATGTAACTTTATCTGGTACCTTCAGAAGGTGGCATCTGTTTCAAAAATAATCATCCCTGGAGAAATAAGTGTTCTGGTTGACTGACCGCTGTCATAAGGAGAGGGTCATAAATTGTCAGCAGGCCCCCCTGGCCAGAAGATGATGTAACACCCCTAAGATCTCTGTATACATTTGTATGAAGCACCTGACTTTAATAAAAGTCAGGACTGCTGACCCCGCGTGACTTTTGTATAACATCTCAGTGTACAAAAACAGACCCTGGAAAAATAAAAAAATGGGATCAGTTCCTCGAAAGACTGGTCTCTCCATGTCGTTCTTTCTCTCACCTTCTGGCTGAACCCCCATCTGGAACGTGGAGGCTCGTCAAGCCTACTAATTATGCCTGGGCTTCTAAGATCTGACCGGGGAGGCCTTAGTGTCTCCTCTCCTTCGGGAGAACGGGAGGACGCCTGCGGCCTATGTAGGTGATGTAAATTCCTTGCCTTGGATTTTTATTAGCTTTCCACATAAACCAAGTTATTCAGCCTCTTTTCTCCACTGAATTTTCCTGCTGAGCTATCCTCATTCTATTACTCTTTATATCTCTAATTAATATTTAATTAAAGCTATCGTATCCTGATCGCCAAAGCTGTCTCCCCTTCGAACTCCCTGGATCAGCTGGGGCTGGACCTTGGCAAGCATCTGAATGCAGAGTTCCAATGAATAGCAAGAAAAGATAAGAAAGCCTTCCTCAGCGATCAATGCAAAGAAATAGAGGAAAACAGAATGGGAAAGACTAGAGATCACTTCAAGAAAATTATAGATACCAAGGGAACATTTCATGCACAGATGGGTTCGATAAAGGACAAAAATGGTATGGACCTAACAAAAGCAGAATATATTAAAAAGAGGTGGCAAGAATACACAGAAGAACTGTACAAAAAAGATCTTCACGACCCAGATAATCACGTTGATGTGATCACTGACCTAGAGCCAGACATCCTGGAATGTGAAGTCAAGTGGGCCTTAGAAAGCATCACTATGAACAAAGCTAGTGGAGGTGATGGAATTCCAGTTGAGCTATTTCAAATCCTGAAAGAGATGATGCTGTGAAAGTGCTTCACTCAATATGCCAGCAAATTTGGAAAACTCAGCAGTGGCCACAGGACTGGAAAAGGTCAGTTTTCATTCCAATCCCAAAGAAAAACAATGCCAAAGAATGCTCACACTACCGCAGAATTGCACTCATCTCACACGTTAGTAAAGTAATGCTCAAAATTCTCAAAGCCAGGCTTCAGCAATACGTGAACTGTGAACTTCCAGATGTTCAAGCTGGTTTTAGAAAAGGCAGAGGAACCAGAGATCAAATTGCCAACATCTGCTGTATCATGGAAAAAGCAAGAGAGTTCCAGAAAAACCTCTATTTCTGCTTTATTGACTATGCCAAAGCCTTTGACTGTGTGAATCACAATAAACAGGGATTAGTAGGGGCATTGCTGCTGCTGCAGCTGCTAAGTCGCTTCAGTCGTGTCCAACTCTGTGCGACCCCATAGATGGCAGCCCACCAGGCTCCGCCATCCCTGGGATTCTTCAGGCAAGAACACTGGAGTGGGTTGCCATTTCCTTCTCCAATGCATGAAAGTGAAAGGTTAAATTGAAGTTGCTTGGTCATGTCCGACTCTTAGCGACCCCATGGACTGCAGCCTACCAGGCTCCTCCGTCCATGGGATTTTCCAAGCAAGAGTACTGGAGTGTGGTGCCATTGCCTTCTCTGAGTAGCCAACTCCAAATTCCCCCTTGCCAGGAGAAGGATCCCCCTAAGAGAGATTGTAGCCACTCCAAGAACTCTCTAGCTCGTTCTTTGAGATCCTGTAGGATTTGAATATTTTTTTTTGAGGACTGGGAGACTTTTTTAACTTATCTGGAGGTATTTACCCAGAAACAAAATGTCTCATTCAAGATGTCCCTGAACAAGTCCCTCCTTTTTCAGGGATCAGGAGATCTATCTCCTGTATATTTTGGAGTACAACCCTTGCAAAGCTGTGTTGGATTGTTAGAGCTATTTGAGAAATCTTATCCCTAGAAACTTAATTTTGGGGGTGTTCATTAGAATGACACTCATTTGTAGTTCTGACTAGGTATCTGAGATCTCTCAGGGGTTCACAGGTGTATTGAGTGTCCTCTTCTGTTTTCTTCCATGACTTGACTCATCAATACTGAATCCAGGAGTCACGTCCTCGTACCTTGACTGCTGTGGGGGTAGAAAGTATTACATGACAGGGGCTGTAGGGGCTCCAGCCTTCCATGTGGGCTGGAATTGAACCTTTGCCGACCCATCTTTCCATACTTTAATTAGGACTTGCGTCCCTGGAGCATATAGTGGTGGTTCCTTAGAATCTTTTGGGTCTTGGTTGATGCCCCACAAGTGTATATCCTGTTGGAATTGCCCAAAGGCCATGGAATAAGACTGGAGTGTTTGAGCCTTTGGATCTAGGAAGAGGTCATTGACATTAACAAAAGGTCTCCCATATAGCATCTCATAAGGACTAATCTGTTCTTTAGGGGCAATATGGGTATGAAAGGGAGCTATTGGTAAAGCCCTCCTTCCATCCCAGGGAGGTCTCCTGGGTTATCTTTTTTATCACTGATTTTAAGGACTGGTTAGCTATTTCAGAGAAGGCAATGGCACCCCACTCCAGTACTCTTGCCTGGAGAATCCCATGGACGGAGGAACCTGGTGGGCTACAGTCTGTGGGGTCGCGAAGAGTGGGACACGACTGAGCGACTTCACTTTCACTTTTTCATGCATTGGAGGAGGAAATGGCAACCCACTCCAGTGTTCTTGCCTGGAGAATCCCAGGGACGGGGAAGCCTGGTGAGCTGCCGTCTATGGGGTCGCACAGAGTCAGACACGACTGAAGCGACTTAGCAGCAGCAGCAGTAGCTATTTCTACTTTTCTTGAAGATTGAGGCCTACAGGCACAATGGAGTTAGTAAGCAATGCCCAATGCTTTAGAGACCCCTTGGGTGACATAGAAGTAAATAATGTCCCATTGTCACTTTGTAATGCCCTGGGAAGATCAAATCTTGGAATGATTTCATGGAGCAGTTTTTTACCACCTCCTTAGCTTTCTCAGTCCAGGTGGGAAAGCCTTCAATCCATCCTGTGAATGTATCTATCATGACTAATAGGTATTTATACTCTTGAAAAACAGGCATCTGAGTGAAGTTCATCTGCCAGTCCTCTCCCCGGTAGGCCCCATGCTGTTGGACAGGCTGGGTGAACTGAGGTCTCCGAGCTCCTTGGGGGTTGCTTAACTGGCAAGTGGGACAAAAGGAGACAACTTTACTTATAGTCGTTTGGAAGCCTGTTCCTCTGAAGAACCTTTCTAGTAATATTTGGAAGGTCTTCTCCCCTAAATGAATGGTGGCATGTAAGGAGTTAACCAACTTCCATTGGAGGTTCCCAGGCAGAAAAAGGAGTCCTTCCTTTTGGAACCACCCTATATAATCTTGAAAGCCCTCATTCTTAGCTTTAAGAGTCTCACCTTCAGTCAATGAAGGAGTTTCTGGCAAATTAGTCTGTAGATCTAAGATGGCAACCCCTATTAGGTCATTGTTCTATAATGCTGCTCTCTTAGCTGCCTGATCAGCTGCTTGGTTCCTTCAAATGGAGCACTTCCTTGCCCCATTTTCAGTGCCCTTGTCAATGGGAGACTGAAACCTCAGTAGGCAGATGGACTGCCTCCAAAAGCCGAAGGATTTGATCACCATATTTGATTTGGGACCCTCAGGTGGTCAAGTGGCCTCTTTCTTTCCAAATAGCAGCATGTGCATTAGCACCAGAAAGGCATACTTGGAGTCAGTATAAATGACTACTCTATTTCCTTTTCCCAGCTCTAAAGCTCGAGTCAGGGCTATGAGCCCAACTAACTGGTGTACCTGGTGGGAAAGGTTTAGCTTCTATGGTCTCAAAATTGGAGACTGCTGCATATCCAGCTCTTCTTTTCCATCCAAGCCAAAGCGGTTTCCATTAGTGTATGAGATTTCCTCAGGATTGGTCAGAGGATCTTCTGACAATCCCTCTCAGGGGTTTGTCTGCTGGTCCAAGGTTTCTAGGCAAGAGTGAGAGGGGAGAGAGCCCTCAAAAGTAAGCAAGAGGGTGGCAGGGTTTACAACCTCACAGAGGGATGTAGTCAGGCCTGAATTTTCCATCAGCTCTACTTGATATCTGGGGATTCTTTGATCAGATGTCCGTAAATGGCCTCTTCCATTTAGGAGTTCTTTCACTTGGTGGCTGGTATACAGTTTGCCCACAAAAGAGAGTTTTAAAGCATCTTCTCTCAGGATTGCAATATCTGCAAGATTTCAGTGGCAGGGAGGCCAGCCTTGGGCAGTTGGGCCAAGCTCTTGGATAAGTAAGCTACAGGCTGAGGCTAAGGTCCCGACCTTTGCGTTGACACTCCCAAAGCTATCCCTTCCTTTTCGTGGACATAAAGTTGGAATGCTTTTTCTGGGTCTGGCAATCTCAAGGCAAGTGCTTGAGTTAAGACTTATTTTAGAGTAGCCTCTGCCTTCTTTTGAGGAGTTCCCCACATCAGTGTCATTGAATCACCCCTTCCCTTCAAGCTTTCATATAAGGGCTGGGCAATCATTGGGTATCCGGTTTCTACAATACCCAGTTAGCCGCAGGAAAACTAACAATTGTTTTCGAGTTGTGGGGGAAGGCAAGTGGAGGATTCCTTGTAGTTGATCAGAGGACAGCTTCCTGGACATGTGTGTAATCTGAACTCCCAAGTGAGTGACTTTTGTCTCAACCATCTCTGAGATACTTAGCATGTGAGACTTTATATCCCCTCTCTCCCAAAAAGTTTAGAACCTGAATTGCATGTTGTTGTGCATTTTTCTCATCTAGAGAGCAGATTAGTAGGTCATCTACATATTGTAATATTTTCCCATTAGGTCCCAGGTCCAGATATAGGAGATCCTGGCTAAGAGCCTGCCCATACAGGCGGAGGCTATTTCTGAACCCCTGAGGTAATACTGTTCAAGTCATTTGTTGGTGTTTTTCTCCTGGAGCCTCCCACTAGAAGCCAAAAAGATATTTGGGATTCTTTAGCCAGTGATATGCAAAATAATGCATCTTTGAGACTGAAGACTGTAAACTACTTGGCACTGGGCACAATTTCTCCCAAGATTACATAGGGATTGGATGGAGGGGGACTACAGTTTCATTTATGATCCGGGGATCTTGAACCCTTCATCAGGTCCCATCCTTTTTCTTTACGGGGAGGATAGGGGTGTAACACGTCAAACTGGTGGGGACCAGGAGGGATTGGGGGCAGGAGGAGAAGGGGATGACAGAGGATGAGATGGCTGGATGGCATCACCGACTCAATGGACATGAGTCTGAGTGAACTCCGGGAGTTGGTGATGGACAGGGAGGCCTGGCGTGCTGCGATTCATGGGGTCGCAAAGAGTCAGACACGACTGAGTAACTGAAAAGAACTGAACTGAACTGAATAGCCCACAGGTAAGGAATTTATTTATTAGAGGCTATAGCCCTTCCTGAGCTTCTCTTCTAAGGGGGCATTGTTTCCGGTTTGGAAACCGAGTGGGATCTCTGAGGACAATGATGACTGGTTCAGCTTGCTAGGCTTATCCAGGAGTCCCCTGGTCCCACATCTGAGGATTAATTTTGTCTTTCCATAATTTTTGGTTCCTCCCTATTGGAGGAGAGGATGTAATGGGTTCCTCAGTAGTATCCAGAAGCTGTAGGGCTCTAGGGGCTGAAAAGCTTCCCATCACAAGGGTGGTCCCCAGTTTAGTAAGTATATCTCAGTATATCTCATCCCAGTAAGGCAGTGGGACACTCAGGAGCCCACAGAAACTGGTGGGAAAATATTTTTCCATCCAAGCAACAAAGAAGTGTTCAGGTGAATCTTTTTGTAATTGTTTTTCCTATAGCACCCAAAATGGAACAGGTCTGGGAGGAGAAGTCTCCAGAGTAGGACAGGACAGGTAGCCCCTGTGTCATCCAAGAAGTTCTTGGGCCTACCTGCCACTTCCCGTTGCACCCTTGGCTCCAGCTCTGTGATGGTTAACTGTGACAAGTGAGGTGGCTGGAGTGGGATGCTTCAGTCCTGTTGAACTATCATGAGGAAAGGTTTGGCACTTGACCTTGAGGCTATTGGGTCCTGACAGCAGAGTGCTGCCAATGTCCCAATTGACGGCATTTGTAACAAGCCATTTTATGTTGACTTGTCACAGTTTGGACACTCTGACCCAATGTCCCACCTGTCTACAGTTTAGGCAGTTGCCCAGTGCCTTGTTCTTTAAGGATTCAGGGTTTGCCATAGAGCTTCCCTGGAGGGCAGCCAGCATCTGGGCATGCCTTTTCTCTTTCCTTTTCTCCCTCTCCTGGGGCTTGGCCTTCCTCTCCTGTTCTCTGTTTTAAAAGGTATTGGCCACTGTCTGGACCATCTCATGTAAATCGGTAGCAGAGTCCTGCTGCTGTAGGTGTTGTAACTTTTATCCTGATGTCTGATGCACATTGAGACAAGAATTTGCCTTTTAAAATCATCTGTCCCTTGTAAGAGTCTAAGTTCAGATTGGTAAACTTTTGGAAGGCCTCTTTTAGCCTTTCCAGAAAGGCAATGGGGTTCTTGTTGGGCTCCTGAGTTATTGCTGAGGCCAGGCACAGTTCCCCAACTAATAGGCTTCCTTCTATTTTAGGGGTAGACTTCTATAGGGATGAGTCTTTTTGAAGCTTATCCTATGCAGTACTGTTTCAACCTGAGAGCTGGGCATCCCTGAGTCAGGGTGCAGATCCCCAGGCAGGCTGAGGTATGACAGTCTACTGGAAATCAAATCCCTGGGCAGGTCAAGGCAGGCCAGTCTCCTAAGAACTGTGTCCCTGGGCAGGTCGAGGCATGTCGACCACCTGGGACCCCTGAACTGGTGGATCCCCAAGCAGGTTGAGGTGTGACAACTTTCTGAGGACTAGATCCTTAGGCAGGCCGACCTCCTGGGACACCCAGATTGGAGATGGGAGTCCACAAGGTCACCAGCGTGACCAGTACTGGGTAGGATTAAGGGATTGTAATCTTAACTCATTTGTTAAGGTTAGTTTGTCCACTGTGGATGGGAATAGATATCATGATGTATAGAAATCCAAGCCTGAGTTCTGAGACTGGGAACCTGGTGAAACAGCCATAAGCCTTATCCTCTTATTGCTCTGAGGAAATTGCTCTAAATCACTAATTTTATCTCCTAGTCTTCCATAAGAGCAGTTTGGGGTGTTTCAAATGGTAAACATTTCATTGTCATAGACCCACTTTAGGTAGTAATAGAAGTAATGACAAAGGAGTGGGTTATCTAGACCTGTTAGGGGCATTAAGAGTATTTTAATAATAAGGTGGGTGGAGCAATGTTTCTCACAAGGGGTAAGGGTCCTGGTTGTAGGAGTTAGTAAGTGGATTAAGAACAAATTGATAAGAGGCAACAGACCAGATGTTCCATAAAAGTAGAGTGAAGATTTGATCTGGGGGTATGTTTGCAACTTTAGGAGAAGGGTAGTAAGGGTTTGGACCCAACAGTCTCCAGGGCTAACACCCAAAGTGGCAAACATTATGCCTGGAAGCCCAACTGCCCTTGAAGGAATGCCACCGACAGATGGACTTCTAGCAGGCAATGTGTGCCTGTCACCTGCCCTAGCGGGTTCACTGAGAGATGCTGTTGTTGCACATGTTGTAGGACACATGGAAGATGAAGGCCTGAATCTCTAGTGGGATTGGATATTATACAGTATTTCTCTCCCAGAAGCCAGCTATTTTCTGGTTGTCCCTCCAGAAGATTGTAGAGACAACATTATGGGCCCAGACAGGGCTCAGGAAAAGAGCATGAGACAGGAGGGAAGGGAGCAGGACAAGACTTCTGAAAGAATGACATAGCCCAAGGGCATAACACAAGCCAATTAAAATCAAATGTGTCCAAGATGACAAGTCAAATTCACCTAAAACTTGATCCTCAATCTGCAAGCTAAATGACACACACAGAGGTGCCAGGACAGTTCCAAGGCACTGTCAAAAGTGGGTAGTTCCCCAATTGCTGGAATGTTCCGCCCACTCATTAGTATATGAAATCACCCAGCTCTCAAAAACTCACCACACCACATTTCATGGCCATCACACTCTCCCTTCTTGATGGCCCACAGCCTGTGGAGTGTGTTTATCTCTAAATCTGAACAAATCCACCTCTTACCTATGTCTCTCACTGAATTTTTTTTGCAATGAGGCATTGATTATCTGAGCTTCAGTTCAGTTCAGTTCAGTTCAGTTCAGTCTCTCGGTCATGTCCGACTTTTTGTGACCCCATGAATCGAGGCACACCAGGCCTCCCTGTCCATCACCAACTCCCGGAGTTCACTCAGACTCACGTCCATCAAGTCAGTGATGCCATCCAGCCATCTCATCCTCTGTCGTCCCCTTCTCCTCCTGCCCCCAATCCCTCCCAGCATCAGAGTCTTTTCCAATGAGTCAACTCTTCGATATGAGCTTCATTAGGTCTTAAAACCAGGCACTGTGGGTTTGAGTCCCAATCTTAGGTAAACAATTTCAAGCACAACTTTCAGAAATGGAAAGATGATGACCTGCCCAATACTTTGCAAGCAGTGACATAGATGTAGAGAGGAGCTAAAGGATGGGAGGAAAAAGCAATGGGAAAAACATGCCAAGGAATCCCCTTCATAACCTGCTAGAAAATCTGCTAAATACTTGACCTGTGTTCACAGTTTTCATTGGCCTGATCCTTTGCACAAAAAGATTAGGGACAGAAGAACCCCCACTGCTTGGGCAACAGTTACTAAGTATCCCTTGCCAGAGTTCCTCAATTGCACCCACTGCTGTTTGCCTGTTCACAGGGGGTTCAAGGAAACAAGAAATGAGAGATTGTAAAGGAATTAAGATTTTGTAAACCATATGTCCTTCCAGCCATAGGAGTGAGGACCTCCTACCTTACCTGGAGGTCTTTTGGAATCTGAGACTGAGCTGTGTGAGCTTTCTGCTAAGTTTATTTTTGCTGTCCCAGTTTCTACCACACTGGGCTTCTTGTCACTCCCACCGCGCTGGGTTTCCTTCACATTCAGCTTCCACCACAGGAGCTTTCACCGAGTTGGGCTTCGGCTATGCTTGGCCTCCACCTCAAGGGGACCAAGCCGAGGCTGCTTCAGCCGGGTTAAATCCGAAAAACGGCACCAGAGATGTCGGGGGAGTTTGTAACTTCCTCAGTTCTGTCTCGCTGCAGCAAAAATTTGAAGTGACAGATCAGTATTACAGCCTGGTATTACACCTCAGTTTACTTGTCAAAGAAAAATACATCCTCAAAAAAGATGTAAAGAGAAGAGAAGTCCCTGGTCCAGTTTTAACTCCTCTTTTTATATGTTATTTTTCTTTTTCCCCTGACCCTGCCCTATGTAAACTGGGCTAGCCAGGAGGGCTGTTTGCTTCACCTGAGGTTCTCACTCCAGTCCTCAGACCTTCCTTTGTTCTATTTTCACAGGCTTTTCCCTTTCTTTGTCTTTTAGCCACCACTATTTTGGACTCATTTTTCCTATTCTAACTATCTAACAAACATGACCTAGTACCTTCTGCCTCTGGTGCTACCCACTTGACATATTCAGTATGTTTCATATAAAAATGTCGTAATGTGATTAGTTAGGGCCTTATGTGAAAGAGGTTCATGGCCATGCTGGCAACTCCACTGTAGTATGTCAGAAACTTTGTGATTAATAATCCCAATCCTGCTAGCTCTTTGTCTGCCTCTATTACAATGAAGTACAGGTACAGAAATAGAGATAGTGCCTATTCTTCACATATACTAGGCAACAAAGTAAACCATAGATCCCATGGGAGAAGATTAATTAGAATTATGCTTTTCCTTGGGAAAGATATGGGACTTTTTTCTTTTTTTAGTTAACTTCATAAATGACCCATAAGCATGACAGTTGCCAAGAGAATTCCCTGGATTTTGTCAGCAACTGATACTTTAAAGTAGCTGTCCCCAACTTTTTTGGCACCAAAAGGAAACTGGCTTCATGGAAGATAATTTTTCCACAGACTGGGGTATGAGATGGTTTGGGGATGATTTAAGTGGATTATATTTATTGTGCACTTTATGTCTATTATTATTACATCAGCTCCACCTTAGATAATCAGGCATCAGATTCCAGAGGCTGGGGAACCCTACTTTAAAGGGAAGGAACTTCTATTGGATGGAAAAGGCTACCCCTTCTATCCCAGGAGATCTCAGAGGGTAAATTTTATGTCTTCTGATAGAATTAAAATTGCACAAACTCCTTGACTCTAATCAATAAATAAGATGCTTCTGGATAAGTAAAATGATGCCTGTTTCATGGGTTTATTGCCATTTCACTCATCAAAAATTATTGAAAACAGAGATAATTCTATACACAAAATTAAATTTGTTTTCAGACACACCTGAAAAAAAAAAAATGCTTGAGAAACAATAAAATAGTTGGCAGCTAATTCTGCTACTTATTATAGTTGTCACTGTGGAAATTTATCTGAAATTAATTCAGATTCTCATATGGTTTGACTTGTAGAGTCTCAAGCCTTGAAGTAGAGTGATTTAGTTTCAAACATTCTTTTCTATTTATCTCTAGTAACCTCCACTCCTATTGTTCTCTCCATTTCCCAGTGGGGTGCTTTATGTCAGCAGAAGCTCCAAAATCTTCAGGACTTGAAAAAGATTGTTTTCTCAAAATTCTAAGGGTGTTACAGAATCAGTCAGAAAGATAGTTTCTTTACATATGAGAAAAGGTAAAATGAATCCAATTAAATATCCTATATACAGAGAAAATAATTTGAAGGTAGACATTCTTTTATAGGAAGATAAAGTTTACAATTGAAAGTTTGGTATCTTGAGTTGAAACTTCCCAATTATTTCAACAGTTTTCTCTGTGGGAAGTTCTGCTGTTGTTGTTGATTCTCACTAGTTTTAAATGATGGTTCTTCTTTCCTTTCTCCCTCCCTCTCTCTTTCTTTTTCTTTCTTTCTCTCTTTTTTATTTAGGGGCGTGGGGTTGCGGGGAAAAAGGCTTTTAGTATGCTTCATTCACTATAGAATTACAGGCTTTGGAAAACATAAGAATTTTAATAGGTAGAAATTCCCATTTTCATTAGATTCATTACTGAATAGAAATAAATGATTACCTCGCATCAGGTTTTATCTTTCTCTAAGTTGGACTCTGGTTTGTAGAATTGTCTAAGCAACATATCTTACAGTCTCAGGGTAGTAACTCTCCAGAAGTAGATGCAACAGAGGAGTAAAGAGTTGTGTTGACCTGCATGTCTTTCATATATAATCATGGAACTCATTTAGAATATACATGAAGATTCACCCAGAGAGAAAATCAGTTTTAGAAGGTATTTAAGTAAAAGCAAGTCATTTTACTGTTTCACCTATTAGATTTTATATTTCATTCAGCATTCACTTTCTTATTAATACGAAAAATCTTTCTTAAATGAGTATTGTTGATTGCACCTTTTTTCCTATATTGGTGAGAGTCCTACTTCTATTAAATTTACTGGACATAAAATGTCATTATCTCTCTAACTTTTAATGCCCTTCCCTCTCATCTCCATTCTCCACCAATAAGCTGAATTGAATTTAAAATTGAATATTTACAATATGCTATAAGGCATTAGGTTAAAAATTGGTAAAACAAGAACAGAATGAATTTTCAGTTACTGGTTTCAGTGAATTTTAAAATTTAAATACACTCAACAGTATATCTTATATTCATTCAGAGAGCAGCTCTGTCAGGTATATATAATATGTATTATGTTTCCCTTTCTTCTTTCTGCAGAAAATTGTGTGGCCTTGGATGTGCAGATGTTAAATGTTAAATGACTCCTCTATGATTTTTCCAGAAGGCTTTTTCTTCAATATTCCATTTAGCATCTCAATTAAAAAGGCTTTTACAGCAAACCTTATGACTTTATCAATTTTCACCATAATAAGAACTTTCCAAGGAAATAATGAACATTTTTATTCTCATAAATTGATATCATCATTTATGATGAAAGCTGACTCTCTAAGATAATTTTTCCTTTGAAATTTCCATTTACCTCATATTTTGTAATCTGAACAGTACTGATAATATTTACCTTAATTTTCATGCATAAACTTTTCAGGTAGTACTGACACCTGTATATCCAAAGAGCTACATTTTACCCTACCTGGATGACTGAAAATTTCCACTGAAAAACGCTTTCTAGTCTTTACAAAAGAATCAAAGAATATTTGCTTCATTCATTCATTCATTAAACAATATACACTGGCGCCTCTTACCTGCAAAGTAACTTTTGTTAACTCCCTATTGCTGGTTTGGAATACTGTGCATACATTTTTTGCTACTGTATCTCCTTTCACTGGAGCAGGAAATGGCAACCCACTCCAGTACTCTTGCCTGGAAAATCTCACGGACAAAGGAGCCTGGTAAACTACAGTCCATGAGGTCATGAAGAGTTGGACACGACTGAGTGACTTCACTTTCACTTTTCACTTTCATGCACTGGAGAAGGAAATGGCAATCCACTCCAGTATTCTTGCCTGGGGAGTCCCAGGGACGGAAGAGCCTGGTGGGCTGCTGTCTATGGGGTCACACAGAGTCAGACACGACTGAAGCGACTTCACAGCAGCAGCAGCAGCTCCTTTCATACATCCCACTTTTCTCAGACTTTTCACTGCTTAATTTTTTGTCCACAAGCAAGAAATGATTCTTAAGATCTCTTATGTCTCAGACACTGTCAGTACTGTTTCTGACCACCTTAAACAAGCTCCTGCGTAGGACACTTGTTTATTTTTAATCCTCAACCTACACAATAAAATTTGCTATATCTATTTCTATTCCTTTGAAATCTTTTGTGACAAAATTTTTCTTGGTATTTAGGGAACCAAATGCCACAAAGTATGTTGAAGACAAGAATACTTATGTGGATCGCTAATAATGTCCAGGAATAATGACTTCATAAATCAATTGGTGTCACCCTGGAAGACATTTGTCAAAGGTCCTGATCTATTCTGTTGTATATTTTTTCTCCGAACTTTAAACTTTTTATTTTGTATTGGGGTATAGCCTATTAAAAATGTTGTGACAGTTTCAGGTGAACAGTGAAGGGAATCAGCCGTACATAAAATGGCACCCCACTCCAGTGTTCTTGCCTGGAGAATCCCATGGACGGAGGAGCCTGGTGGGCTACCGTCCACGGAGTTACAGAGTCGGACAGGACTGAGCGACTTCACTTTCACTTTCACTTTCCCCCAAAGCCCCCTCCCATCCAGGCCAGCTCTACATTTTTATCAGACATTAATGTAAGTTCAGAATGCATGCTTAATTAATAAATTTGAAACAGAGATAATGCTTGGAGTGATAGAATCTCTGATAGAATCATGATAGAATCTCTGCTGATAGATTCTGAGAATCTCTGATAGAATCATGGCCCAAGAGTTAAATAAAAACATGGAATTGCAGATTAAATTTAAACATATAATATTTAATTTTGATATACACTTTACAATTAAATATAAATTTCCTAAGGATAAGGAGTAAGGGAAGTACAGCTTAATTGGAGAAGTATTTTTTTTAATAAAAGAATTAAGGATATTAGAATATAAGCACAATTCAAGCTAGCAATTTAAGATGCTTTATTTTTTCAAGTAGTTACCAAAATAATTTATGCAAATTAGGCTCTATTAGTGAAAAATGCTTTCAAGAATAAGTAGGATTTTGCTGTTGTATTACACTTAGCATACATTTGAAAATGGGTAGAGGAAAATGGAATGAATTCAGCATAGAGTCACAAAAAAAATATTTGAAGTCATTTGGTTCTCTTTAGATACTTGACATTTGAAGAGTTTATATAACCAAATAGGGTTGTACTTATTCTGTAAAGTCAAAAGAAATATAACCTGAAAACTTCTAGAAAGATTTGAAGTTATTTAAAGAAGTTACATTTATATGAATGAAAGCTATCTACTTTGGAAAAAGTGGCATCAGTGAAAATAAAATTCCTGATCTGTAAGTGAATTAAGATTAGTCTGGATATGTTTGGTTGTTTGATTTAAAGGCCACTAAGGCATTAAATGCATATTTTAGCTAGAATAACTTTTGTAGCTCCTAATGACTTTATAAAAGTTTGTAGTTTCATTCTTGCCAACAGTTCAAAACTAGTAAATTTAATTACTGTTTCCCAGTATGATTTTGAGTTAGTTTAGCTGAAAAATTCTTGAAGCAATAATCCAAAATATAGCCCTAATATTTGTTTATTAGTTTCTGTAACCTAGGTTTGCTGAAATGGGAAGAAATCTCAAATTCTTATTAGTTCATAACCAAAAAAAGAAAAAAGAAGAAGAAAAGAGAAAACGATTTATGTTTCACTTACTTTATCTTCATTGTTGGTTGGGTAAGTTCGCTGCTACACTTGTCTTCACTGTAAGACTGAAATTGAGAGCAGACAGCACTTCTAATTGTGCTAGTTGCAAGAAAACAGAAAAAGCACTTATGTATATCTCTCAAGGCCCAACTCAATCATGAGAGAATCAAGAAGTGTAATGATGCACTGAGAGAGAACAAATATTTAGTGAAACACAGTAATGACTACCTCAAACAGTTATGGTAAATATCATGGCAGGTTTTGGGAGAATTTTGATTTGGCAACAGGAAGAAATATGAATATTGATTTATTCACCATAAGTCCTCCTCTTGGAATTTTAGACCTGACAGGACAGAAATGGGTTTCCCAGCAAAAAGATAACTTGAAGTTACAGGATATCAAGGGAGTATATATAAAATGTATAGAAGAGTTGATTACATTGAGATGGGAAGATGTGAATTAAATAGATGCAGCTTCTTTAGTCTAAAATATCACTTTTTAAAAACTTTTTAAAAATTTCATTTTATTGAAGTATAACTGATTTGCAAGGCCATATTAGTGTTTCTGGTACACAGCAAAGTGATTCAGTTAAACATATATTTAATAGTTTGCATCTACTAATCCCTAACTCTCAACCATCCCTCTCCCAACTTCCTTCCCTCTTGGGTATAGTTTTGAATTAAGAAAAATAGAAAGCCTTTCCTATTTGTGTTAATTGCTTATTTCAGTTCACTGGATATTGTGAATACAATTGAAGATGATAACATTTCATATTCTGAAACAATCCCTTTCTTTTTTCTTATATATATTTTTTTAAGAAATGAGATGAACATGCAAATAATATCATATACGTAAAGTGCTTCAGCTCAGTTCAGTTCAGTTGATCAGTCAGGTCTGACTCTTTGCTACCCCATGGACTGTAGCATGCCAGGCCTCTCTGTCCATTACCAATTCTCAGAGCTTGCTCAGACTCATGTTCATCGAGTTGGTGATGCCATCCAACCATTCCATCTTCTGTTGTCCCCTTCTCCTGCCTTCAATCTTTTCTAGTATCAGGGTCTTTTCCAAGGAGTCAGTTCTTTACATCAGGTGGCCAAAGTATTGGAGCTTCGGCATCAGTCCTTCCAATGAGTATTCAGGACTGATTTCCTTTAGGATGGACTGGTTTGATCTCCTTCTTGTCCAAGGGACTCTCAAAAGTCTTTTCCAACACCACAGTTCAAAAACATCAATTCTCCAGCACTCAGCTTTCTTTATAGTCCAACTCTCACATCCATACATGACTACTGGAAAAACCATAGCTTTGACTAACAGACCTTTTTCCGCAAAGTCAATGTCTCTGCTTCTTAATATGCTCTCTAGGTTTGTCATGTCATTTCTTCCAAGGAACAACCCTCTTTTAATTTCATGGCTGCAGTCACCATCTGCAGGGATTTTGGAGCCCAAGAAGATAAAATCTGTCATTGTGTCCATTGTTTCCCCATCTATTTGCCATGAAGTGATGAGACCGGATGCCATGATCACTGTCTTTTGAAAGAAATGAGAAGAACATGCAAATAGTATCATATAGATAAAGTGCCTAAGACAGATAAATTATTGCTTCATTTTTAAAGATTAAAAATATCATCACTTATCATAAATAACATTGACATTTCATTATTTTTACTATTTTGAATTCCTATTTAGAACTCAAAGCCTTAAAAGTCCTTATTACATTAAACACTTCATAATTCTAAGAACACATAATACCATCTTGATATATTTGATAATATTAATAATTCTTGATAAATATTTATCTGAATTAGGCTATGCACTGAATTAAATATATTATCTAGAATTATCTTCAACATGGTTTTCCCTCATAAAGTTGTTATAAACTTCTGTTCTTTTTTACTAGGATTACAATACCTAGGAGGTATTATGGATTCAGTTTCAGACCATGGCAAAAAAACAAATATCAAAATATAGTGAGTCACATGTATTTTTTGGTGTCCTGGTGCATATAAAAGTTATATTTACACTATACTGTAGTCTATTAAGTATGCAACAGTATGTCTAAAAATGTACATATTTTAATTAAAAAACACTTTCTAAAGAATTTCTAAAAAATGCTATCATCTGAATGCAGCATGGCCAGAAACATTTTGTTAGTAAAAACATGCAGTTATCTGTGAAGTGCAATAAAACCAAGTAGAAAAAAGCAAGGCATGCCTGTATAGCATCACCAAGCCAGCTCTACTTAACATTTTTTTATAATAGTCACTTGATAATGTTGATTTCAAAAACCGTGCTGATAAACCCCATTATGGAGACCTAAGAAATACACACATGAGAACAAATTGTGCCATTTAAAGTACACCAATCCTTCAGGAAGGATTTTTTCCTTCTGGTTGACTTAATTCTGAACTAGGACTAAGTTAGCAAGATGCTGAACACACTGTAAAGTACATATGGAAACAACAAGTTCATATTTGACACAGGCTTGGAGTGATAAAAGAAGAATAAATTATAACAATAATGAAAATGCAGCTGTTCTCTCTTTTTGTTTCTCTCACAACTGTCTGTTTTAAATGTAATGCTTCTGCTTTTTAATGGAAGTACTCTTTTCAGTAGTTTGCTGCTTTTTCTATAGAAGGGAAGTATAATAGGTATAATCAAGACTATAGAGTGGTGATAATAGGAGGAACAAAAAAATGAGATAAGTGATTGTAAAGTGGATGAGATTTTTCAAATGCAGCAATTTTGTTTAAAAAAATAAAGACCAGTGCTTTAGAATTTATTGGAAGTCTTAAATGTACCTGGAATAATGCTGACACTTGTATCAGCATCATTCTAAATGCACACACTATACCCGGCCCTGAGTTTCTCCTAAGAGAAATTATGCTTTAGAGTTTTAATGGAGAAACAGAGAAAGAATATGAACCACTTTAAAATTAACTGAAAATAATAACTAAAGACAAAGGAATTGACTCAGAAATTAAAAGTTATACTATTTACATGTTTACTCTGCAATTTAAAAGATCCTATTAATATGTACATTATTATACAACTAAAAAAGGTGTAGGAAAAAAAGAGCAACAAAAATCATTACCATGTTCATTGTTTTTGTCTAGCAGTTACAAGTTAACTCTAGGTAAACTTGGTAAATGTGAATATATTTTGACATGTCAAGTTAATTTATTTTAGTTTACCTTAATTTATTCTTGCCTGAAGAATCCCATGGACAGAGGAGCCTGGCAGGCTACGGTCCAAAGGGTCACAAAGAATAGGATACAACTGTAGTGACGTAGCATGCATCCATGCAATTTATATTTTAAACTGAAAAATAAACAGTTAAGGACTACAAAAGCATTGTCTGCAAGACTTCTGATCTTATCTGATAAACTGAATCTTTTTGATCACAAAAATGTTTGTGAAAATTTAAAATGTCAGATTTTTTTAAAGAGGAAGGCTAAAAATAGGGTGGTTATTAAAAAGTTTATATTTAAATTTTAATGCATCATTTCTCCTTGAAATGTTTACCATGCATATCATATTTGCTTAAATAGCTGATTTTGCTTTTTAATTTTATGATATTGAGATGGTTCAACCACTTAAATTTGCAGGTTGTTGTAAAAATGAATTCAGTTATGTCATACCTGAAATTTGGGGGATGATTTTTTTACAGAGACTGTCTTTCTATAATCTCTGATTAAATATTGATATATTAAAATAGTAAGTAGTAATATTTACTTATGCAAATGGCATGCTGTAAATATAGGGTTATATGCAATGAGACAAAAACATCAAATTATTCTGATTTACTTCTGCATTTAATGTTGGACAGATTTTCATTATAAAAATAAAAAGATAGTTCTTGGGGGAGGAGGGCTTTCACACAAAAGAATAAACTTATTGATCATTAATACTTAGCAAATAGATCATAGCATCTAGGGAGAAAGAGTTCACAACTATTCATGTTTGATAATTATTATGAAATTAACTTTCCTTCCAAAGAAATAAGTATTCACCAGATGAAATTTCAATTTTTATTTGTGTGGTTAATGTTACAATTTCTTAAATTTGAAGACTAAAAAGTATACAAAATTAGTAATTTTTGCAATATATTGTTATTTCCATCCACTTCCTCTTTTTTCAGTCCCATGTTTCACATTTTACTTATCTTTAAAATTTTTATTAAAATATAATTCACATATCATAAGATTCACCCATTCAAAGTGTACAAATTACTCCTGTTTCAGTATATTCACAGGGTTGTGTAGCCATCCCCATGACTTAATTTTAAAATATTTACATACTCTCCCCAAAGGAGCATTCTACCCATCAATAAGCACTCTTAATTCCTGTGTCCCTAGAGCCCTAAGCCATCATTCATTTACTTTCTGTCACTATAAATATGTATATTCTGGATGTTTCATATTCAGTGAAATCATATCCTAAATGTGGCCTTTTGTGACCATTTTCAGTTAGCATACTGCTTTCAAATTTCATCTATCAGTATTTCATTTCTTTTTATTATTGAGTAATACATATTCCATTGGAGGCTAGACTGCATTTTATATATCCCTTCATTAATTGATGGATATTTAAGTTCTTTTTACTTACTGGCTATTAAGTAGAAAACTTCTCTGAACACTTGTGTATAAGTTTTTATGTGGCTGCATCTTTTCATTTCTCTTGAGTGTTTGCCTATGGGAAGGAATAACTTGATAACATAGAAACTACTGGGCTTCCCCAGTGACTCAGTGGTAAAGAATCAACCTTCTATGCAGGAGCTGCAGGAGACTGGGGCTCCATCCCCGGGTCAGGAAGATGCCCTGGAGGAAGGTATGACAACCCACTCTAGTATTCTTGCCTTGAGAGTCCCATGGACAGAGGAGTCTGGTGGCTACAGTCCACAGGGTCTCAAAGAGTTGCACACGACTTAGCACTCACTCATAGTAGCTAGTAACATTTTGAGGAACTACCAGTTTTCCAAAAGAGACTACCACAAACCCTGAGCTTCTCTGAGGGCTTCCATGGTTCGTTTAGAGGGTAAAGAATACGCTGGCAATGCGGAAGACCTGGATTTGATATTTGGATTGAGAAGATCCCCTGGAAAAGGAACAGCTACCCATTCCAGTATTAGTGCCTGGAGAACCCCCATGGACAGAGGAGCATGGCAGGCTACAGTCCATGGGGTTGAAAAGACGGGGACACGACTAAGCACATTACCACAGTCCACCACCATTAGCAAGGTATGAGGGCTCCGACTTTGCAATCTCCTTACAAATGCTTTGTTATTTTTTATTTTATTATAGACACAGTCATGGGCTTGAAGTCATATCTCATTGTGGTTTTGATTCAGTTCAGTTTAGTCACTCAGTCATGTTCGACTCTTTGCGACACCAAGAACTGCAGCATACCAGGCTTCCTATCCGTCACCAACTCCTGGAGCTTACTCAAACTCAGTCCATCGAGTCAGTGATGTCATCCAACCATCTCATCCTCTGTGGTCCTCTTCTACTCTTGCCTTCAATCTTTCCCACCATCAGGGGCTTTTCTATGACTCAGTTCTTTGTATCAAAGGATTAGAGTCAGCTTTAGCATCAGGCCTTCCAATGAATATTCAGAGTTGATCTCCTTTAGGATAGACTGATTGGATCTCCTTGCAGTCCAAGGGACTCTCAAGAGTCTTCTCCAATACCACAGTTCAAAAGCATGAATTCTTCAGTGCTCAGCTTTTTTATAGTCCAACTTTCACATCCACACATGACTACTGGAAAAGTCATAGCTTTGAATAGATGGGCCTTTATTGGCAAAGTAATGTTTTTGCTTTTTAAAATGCTATCTAGTTTGGTCATAGTTTTTCTTCCAAGTAGCAAGCATCTTTTAATTTCATGGCTGCAGTCACAATCTGCAGTGATTTTGGAGCACCGCAAAAATAAAGTCTCTCACTATTTCCATTGTTTCTCCATCTATTTCCCATGAAGTGATGGGACCAAATGCCATAATCTTGGTTTTCTCAAAGTTGAGTTTAAAATCAGCTTTTTCTCTCTCTTTAACTTTCATCAAGAGGCTCTTTACTTCTTCTTCACTTTCTGCCATAAGGGTGGGATCATCTGCATATCTCAGCTTATTCATGTTTCTCCCGGCAATCTTGATTACAGATTGTGCTTCATTCAGCCCAGCATTTCTCCTGATTTACTCTCCATATAAGTTAAAAAGGCAAGGTTACAGTATACAGCCTTGACGTGCCACTTTCCTGATTTGGAATCAGTCTGTTGTTCCATGTCAGGTTCTAACTGTTGCTTCTTGACCTGCATATAGATTTCCCAGGAGACAGATCAGGTGGTCTGGTATTCCCATCTCTTAGAATTTTCAATAGGTAGTTGTGATCCACATATCAAAGGCTTCGGCATAGTCAATAAAGTAGAAGTTGATATCTTTCTACTAGAAAGCTCTTCAGGAAAATTAGAGATACCAAGAGAACACTGCATGCAAAGAATGGCAAAATAAAGGACAGAAATGGTATGGACCTAACAGAAGCAGAAGATATAAGAAGAGGTGGCAAGAATATACAGAAGAACTATTCCAAAGAGATCTTCATGACCCAGAAAGCTAAATGCTGTGATTGCTTACTTAGAGCCAGACATCCTGGAATGTTAAGTCAGGTGGGCCTTAGGAAGCATCACTATGAACAAAGCTAGTGGAGGTGATGGAATTCCAGTGGAGCTATTTCAAATCCTAAAAGATGATGCAGTGAAAGTGTTGCACTCAATATGCCAGCAAATTTGGAAAACTCAGCAGTGGCCACAGGACTGGAAAAGGTCAGTTTTCATTCCAATCCCAAAGAAAGGCAATGCCAAAGGATATTCAAACTACCACACAATTGCACTTATCTCACACATTAGCAAAGTAAAGCTCAAAATTCTCCAGGCCAGGCTTCAACACTACATGAACCGTGAGCTTCCAGATGTTCAAGCTAAATTTAAAAAGGCAGAAAACCAGAGATCAAATTGCCACCATCTGTTGTATCATTGAAAAAGTGTGAAAGTTCCAGAAAAATATCTACTTTTTTTTTTTAACTGAATATGCCAAAGCCTTTGACTGTGTGGATCACAGCAAACTGTGGAAAAACTTAAAGAGATGGGAATGCCAGACCACCTGACCTGTCTTCTGAGAAATCTGTATGCAGGTCAAGAAACAATAGTTAGAACTGGGCATGGAACAACAGACTTTCCAAATTGGGAAAGGAGTACATCAAGGCTGTATATTGTCACCCTGCTTATTTAACTTCTATGCAGAATACATTATGCAAAATGCTGGGCTGGATGAAGCACAAGCTAGAATTAAGATTGCCAGGAGAAATATCAATAATCTCAGATATACAGAAGATACAATACTTATGGCAGAAAGCAAAGTGGAACTAAAGAGCCTTTTGATGATTGTGAAAAAGGAGAGAGAAAATGCTGGCTTAAAACTCAACATTCAGAAATCTAAGATCATGGCATCTGGTCCCATCATTTCATGGGAAATAGATGGGGAAACAATGGAAACAATGAGAGACTTTATTTTCTTGGGCTCCAAAATTAGTGCGGATGGTGACTGCAGCCATGAAATTAAAAGAGGCTTGCTCCTTGGAAGAAAAGCTATGACCAATGTAGAGAGCATATTAAAAAGCGCAGACATTACTTTGCCAACAAAGGTCCGTATAGTCAAAGCTATGGTTTCTCCAGTAGTCACGTATGGATGTGAGAGTTGGACTCTAAAGACAGCTGAATGCCAAAGAATTGATCTTTTTGGACTGTGGTGTTGGAGAAGACTCTTGAGAGTCCCTTGGACTGCAAGGAGATCCAACCAGTCAATCCTAAAGGAAATCAGTCCTGAATATTCATTGGAAGGACTCATGCTGAAGCTGAAACTCCAGTACTTTGGTCACCTGATGTGAAGAAGGAATTCACTGGACAAGACCCTGATGCTGGGAAAGATTGAAGGTGGGAGGAGAAGGAAATGACAGAAGATGAGATGCTTGGATGGCATCACTGACTCAAAAGGACTTGAGTTTGAATAAGCTCTGGGAGTTGTTGATGGACAAGGAAGCCTGGCATGCTAAGTCCATGGGGTCACAAAGAGTCAGACATGATGAGCAACTGAACTGAACTGAGATGTATTTCTGGAACTCTCTTGCTTTTTCCATGATCCAACAGATGTTGACAATTTAATCTCTGGTTCCTCTCCCTTTTCTAAAACCAACTTGAACATCTGAAAGTTCACAGTCCATGTACCCTTGAAGCCTGGCTTGGAGAATTTTGAGCATTACTTTTCTTGAGTGTGAGATGAGTGTAATTGTGTGGTAGTTTGAACATTCTTTGGCATTGCCTTTCTTTGGGATTGAAGTGAATATTGACCTTTACCAGTCCTATGGTCACTGCTGAGTTTTTAAATTTGTTGGCATATTGAGCGCATTACTTTAACAGCATCATCTTTTAGGATTTGAAACAGCTCAACTGGAATTCCATTGCACCCACTAGCTTTGTTCATAGTGATGCTTGTAAAGTCCCACTTGACTTCACATTTCAGGATGTCTGGCTCTAGATGAATGAATACAGCATCATGGTTATCTGGGTCATGAAGATCTTTTTTTGTATAGTTCTTCTGTGTATTCTTGCCACCTCTTCTTAATATCTTCTGCTTCTTTTAGGTCCATACCATCTGTCCTTCATTTTGCCCATAATTGCATGAAATGTTCGCTTGGTATTTCTAATTTTCTTGAAGAGATCTCTAGTCTTTCCCATTCTATTGTTTTGCTCTATTTCTTTGCATTTATCATTGAGGAAGTCCTGTATCTCTCCTTGCCATTTTTGGGACTCTGCATTCAAATGGGTGCATCTTTCCTTTTCTCCTTTGCCTTTAGCATCTCTTCTTTTCTCAGCAATTTGTAACTCCTCTTTAGACAACTGTTTTTCCTTTTTGCATTTCTATTTCTTTGGGATGCTTTTGATCACTGCCTCCTGCACAATTTCACGAACCTCTGCCCAACATTCTTCAGGCACTCTGTCCATCAGATCTAATCCCTTGAATCCATTTGTCACTTCCCACTATATAATCATAAGGGATTTAATTTAGGTCATACCTGAATGGTCTAGTGGTTTTCCCTACTTTCTTGAATATGTCTGAACTTTGCAATAAGGAGTTCATATCAGAGCCACAGTCAGCTTCCAGTCTTGTTTTTGCTGACTGTATAAAGCTTCTCCATCTTTGGCTGCAAAGAATACAATCAGTCTGATTTTGGTATTGACCATCTGGTGATGTCCATGTATAGAGTCTTCTCTTGTGTTGTTGGAAGAGGGTGTTTGCTATGACCACTGCATTCTCTTGGCAAAAGTTTATTAGCCTTTGCCCTGCTTCATTCCATATTCCAAGGCCAAATTTGCCTGTTACTCCAGGTGTTTCTTGACTTCCTACTTTTGCACTCCAGTCCCCTATAATGAAAAGGACATCTTTTTTGGGTGTTAGTTCTAAAAGATCTTGTAGGTCTTCATAGAACTGTTCAACTTCTGCTTCTTCAGCGTTACTGATTGGGGCATAGACTTGGATTACTGTGATATTGAATGGTTTGCCTTGGAAATGAACAGAGATCATTCTGTCGTTTTTGAGATTGCATCCAAGTATTGCATTTTGGACTCTTTTGTTGACCATGATGGCTACTCCATTTCTTCTGAGGGATTCCTGCCCACAGTAGTAGATATAATGGTCATCTGAGTGAAATTCACCTATTCCAATCCATTTTAGTTCACCGATTCCTAGAATGTTGACATTCACTCTTGCCAGCTCTTGTTTGACCACTTTCAATTTGCCTTGATTCATGGACCTAACATTCCAGGTTCCTATGCAATATTGTTCTTTACAGTATTGGACTTCTGTCATCAGTCACATCCAAAACTTTGCATTGTTTTTGCTTTGGCTCTGTCTCTTCATTTTTTCTGGCGTTATTTCTCCACTGATCTCCAGTAGCATATTGGGTACCTATCAACCTGGGATGTTCATCTTTCAGTTTCCTATCTTTTTGCATTTTCATATTAATATTTCCCTAGTAACTGATGATGTTGGGAATCTTTTTTTGTGTGAATATGGTCCACTAATATAATAACTATTGAGCTGAATACAGAGAAGTTGATGAAACTCCTCATAGTCACAAACTTAAGTACAGATTCTAACTCCATGATATACTCCATGATATAAAGATGACCTTAAGCAAATCACTTAACTTCAGTACTTGAGCATCATGATTTTAAAATGAGTTAATTTTAAAATCCATCATTTGGGATAATTGTGTAGTTTAAGTGAGGTAATGTGAGCCTTTTGGACATTGCCTGAAATATGTATTTCAAAAAAATGTCAGTTATGAATAGTCATCATTATGAGTATCAAATCAACACCATTCTCTTAAAATTATTAAAATGAAATAAATAATCTGATTTAGACAAGATTTTTTTCTAAGAACATTTCAGAACATCAACATATTTCTAAAACAAAAGGCAAATGATTGTATAATTCAAAATCATAATTTATTATTTAATTTGCCAATAAAAATATATAAGTACATTTTTGCTAATCTACTTTACAAAGTAGTACTACACACACATATACACACATATGCACTGCAGCTTAATGATTAATTACATTTTTAATGTGAATTCTGTAGGTTTGAATAGAAATCAAAGGTATTTTGGAATTTCCTTTTAATTTTCTAAGGCTTATTTTTTTTATATTATAGGAGTAAGGAAATATTAGATTTTCTGTGACACTTTTCAGTCAACTGCTTTTTTTCATGCTAGGAGCCAAGATCTTCAAGACAAACACAGAATTTTGACAGGACTTCACTTGTACTATTATGTGTGCTGTGCTTAGTCGCTCAGTCATATCCAACTCTTTGTGATCCCATGGACTGAAGCGTGCCAAGCTCTTCTGTCCACTGAAATTTCCAGGCAAGAACACTGGAGTAGGTAGCCATTCGCTTCCCCAGGGGATCTTTTCAACCCAGAGACTGGACTAGGTCTCCTGCATTGCAGATGAATTCTTTACCATCTGAGCTACCAGGGAAGCTCATTACTTGTGCTACAATAAATCAATTATAACATGTGTGATGTACTAGTGCATGCTTGCTCAGTGACATCCACAGCTCTTTGCAACCTCTCAGACTGTAGCCCACCAGGCTGCTCTGTCCATGGGATTTTCCCAGCAAGAATACTGGGGTGGGTTGCCATTTCCTTCTCCAGGATATCTTCCCGACCCAGGGATCAACCCATGTCTCCTCTCTTTCATTGCAGGTGGATTCTTAACCACTGAGACACTGGGTATGCTACTGCCATGCTAAATGAATTTATTGTTACTTGACCTCATGTTTAAAATAGAAGCTTTATCTTGTCTCATTAAATATTTTTTAAAAGAGTGGATAAAAATTAGGACACAATTTTTTCTAATTTTAGAAATGAATAAACTACTCCCTGGAGAGGGACAGGGTTGAATTAAGGCTGGAATGATGCATGCAGTGATTTAATTCCACACATAGCACTTCAGAACTGAAGTAGGCCTTCTCATGTGTTGGAAAAGACTTGAATATTTTATAAATGAGCTATCTGTATTTTGCATTTGGTTGGATTCAGACAATATTGGCAGTAATTACCTGTTTTCTATGTAAAGTACAGCTCTATATGTAAAGTATACATTTTTTTTTGAATGGTTTTGTTCAAACATGTAGAAAGTTATGCACTATACAGTTCTTTATATAGGTTGTCTTCCCACTGTAACCCAATTTAAAGACTTAACAAATGAAGTGGGCAACAATTTGAAGCCTCTCTCAAATACAAATACAATCTGAAATATATAGTGAAGTGATTTGCCAAAAATGAAACCCATTAAATCATCTTTCACATACATAAATGATCAAGATTATATGGGGAGATAATTTGCTAAAAATTAACTACTGATTAGAAGTAAAAGCGATTTAAGGAAATCTTAAATATCTTTGCACATATCTGTCAAACTTCTCTAAAAACCCAACAAGCACTGAGGTTAAGTATACTTATTAAAGTCCATGTTATTAAGCCATGTAATGAAGATGATTTTACAAATTTGCATACGTAAGGGAAAAACATTTAATATGAGTCAGAGTATGCAATACTTTATAGTCAAGTCCAAAACAACTTAAAGGAAATTAATTATATTTTTTACACTCTGCCAGAGGCATCATATGGCTGCAGAGGTTGATTTGCTTTGTGGAGTTTGCAACCAACAAACAAACTCCACAAGTGTACACTATTCGGGCCTTTGTATGAAAGCCAATAAAAATTTAATGGTAAATTTTATTATTTTTTATTTTTATGACACTAATAACCATCTGTTACTCATCTGAAAAAAATGACAAGTAAAATTAGATAACTGCTATCAATAAAACTCATGACTCAAAAGGGAGTTATTTAATATTATAGACATAAATCATAACTGCTTCCTCTGGCTGGAATAGAATTTTCCAACACCCTTTACTGAAGGGAATTACAGAATATCACCTCAGTTTTCTTAGCAAAAGCAGTAGAGAACAGGACTTTGAATTCAGAAAGTTAAATGTTAAAAAGATTAGAAAGAGGTTTGTGACTGCTTGCTGGGGAAATTAAAACACATATGAAACATGGTGTAAAGAATATTAGGTCAGAAATCAAACATAGTTCTCTCTCTTTTTCTCACTGAGTACTCATGTCAAAGTTGAAGCTCCTCCCTAGGTATGTAAGGAAGAATGATGCATTTTAACATGCTGTGAATTTTTCACTTTGCAGGAAAAACAAACACTTATTTCCTTCAAAAGTGTTATATTAAAACAAAGTATATGATACATGTATATAAGCACAGAAGACGATATCTTGTGACGTAAAAAAAAAAAATGTTTTTAAGGTGTTACCCTTTAATGCTGGAGTGAGAATAGGCACCAGTCAGGTGAGCAAGGAAAATGTGGCCATTATTTCAGAGTCCCAAATAACATCCTTGGAGATCAAATATTAGAGTGTGATTCAGAAATATGAGGAAAGATGGTTTGGTATGGAATGATCTTGGATAATATGGGAAAATGATGGAGACTGTATAGGTAAACAAAACACACCTCCCGTTAGAGTTCTGAATTACTCATTTTGGTTTGGTGAGAGTTTTTGTGGTTTGGTGAAAGTAGTTCATTAATATGATCCAGACAGCTTTCTGATAATTCTGGGGAATGTACAATTTATGGAATATTTTACTTGCTGAAAAAAGGTGCTTGAGCTAGATGATCTAGAACTAGACTGTTCTTCACCTATTCTGCACAATGGGAAAACAGAAATGCAACATGAATTTGAACAGCCCAAATAGTAATTTGACATTGTGCAAGGGGCAGTGAACAAGATCATCCCCAAGAAAAAGAAATGCAAAAAGGCATATTGTTGTCTGAGGAGGGCTTACAATTGCTAAGAAAAGAAGCAAAAGTCAAAGGAGAAAAGGAAAGAATACCCATCTGAAGGCAGAGTTCCAAAGAATAGCGGGAGAAATGAGAAAGCCTTCCTCAGTATTCAATGAAAAGAAATAGAGGAAAACAATACAATGGGAAAGACTAGATCTCTTCAAGAAAATTAGAGATAACAAAGTAAATTTTATGCAAAGATTAGCACCAAAAAAAAAAAAAAAGGACAGAAATACTATAAGTATAAAAGAAGCACCAAGAGCCAGACATCCTGGAATGTTAAGTCAAGCGGGCCTTAGGAAGCATCACTCTGAACAAAGCTAGTGGAGGTGATGGAATTCCAGTGGAGTTATTTCAAATTGTAAAAGATGATGCAATGAAAGTGCTGCACTCAATATGCCAGCAAATTTGGAAAACTCAGCAGTGGCCACAGGACTGGAAAAGGTCAGTTTTCATTCTAATCCCAAAGAAAGGCAATGCCAATGAATGTTCAAACTACTGCACAATTGCACTCATCTCACATGCTAGCAAAGTGATGCTCAAAATTCTCCAAGCTAGGCTTGAACAGTACATGAACCAAGAATTTCCAGATGTTCAAGGTGGATTTAGAAAAGGCAGGGGAACCAGAGATCAAATTGCCAAAATATGTTGAATCATCGAAAAGCAAGAGAATTCCAGAAACATCTTTTTTATTGACTATGCCAAAGCCTTTGACTGTGTGGATCACAGCAAACTGTGGAAAAACTTAGAGATGGGAATACCAGACCACCTGACCTGTCTCCTGAGAAATCTGCATGCGGATTAAGAAGCACCAGTTAGAACCAGACACAGAACAACAGACTGGTTCCAGATCAGGAAAGGAGTACGTCAATGCTGTATATTATCACCCTGCTTTTTTAACTTATATGCAGAGTACATCAGGAGAAATTCTGGGCTGGATGAAGCAGTAGCTGGGATCAAGATTGCTGGGAAAAATATCAATAACCTCAGATATGCAGATGACACCACCCTATGGCAGAAAGAACTGAAGAGCTTCTTGATAAGGTGAAAGAGGAGAGTGAAAAAGCTGACTTAAAATTCAACATTCAAAAAAACTAAGATCATGCCTTCTGGTCCCATCAGTTCATGGCAATTAGATGGAGAAACAATGGAAGCTGTGAAAGACTTTATTTTGGGAGGCTCCAAAATCACTGCAGATGGTGAATTGATGCTTTTGAACATCAAAAGATGTCGGTGTTCGAGAAGACTCTCAAGAGTCTCTTGGACTGCAAAGAGATAAAACCAGTCAACCCTAAAGGAAATCAGTCCTGCATATTCATTGGAAGGACTAATGCTGAAGCTGAAACTCCAATATTTTGGCCAACTGATGCGAAGAACTGATCATCTGAAAAGACTCTGATGCAGGTAAAGATTGAAGGCAGGAGGAAAAGGGGATGATAGAAGGGGTTGGATGGCATCACCGACTTGATGGACATGAGTTTGAGCAAGCTCTGGGAGTTGGTGATGGACAGGGAAGCCTGGTGTGCTGCAGTCCATTGGGTCGCAAGAGTCTGACACAACTGAGCCTCTTAACTGAACTGATCTGAACTGAAATAGTATTTAGACAGAAAAAAAAAAGAAATATTATTTAACCATAAAAGAGTCTCTTGAGAGTCTTTTGGACAGCAAGGAGATCAAACCAGCCAACCCTAAAGGAAATCAGTCCTGAATATTCATTGAAAGGACTGATGCTGAAGCTGAAGTTCCAATCCTTCGGATCCCTGATGTGAAGAGCCAACTCATTGGAAAAGACCCTAATGTTGGGAAAAATTGAGCACAGGAGGAGAAGGGGATAACAGAAGGTGAGATGGTGGGAAGGCATCAACCACTCAATGGATATGAGTTTGAGAAGCTCTGGGAGATGATGAAGGATAGGGAAGCCTGGTGTGCTTGCCGCCCATGGGGTCGCAAAGAGTCAGATATAAATTAGTGACTGAACAGCAGCAATGCAACAGTACTCTCATCAGTTGCCACATTTCATAATTAAGAACTAGCTTTGGGTTGGAGGTCAGATTTTCAGAAAATTCATATCAAAATGCAAACACTGTTGTAGAAGTTTGCACATCAGCACATGTAACACATCAGCATGGTCTAGTAGTTCATTTACAAATCCTAGAGAACTTATCTAATTTTAAATCCTGTGAAGCAACATTAATGACTAATGATTATCACTAAGAAGAACTTGGAATAATCAGGATCTTTCCATTTCTAATTTTCTTTGATAAGCTTATTTTATGACATATTTGGAAGATGAAAAGACACGGAAGATTTTTCATATTCTTTCTTTGAAATGAGGGTCACTAAAAGAATACCAGTGGGCACATTCATTTTCATTTCAAGTTTTGAAATGATAACCTTCAGAATTATGAATATAGCCAAGTGAGTATTTTGTCATAAAAAGTATTCCTACCAAGACTGTGCAGACAGAATTAGATACAGATTTCTCTTCAGAAGAATAATATATTTTCTAGTATGAGGAGAGATTGTGATGAGAAGAAGAGATCTAACAAAGCAGTTAAAGCAATGTGAATGTTCAAGGGAAAAAGTCCATGAATATGTTAAAGAAGAAAAATAAAGAAAAGGTGATTAATTGTACAATTAAAGAAATCAAGCTGCCAGCATAGTACCCATGAAAATTAGATTTAAAGCTTTGCTAATAAAAATTGTATTTTTTTTCTTTCTCAAGGAAAATCCCATGAAATTAGCCTATTGATAACTATAGTAAAAACAAATTGATATTCAATTAAAATATTTATTTTAAAATTGCAACCTATCATTTAATAGAAACAATTAGTGCTTTTACTACTATATTAATTTTAAAAGAGCATAGCGACTGGTTCTCAGCTCTGAAGAGTATAATAATAGTTCATAATCTTTACATATGATATTTCTAGCTGCTGAGAGAATAAGAACTGTTTTATAAACTAGATTTCACACATCTGGATAGAGAAGTAGGAAGGAAACACATATCTACGTTGTTAGGATCTAGCGGGAAGGAAGACTTTACAGAACGTTACAAAAATGAAATATTCTTGTGCAATAAGTAACTCTTATGTGAAAACTGTTAATTCGAGCCTTGAAGTACAAAAATCATATCTAAAAAACTATGAAGGAAAACAGTGTGTGAAAAAAAAAATAATAAGGTGAGGTTTACAATTTATCAGAATGCCCAGAATAAATATTTACCACTTCAAAGATGCATCATTTACTTTGGTTTATTACCCATGACTAATTAAAAATAATGTGGTGAGAAAATGTGGAATTCATGACGAATTTAAATCATAGTCTAAGTTAGGGTCATTCTGGAGGAAAATTATGGTTATCAAGCTTAGAGAATTTTTAAGTTTCTAAGTAAATGCTATAGGCTTACCTACATCCATAAAAATATTTCAAACGCTTTCATTGTGTCAGAGTTGTCATCAAAGAATAATGAAATCTCTACTGCAACATCTGGAAAGCTGTTGAATCTCTGAAACAGTTCACCATACTTGAATAAGAATTGAAGGATAAGTGCTCTGCCTGAAAAAGCATTGAAATAATCCAATCATTGTTTCAGAATGGGCACTGTTATCAGCAGCTTTAAGGACATCTGCTGCAAGACTTACTCTAGCAATAGAACAGCCACATGATTGTGTGGCCTTGGAAAACTTAGAAGCTGTTCAAACTTCATCTGAGGAGGCAGTTAAGATGGCACTAGCTACTAGAAATATAGCAGTGTCTATTACCTTGCTTGGCAAGTGGTTTTCTGCACAGTATAGAGAGACCTAAGAAAATATTTCTTGGGAAGAGGGATAGAGAAGAGGGTATGGTGTATGGAATATTTGTAATTTAGCTATAGGCCTTACAAGAGAATAGTCAACCTCTCTAAGCCTCGGTTTTCTATTCTATGGAGGAGGATTAGTCGTATCTTTCTGAATTCCTGCAGGAACTGGTGAGATGTAGAAAATTCAGTGCTACAACTCATAAATATATGCTTTATTAGATATAGTCATTAGTTACTTGAGGCATTTTTTTCCCTCAAAAGTTACCTTTTTTGTCTGACTTACTTTACTCAGTACGACAATCTCTAGGTCTATCTGTGTCACTGCAAATGGCATTATAGATAAATATTATATGATATCACTTATGTGTGGAATCTTTAAAAACTGGTACAAATGAACTTCTTTACAAAATAAAAATAAAGTCACGGATGTAGAAAAGAAATTTATGGTTACCAAGTGAGAAGGGGGAGAGGGATGAATTTGGAGACTGGATTAACATATACACACTGCTTTTGTTGTTGTTCAAATGCTAAGTTGCGTCCCACTCTTTGAGACCCCGTGAACGGGAACCCACAAGGATCCTCTGTCCATGGGAATTTTCCAGGCACAAATAATGGAATGGATTGACATTTCTTTCTTCAGGGGATCTTTCCAACCCAAGGATCGAACTCATGTCTCCTGTTTTGGCAGGTGGGTTCTTCACCACTGAGCCACCAGGGAAGCCCATATACACAATAGTATAATATATACATATATATATATACATATATATAATAGATAACTAATAAGAACCTACTGCATAGGACAGGAAACTCTACTCATTACTCTGTAATGACATATATGGGGAAAGATTCTTTTAAAAAATGGATATATGTATATGTATATATAGCTGATCACTTTGCTGTATAGCAGAAAGTAACACTATATTGTAAATTAACTATTCTCCAACAAAAATTTTTAAAAAGTTACCTTCTCAGTCAAGCTTTTACTAGTCACTCCATTTGAAATTTCTTCCTCCCTTTAGACATCACTTGATTAGTCTTGTTTTTATTCTCCTTAGAACTTATCACAATATGTACATAATTAAATTATGCTTATTATCACTTTTGACTAAAATATAAGATAATGAAGGTAAGGCCCTTTGCTCATTTTGCTTCTTGTTGAACCCCAGGGTCTAGAAGAGAACATACATTACATAGTATAATATAATCATTAAACTCTTATTAAATATGGGATAAATATATGGATTTCCTCTCAAGTCATTTCTAGGAAATTGGAAAACTTACAACTCTCTGACTTGAAAGCATAAATAACAAAAAGATAGACATAAATTGACAAATAAAAGGACAGTGGATGAATTAATTCATGCTAAGTCACTTCAGTCATTTCTAACCCTTGGCAACCTGATGGACTGTAGACAGCCAGGCTCCTCTCTCCATGGGGATTCTCCAGGCAAGAATACTGGAGTGGGTTGCCTTGTCTTCCTCCAGGATGAATTAAATGACCTATTAAATGAGTTGTCTGTGGCGTAATTTCCAATTTTGACTAAGAATAAGTGCATTTTCTGGCCCTCACACTGTTCATGCTTGTCACTCCCTTCTCTAACAGAGCTTGATTCCCATCCACCTCAGTGTGTTTGTTTATTTTCTCAGTGATGAACTAACCGAAGTAACGTTTGAACACAGTGTTGAGTAAACAACTTCCGTCTGAAGAAATATTGAACGGTAAACAAATAGTAGTGGATTTTAATTGTTAAATTTATTCTTAGAAATGTATGGATTAGCAGTTCTCTACTTTCTGTACCCTGTAGGACTGATAGAATGAGCATGTTCAAATTTAAATACTGAGGTTTGGATTTAGCATGCTTTATAAAACTAAGTGATTCAGAGATTATTTTCCTAATGATCACAACCATAAAGGATGAATTTACTCACAAATATCAGAACCTGGTCTCCCAAATAAGATGGGGCAAGAATGTCAAACTTACCCTTTCCTTTGAATGAGATTTTGATCAAATTAAGCCTTTGTTGGTGATACAATAACCTTGAAGGAGAAGAATATGAGAAAAGCCCATTTCTTTTCTTTTACATTAATTTATATTTATTTACTTTACAATGTTATGTTAGTTTCTACTGTATAGCAAAATAAATCAGCCATACATTTACACATCCTCTTTCCCTTTTGGATTTCTTTCCCATTCAGGTCACCACAGTACATTAAGTAAAATTCCCTGTGCTATGCAGTAAACCCATCTCTGATGGCTAATAGGTGACCTCTGAAAAGGGGAGGCTTCAGGTCCTCTAAAAAATTTGAACTCATGTTATGGATAAAAAGATTCCAACTGGTATATACTTTCTCCTTGAATGAAGCCTGACCTGTGGTAAGCATTAGGTATTTTTTTTTTTAATGACTGAATAATTATAACCCACAACACACAACTCTATGTCTTCCACTGGTTCCAGAAAGTAATCTTTTCATTGTGGTCAATGAAACATCTAAATTTGCAATTGTAGTTAATGTACATATGTGCACACTACCATCACCACAGATTTTCCTGCCGTGTGTTTAAGGGTAGGAGTGTAGGCAGGACAGGCAGTGGGGCACCTTTCTTCTTTGCTCCCAATCCAATGCACAGACCTCACTTATTTGTTTAAATTTTTGGTGTAAAATTTCCATTTCAGTCCATTTATGTGGATATATTAAGGAGATTAAAACAGGCTCTATTGAGGTAATCATTCTACTTCAGAAACTATTTTACAACTATCTCTGCACTGCATTTCTGGAAATGTTCTATATAAATCATACAATAAACTAATGAAGCTTGTAGATCGAATTTAATAAAAATTGTCACCAAAAACCATGAGTCTGTTTCTATTATTAGATCAAAGTTACATATTTCTTTTAGAAATTTTATAATAAGGAAGAGAAAAATAGCCTGAGTTTGAGTTAGCTTGCCAGTATTTAAGAATCAAAGATAAATTTTATTTTACTGGATAAGAAAAGTTTTTAGTGACATCTTTATCTATTGTTATTCATTTTATTAATTTCTACTATGTCCCAGACATTGTTAATTGAGTATTGTTAGTTTCTCTTGGAGAAGGCAATGGCACCCCACTAGGGTCCTCTTGCCTGGAAAACCCCATGGATGGAGGGGCCTGGTGGGCTGCAGTCCATGGGGTCGCTAAGAGTCGGACACAACTGAGTGACTTCACTTTCACTTTTCACTTTCATGCACTGGAGAAGGAAATGGCAACCCACTCCAGTGTTCTTGCCTGGAGAATCCCAGGGACGGGGGAGCTTGGTGGGCTGCCGTCTATGGGGTCGCACAGAGTTGGACACGACTGAAGCGACTTAGCAGTAGTTTCTCTTACCAGTGTTTTCCTGTGTGGTCTCTACATAAATGTGTGCTATTCCTCACTCTGAAACTCAGAATGGCAAGGAAGCCAACAATCAGTTCAGTTCAGTTGCTCAGCCGTGTCTGACTCTTTGTGACCCCAAGAACCACAGCACGCCAGGCATCCCTGTCCATTACCAACTCCCAGAGTCCACCCAAACCCATGTCCATTGAGTCAGTGATGCCATCCAACCATCTCATCCTTTGTCATCCCTTCTCCTCCTGCCCTCAATCTTTCCCAGCATCAGGATCTTTTTAAATGAATCAGGTCACAATATCAAGCAGATAATTTCATTACCTGCAGATTCTTTGAAAGAGGATACTTTAATCTGGATCCCAGTGAAAATATTTCATTTGGAACCCAAAGTAAAAAATCCTATTTGAAATGGCCGAGGATGGCTCCCTTCTTTATTTTTCCTGTTTCTTTCTTTCTATCTTTTCTCTTTTCTTTTTGTCTTTAATTGCTTATGCTCCTGCTTTACTGCTCTGCTGAAATATATAACATCTGGTGGCCTTTGAAAGTTTTAGTTGTCAGGCATGCGTTGCACTGACTGGACCGTTTTGAACCTTTCTTGAAACTAATTAATATGTAAGCTTTGATTACAAAGTCTTCTGAAAAAAATATTAAAAATAATCATACATAAATTAGTTTTTTTTCTCAAACCACTAATCGTAGGCCTAGACAAATGTATTCTGAGCTGAACCTACTTTTACAGACTGTCCTTATAAATGGAGACTTCTGCCTCCATAAATGTGAGGTGTTAAATGTTTTATGACTATTTCTCACATTTTCACTCAATCTTTTGTCATTGTGGAAATCAACACTAGTTTGGGGTTTAAATATTGTTTCAACTCCATTGAGATTCATGATGATATCTTAATATATTTTCTAGAAAAGGAGAGGACAAGTAATTTTGATAAACTACAGGGTACCTTTATAGAGCTGTCTGTCTTTACAAATCCTGTTATTCAGGAAGACTTAAATTAATTTAGCAACTGTTTAAGCAGCCTGATTTAATAATGTGAATGTATTAATATATTAAAATTCCAATTGAAATTACATCACTGGAAAGGAAAGTGTATATCTGCTGCTGCTGCTGCTAAGTCACGTCAGTCGTGTCCGACTCTGATCTAGATTCATTTAATAAAACAAAAGTAATGCTAGCAAAAGATATCTCTTGGGGTTTATAATCAGCTATAAATGAAAAATACTATTCAATATTGTGCTATTTTTATTTAAATCATGCTCTGTTACAGCATATATGACTACAAACTGCCCATGTCTGATGAAAATGGAAATAGGAGAAATATAATTTAATGGCCAACTAAACATTATTGGTTGGGGAGATGCCCTGGAGAAGGGAATGGCTATCCACTCCATACTTCTCTTGCCTGGAGAATTCCATGAACAGAGGAGCCTGGCAGGCTACAGTCCATGGGGTTACAAAGAATCAGACACAACTGAGCAACTAACTATGACAAATATTATTGGAATATTTTAGACTTATATTCAGATATAATAGAGAAAAATCTTATGTGTACCATCTAAAAATGCATCGTACATACAAAGTATAACTTTAATTTTCAAGCATAGTATTTGAGTATATGTACTTTGGGGAAAGTTATTTAAAGTAAAATTTTTAAGTTAAATTAGTATTTTTTTTCCCATTTACCATGTGAAATAGACATTGTGTTGATTGTGGGTTTGACCTTATCTCCTTCCTTTTTCCTATACTTTTCTCATTGCATTATTTTATTGTTTCTTTAAGTAAAAATAAGAGATATAGAAATTCTTCAATCATTTTAATAGAAAGCTTAATGAATTATAGAAATGCATTAAAAAGAATACAATTGAATCAGTTCTAATGAGGTGGATGAAACTGGAGCCTATTATACAGAGTGAAGTAAGCCAGAAGGAAAAACACCAATACAGTATACTAACGCATATATATGGAATTTAGAAAGATGGTAACAATAACCCGGTGTACGAGACAGCAAAAGAGATACTGATGTATAGAACAGTCTTATGGACTCTGTGGGAGAGGGAGAGGGTGGGAAGATTTGGGAGAATGACATTGAAACATGTAAAATATCATGTAAGAAACGAGTTGCCAGTCCAGGTTTGATGCACGATACTGGATGCTTGGGGCTGGTGCACTGGGATGACCCAGAGGGATGGTATGGGGAGGGAGGAGGGAGGAGGGTTCAGGATGGGGAACACATGTATACCTATGGCGGATTCATTTTGATATTTGGCAAAACTAATACAATTATGTAAAGTTTAAAAATAAAATAAAATTAAAAAAAATAAAGTTTGAAGATTACACATTTATCTATAGTTCTAACACTAGAAAATAACAATTGCTAAAGTTTAATTCAGAACTATATTGAACCCTTTTATGTGTAAATATCTGACAACACCTAGGGAGATTCTAAAGACTGAACTTTGGAGTGAGACTACTGAACCAAAGAAAATTTCCCTTTATAAGACTCTATACATCTTTGCAACTAACTTTCCAAAGAAGTTGTACCAATTTACTTAATCTACTAGCAGTGTGAGAATACTCACTTCTCTTCTCTTTGCCAACCTAAATTATACTCCCAACAATTGATGTAGTAGATAAAATATGCTATATCATTGATTCAAATGTTCTTTTCACTGCTTAAATTTATTTTTCTTGTGGGCACTCCGTTTTTCTTTTGCACTTGACCTCTTAATTTTTCTTTCAGGTTTGCTAAAACTTTTTTATTTTATGTTTGTAATTACTCTTTATAAATTAAGGACACTAATCTTTTATTACATTAACTCAGGTCTTCATAATTAAATAATTGGTTCAGTTTTATTTATCATCAATCATATAATACTCAGCAAATATTCATTTAAGATCAGCTATATTTGCATCTATAAAGAACTATGGACAGAGGTTCATAATATTTTATAGGAGGCAGTGAATAAAACCATACTCAAGGAAAAGAAAAGCAAGACAGCAAAGAGGTTATCTGAGGAAGCCTTACAAAAAGCTGAGGAAAGAAGAAAAATGGAAAGCAAGGGAAAAAGTGAAAGGTAAACCCAACTAAACGTAGAGTTCCAGATAATAGCAAGAAGAGACAAGAAGGCCTTCTTCAATGAACAATGCAAATAAATAGAGGAAAAACAACAGAAGGGGAAAGACTAGACATTTCTTCAGAAAACTGGAAATTGATCAAAGAAACACTTCATCCAAAGATGAGCACAATAAAGAACAGAACTGATAGAGACTTAATAGAAGCAGAAGAGATCAAGAGCAAATGGAAAGAATACACAGAAAAAATGTACAAAAAAAGAGCTTAATGACTCACATAACCACCATGGTGTGGTCACTCACCCAGAGCCAAACATTCTGGAGTGTGAAGGCAAGTGGGCCTTAGGAAGCACTGCTGTCAATAAAGCTAATAGAGGCAATGGAATTCCAGCAGAGCTATTTAATATCCTAAAAGATGATGCTATCCAAGTGCTGCACTCAATATGTCAGAAAATATGGAAAATCCAGCAGTGACCACAGGACTGGAAAAGATCAATCCCCATCCCAATTCCCAAGAAGGGCAGAACTAAAGAATGTTCAAACCACCAGACAATTGTACTCATTTCCCATGGTAATAAAGTTATGCTCAAAATCCTCCAAACTAGGTTTCAGCATTACATGAACTGAGAACTTCCAGATGTCCAAGCTGGGTTTAGAAAAGGCAGAGGAACCAGAGATCAAATTGCCAACATTCCCTGGATCATAAAGAAATCAAGGGGATTCCAGAAAAGCATCTACCTCTGTTTCATTGAGTACACTAAAGCCTTTGTCTGATCTGATCTGAAAGCCTTTGACTGTGTGGATCATAGCAAACTGTGGAAAACTCTTAAAGAGATGGGGATACCAGACCATCTTACATGTCTTCTGAGAAAACTGTATGCTGGTCAAGAAGGAACAGTTAGAATCTTGTATGGAACAATTGATTGGTTCAGGATTGAGAAAGGAGTATGGCAAGGCTGCTTATTGTCACTCTGTTTATTTAACTTAGATGCAGACCACATCCTGAGATATGCCAGCTGGAGGAGTTACAAGCTGGAATCAAGATTGCCAGGAGAAATATCAACAACCTCAGATATACCACTCTAATGGCAGAAGGTTAAGAGGAACTAAAGAACCTCTTGATGAGGGTGAAGGATGAGAGTGAAAAAGCCAGCTTAAAATTCAATATTAAAAAAAAAAAAAAAGATCATGACATCTGATCCCATCACTTCATGGCAAATAGAAGGGTTTCCCTTTCTATGGAAAGTGGAAGCAGTGACAGATTTCCTCATCTTGGGTTCTAAGTTCACTGTGGATGGTGACTGCAGCCATGAAATTAGAAGACAATTGCTTCTTGGCAGGGAAACTATGACAAACCTAGACAGCATGTTAAAAAGCAAAGACATCACTTTTATGACAAATGTCCATATAGTCAAGTCTATTATTTTCCCAGTAATCACGTTATGGCTGTGAGAGCTGGACCTTAACAAAGGCAGAGCACTAAAGAATTTTGAACTGTGGTACTGGAGAAGACTCTTAAGAATCTCTTGGACAGCAAGGAGATCAAATCAGTCAATCTCAAAAAAAATCAGTCCTGAATACTCATTGGAAGGACTGATGCTGAAGTTGAAACTCCAGTATTTTCGCCACCTGATACAAAGAGCTGACTCATTGGAAAAGACCCTGATCCTGGGAAAATTGAAGGCAGAAGGAGAAGAGCACGACAGAGGGTGAGATGGTTGGATAGCAGCACTGATGTGGACATGCTAAGTGGCTTCAGTCGTGTCCGACTCTGTGCGACTCCATAGACGGCAGTCCACCAGGCTCCCCTGTCCCTGGGATTCTCCAGGCAAGAACACTGGACTGGGTTGCAATTTCCTTCTCCAATGGGGACATGAACTTGGGCAAACTCCAGGAGATGGTGAGGGCCAGGAAAGCCTGGTGTGCAGCAGTCCATAGGGTCACACAGAGTTGGACATGACTTGGCGACTGAACAAGAGCAGCATATTTGTAGCTAATAAGAAAATCTAATGGTTAAAACTAAAAAATATCTCAAAATGTATTTCTCTTTCCACTTTACCAAATTTCCCAACATAATATGAGAGCAATAAAAACAAAGATTGTTATTAACTGTGTGTGTATGTGTTGAGGGTGTCCCTGGAAATGTGACACTTGAAATAATTCAGTGGTGAATAAGTATGATTTTAAAAGGTAGACATAAGATGGAAGGAAATTTTAAGTTGAAAGAAGAGAATAAACAAAATCAAGTGGATTTAAAGTAGAGGGTCTATTTAGGAAATATATAGTTCAAATGTGCATTTAACATTGGACCCATAGAAGAATGAACAACAACAACAACAAAATACTCTAGGTACAGGATTAGATTGAGAAAATATTTAGAATAATTTGAAAAAAAATTATGTGGTGTTTCTATCTTTATATGGTGGAGAACATTTTGTAGTGCCAATGTTTTTAAGTAAATATAAACAAAAGAGGAATAACCTGTGCTTTAAAAATAAAGCTGAATGAGAAGATGGAAGCTACTGGAGACATCAGCAGTTTAGGATTCTATTGTAATACTTTTTATTTTAAAATTATAGAAAGATTTTACAGGGATAGAAATAACAGAATGCTCTTCCTGATTGGGTGGGGAGATGAAGGAGTAGGGAACGTCATTACTGTAACATTCAAGTTTCTGAACCCACTTAGTGAGATTGGTGATTTTATTGTTTGGAGGAGAATACAAGATGATGGAGAAATGTTCTGTGTGGCTATTAATTTTGTGGAAATTTTCACTGGTCAATTTCACTGATACATATTCAAGTCACTAGAGTGGAAATGGATATTCCCAAAAAATACTTCTTAAGAATTTGGGAAAAAATGAAACTAAATAAATTGCAAATTTCTTAAGCAATTGATTTCTATTCTTAAGGTCATATAAATGACATATTTGCAAGTAATATAATCAGTTTAAAAAAATCAAGATGTCCAAATGAACACCTTAAAATGGTTCTCGGGTGAAATTTTAATCTGACTTAGTCAGATACTACTATTCACCACTGGAGCAAAAAAATATAATCACTTTTCCATGTATATTTAAATAAATACAAAGTTTTTTGTTTTGTTTTGTTTCCTGTCTAAATTTCATTTATTTTATCTGTCATTCAATCTAAACCATAGTTGATATTATGATAATTAAAAATACTGTAGGACACGTATATAGGATGTTTTCAATGTTGAAACAGAATTATTGTTTTATTTTAGAAGAAAATCTCACATTCTGTTCTAGATCTGCTTCTCCAAACCTGACATACAGCGCACACATGTGCACTCTACTTACAAAGAGAATGCACAGCCATGAATTTTGTGCATAAATAATTTAAAAGACTTTCTCAACTTAATTATCTCATAACTCCATTTATTCACTTTTACAGAGTGTATACATTTTGGAAAATCAGAAATGTAACATGTTAGAGACACCAGATGTTTATATCTACATAAGGAAAAATCTGCAAACTGTTTTGAAGGACAGAAAACCTATTTATGCTAAAACTGATTCTTAAAAAGCATGCCAGAAAAACTGGAAACTTTGGCAAAAGATGTTATATAGCATAATCAAGCAGTTTTCTTCTATCTTATTCTATTTTATTCCTCTGAGTATAATATAAAATACTATGTCTCTAAGTGCCTATAACAGGGTCTGAAAGACTGTACATGAAAAATGCTCAATTTCTTTTCCCTTCCTCTTTTTTATTTTAATGTCTTAGTTATTTTTCAATAAATTTCATTTTCCTTTAGGTTTATTTAAGTCACCATTTTTAGGCAAGCTTGGAAAAGGTTTTTAAATAATAATTTATTTTTTAACATGAATGCTTACTAGGCTTTTCTATTCTCCTAGCCCTAACTATGAAGAGCAGACATAAATTTGGACTTGTCTAGCTGGTTTTTCTTCTTGGCTCCAAGTCAATTAAAAGTGCTCAAAGCTTCCTAGGGCCCCATGTAGCAATAATCCAGTTCTTATTTTAATGTGATCTCAATGACTTTCCCTGCAATTGACAGTAATATAGCCCTCATGATGACCAATTAGGTATTCCACATAAAAATCGCAGCTGCTTCAATGGAGAAAATTATTACTGTAACATCTGGTAGTGTACTGATAAGGTTATCAAACAGGAAACTAAATCTTGAAAATCAGCTGCTCCTTATTCCAGCTTCTTTCAAGTCCCATGGAATTATTAATTCTAGGACATATAGCGAATGAGTCAGCTCAAAGCAAAGGAGAAAAAGAATCAAGCTTCACAATAGAAGTTCATTTTAAATGGATCTACAAGTCAGGAAAGACATAATTCAAACATAAATTAAACTTTTCACAGTTCCCAAAGAACATTACAGTAGTCAGAAATTTAAAGGATAATGATATTACATACTTTCTTTCGAATGTATTGTTCAATATTTTATATGAATTGATGTTTAATATGTGCTTGAAGAGTGGCAGTAAAGATGTCATAAAAATAAGTGTTATATTTACCTTAATATACTAAGATATTTTAATATATTTATATTATTAGCATATAAATATATATTTAAGTGGTGTTTTATCTCCACAGAGAGAAAATTGTATTTAGATATTAGGAAAGGCCAAATGAAAAGAATAAAGTTAGATTCCCTATGTTATATTATGCACAGAAAACCAGATATGTCAATGTACTAAGTGTGAAAATGTGAAAAATTCTACAATAAAAGAATTACCATTTTCAGCAATTATTTATGTTCATGGAGAACAGAAAAACTAGGTAAATAAGGCACACAACAAAAGAAATGGAAATACTGATCATGTTAAATTAAAAAAAAGTTTAAACTTCTGTGCATGTTTCCGTGTTCAGTCGCTTCAGTCATGTCCAACTCTTTGCGACCCTATGGATTGTACCCCACCAGGCTCCTCTGGCTGTGGGATTCTCCAGGCAAGAATACCGGAGTGGATTTCCATGTCCTTCTCCATCAATTTCTGTCAGATCAGATCAGATCAGATCAGTCGCTCAGTCATGTCCGACTCTTTGCAACCCCATGAATCACAGCACGCCAGGCCTCCCTGTCCATCACCAACTCCCGGAGTTCACTCAGACTCACGTCCATCGAATCAGTGATGCCATCCAGCCATCTCATCCTCTGTCATCCCCTTCTCCTCCTGCCCCCAATCCCTCCCAGCATCAGAGTCTTTTCCAATGAGTCAACTCTTCGCATGAGGTGGCCAAAGTACTGGAGTTTCAGCTTTAGCATCATTCCTTCCAAAGAAATCCCAGGGCTGATCTCCTTCAGAATGGACTGGTTGGATCTCCTTGCAGTCCAAGGGACTCTCAAGAGTCTTCTCCAACACCACAGTTCAAAAGAATCAATTCTTCGGCCCTCAGCCTTCTTCACAGTCCAACTCTCACATCCATACATGACCACAGGAAAAACCATAACCTTGATTAGATGGACCTTTGTTGGCAAAGTAATGTCTCTGCTTTTGAATATGCTATCTAGGTTGGTCATAACTTTCCTTCCAAGGAGTAAGCGTCTTTTAATTTCATGGATGCAGTCACCATCTGTAGTGATTTTGGAGCCCAGAAAAATAAAGTCTGACACTGTTTCCATTGTTTCCCCATCTATTTCCCATGAAGTGATGGGATCAGATGCCATGATCTTCGTTTTCTGAATGTTGAGCTTTAAGCCAACTTTTTCACTCTCCACTTTCACTTTCATCAAGAGGCTTCTTAGTTCCTCTTCAGTTTCTGCCATAAGGGTGGTGTCATCTGCATATCTGAGATTATTGATATTTCTCCTGGCAATCTTGATTCCAGCTTGTGTTTCTTCCAGTCCAGCGTTTCTCATGATGTACTCTACATATAAGTTAGATAAACAGGGTGACAGTATACAGCCTTGACGAACTCCTTTTCCTATTTGGAATCAGTCTGTTGTTCCATGTCCAGTTCTAACTGTTGCTTCAAGATGACACAAAGTCAATGGAAATTTAGAAAATCAGTAAAATGTGTAACATATTACAACTAAGGATTAGTATTTTGATTTAAAATTAAATTGCTAGAAATCCTACAAAATAACAATCTTAAGCAAAGGATTTGTATAGACAACTTGACACAAGGTAAAATAAAAATTGTCAATGATCATGTGAAAAGAAGTTCCTCCTGAGAAATAGTTAAGTAGATTCTAATTATTAGGTTTACAGAGAGATCAAGATAGATGTTAGATGGATAGATACAATTCTCATTAAGCTGGCAATTATTTAAAAAACCTAAACAGACATTTCTCCATATACAGATGGTCAACAGTCACATGAAAAGGCACTCAGCATCATTAAATTATTAGACAAATTCAAATAAAAACCACAATGAGGTATCACCTCACACTGGTCAGAATGACCATTATTAAAAATTCTACAAATAATGAATGATAGAGAGGATGCAGAGAAAAGGGAACCCTTATACACTGTTTGTGGAAATGTGAATTGGTACAGTCACTGTGGAAAACAAAATGGAGATTCCTTAAAAAACGAAAAATAGGATTATCATATGATCCAGCAATCACAGTCCTGTGCATATATCCAGAAAAAAAAAATGAAAATTTAATTCCAAAAGATACATGTACCCCAATTTTCATAGCAGCACTATTACAATAGCCATCACATAGAAATAGCCAAGTGCCCATCAACACATGATTGGCTTAAGAAAAATAAATAAATAAATAAAGGGTTTTTGTGATTGTGGTAAGCTAGGTACTTTCAGGCAAAGCTGTGTTGTTTTAAATTTTAGACCACTTTTGTTACAGACTGGACCATGGTTTATGAAATATAAATGTGAATATTCAATAATCTAGCAATTTTATTTCTTAGTATTGTCCATAATGAATATTTACACTTGTGTTAAAGGGGGAATATACAACATTATTCATAATTAAAAACAACTTAAATGTCTCTAAAATAAAAGTGAAGTCTCTCAGTTGTGTCCGACCCTTTGTGACCACATGGACTGCAGATCACCGGGCTCCTCCGTCCATAAGACTTTACAGGCAAGAGTACTGGAGAGGGCTATTGCCTTCTCCGAAAATACTGGGTATATGGAGGTTATACAGATTTTATGGTAGTGTCCTCCAGATACACTGTCAAACTTCTTAAAGTTCAGTTCAGTTCAGTTCAGTTGCTCAGTCGTGTCTGACTTTTTGCGACCCCATGGACTGCAGTATGCCAGGCCTCCCTGTCCTTCACCAACTCCTAGAGTTTACTTCTTAAAAAGTCACAGAACTATATTTATGATATGCTGTTTATGTTTACAAAGACACAGAAATACTAAATATTTTCTATTGGAGCATATATATGTGTATAAGGGCCAAAAAAAAAAACCAAAACCTGTAATATGATGACTAATCTGAAAACTACCAGGCAGTGAGAGAAGTGGAGTATAACATAGGGAAAGCTGAAGATGGGAGACCAGGGTATTGGTGAACAGGGTCATTAGTGCTATGCTATGCTATGCTAAGTCGCTTCAGTCATGTCCGACTCTATGTGACCCCATAGACGGTAGCCCACCAGGCTCCCCCATCCCTAGGATTCTCCAGGCAAGAACACTGGAGTGGGTTGCCATTTCCTTCTCCAATGCATGAAAGTGAAAGTGAAGTCGCTCAGTCATGTCCGACTCTTAGCGACCCCATAGACTGCAGCCTACCAGGCTCCTCTGTCCATGGGATTTTCCAGGCAAGAGTACTGGAGTGGGGTGCCATTGCCTTCTCCAGTCATTAGTGCTAGCTATACAGAATTAGTTTACATAAGAACAATGCACCAGTTTATGCAATATCACATATTTTTAAACAGCATTTTAAAAATACAATACTAAGAAAGTTAAACAAAATCTGAGATCACTAAAGGTAATGCCAAAGAATGCTCAAACTACCACACAATTGCACTCATTTCACACACTAGTAAAGTAATGCTCGAAATTCTCCAAGCTGGGCTTCAGCAATACGTGAACCGTGAACTTCCAGATGTTCAAGCTGGTTTTAGAAAAGGCAGAGGAACCAGAGAACAAATTGTCAACTCCTCTCGATCATCAAAAAAGCAAGAGAGTTCCAGAAAAGCATCTATTTCTGCTTTATTGACTATGCCAAAGCCTTTGACTGTGTGGATCCCAGGAAACTATGGAAAATTCTTCAAGAGATGGGAATACCAGACCACCTGACCTGCCTCTTGAGAAATCTGTATGCAGGTCAGGAAACAACTGTTAGAACTGGACATGGAACAACAGACTAGTTCCAAATAGGAAAAGGAGTACCTCAAGGCTGTATATTGTCACCCTGCTTATTTAACTTATATGCAGAGTACATCATGAGAAATGCTAGGCTGGAGGAAGCACAAGCTGGAATCAAGATTGCCGGGAGAAATATCAATAACCTCGGATATGCAGATGACACCACCCTTATGGCAGAAAGTGAAAAGGAACTAAAGAGCCTCTTAATGAAAGTGAAAGAGGAGAGTGACGCTTAAAGCTCAACGTTCTGAAAACTAAGATCATGGCATCCGGTCCCTTCACTTTATGGCAAATAGGTGGGGAAACAGTGGGATCAGTGGCTGACTTTATTTTTCTGGGCTCCAAAATCACTGCAGATGGTGACTGCAGCCATGAATTAAAAGATGTTTACTCCTTGGAAGGAAAATTATGACCAACCTACATAGCATATTCAAAAGCAGAGACATTACTTTGCCAACAAATGTCTATCTAGTCAAGGCTATGGTTTTTCCAGTGGTCATGTATGGATGTGAGAGTTGGACTGTGAAGAAAGCTGAGAGCTGAAGAATTGTTGCTTTTGAACTGTGGTGTTGGAGAAGATTCTTGAGAGTCCCTTGGACTGCAAGGAGATCCAACCTGTCCATCCTAAAGAAGATCAGTCCTGGGTGTTCATTGAAACGACTGATGCTGAAGCAGAAACTCCAGTACGTTGGCCACCTGATGCGAAAAGCTGACTCACTTGAGAAGATCCTGATTCTGGGAAATATTGCGGGCAGGAGGAGAAGGGGAAAACAGAGGATGAGATGGTTGGATGGCATCACTGACTCGATAGACATGGTTTTGGGTAGACTCTGGGAGTTGGTGATGGACAGGGAGGCCTGGCGTGCTGTGGTTCATGGGGTCACAAAGATTTGGACACGACTGAGCAACTGAACTAAGCTGAACTGAGATTACTAATGACTGTGAAATTAAAGGGGAAAATATTAACAAAGCAAGAAAGAAAGGATGAAAGAGTGGAAGGGGTGAGGGAGGGAAGAAAGAAGTAAAGAGAGAGTAGGAAAGAAAGATTAAAGAGAGAGAGGAAGAAAGGAAGAAGGGAGAGACCCAAGGAGGAAGGGTGGAACAGAAAGAAAGCAACAGAGACTGGGGGAGAGAGAGACGGTGGTAGGGAAATGGAGTAGATATTGCCATGCAGTAGATATTTTCTAATTATAGTGTATTTAGCATTATTTTGAGCTTCCTGGTATCTATGACAAAAAAATTAAAAAAGACTACATCAAGTCATTTGACTCTAATAGAAAAGAACACAAATTAATCAAGTTATTTTTGGAACTGTTTTCACTCTCAAACAAAATGTTATGGTATTGATTATTGTGTTATTTCTTATCAAAGAGACATTAGTAAACATTTTCTCTTTTGTAAAAGGGAGAGAAATGAATGTTTCTTATACCTATCCTCTGCAAATTCAGATTACTTTTATGCCACAGCTTTTCTAAAATGCAACTGCCATTGTTTAATTGTCCAGAGAAAATTATAGGGAGACTCCAGACGGTAAAAGCATCTGCCTACAATGCAGGAGACCCAGGTTCAATCCCTGGGAAGATCTTCTGAAGAAGGAAATGGTAGCCAATTCCAGTATTCTTGCTGGGAAAATCCCATGGATGGAGGAGCCTGGTAGGCTACAGTCCATGGGGTGACAAAGTGTCGGACATGACTAAGTGACTTCACTTACTTACTTACTGCTGCTGCTAAGTCGCTTCAGTGGTGTCCAACTCTGTGGGACCCCATAGACAGCAGCCCACCAGGCTCTTCTGTCCCTGGGATTCTCCAGGCAAGAACACTGGAGTGGGTTCTATATCCTCCTCCAATGCGTCCAAGTGAAAAGTGAAAGTGAAGTCTCTCAGTTGTGTCCGACTTTTAGTGACCCCATGGAGTGCAGCCCACCAGGCTCCTCCATCCATGGGATTTTCCAGGCAAGAATATTTACTTAGTAAGCATGGCTAAAGGACATAGATGAGTTATCAGTAGACTGCTCTGGGTGATACCAGACTTTCTGGTTGAACCTGGCCAAGTTCTGCCTTGGAGGCAATATATATTTGAGTTGCTTTTTATTAAAAGCCTACATTATAGATTTTGTGTGCTCATATGAAAGCCTTTTGTTTCAGACATGATACGATATTTATACTGCCACTAGAACTGTCTAATCTATTTTCTGCTCAAAATAGAGCATCACTATGCTTAGCAAAAATTAGACAAAGAAGCAACTTTAGGTAAAATCCTCAAATCCAGTGCTCTGGGACAACCTAGAGGGGTGGGATGTGTAGGAGGTGGGAGGGAGGTTCAAGACAGAGGGGACATATGTATACCTATGGCTGATTCATGTTAATATATGGCAGAAATCACTGTAATACTGTAAAGCAATTATCCTCCAATTAAAACTAAATAAATTTTAAAAATCCTCAGTCATACATTTAATTTCCTCAAAGATTTGTCCAGTTAGTTGATACTAAATTTAACAACATGAAGCAAGAAATAGTTGTTAACAGTTGTACATCTTACACTAAAAATTGTTCACTGGAAACTATATTATTCATAAAGACAGTAATTATATTTTATGTTTTGATGCATATTGTCTACAAATGGACTTACATGTCAGAATCAATGAAAAGCAATATCCCCCAGAGCTGAGTTACTATAATGTTTCTCAACCTTTGATGATCACTTTTAAAGCTTATTGATATATGGCAGAAATGAAATAAGATTATCAAGCTTTAAAAATGAAATAATATTATCAAGATTCCATCCATAAATAGTTACACCAGATGTTTTTAGACAAGTCATGGAAACATTGTTTTTCAATGCTTTCCAAGTGACTCTATCGTGCAGCCAGGTTGAGAACCACTGTAAGTTTGAATCCTAGATGATGACCCTTTAAATGATGAAAGAACTGTTCCAAATAAAATACTGTGATTTAAGAGAAAATGAGGCTATCTAGTTCTTCTGCAGTAACTAAATAATAGTTATAGGTTGTAGCCACCTTGTCAGAGATGTATTCTTACTCCAATGAAATTGAGATTTGATGAGGTTAAGTTATATGCTCAAGAACACATCCTCAAAAATTAGAAACCTAAATAATTGCCAGTACAGGAGGTCTACTCCACTACTTCCACAATGTAATATCTCTTTTATTATAAACCTCCAAAAACAAATCATCACTTTTCAAAATCAAAATTGGTTTTTAGACCTCCAAGTCTTTCTACATTTTTAGCCTTAGAGGAAAGTGTTTCCTTCTTTTCCTATTTTAGAATGCTTATTTTTCAGTCTTAGTTATTGATCCTCACTTTGTTTCTATGCCAGGAAAAAATTCTGTCTTCAAATGTGCCCTCATAATTTTTATACAAAATTCTTGTAACAATAATCATTTCTTTTTACCATGTTCCAAGCATGCACATATACTGTGTTGGCTAGAAGATTTATTCCATATTTTCAGTAAGATGGCCCTAGTAGTGCTTAGTTTTCTTTAACTTTAATCAAAACAATTTTGTTAGCCTTGTGACAGCTGTCATATCAGCATGCATTAAAAAAGAGAAAAAAATCTTATCACCAAAATTGGTGAATTTTTATATAGCTATTTTAATATTGAAGATGAAACAAAAAAAGCAATATTTCAGCATATTGGGTTGGCCACTGAGGTTCTTGGGCTTCCCAGATGGTGCTAGTGGTCAAGAACACACCTACCAATCCAGGAGATTGCAAGAGACTCAGGTTCAATCCCTGGGTTGGGACAATCCCCTTGAGGAGGGCATGGTAACACACCCCAGTATTTTTGCCTAGAGAATCCAATGGAGAGAGGAGCCTGGCCGGCTACAGTCCATGGGGTTGCAAAGAGTCAGACATGACTGAAGCGACTTAGCACATGCTGGGTTCCTTTGGTTTTTTAAGTAATAATAAAAGACACATTTTTTTCATTTTCATTGCTGCTGCTGCTGCTAAGTCACTTCAGTCGTGTCCGACTCTGTGCAACCCCATAGATGGCAGCCCACCAGGCTTCCCTGTCCCTGGGATTCTCTATGCAAGAACACTGGAGTGGGTTGCCATTTCTTTCTCCAATGCCTGCAAGTGAAGAGTGAAAGTGAAGTCGCTCAGTCATGTCCGACTCGAGCGACCCCATGGACTGCAGCCTACCAGGCTCCTCCGTCCATGGGATTTTCTAGGCAAAAGTACTGGAGTGGGGTGCCATTGCCTTCTCCTTTTCACTAAGAATGGTAATGAAAAAATATTCACCATTTTGTTCCACTACCTTCTGTCATTTTTCAGGCAACTTCATTATTCCATCTTCCCAAAATTTTTTACCTTTTTGAGTAAAGAACTATTCCAAGTGCTTCATGGTCTTTCAAGGAATTGAAAATCTTTCCATTAAGAGAATTTTGTAAAGACCAAAATAAATGAAAATCTGAAGGTGAAATGTCTGGTTATACTACAGATGCATCAGAATTTCCCAGCCAAGCTGTAACAATTTTTGCCCAGTCATCAAAGAAACATGTTCTTACATTATCCTGATGGAAGATTATTTTCTGTTGACTAATTCTAGATGCTTTTTATCAAGTGCTGCTTTCAGTTTTTCTGATTTAGAGCAGTACTTGGAATTAATTCTCTAGTTTTTCTGGAAGGAGCTTATAATAGAAGATTCCCTTCCAGTCCCCACCATGTACACAATATCACCTTTGGATGAAGGCTGGACTTTGGTTTGGTTGGTGGTAGTTCTTTTCACTTGCCCTCAAATCTCTCCCAATCCACATTATTGTACAGTATACCTTTTTAATCACCCATCATAATTTGTTTTAAAATCAGAATGTTTTTGTTACATTTTTTAACCAAGCTGGTACAAATGCTTCTCAAGGCTTGATTGGGAAATTTTGAGTATGTCGGCTATCGCCTGCAGGTATAACATGTATTGTTTTCAGCTAACATCTTATTTTGATCACTCTCAGCTTCAGCTGGTTTATTCAACTGTGAAACATTGTCCAGTGACAAATCTCTAACATGAAACTTTGCAAACCGCTATTGACATGTTTAATCAGTCACAGCACCTTCTCTATATATTGCACAAATCTTTTTATTTTTTTTGGGGGGGGGCTTCAGTTGCCTTTTACCTTTGTTGAAATAATAAAGCTTAATATGCTGAAATGTTGCTTTTTTCTTCTATCTTTAATATTAAAATGGCTACATAAAAATTTCCAATTTTGATGTTTCTTTTCAAAATATATGCTGATTCAACAGCTGTTATAATACAATGTAACAACTGTTTTGAATGAAGCTGGAAGTGAAAGAGGAGAGTTAAAAAGTTGGCTTAAACTTCAACATTCAGAAAACTAAGATCATGGCATCTGGTCCCAAAACTTCATGAGAAATAGATGGGGAAACAGTGGAAACAGTGTCAGACTTTTTGGGCTCCAAAATCACTGCAGATGGTGACTGCAGCCATGAAATTAAAAGACGCTTACTCCTTGGAAGGAGAGTTATGACAACCTGGATTGCATATTCATAAGCAGAGACATTATTTTGCCAACGAAGGTCCATCTAGTCAAGGCTATGGTTTTTCCTGTGGTCACGTATGGATGTGAGAGTTGGACTGTGAAGAAAGCTGAGCGCCAAAGAATTGATGCTTTTGAACTGTGGTGTTGGAGAAGACTCTTTAGAGTCCCTTGGACTCCAAGGAGATCCAACCAGTCCATCCTAAAAGAGATCAGTCCTGGGTGTTCTTTGGAAGGAATGATGCTAAAGCTGAAACTCCAATACTTTGGCCACCTCATGTGAAGAGTTGACTCATTGGAAAAGACTCTGATGCGGTGAGGGATTGGGGGCAGGAGGAAAAGGGGACGACAGAGGATGAGATGGCTGGATGGGCATCACTGACTCGATGCACATGAGTCTGGGTGAACCCTGAGAGTTTGTGATGGACAGGGAAGCCTGGCGCGCTGCGATTCATGGGGTCGCAAAGAGTCGGACACAACTGAGTGACTGAACTGAACTGAACTGAACTGAAAGACAACTAAATGCAACTAGAGTCATCTTACAGAAAAAAAAAAATGAAACTTTTGGCCAATCCAATAAATATATACATATATATTTATATATATGTTATATGTATACATATATCTATAAACAGCTATGCTATGCTAAGTCACTTCAGTCGTGTCCGACTCTGTGTGACCCCATAGATGGCAGCCCACCAGGATTCCCCGTCCCTGGGATTCTCCAGGCAAGAACACTGGAGTGGGTTGCCATTTCTTTCTCCAATGCCTGCAAGTGAAGAGTGAAAGTGAAGTCGCTCAGTCATGTCCGACTCTAGCGACCCCATGGACTGCAGCCTACCAGGCTCCTCCGTCCATGGGATTTTCTAGGCAAAAGTACTGGAGTGGGGTGCCATTGCCTTCTCCGATAAACAGATAAGTAGATATATATTTACATTTATTATTTTTAAAGCTATCAACAAAATATCCTCATCCTCTAGGATAATGATAAAAACACATTCAGATTTAATTTTTCAAATTGAAACACCATTTTCTGAGCACTTTTCCATTATATATAGTTATACATTTAGGCTTAATATTTAATATATCAATTAAAATAATTGGAAAATATTATTTATTTAGATGGTATTAAAGCACCTAAAACTACTATGTTAATCTGTGGTAAGGAAAACCGGGTGAGGAAAAAAAAAAAAAGCCATAAAAGTCTGATATAAAAAAATAAATGTATAGAATATAAAGTTATTTAAAATATATACAAAATATAAGTCATTTTGTTCTGGAAAATTTGGAAAATAAATAGAATACATATTTCACTTAATTTGAGAATTATAACCCTCAAAATTTCTCCCTAAGTACAAAGGAAGTAAATGCCAATGTTGAAAGTTAAAGAAGCTTAGAATAAAATAAAAAATCATTATGAATAACCATGAAAAGATTAATGTTTATAAATATGATTATTCTGTTTTTGATATTTCTTTTCTTCCCTTTAAAACATTATAATATACTATGTTCTTTTGAAGCCTACATTTTTGGACATTTCGTACATTTTGAATATCTTCATTTTTTTGTATCTTGGACTTTAGTATCTACTATTGGGGAGATTATTTTTTTGAGACATTTACTCACTTTGGGTGAAGCGATTCATTTTATTATTTATTTTTGTTATCTCTCTATATTAAAGATATGGATTACTTAACTGCCATGTAAAATGCAGATGTAGATTTAAATTTCCATGTAGTTTATTTTTTGATTGTCATATAAGAGAGAATTAAGCTACTACTTAGGGACAAGGCACATTTTTAAAGTTCCAATTTAGAGAAATTTCACTTATTGCTTCTTACTTCTATATGGCCTCAATGTTGATACTCATGGGTTTGAGTTGAAAAAGAAAGAAATGGAAAGAAGAGGGCTGTTAAGAAAAAGCATTTCTTTTTTCCCCAGCAGACATCCATGAAGATGGAAGAAAATCATTGAGCAAAACCCAGACAGGGAGCAGTTGCTGAGGCTTTTCTTCCATATATAAGACATTCTCTGTCCAAGATTCAACTATTCTTTGACTACAAATGACATGAATTTTCACATGATTCCTCATGGCTTCCAATAAAGCTAAAAATTGGGGAAACATTCAGATTTGATGTGTAGTATGAAATTTTTTACTTCTGTGTCTGTATCTGCCAATGCATTTCCCAGCTATTCAACATCACAAAACAATATTAGTCGTTTCCAGCAGCTACACTATCAATTGTAAGCCCAAACATTAACCTGGTAGTTATATGTGTCTCATTAAATGTACCTAATCCTCATTACTATCATATGTGGGATTTGTTATTTATTTATTTTTGTCTGATAAGGGAGGAAACCAAGAGGAGAAAGCCTCATTCAAAGTCAGAATTTGAACCAGTTCTAGCTTCAGAACAAGCATTTTTTTCTAAGTTTTGCCACAGCTTCTCAAAAATAAATAGTGTTAGTGACCATTTACTTAATTCCCACATAGTTGAGATATGTCACTCAATGACTTCAGTTATACATCCAATATACTAAAAGTGGAAGAAGGGCATACATTTTCCAAGAGAAAAAATAGCATAATATCTCATTTATTTTCCCTTGAGGAAATTGTCTTAATCCTCTCCTTTCCAATAAAAGTACCTATTAAATTTTCCAGCCTTTAGTTTGAGAATCAAATGGCTAGACAGATATGTTCAAACATTTTACAACTACATAATTGATAACTTTTTTTGTGATCCTTCTTGATGCTTGGATCATAAGTTCCTTATTGTAAAATTCAGGCTTAAATTGAAGAAAGTAGGGAAAATCACTAGGCCATTCAGGTATGACCTAAATAAAATCCCTTATGATTATACAGTAGAGATAAATATATCAAGAGATTAGATCTGGTAGACAGAGTGCCTCAAGAACTATGGATGGAGATTCGTAACATTGTATAGGAGGCAGTATTCAAAATCATCCTGAAGAAAAAGAAATGCAAGAAGGCAAAGTGGTTGTCTTAATGACCCAGATAATCATGATGGTGTGGTCACTCACTGAGAGCTGGACATCCTAGAGTGTGAAGTCAAATGAGTCTTAGGAAGTGTTAAAACAAGCAAAGCTAGTGGAGGTGATGAAATTCTAGCTGAGGTATTTAAAATCCTAAAAGAGGATGCTATTAAAGTACTGCACTCAATATGTCAGCAAATTTGGAAAACTCAGCAGAAACCACAGGACTGGAAAAAGTCAGTTTTAATTCCAGTTCCAAAGAAGGGCAATACCAAAGAATGTTAAAACTACTGTGCAATCGTGCTTATTCCACATGCTAGCAAGGTTATTTTTAAAATCCTTCATATAACGTTTATTCCACTATAATAAAAAGTTCACTAAAATGAGGTAGGATTTCCAACAAAAATGACAAGCTCCAAGAATGTAAACATATGCTATTAAATTACAACTATAAATTTCATGTTATAATAACTTTTAATGACTATTATATGAGTTATTCAAATAGCATATTTGTTTGAAAATGAGTCAAGGTCTCTGAGTGTTTAGAAGTAATTACTAAAAAAATCTGTAATGGATATGGATTGGGACTGAGATTTAAAAATATTAGTCATTTCCATGAAAGATTTAAATGTGAGGGATGGAATAATCTAATTTTTACCAGTTGTATCACACCTTTCATTTTATAAAGCACTTTCATAAACTCAGAGTAGTGTAATGAAAAGTAATGGCTTTTTGTGTTAGGCAGATCTAAATTTGAGTTTTAGGTATATTATTAATTCGCTCTTTCATTTTGGGTACATTATCTACACTTGAGAAGTTTAATTTTCCTCAATTTGGGAATAAAAAGAAACTATATCATCTACTTATAGTCTTATTATGATCATTCCAGAGAAAATTTACAGGAAAGCACCAAGTACAAAATGGGATTTTCAAACTCTGCATTTTATAGGAATACACACACTGGGCACACACATACACACATTTTAAAGTGTGTATGTGTGTGCCCAGTCACTTCAGTCATGTTTGACTGTTTCCAACACTATGGGCTACAACCCACAAGGTTCCTCTGTTCATGAGATTCTCCAGGCAAGAATACTGGAATGGGTTGCCATGCCTCCTCCAAGAGTTCTTCCAAACTGTGGGATTGAATACACAACTGTTTCATCTAATTCACTGAAGGGAGATTCTTTACCGCTGAAGCCCCATTTTACAGGTATGTGTACTTAGTCGCTCAGTTGTGCCTCACTGTTTGTGAGTTCATGGAATGTAGCCTGCCAGCGTCTTCTGTCCATGGGGATTCTCCAGGCAAGAATACTGAAGTGGGTTTGCATACCCTCCTCCAGGGAATCTTCCCAACGCAGAGATTGAGCCCAGGTCTTCCACATTGCAGGCAGATTCTTGACCAGCTGAGCCACCAGGGAAGCCCAAGAATTCTGGAGTGGGTAGCCTATCTCTTCTCCATAGGATCTTCCTGAGCCAGGAATCAAAACTTGGGTGAAAGAAATCAATGGGTCTCTAGCATTGCAGGAAGATTTTTTACCAGTTGAGCTACCAGAATATAAATAAATGTCGATGAATCAAAATACCATTTATACTCAATTCTGTTTCTATATAAAAAAGATCTTCACAACCCAGATAATCAAAATGGTGTGATCACTCATCTAGAGCCAGACATCCTGGAATGTGAAGTCAAGTGGGCCTTAGAAAGCATCACTATGAACAAACCTAGTGGAGGTGATAGAATTCCAGTTGAGCTATTTCAAATCCTGGAAGATGATGCTGTGAAAGTGCTGCACTCAATATGCCAGCAAATTTGGAAAACACAGCAGTGGCCACAGGACTGGAAAAGGTCAGTTTTCATTGCAGTCCCAAAGAAATGCAATGCCAAAGAATGCTCACACTACCACACAATTGCACTCACCTCACACGCTAGCAAAGTAATGCTCAAAATTCTCCAAGCCAGGCTTCAGCACTACGTGAACTGTGAACTTCCAGATGTTCAAGCTGGATTTAGAAAAGGCAGAGGAACCAGAGATCAAATTGCCAACATCCGCTGGATCATCAAAAAACCAAGAGAGTTCCAGAAAAACATATATTTCTGCTTTATGGACTATTTCAAAGCCTTTGACTGTGTGGATCACAACAAACTGTGGAAAATTATGAAAGAGATGGGAATATCAGACCACCTGACCTGCCTCTTGAGAAATCTGTGTGCAGGTCAGGAAGCAACAGTTAGAACTGGACATGGAACAACAAACAGACTGGTTCCAAATAGGAAAAGGAGCATGTCAAGGCTGTATGTTGTCACCCTGCTTATTTAACTTCTATGCAGAGTACATCATGAGAAATGCTGGACTGGAGGAAGCACAAGCTGGAATCAAGATTGCCAGGAGAAATATCAATAACTTCAGATATGAGATGACAGCACCCTTATGGCAGAAAGTGAAGAGGAACTAAAAAGCCTCTTGATGAAAGTTAAAGAGGAGAGTTAAAAAGTTGGCTTAAAGCTCAACATTCAGAAAACTAAGATCATGGCATCCTCTTCCATCTCTTCATGGCAAATAGATGGGGAACAGCAGAAACAGTGAGAGACTTTATTTTTTTGGGCTCCTAAATCACTGAAGATGGTGAATGCAGCCATGAAAGAAAAAGATGCTTACTCCTTGAAAGAAAAGTTATGACCAACCTAGACTGCATATTCAAAAGAAGAGACATTACTTTGGCAACAAAGATCCATCCAGTCAAAGCTATGGTATTTCCAGTAGTCATGTGTGGATGTGAGAGTTGGACTCTAAAGAAAGCTAAGTGCAGAAGAACTGATGCTTTTGAGCTGTGGTGTTCGAGAAGACTCTTTAGAGTAGTTCCTTGGACTGCAAAGAGATCCAACCAGTACACCCTAAAGGAAATCAGTCCTTAATATTCATTGGAAGGACTGATGTTGAAGCTGAAATTCCAATACTTTGGCCGTCTGATGTGAAGAACTGACTCATTGGAGAAGACCCTGATGCTAGGAAAGATTGAAGCAAGAGGAGAAGCGGATGACAGAGAATGAGGTGGTTGGATGGCATTACAACTCAATGGACATGAGTTTGAGTAAACTCTGTGAGTTGGTGATGGACAGAGAAGCCTGGCATTCTGTAGTCAATGGGGTCACAAAGAGTTGGACATGACTGAGAAACTGAACTGAATTGAATTGCTTCTATGCCTCTAACCTCTACATAGAAACCTGTTGGCTTCCTGCAATGCTGCAAATTTATTTGTGAGCCATTTGTGGACATTTTACCCATGCTTTGGGGGAACTTGAAAATGTGTATAGAAATCCAAGTATTTTGGGTTTCTAATAAGGCTTTTTCATGCTTGGTAAGCCCTGTCATCTGCCATAGAACAACATGGTGCTCATGATGCAAATTCACTACTATCTAATGAGGGAGCCCTGGGATGTCCAGGCTATGGGGACTCTTACATGCTACCCTCTTAGGATGACAATATGGCAATGCATTTCCTCCAGGTCTCAGTTCATTGGTGTAGCTAAGTTATGAGAAAAATGTGGAAAGTCTACTCTCTGGGTTCAGTCTGGAGACCAAAACTACCAAATATTCTCTCCAGTGTCCTTGTTTTCCTACCTGACCATAATCCCATGGTCCACTTTTAAACTTTCTTCTCCATTATCCCCTCTCCCTTAAGCAAATTACTGGTGTTCCCAAGCATGACAGCCCAGGGACATAGGAAATACATCTCTCCATTTAGGAAGAAAAAAATGAGATTCTATGATTACTTATTTGATGTCACACATTAAAAAAAAACTGCTCTATTCAGAATTTAGGTTCTTATTACCACACCTTAGCTATGCTGCTGTTGCTAAGTCGCTTCAGTTGTGTCCGACTCTGCGACTCCATAGATGGCAGCCCACTAGGCTCCTCTGTCCCTGGGATTCTCCAGGCAAGAATACTGGAGTGGGTTGCCACTTCCTTCTCCAATGCATGAAAGTTAAAAGTGAAATTGAAGTCACTCAGTCGTGCCCAACTCTTAGAGATCCCATGGACTGTAGCCTACCAGGCTTCTCCATCAATTTTGTCTTTTCCCAGGAAAAATAGAGTTCTTTTTATCATTCACATTATACCACCTTACCACAGAGATGTCACTAAGAGACTGGCTGAATAGGACTCTGCTAAGTATTGTAAGTATTGTATACACATTTATGAATTAATCCTACAACTAACCCACATGTAGGTATGATAGTTATAATTGCTATATAGACAAAGAAATGAAGTTTTAGGTAATCAAGTGAGATGTAGGAGTATGAAGTTATAGCTCAATTTTGCATTCAGCAACTCTTCTCCATCCCAGGACTCTACTCATCAAAGCTCAGTCATTGTGCTGAACCAGATTCCTACCTTCACACTAGACTCTAGATGACTTTCATTAGCTGTGATAGATTGTGATAAAGCAGCCAACCCAGGGATATTGCAAAAAAAAGCTTCAACTACTTTTTTTTTTAATATTCATATGTATTTATTTTAAATAATTTGCTGCATATACATAGATCTGTATATGTAGTACACTCCCATATTTGTTGAGAAATAAAAATATGCACAGGAAAATGTGGGAAGGAATATATTCCAAAATGATTATCTTTTCATGAAGACCTTAGCTTCTTTGTCATCTTTTTTTTTAAATTTAAATTTATTTATTTTAATTGGAGGCTAATTACTTTACAATATTGTATTGGTTTTGCCATACATCAACATGAATCCGCCACGGGTGTACATGTGTTCCCCATCCTGAACCCCCCTTCCACCTCCCTCCCCATACCATCCCTCTGGGTCGTCCCAGTGCACCAGCCCCAAGCATCTTGTATCCTGCATCGACACACAGAAATCCCTTGCATTCCTATACACTAATAATGAGAAAACAGAAAGAGAAATTAAGGAAACAATTCCATTCACCATTGCAACGAAAAGAATAAAATACTTAGGAATATATCTACCTAAAGAAACTAAAGACCTATATATAGAAAACTACAAAACACTGGTGAAAGAAATCAAAGAGGACACTAATAGATGGAGAAATATACCATGTTCATGGATCGGAAGAATCAATATAGTGAAAATTAGTATACTATCCAAAGCAATTTATAGATTCAATGCAATCCCTATTGAGCTGCCAACAGTATTTTTCACAGAGCTAGAACAAATAATTTCACAATTTGTATTGAAATACAAAAAACCTCGAATAACCAAAGCAATCTTGAGAAAGAAGAATGGAACTGGAGCTTCAACTACTTTTTAATTTTCTTTTCTTTTCTTTCAATCCCATAGGCCCTCCCAAAGAAATCTAAAAATCCAAACATACGCAGAAGTAATTTCAGTGTGTACATGTGCTTTCATCATACTGAAAATAATATTTTGCTTATTAAAAATACCCTCTAATTATTATAAACCATAAAATACAAAACAAGAAACAGATGGTGAAAAACAGTTTTCATGAAATATAAAATATCTTCTGTACAGCAAAAAATTATATCAGGATATAAATAAATAAATCTTCACAAATAGCTTGCATTTCTTCCATGTTTCTTATGTATAATAAAATACTTACATTGGTGAAGTTGTATCTAAGAATTTATATACAAAATGACAAATTGTGCTGTGCTTAGTCAGTCATATTCAACTCTTTGCAATCCCATGGAGTGTAGCCTGCCAGGTTTTTCTGTCCATGGGGATGTCCAAGCAAGACTACTGGAGCAGGTTACCATGAACTTGTCAAGGGGATCTTTCCAACCAAGGGATCTTACCCAAGTGTCCCACATTGCAGACAGATATTTATGATCTGAGTCACCAAATTATATCAGGAAATACATAATATAATAATATTAAGATGAACAAATCTTCACAAATAACTTACATTTCTTCCATGTTTCTTATGTATAATAAAATACTTACATTGGTGAATTTGCACCAAAGAGCTTACATACAAAATGACAAGTTACCAAATATTTATTAAATAATTAACACCAGTTTTCTCAGATTAACATGGTTACAACTATATGCTAAAAGTTTTGATTTTATTCCCAGAAAGAAAAATAATCATAAGGGAGTATATTAAATGCTCAAAAAGAAAGACTTTGAAGTTTTGTTTATTTTAAAATATGATTCTATCTTTGTTTCATGAATTTTGTACTTGGAAGTGGAACAATGACAGACATCAGAGAGATTCTATTCTTTTTTTTAAAGCATAGTCCCACAAATGCATTTGCAGAAATTCTGCATTGCCTGTGATAAATAGTGAATGAGCTTTTAGGATGTGAGATTAACCATCAAAGATAAAGAAATAAGCAAATTAAAATATCAGTAATGCAAAGAACTTCTAATACTGATGATAGGAAATAATATATTGCATTTTAATTTAACATGTACACCATTGAATTTTCTTTTAAAATCAAGTCAAGCCTTTTACCAAATTTTCATTAGGTAGGTTGAATTTCATAACAATTGATTGCTTTTCAGCATTTCAAATGATACACTATCTGTATAATTTGTCCATAAAATTCTTCCTACTTGGAAATTATTTTCACTTTTATTTTATATTCATTACACTTTATTTTTCTGTTTCCTCTCTTAATTTGGAGAATATATACATTATAAGCTTATATATATACAAGCTTCTCAAAGTTTAAAGTATAATCTTCTTAACTGTTCAGTATTCTAATACCCTCCATCCTTCTTGGTAAAATTTTATCCATCCCCATCATATTAACTGTGATGTTGAAGAAGACTCTTGAGAGTCCCTTGGACTGCAAGGAGATCAAACCAGTCAATCCTGAAGGAAATCAGCCCTGAATATTTATTGGAAGGACATTGGAGCTGCACCTCCAATATATATCTGATTCGAAGGACTGACTAATTGGAAAAGATTGATGCTGGGAAAGATTGAAGGCGAGAGGAGAAGGGGACGACAGAGAATGTGATTTTTGGATGGCGTCACCTACTCAATGGACATGAGGTTGAGAAAGCTCCGGGAGTTGGTGAAGGACAGGGAACCTGGTGTGCCGCAGTCCATAGAGTCGCAAAGAGTCAGACACGACTGAGTGACTGAATTGAATCTATCATAAATTGGGGATGACAACAAAAATCTCACACCCTTTCAGAGTAAAATTTCATACCGAAAAGATTTATATTTTTCCTGAAACTTGCTTCTTTTCTAATATTTCTCCCAGTTAATAAAATCAAATGAAGCAGAAATTAACCCTGATAGCAATTTTCCTTCATCTGTAAAGCTTATGGCACATCATCTATAAGCCCCTAAATGCTACCTCTGAAAGGTTTTGTTGAATATTTTACTTTTTTGTACACTGGCATACATTAATGTCTGCTTACTTACATTATTAAAAATGTTATCTACTGCCCTTTATTTACGGGCTCCCCAGGTGACTCAGTGGTTAAGAATTCACTTACCAATGCAGGAGACACAGGAGATCCGAGTTTAATCCCTTGGTAAGGAAAATCCCCTGGAGGAGGAAATGGCAACTCACTCCAGTATTCTTGCTTGAGAAATTCCAAGAACAGAGGAGCCTAGCAGACTACAGTTCATGGGGTCACACAGAGTCGGACACAACTGAGTGACTGAGTACACATGCATGCCCTCAATTTATCTCCAAATCTTTCTTCACATGGGGACTGATAACTCACTGAAGCACAGCTATGATAATATTGATGTTTATATAAAAACTACTTGATTACTTGTCCTGAAAGTCTGACTCTTGATTTCTGAAAGTTCCCACCCTGTAATACTTGGTCCATCACAGCAGTTACATGGACCCTTAATTTTCATGACTTTCTCCCAATTTTCCCTTTCCTGAAAATGATTCCATTCCTGAAATGACATCACTGCTGCCCCTCTGAAACTGTACACATCCTATAAATTCCAGGACAATGTCTTCTCCCTTATGAAAAGATATTTTACCCTAGGTAGAATTATATTTTTCCTTATCCATGCTCTTAAAAAACTCTTTAAACACTGTTTTTACAGTCCAGAACTAGAGTCAGTCTGCAGCTTAAATTAAACCATTATTTATATTAAAAGTGTAATAAATCATCAATATATGTATGCTAGTTTTTCTCTATACATATTAGAAACAGAATAGTTTTCCCTATTAATTTTTACATAATGAATACTGAATAATAAATAATGAATGAATAATGAATACTACTTTGGATACAATGGCTACAAATATTTTGTCCTGAATTTTAGTTTAGGAAAATTTTTAACTGCAGTCTCTATAACATGCAATCAACTTTACATAGACTTTTAAAAATTAAAATGTGCTTAGTAGTGTCCGACTCTTTGTGAACCCGTGGACTGTAGCCCCCCAGGATCCTCTGTCCATGGGGGTTCTCCAGACCAGAATGCTGAAGTGGGTCACCATGCCCTCCTCCAGGGGATCTTCCCAACCCAGAGACTGAACCCAGGTCTCCAACATTGCAGGCGGATTCTTTACTGACAGAACCACCAAGAAAGCCCTAATAAAATATGACAGTCAAATTATACACCCTCTAACATCAGTTTGAACAGCAGACATGAAGATCTTAGCTCCAAAAACTTTTAGGGTCAAGAAAGAGCAGTTCAAAGCTCAATACCTATGAGACTTGAGACATGGCCCCAAACTGCAGCTGCCAGGTGATGCTTCCACTAATAGCTGAAGTGCAAGCACTTCACTTGAGCTCCTTAAGAGGCATTTTAACAGTCCAACACTGTTGAGGGGGAGGCTAGATGCTCAAGCTGCTGTGTGGCGACCAGCCTTGCCGAGTTCCACCCCCACGGGGAGCAGTGGGAGAGTATGTATCCAGATTATTTTATAAAGAAGGGGAAGAAGGGAAATTACATGTAATATATTTATATATTTCTCTTTTTTACCCCTTTATTTGTACCAACCATGCTAGATAGAACCATAAATATGAGCCTGAAATAAATCATTTTTCTCTTAATTTAAGATAATACAGATCACCTATTTTCAACTGCAGGAAAACATACCAATACAGAAAATCAAAAGCATGTATTGTACTAATGTACTACCACAAATATCCATTGTTATCTCAAGTGGAAATAAGTAATAGAGCAGTTTTATGTAACTATAATGTAATACATTAGTTAAACTCACAGGCTTTGAAGCAAATCATCAATTTAAATGAAGACCTCCCCAGTTTCACAGATCACCATGTTAATTACTGAAGTCTGGGAGACTTTCCCAATGTCAGAACTATTTCATACTTTCTGAGAAAGTTCAAATATTTATATACTATATACCTGTTATAGAATGTATATAACCTTATTTTTAAGACTTTATTTTTTAAAGCAGTGTTAGATTTTCAATAAAGTTGAGAGGAAGGTAGAGATTTCCAATATATTTTCTGCTCTCATAAATTCATAGCCTCCCCCATTATCAACATAACTCAACTGTATAGTGTATTTTTTACCTAGAATAAGTCTATCTTGACAGATCATAGTCATTCAAAGTCCACAGTGCAACATCCATGGTGTTATACATTCAATGGGCATGGACTAATGTAAACAACATATATCCATCATTGTGATATCATACAGAATGGCCCTAAAAAATCCTCTGTGTTGTGACTGTTCCTTTCTCTCCCTCTCCCCACACCACAATATTCCTGGCAACCACTGATCTTTTTATTGTCTCCATAGTTCTGCCTTTTTCAGAATGTCATACAGATAGATCATAGAGTATGCAACCTTCTAGACCGGTTCTTTCACTTAGTAATACGCACCTAAGTTTCCCGTATGCCTTTTCCATGGCATAATAGCTCACTTATTTTTAGTACTATTTAATCTTTATGTATATTGAGATTTTCCAGTTATCTTTCTGATATTGTTTCTGAATTAACTCCATTGTGTCTTGAAAGGAAATCTTGCATAACTTATATTCTTTTTTCAATTTGTTAATTGTGTTTCATGGCCTAGAATGTATCTTGGTCTATCAATGTTCCCATGTGATCCTGACAAAAATGTGAATTCTGCTGCTGATGGATGAGAGAGTCATTTATACTAACTGATTGATGCTGTGATTTTCAGGTATGTCCTGACCGATTTCTGTCTGCCAGATCTGTTCATTTCTGACAGAGAGGTGTTGAAGTTTCCAACTATGATACTGAAAATATGTTTCTCCTTGTAGTTCTATCAGTTTTTGCCTCATGTAGTTTGATACTCTGTTCTTACATGTATACATCTGAAGAGTTGCTGTGTCTTTTCGGAGAGTTGACCCCTCTTATGATCAAGTATCACCATTTTAATCTATAGAAGCTTTCCTTAGTTTTAAGCTTGCTCTGTCTGAAATTAATATAGCTACTCTTGCTTTCTTGAGTTATTGTTAGCATGGTGTATTTCTCTCTATCCACTTGCATTTTTTTTTTAATTTTTAAAAATTTTAGATTTTTTTTTTAAGTTGGGGTATAGTGCTTTACAATGGTGTGTTAGTTCCTGCCATACAACATAGTCAGTCGGCTATTTATATACATATATCCCCTCCCTCGTGGACTCCCTCCCACCCCATCCCGTATCCCACCACTCTGGGTCACCACAGCTGAGATCCCTGTGCTATACAACAGCTTCCTACTAGCTATTTGTTTTACACATGGCAGGGCTCATATGTCAATATATACTGGTGTGTTTGGAGACCACACTTAGTTGGCTCATGTTCCTTGATCCTATCCTGGCACTGTTTTCTGCAGTGGCTTCTGTTCCTGTGTGTCTGCTCCAGGAAGCCATGACTCCCTGGATTCACTTTCTCTTCAGTCTTAGAGGTAGCAGTTTGCACTGGGTCCTCTCTTTCTCTTATGGATCCAATAAAAAGTGCTGGTATTTCAGTCTATCTTGCTTTTTATGTATTGTTAGGGATGTAATGGTATCTTCCAAGATCTTTAAATGTAAAAACAGAAATCCTTATTTTTAATCAAGAATATCAATTTTACAAATGTTGCTCTTTTGTTTGGAGATATTGCCTTCTGACCAAAGAGTTGTGATTTTTACCCAAATAGGATTTATTTTGAAAAAAATTTACTTGTTGATCATCTACTAGAAATGTCTTTATTTGGACCCATTAACTCATCCAATTTTTTTCACTATGAATTGAGTACTCCAGTAGTCACTGTTAAGACAGAGGTAATAAGAAAGATGGGCTTTCCAGGTGGTGCTAGTGGTAAAGAACCTGCTCACCAATGCAGGGGACATAAGAGACATGGGTTTGACCCTTGGGTCAGGAAGATACCCCAGAGGAGGTCATGACAGCACATTCCAGTATTCTTGCCTGGAGAACCCCATGGAGAGAGAAACCTGGTAGGCTACAGTCCATAGGGTTGCAAAGAGTCAGGTGTGAGTGAAGCAACTTAACACACACAAATAAAAAAGATATTGGACCTGCTTAATAGAGATTGTGTTGTAGTTTGAACAATTATTATTGACACTAAACAACTAAGAAATCAAAGAGGACACTAATAGATGGAGAAATATACCATGTTCATGGATTGGAAGAATCAATATAGTGAAAATGAGTATACTACCCAAAGCAATTTATAGATTCAACGCAATCCCTATCAAGCTACCAACAGTATTCTTCACAGAGCTAGAACAAATAATTTCACAATTTGTATGGAAATACAAAAAACCTCGAATAGCCAAAGCGATCTTGAGAAAGAAGAATGGAACTGGAGGAATCAACCTACCTGACTTCAGGCTCTACTACAAAGCCACAGTTATCAAGACAGTATGGTACTGGCACAAAGACAGAAATATTGATCAATGGAATAAAATAGAAAGCCCAGAGATAAATCCACACACGTATAGACACCTTATCTTTGACAAAGGAGGCAAGAATATACAATGGATTAAAGACAATCTCTTTAACAAGTGGTGCTGGGAAATCTGGTCAACCACTTGTAAAAAGAATGAAACTGGACCACTTTCTAACACCATACACAAAAATAAACTCAAAATGGATTAAAGATCTAAACGTAAGACCAGAAACTATAAAACTCCTACAGGAGAACATAGGCAAAACACTCTCCGACATACATCACAGCAGGATCCTCTATGACCCACCTCCCAGAATATTGGAAATAAAAGCAAAAATAAACAAATGGGACCTAATTAACCTTAAAAGCTTCTGCACATCAAAGGAAACTATTAGCAAGGTGAAAAGACAGCCTTCAGAATGGGAGAAAATAATAGCAAATGAAGCAACTGACAAACAACTAATCTCAAAAATATACAAGCAACTCCTACAGCTCAACTCCAGAAAAATAAATGACCCAATCAAAAATGGGCCAAAGAACTAAATAGACATTTCTCCAAAAAAAGACATACAGATGGCTAACAAACACATGAAAAGATGCTCAACATCATTCATTATCAGAGAAATGCAAATCAAAACCACTATGAGGTACCATTTCACACCAGTCAGAATGGCTGCGATCCAAAAGTCTACAAATAATAAATGCTGGAGAGGGGGTGGAGAAAAGGGAACCCTCTTACACTGTTGGTGGGAATGCAAACTAGTACAGCCACTATGGAGAACAGTGTGGAGATTCCTTAAAAAACTGGAAATAGAACTGCCTTATGATCCAGCAACCCCACTGCTAGGCATACACACTGAGGAAACCAGAAGGGAAAGAGACACGTGTACCCCAATGTTCATCGCAGCACTGTTTATAATAGCCAAGACATGGAAGCAACCTAGATGTCCATCAGCAGATGAATGGATAAGAAAGCTGTGGTACATATACACAATGGAGTATTACTCAGCCATTAAAAAGAATACATTTGAATCAGTTCTAATGAGGTGGATGAAACTGGAGCCTATTATACAGAGTGAAGTAAGCCAGAAGGAAAAACATAAATACAGTATACTAACATATATATGGAATTTAGAAAGATGGTAACAATAACCCGGTGTACGAGACAGCAAAAGAGACACTGATGTATAGAACAGTCTTATGGACTCTGTGGGAGAGGGAGAGAGTGGGAAGATTTGGGAGAATGGCAATGAAACATGTAAAATATCATGTAGGAAACGAGTTGCCAGTCCAGGTTCGATGCATGATGCTGGATGCTTGGGGCTGGTGCACTGGGACGGCCCAGAGGGATGGTATGGGGAGGGAGGAGGGAGGAGGGTTCGGGATGGGGAACACATGTATACCTGTGGCGGATTCATTTTGATATTTGGCAAAACTAATACAATTATGTAAAGTTTAAAAATAAAATAAAATTGGAAGAATAAAAAAAATAATAGATTTTTAAAAAAATAAATAAATAAACAACTAAGTACTAAGAGGGACCTGGGCTTCTGTGGGAAGCTGAACACTCAATCCCTGAGAAGTTTCTTCAGTAGGGAAGAGATGTATTCTAGGAAAAGGGAACAACATGGTATGAAAGCCAACAAGCCAGAGAAGTGAGCAAGAGTCAGGTGTTTTAGAGGAACTGAATAAAAATGCAGGTGGATAAAGCAGGGGAAAGGGAGGCAGATTTGGGGATAACAGAAGAAAAGAGGGTGAAGTGAGCAAATGCCAAGCCTTGGAGGAAGTCAGGAGATGCAGTATTTTAGGCTTATATTAACCTCAAAGGAAAGATGGAAGGATCGTAAACAGCTTAGCCACGTGTTGAGGTGTGTGTTAAAGTCACATAGCCTGCAGTGTGGGGAAGAGAATAGAGAAGTGCAGTATCGAGTGAGCTGGAAAGTTATTAAGAATAAGCTAGGCGAGAGGCTCAGGTGGCTTTCAAGTAGAATGGTGACAATGGAGATTAAGAGATATGACAAAATTTAAGAGACAGAAATAGTTTTGACAAGTTTGTATATATATTGCATATACACACAAAGTATATATATATGTGTGTGTGTGTGTGTGTTTTATATATATATATAATATCTATATATCTCTATATATAAGATACATAATGCTGTGTGGAAGGAAGGGCAAGAGGAAACGGTAGTGAAAGATGACTCAGAACTCTAGCTTAAGTAACTTGCTGAACCGAAATAATAGTTTGTATGTATTGACTACGTATTATTTGCCATGCAGTAACGGAAGTGACTTACATTTAATGACTAACAATGTTCACAACAATCATTTGAAAGAAGTGTTATTATTACCCTTATTCTGCAGTTAAGAAATGTGAGGCATAGAGATTGCTCAAGATTACAGTTAGTATAAATAGCAGATCTTGACAGCCATGTCATTTAATCATTTTGCTCTTGTGGTATTTACTGAGAGAAACTTTAGAGAAGTAGTCAATCTAAATTTCAGAAAGAAAAATGAGCTCCATTTTGGATTTGTTGATTTTGAAGAGTCTGTGATACAGCCAAGTAGACATTTCTATTGTATACTTCAGTTATGTAAGTCTACAATTCAGGAGAGAACTATGGCTGGGAGATTTAGATGGGAGAGTTTTAGGTAAACGGATGCTGAAGTCACAAAAGTAAATGAAATTGTCAAAGCGAGAGGAGGAGATGGAAGTCATGTATCATACAACTACGTATGGACTTGAAAGGGATATAAAGATGTAAAACATAATCCCCTCACAGATTTGCATCTTATTGGAGAAATAGATGACTAAACAGACAATTACAATATGAAATGAAAAGTATTCAGTCAGAGGCAGAAGCATTGAGGATAATTTACCTCCTGTAAGAGAAGGTCATGGTTCACAAAAATACTTCCTATAGGATGCAGTACCTGAGCTGAATCTGCAAGGATGACTTGGAGTAAATCAGTGAAGAAGAAAGGTTAGATATCAGTTTACCTAGGGAATAGATAATTTGTTAGTGCAATCTGCCCCCAGAAAGGCAGTGACAATAACCCCGATATGGATGCCACTTAAGTAGTGTAATTTCTTTCTTCTTTTTAACTTTTGTTTATTTATTTATTTTTTGGCTGTGCTGGGTCTTTGTTGCTTCATGGGCTTTATTCCAGTTGAGGCAAGCATGGGGTACTCTTCAGTTACAGTGTGTGGGCTTCTCACTGCAGTGGTTTCTCTTGTTGCTGAGGATGGGCTCTAGGGTGGTGAGTTTCAGTAGTTGCCGTGTGTGGGCTCAGTAGTTGTGGCTCCCAGGCTGTAGAGCACAGGGTAAATAGTTGTGGTGCATAGGCTTAGATGCCCCGTGGCATGTGGGGTCTTCCCAGATCAGGGATCAAACCTGTGTCTCCTGCATTGGCAGACAGAGTCTTCACCACTGAGCCACCAGGGAAGCCCGTGTGTAGAGTAGTTTATTTAGCACAGTTGAAATGTGGGTGTGTGGAAAGAAAGTGTTGGGGGGTAAGGCCAGAGTAGGAGGTCGAAAAACAGAAAGCATTGCAAGTTATAACTTCCATTATATAATTATAACTTTCAGCATGTGCCTTGACAATGTAGAGGGCTCTCTGATGTAAATGTCTAGTTCATGTACCGATGTATTCAGATGAACTAGGGAGTAAGTCACAATTTCATGCTTAAATAACCAAAGAATGAGAAAGAATCTATTTTTCTTCCATATCATAAAGAATATTTTAGTTGCAATTCCTGGATTTTACCACTTAAAAACATTGCCATGGGAAGAGTTTTAAAATGTATCAAGAAAAAAAGATGCTAATTTTTTCCATCAAATGAATATTGCCATACTGCTTGCTCTCCCAGATTTTAAATTACATTGTCATAACAAGCCACCCCTTCCTGATAACTGGAAATCTCTGAAAGTAGAAATGTTAGCACAAATGATTGTGTAAATAGTCTGACCACAGTTTGCTTGCTACAAAGTACCTTGCAAGTTAAATTACACATTGTTAAAATAGTGATCTACATATGCCATTCCTTTAAAAATAGATTTCTCAAAACTATATTCTAACATTAGATTTGCTGAAACAAGTTTACTAAAATGGTAAAGCTCACTTTCCAAATACTTGAAAATATATAGTTTTTAAATTATTGCTTTTTATCACATTATCTAATATTCTAAAATTATGATGAGACAAAATGCTTCCTCGGCTTTTGTGGTGGCTCAGATGGTAAAGAATCTTCCTGCAATGCAGAAGACCCAGGTTCATTCCTTGGGTTGGGAAGATGTCCTGGAGAAGGCAATGGCTATCCACTCTGGTATTCTTGCTTGGAAAATTTCATGGACCAAGGAACCTGGTGGGCTACAGTCCATGGAGTCCCAAAGAGACATGATCGAGTGACTAACATACACACGCAACAGGCCTCCAGTCATATAGGCGATGGCATTTGAACAAATATATTTTAACAGAAAAAAAATTCTGGGTAAACCAAAAGCAAAAGAATCATCTGTTTATTATATGAATTTGAAATGATAAATCTCCTTAACAAGTATAATTTATTAAATTCATTTTATTTATGTGAATTTATTACTCAAAGTGTTTTCTAACTTCTCATTTGAAATGTAATAGAGGATTTCAATATGATTGACACAGACTTTATTCTGCTTGTCACATCTAGTTGTTTTTCTTCTGCATGCATGTGTTTTGCAGTGTTCCCACAGAATTGTTAATGAGCCATCAATTATTTGTGCAAATTGGAAACAGAAACTAAGAATTCCCCTGCCCAAGGTATCAGTATGTGTGTTAGTCACTCAGTCATGTCTGACTCTTTGTGACTCCATGGACTGTAGCAGACAAGGCTCCTCTGTCCATAGAAGTCTCTAAGCAATAATACTGGAGTGGGTTTCCATTTCCTTCTCCAGGAAATTTTCCTGACCCATGGATCACATCCAGGTTTCCTGCATTGCAGGCAGACTCTTTACCATCTGAGCAAAGGGAAGACAATGGAGATATTAGTACACGATTTAAAACTAAATATGAACATTTGAACTTCAACACAAGTATATTAACCCTAGTGTCCAGATATATGTGAATTTAAAAATATTATTCTGTGATTTAATGAAGATATATAAGTCGGGAGTTGGGGATTCCTTTATAGTGGGTGATTAAGCTGCATTTGATGAGGGAGTTCAGCTCACTTCAGTTCAGTCACTCAGTCATGTCCGACTCTTTGCCACCCCATGAATCACAGCACGCCAGGCCTCCCTGTCCATCACCATCTCCTGGAGTTCACTCAGAATCATGTCCATTGAGTCAGTGATGCCATCCAGCCATCTCATCCTCTGTCGTCCCCTTCTCCTCCTGCCCCCAATCCCTCACCGCGTCAGAGTCTTTTCCAATGAGTCAACTCTTTGCATGAGGTGGCCAAAGTACTGGAGTCTCAGCTTTAGCATCATTCCTTCCAAAGAAATCCCAGGGCTGATCTCCTTCAGAATGGACTGGTTGGATCTCCTTGAAGTCCAAGGAACTCTCAAGAGTCTTCTCCAACACCACAGTTCAAAAGCATCACTTCTTCAGCACTCAGCTTTCTTCACAGTCCAACTCTCACATCCATACATGACCACTGGAAAAACCATAGCCTTGATTAGACAGACCTTTGTTGGCAAAGTAATGTCTCTGCTTTTCAATATGCTATCTAGGTTGGTCATAACTTTTCTTTCAAGGAGTAAGCATCTTTTAATTTCATGGCTTCAATCACCATCTGCAGTGATTTTGGAGCCCCCCAAAAAAGTCTGACACTGTTTCCACTGTTTCCCCATCTATTTCTCATGAAATTTTGGGACCAGATGCCATGATCTTAGTTTTCTGAATGTTTAGCTTTAAGCCAACTTTTTCACTCTCCTCTTTCACCTTCATCAAAAGGCTTTTTAGTTTCTCTTCACTTTCTGCCATAAGTGTCATCTGCATATCTGAGGTTATTGATATTTCTCCCGGCAATCTTGATTCCAGCTTGTGTTTCTTCCAGGACAGCGTTTCTCATGATGTATTCTGCATATAAGTTAAATAAGCGGGGTGACAATATACAGCCTTGACGTACTCCTTTTCCTATTTGGAATCAGTCTGTTGTTCCATGTCCAGTTCTAACTATTGCTTCCTGACCTGCATACACATTTCTCAAGAGGCAGGTCAGGTGGTCTGATATTCCCATCTCTTTCAGAATTTTCCACAGTTTATTGTGATCCACACAGTCAAAGGCTTTAGCATAGTCAATAAAGCAGAAATAGAGGTTTTTCTGGAACTCTCTTGCTTTTTCCATGATCCAGTGGATATTGGCAATTTGATCTCTGGTTCCTCTACCTTTTCTAAAACCAGCTTAAGCATCTGGAAGTTCACAGTTCACATATTGCTGAAACCTGGCTTGGAGAATTTTGAGCATTACTTTACTAGCGTGTGAGATGAGTTCAATTGTGTGGTAGTTTTAGCATTCTTTGGCATTGCCTTTCTTAGGGATTGGAATGAAAACTGACCTTTTCCAGTCCTGTGGCCACTGCTGAGTTTTCCAAATTTGCTGGCATATTGAGTGCAGCACTTTCACAGCATCATCTCTTTCAGGACTTGAAATAGCTCAACTGGAATTCCATCACCTCCACTAGCTTTGTTCGTAGTGATGCTTTCTAAGGCCTACTTGACTTCACATTCCAGGATGTCTGGCTCTAGATGAGTGATCACACCATCGTGATTATCTGGGTTGTGAAGATCTTCTTTGTACAGTTCTTCTGTGTGTTCTTGCCACCTCTTCTTAATATCTTCTGCTTCTGTTAGGTCTATAACATTTCTGTCCTTTATTGAGCCCATATTTTCATGAAATGTTTCCTGTATCTAATTTTATTGAAGAGATCTCTAGTCTTTCCCATTCTGTTGTTTTCCTCCATTTCTTTGCATTGATCCCTGAGGAAGGCTTTCTTATCTCTTCTTGCTATTCTTTGGAACTCTGCATTAAGATGCTTATATCTTTCCTTTTCTGCTTTGCTTTTCACTTTTCTTCTTTTCATAGCTATTTGTAAGGCCAATTAGTGCAGGCATTTGCGAGTGGAGCACTTGCGTGGGCAGCTGTGACTGGCGCACTTGGCACGGCCAAGAGGAGCACCCCACGTCTGAGATCAGGGGCAGAAGCTGGGAGGACCCCCTGCCTGAGGGGAGGCAGCCAAGAGGAGTTACCCCACGTCCGAGGTCAGGGGCAGCAGCCGAGAGTGCCAGGCTGAGATGGCGCAGGAACGGCCTAGAGGAGCTACCCCACGTCCAAGGTCAGGGGCAGCAGCCGGGAGGAACTACCCTGCGTCTGAGGTCAGGGGCAGCGGCCCGGAGGACCTATCCCACACAGGAGACCAGGGGCCGAGGCTGGGAGGAGCAATCCCACCTCCAAGGAGCGGTGGCTGTGTGGCACAGGAGGGCCTAGAGGAGCTATTCCACGTTCTGGGTCAGAAGGGGCGGCGGTGAGGAGATACCCCTCTTCCAAGGTAAGGAGCAGCGGCTGCGCTTTACTGGAGCAGCCGTGAAGAGATACCCCACGTCCAAGGTAAGAGAAACCCAAGTAAGATGGTAGGTGTTGCAAGAGGGCATCAGAGGGCAGACATTCTGAAACCATACTCACGGAAAACTAGTCAATCTAATCACACTAGGACCACAGCCTTGTCTAACTCAATGAAACTAAGCCCTGCCCGTGGGGCCATGAAAGACGGATGGGTCATGGTGGGGAGGTCTGACAGAATGTGGTCCACTGGAGACGGGAATGGCAAACCACTTCAGTATTCTTGCCTTGAGAACCCCATGAACAGTATGAAAACGCAAAATGATAGGAGACTGAAAGAGAAACTCCCCTGGTCAGTAGGTGCCCAATATGCCACTGGAGATCAGTGGAGAAATAACTCCAGAAAGAATGAAGGGATGGACCCAAAGCAAAAACAATACCCAGTTGTGGATGTGACTGGTAATAGAAGCAAGGTCTGATGCTGTAAAGAGCAATATCGTGTAGGAACCTGGAATGTCAGGTCCATGAATCAAGGCAAATTGGAAGTGGTCAAACAAGAGCTGGCAAGAGTGAACGTCGACATTCTAGGAATCAGCGAACTAAAATGGACTGGAATGAGTGAATTTAACTCAGAAGACCATTATATCTACTACTGCAGGCAGGAATCCCTTAGAAGAAATGGAGTGGCCATCATGGTCAACAAAAGAGTCTGAAATGCAGTACTTGGATGCAATCTCAAAAACGACAGAACAGAATGGTTTCCAAGGCAAACCATTCAATATCACAGTAATCCAAGTCTATGCCCCAACCAGTAACGCTGAAGAAGCTGAAGTTGAACGGTTCTATGAAGACCTACAAGACCTTTTAGAACTAACATCAAAAAAGATGTCCTTTTCATTATAGGGAACTGGAATGCAAAAGTAGGAATTCAAGAAACGCCTGGAGTAACAGGCAAATTTGGCCTTGGAATACGGAATGAAGCAGGGAAAGACTAATAGAGTTTTGCCAAGAAAATGCACTGGTCATAGCAAACACCCCCTTCCAACAACACAAGAGAAGACTCTACACATGGACATCACCAGATGGTCAACACCAAAATCAGATTGATTACTGACTGTGGCTCAGATCATGAACTCCTTATTGCCAAATTCAGACTGAAATTGAAGAAAGTAGGGAAAACCACTAGACCATTCAGGTATGACCTAAATCAAATCCCTTATGATTATACAGTGGAAGTGAGAAATAGATTTAAGGGACTAGATCTGATAGATAGAGTGCCTGATGAACTATGGACTGAGGTTCATGACATTGTACAGGAGACAGGGATCAAGACCATCCCCATGGAAAAGAAATTCAAAAAGCAAAATGGCTATCTGGGGAGGCCTTACAAATAGCCTTACAAATTGATGAAGGAAGAGAGCTGTGAAGCCAATACAGTATTTTGGAAAGTGATGTAAACTTTAACAAAAAGTAAAATATTTGAAAAGCACATAGTGATGAAGAATTTTATAATAATGTGTCTCTTCAGTTGCTCAACAGATAGTAAAACCAGAGCATAAATAGCACTGAAGAGGGATTTTCTTTCTTTCAAAAACTTCTAATTTTGAAATTCACCCCCTTTTTTTTTCTGTGTGGGCTTCTAAAATACATTTAGTGCAAATTTTAATAATAATATTTTATACAGCTTCCCAATGTTGCTCCATTTAAATCTTGCACCCCTTCCATCTCCTTGCCAGAAATTGTTCACCAGCCAGTCAGAAGGAAAGAAGTCAGTTAATCAGTTCAGTTGCTCAGTCGTGTCCATATCTTTGCGATCCCAGGAATAGCAGCACGCCAGCCTCCCTGTCCATCACCAACACCCAGAGTCCACCCAAACCCATGTCCATAGAGTCGGTGACGCCATCCAACCATCTCATTCTCTGTCGTCCCCTTCTCCTCCTGCCCTTGATCTTTCCCAGCATCAGGGTCTTCTCAAGTGAGTCAGCTCTTTGCATCAGTGGCCAAAGTATTGGAGTTTCAGCTTCAACATCAGTCCTTCCAATGAATACCCAAGATGATCTCCTTTAGGATGGACTGATTGGATTTTCTTGCAGTCCAAGGGTCTCTCAAGAGTCTTCTCCAACACCACAGTTCAAAAACATCAATTCTTAGGTGCTCAGCTTTATTTAGAGTCCAACTCTCACATCCATACATGACCACTGGAAAGACCATAGCCTTGACTAGATGGACCTTTGTTGGCAAAGTAATGTCTCTGCTTTTGAGTATGCTATCTAGTTTGGTCATAACTTTCCTTCCAAGGAGTAAGCGTCTCTTAATTTCATGGCTGCAGTCACCATCTGTAGTGATTTTGGAGCCCAGAAAAATAAAGTCTGACACTGTTTCCACTGTTTCCCCATCTATTTCCCATGAAGTGATGGGACCAGATGCCATGATCTTCGTTTTCTGAATGTTGAGCTTTAAGCCAACTTTTTCACTCTCCTCTTTCACTTTCATCAAGAGGCTTTTTAGATGTGACTTTAGTTCTATGATTTTTTGTTCATCACAAAAATGTTCCCAGAATGAATCATAAAAACCATGGGTTAATAAGTGTTACATTCTCAAGGATCATTGCCATGTCTTCAGCACTGGAGGCTCCAAAATTTTGCCTGAGAACACTCTCCCTCTCAAATGGGAGATTTTTCAAGCCAATAAAATTCTGCATCCCCAAAAAAAAGAAAAAAAAGAATTTTTTTCCAGAGCTCTTTTAGTCCTTTTCTACTCCCCACCTCCGCTTGGTTCATAATAAAATGTTTTAATTACTGTGAGATCCAAGTCAAACTGCAGATTTCTGCCATATATTCAGGCCTGGAGACGGTTGCAATAACTATCCAGCTTGCTGGTAGAGAATGCTGCAGAGTGCAGGCTTCAAATGCATCAGTTTCACACAATTAAAGAGAGTTGTCCCCATGAACCTGGCAGAAAAACAAATTAAAAATTAGTTTCTTCATGCTGGAAGAGAATTCCTCTCCGGGTAGAGAATCTGATGATTAATGCCATCTTTTGCCCCAATTATTTCACTTCTGTAGCAAACAGCATTTGAAGTATCAGCACTCTGATGAGAACTTATCATGTACAAACTAGGTGGTGTCTGGGTATGTGTGTTCATACACACAGTGTAAAAGGGTTGCTATTAATGTTGCTCATAAAAAGGTGGTGTAGTACCCTGTATATAAATAATAAAAAAAATACCACAATTTTTATTATAAATTCTATATCACTACTGATTCTTGCAGAAAGTTTTTGTTAATTTTTGCTGAATTCTTGTATCTCTAGCCAATTACGTTTGCAAATGATAAGAAAAGTCCTCCAAAGTATACCGGATGTTGGTTGATATTTTATTTACATAAATAAGTAGGACAACAGAGACCACAGAGAAATATATCTCAGAACTGCATTCTTTTGCAATGGCGTGTGTGACTTCTTTGCTAAATTAGATAGTGGCTTTCAAAAAATAGAAAAATATTCTCAAAATAGCTGTAATAGTTACATTTTATTGGCCATAGATGCAAAAACTTTAATCTACATGAACAGGGTTTTTTGTCACTTTTTAATAAGCCTAGAAATCAACCAAGCAGTAAGGAAAGCTTAGATTGTAATATTTGACAATTTATATGGATAAAGACTCGCAATATGGTCAATTTTTAAGCTGTTAGTGTAATGTTACTCAATGTAGAGTTGGGGATAGATGAGCAGAAGCAAACTGATATACAACTTTTAAGTCTTATAGGTATAATGGACATAAACAATCTCAAGGTCAGAAGAAATCGCAAAATGTAGTAAAGTAATTAAGAACTTAATAATGATGAATTTGAGTATTTATTAGGTTTGTTTTAATATAGTTAAGTAGTAGTATATATAATTTAAATTTTAAAAATGACTGATTTTTAGTAACCCCTGTAAATTTAACTAAGGGTTCTCATGAGGCATCATAAGTCTGCTATCAATACTCAGGAAGCAAATTGTCATGGAAACTGTGGCTGGTGAGCCTGTCTGTCCACCAGCTGCAAGTAACTGGTATAAAATAAAGCCAACATATTCCTTGTTAGTTTTGACAAGGCTAAGTGAAGCAAAAGTCAGTTTCCTAGAAATTTATTTCAACTGTCTTAAGTTTGAACGAGCTTAAGTCTGTTCAGACTTAGGTCAGCTTAAGTCTGACTTCCAGCAGCATCTCTGTTCACTAGAATACTAGGACACCCTCTTCTCTTTCTTTTTATATCTATTCACCTTCTGATTACTTCTTATTACTTGAATATGCTCAGTTCTAAATCAATGTCTTCCTCTTTACCTCACAATTACCATCTTATCTTGGTGATAATTGTATTCCAGTGTGTATCTTTCTATCCCCCTAGCTTCTGAGTATAGTGACGTCTTCAATTTCAGTGAACATTTCTTTCAATTGCCAGGACATGCTTCAAACTTTATCATCATCACTAACTACTTCATATTCAAAATATAAGTAGCAAACACCCCGTACTTCAACCAGTAACTATTACCCTTCCATCCATTCATTCTAATTCCTTCATTGCTACAATGCTTCTATCTCATTTATATAGTTAATCCACAGCCGACACAACATTCACTGTCTCTACTTTCAATTCATTCATTTTCTAGTTAATTAGTGCAAAGTTGGTTCAGCATTTTAAAATCAATTGAGATAAAATCTATGTAATAGAATGTTAATATTTTTAAAAACATAATTTGCATTATAGATTTGACAAATTCAATATACATTTATAATTTTATAAACAAAGTTCTCAAAAATCTGGTATTAAATAGAGAATTTCTTCAGCCCAATAAAGGACATCTGCAATAAACTTATAGTTAACATAATAATAGTTAAAGACTGAATTTTTTTCTCTGAGAATAGAAGCAATAAAAGGGTGTACACTCTAACAATGTTTTTAAAAATTTTAGTTTATGTTATGATCAGTCCAATGCAAAAACAAATAAAAACATAAAGATAGATAAAAAGGGAGACTCTATTAACAGATGATATGATAGAGAAAAGTATTTTAAAAATATAGAAACAGATTTATTGAACAAGTTAGTTTAGTAATATTCAAAGTTGCAAGAAATAAGGTCAATATATAAACATATTTTACTTCTATATAATAGCAAGGGAAACTGAAATTAAAATTTAAATAAAATAGTATAATTACATTAGTACCAAAAAAAAAAAAAAAACAAATACTTAGGAATTAATTAAAAAAATGTGTTTAGGGTCTATACACTTTAAACTACAAAGTGTTACTGAGAGAAATGAAAGATGATCTAAATAAATGATCATAGATAGATATTCAAGAAAAAAATACTTAGTGGTGTTAAGATACTTACTCTCCTCAAATTTTTCTATATATCCAACACAATTCCAGAAAAATTTCATTTGACATACTTTTGGGGATATTGACAAGCCAATTCTAAAATGCACATGGAAATATAAAAGATAGCAAATAATTTGGGGAAAAAAAACAAATTTAAAAGACAAGTACTACTTGATTTCAAGACTTAGTATAAAGTGACATCATTAAGTCAGTATATATTGGCATAAAGTAGACCAAGACTTTATTTTCTTGGCCTCTAAAATCACAGCAGATGGTAACTGCAGCCATAAAATTAAAAGATGCTTGCTCTTTGGAAGAAAAGTTATGAGAAACCTACAGTGTATTAAAAATGAGAAACATTATTTTGCCAACAAAGTCCACTTAGTCAAAGCTGTAGTTTTTTCAGTAGTCATGTATGGATGAGAGAGTTGGACCATATAGAAGACTGAGAGCCAAAGAATTGATGCTTTTGAACTGTGATGCTGGAGAAGACCCTTGAGAGTCCCTTGGATTGCAAGGAGACCCAACCTGTCAATTCTAAAGGAAATCAACCCTGAATATTCATTGGAAGAACTGATGCTGAAGCTGAAGCTCCAATACTTTGGCCTCTTGATGTGAACAGATGACTCATTAGAAAAGGCCTTGATGCTGGGAAAGATTGAAGGCAGGAGGAGAAGGGGACAACAGAGGATGAGATAGTTGGATGGCATCACTGACTCAGTGGACATGAGTTTGAGCAAACTCTGGAAGATGGTGAAGGACAGAGAAGCCTGGAATCCTGCAGTTTATGGGGTCACAAAGAATTGGACACAATTGAGTGACTGAACAACAACAACATTATTAAGTCTGTGTATATTGGCATACAGTAGCCTATATAGTTCTGTGAGTTAAAATAATGATTTCTAAAACAGAAACATTCTAATATGATCAACTAACTTTCATTAGAGGTGCAAATGACATATCTTAAATCATAGGATATAAGATTTTCTATCTGAGTGAACAATAAGCCAGTGAAAATAACTTAATATCATTATTAGGAAATTACAAATTAAAAGTCAAATGAAATGCTGTTTCACCCTCACTAAAGTAGTGAAAAGTAAAAAAAAAAAAAAGACAAAATATGAATTATTGATGAAGATATGGAAGAACCAGAACTTATACAGTCTAAAAAGGAATGAAAAAAGATACAACTATTTAAAAAAAAAATTGGCCATTTTATATAAGTTTAAATACATGTTGACCATAAGACCTAGTTATTCTGCTCCTAGGTATTCATCCAAGAAAAAAATGTTCAAAGAGATAATTATAGTAGGCTATATATAACAGTTTTATTCCTAATAGACAAAACATTGGAGCTGGGTTAAAAAAGTAAAAAGGAAAAAACATGCCCTTCAACAGGTGAATGAGCAAAGAAATTGTGAACTACCCAAAGAATGAAATATTACCTAGAAACAAATGAATATTGAACTAAATATACAAGGAACAGCATGAATGATTAATAAAATGTATGCTAGGTGAATTGAAGCAGATGTAAAGGACTTCACAGTATCCATTGAATCAGAATTGGGATGAGAAGGAAATGGCAACCAACTCCAGTATCTTTGCCTGGAAAATCCCAGCCTGGTGTGCTACAGTCCATGGGGTCACAAAGAGTTGGAGAGGAGTGAGCAGCTAACTCTTTCACTTTCAAATATTCCATAGCTTGAGGGTGATGGTGTTTATACAACTATATATGTTTCTTAAAACTTACCAAATAATATACATATTTGTGAATTTCAAGGATATCAGTTCTACGTCAGTAAAACTGATTAAAGTATATTTCTAAAACAAATTCTGAGAATATACAAAAATAATAGCAATTATCACATTATCTATATATTTTATATGTAAGATGTATCATCTTATAGGTTTTTAAAATGTTTTATGGCTGATGGCTCAGATGGTAAAGAATCTGCCTGCAATGCAGGAGACTTGGGTTCAATCCCTGGGTTGGGAAGATACCCTGGAGAAGGAAATGGCAATTCACTCCAGTATTCTTGCCTGGAGAATCCCATGACCACAGTCCATGGGGTTGCAAAGAGTCAGACAAAACTGAGTGAGCAACACACACATGTCTTACAAATTTTTCTCTCATGTTTCTTTTACCTAAATAAAAATGATTAATAATGATCAAATATTATTACTTAAATAAAAGTGAATACTGTACCCTAGAGTACTTTATTAAAAAGCTTCACATGCTTAACTGACTATGTTTTTAGAAAACACTCAGGAAAATTTGAATTATAAAAGCTACTACAAGTACGTATTACAAGTATATACTTAATAAATGCCTACAGGAAATTATTAATCACCCACATGCATACACTCCTTTCTAGGTATATCATCTTAGAAACAAATGAATGAAATTGAGAGAAATGCACACATTTTAGTATTTATTGAGCACTCTTTATCTTGAAGATTTGTTTTAAAATAGGCCATGCTTATATCACTTAATGAGTCACCAGAATGTGAATAATTTTATTTTCACTCAGTCTTTGAAAAATATTTAACCTTTAGATTTAAACAGTCATTCTCATTGTCCAATTGAAGAAGAAAGTTAAATATAGAAATACAGAAAGAAAATAAAATAAGAAAGCAATCAATAGCTTTAGTTGATATTTTGGAAATTGTATACATTCACACGTATGCACACATACAGAAGCATGTTCATACACTCTCATAAACACACAATATATTTTAGATGAAATGTTATTGAGTGCCTTAAAAGTATTCATGGTTTAAGATATAAGTTTGAATATCATATGAAAATATTTTAATAACTGCATTATATTCCATCATAGGGAGTCAACTTAATGCAGTTGTCTTATTGTAGCACATTTTTTTCTATTATAATTAATTTTATTGTAAGTCTGTTTTTGCACATTTGCTTAAATTTTTTATGTAGGATTTATAAAAATATGACTCCTGCCCCACCTTTCAAATATATTTCTGCTCCACTATATAAGGAAGTATGACTGCAAAATACATTTATTCTTTCTAATTTCTAACTTCTTTTTCAAATTTTAAGGGGAAATAGGGTAAAATTCACTCTTGCCCATAATTCTCATTATTCTCATATTAATTTCATTTTTCTATTATCTCCAAACTACAAGCAGTTTCTCTTTTTCTATTTCATCAAGTCTTGTTCAATTACACAATTCTCCTAGATCAAAAGGATCTGAAACAGTGATTCTCAAACTATGCTGCACTTTAGAATCCCCTGGGAAATTATCAAATATTCAAATCCTAGGTCCCAACCACAAAGATTCTAACTTAATTGGTCTTGGGTGAGCCCCAGGCATTGGTAGTTTTTAAAGTCCACCAGGGAATTTTAATTCTAATATGCAATCTGGATAGGAAACCACTGCTGCAGATGGTTCCCTAGACTGAGAATGGAGCTCTATTTATTTCTTCCAGCTGGGTCCACTATACTCAGGTTATATTTAATCTTATCTCTAACTTTTATAGTTTCCCCAAAGTACCTCAGCCTCTTAGCTTTGAGCTTTATCATCAGTTTCATTCCTTGTTGACTAACAAATCTTCCTTCCTTATCTTTTGCAGTCACAGATTTGATAACTACACAATTTTCTTTGGGTCCAAAGAGGGCAATTTTATGCTTTCAGTATGTAGTATCACTACCGAAACTCAGTTTTACAAATGTTTGAACCCCCATGACAAGTGTATTTAAACTAGACTACATTCCAAGAGACTCTGCGGGTACTATCCGTTTCAGGAAAATACATTTTCAAATCTTCTGCTTCTATATGGACTTTCTCCCAAGACTTTTGTTCTCGCTTCCCATCTTCCCTTTAACAACAGCCCTTCTCTACTTTTCAAACGAGAAAAGCCCAATCTCTCCAAAATCCTACAATCTTTCATATCCCTGGGGGTAAAATTCCAGCACTCCCAACTATTGGAATGGATGCAGCCTTCTTTAATGAATAATCAGTTCAGTTCAGTCCAGTCACTCAGGCATGTCCAACTCTTTGTGACCCCATGAACTGCAGCACGCCAGGCTTCCCTGTCCATCACCAATTCCTGGAGCTTACTCAAACTCATGGCCATTGAACAGTTGATGCCATCCAACCATCACATCCTCTGTCGCCCCCTTCTCCTCCTGTCTTCAATCTTTCCCAGCATCACAGTCTTTTCCAAACAGTCAATTCTTTGCATCAGGTGGCCAAAGTATTGGAGTTTCAGCTTCAGCATTAGTCCTTCCAATGAATATTCAGGACTGATTTCCTTTAGGATGGACTGGCTGGATCTCCTTACAGTCCAAGGGACTCTCAAGAGTCTTCTCAACACCACAGTTCAAAAGCATCAATTCTTCAATGCTCAGCTTTCTTTATGGCCCAATTCTCACATATAAACATGACTACTGGAAAAAACAGAGCTTTAACTAGACAGACCTTTGTCAGCAAAGTAATGTCTCTGCTTCTTAGTATTCTGTCTAGGTTGGTCATAGCTTTTCTTCCAAAGAGCAAGCGTCTTTAATTTCATGGCTGCAATCACCATCTGCAGTGATTTTGGAGCCCCCCAAAATAAAGTCTCTCATGGTTTCCATTGTTTCCCCAACTATTTGCCATGAAATGATGGAACCAGATACCATGATCTTAGTTTTCTGAATGTTGAGTTTTAAGCCAATTTTTCACTCTTCTCTTTCAATTTCATCAAGAAGCTCTTTAGTTCTTCTTCACTCCCTTCCAGAAGGTTGGTGTCATCTGCATATATGAGGTTATTGATATTTCTCTGGCAATCTTAATTCCAGTTTGTGCTGCATCCAGCCTGGCATTTCACATGATGTACTCTGTGTAGAAGTTAAATAAGCAAGGTGACAATAAACAACCTTGATGTACTCCTTTTCTGATTTGGAACCAGTCTTTTGTCCATGTCCAATTCTAACTATTGATTCTTGACCTGCATACAGATTTCTCAAGAGGCAGGTAAGTTGGTCTGGTATTCCCATTTTTTAAAGAATTTTCCACAGTTTGTTGTGATCCACTCAGTCAAAGGCTTTGGCATAGCCAGTAAAGCAGAAGTAGATGTTTTTCTGGAACTGTCTTGCTTTTTGATGATCCAACATATTTTGGCAATTCCATCACTAGTTCCTCTTCCTTTTCTAAATCCAGCTTGAACATCTGGAAGTTCACGGTTCATATACGGTTGAAGTCTGGCTTGGAGAATTTTGATTATTACTTTTCTAGTGTGTGAGCTTGGAGAAGGCCATGGCACCCCACTCCAGTACTCTTGCCTAGAAAATCCCGTGGAAGGAGGAGCCTGGAAGGCTGCAGTCCATGGGGTCGCTAAGAGTCGGGCACGACAGAGCGACTTCACTTTCACTTTTCACTTTCATGCATGGAGAAGGAAATGGCAACCCACTCCAGTGTTCTTGCCTGGAGAATCCCAGGGACGGGGGAGCCTGGTGGGCTGCCATCTATGGGGTCGCACAGAGTCGGACACGACTGAAGCGACTTAGCAGCAGCAGCAGCAGTGTGTGAGCTGAGTGCAATTGTGCAGGAGTCTGAATATTCTTTGGCATTGCCTTTCTTTGGGGTTCAAATGAAAACTGACTTTTTCCAGTCCTGTGGCCACTGCTGTTTGCAATTTGTAATGAATAAGAGAGGCACCTTATTTCTAAATATTTTTAAGGGGGCACAGAAACTGCCCACCCCACCCCCCCACAAAGAAAGAAAACATTCAGAAAACACACAAACAGCAAAACATTAAAAGGCCACACCTCTTAGCCACATTTTATAGTGCATTAGCAGATAGTACATAATCATAATTTTGACTAGAAAGCAGAAAACAAGGATGGAATACTTTTCCCCTGGTTGATTATGAGTAATTGTGAACTCAGCATAAACCCCCAATTATATGTACACTGGGGGCTTCCCTGGTAACTCAGCTGGTAAAGAATATGCCTTCAGTGCTAGAGACATCGGTTTGATCCCTGGGTTGGGAAGATACCCTGGAGAATGGATGGCTACTCACCCCAGTATTCTGGCTTGGATAATTCCATGGACTGTATAGTCCATGGGTTTGTAAAGAGTGGGACGTCACTGAGTGACTTTCACTTTCGTATATATACTGAGAGCCCATGTGGTAAATCTCAAGATAGGACATGTCTGATAGTGGGATTTTACAGTAATGTTTCTGACTCCTCTGATGGGTTTCTTCAAAATATATCCAAAGAATGTTGTAATTATGACTTCAATGTCTCTTGTCCCACTCACAGCATGATACTATACTTCCTGTGTTCTTGAGGGTTATAGGCATGTGATGGTGTTCTAGTGGTTCCAGATCCTGTCTATTGGCAGCTCTGTGTGTGTGTATGCTAAGTTGCTTCATTCGTGTCTGATTCTTGGTAACCCTATGGACTGTAGCCCACTAGGATCCTCTGTCCATGGGATTTTCTCAGCAAGAAAACTGTGGTGGGTTTGTATGCCCTCCTCCATGGGATCTTTCTGACCCAGAGATCAAACCCATATGTCTCATCTCTCCTGCATTGGCAGGCAGGTTCTTTACCACCAGTGCCACCTGGCAAGTTCATTGCAAGCCCTAAGAGCATCCTGGCTGCTCTTGTGAACCAGATCAGAGTCTGGAAGGAGCCTGAATTCACCAACCTTCTCTCTCTCCAAAGGAAATATTTTCAAGTTTTAAGAAATTGCCTTTTCAATGAGGCTTTCACTAGGCAGCATTGCAGACTTATTCAATGCAATGAACACATGCATAGTTGCTCCTGTCTGGAATAGCAGATGGCACATCCTGTCTTTTAATAGTCAGTCTCCCCAAATTCTATAATCTCCATTTTTCTCATGGCCCTATTAAGTTTTTTTCTGAATTTCCTGAGTTTCTCCAATAGCCATTTTATCTTGTGATGTGTCAACATTTATCCTTTCACACTGAAGTGATTGCTGTGGCCGTCCTGTTAAAATTCACTCTTAGTTATAGGCTAATGACGGTCATCTGTTCTGCTAGATAGCTATCCATAAAAAAAGACTACAGGACTAAAAGAGAGGGACACATCTAAGATTCTTGAGTTGATGGACCAATACAGTTTAATCCAGAGAACTAAAGCTATAAAGAAAGCCACAGGCAGGCCCAGCCTTACGGTCTTTGTAGAGTTCATGCTTGGCCAAATGCCAACACCAACCTCATCGGATGGTACTTTGTATTTCTAAAATATCATGTCTTCACTTCCCTGTCTCTGGGGAAAGAAGCAGCTTTGTTATTCGGCAAACACTTCTGGTACTGAACTATTTACAGAATTGCTGAATTAACCTCCTGTTCTCTCTCATCCTTCAGGTGTCTAAATCTCAGAAACCACCTAGGGCTGGGTGAAAGCGGGGATAGGGATTCTGTCTGTTCTGAACAAAAAGGAATGCAGCCAATTTCCTCAAATGAAATGGCCTGATCCTCAGTGGAGCTTTGTCAGCCAGTGACCCCCTGACCAGCAGTGTCCCCTGGGGAGGCAAACTTGCCAACCTCACTGTCTCTCTGTCTTCCCTCTGCAGACAAGGTTGCTGATCTTGCTCTAGATAAGATCAGGAGTGTTGCATCAAAGATGCAGCATATTATGTAAGACTATAATAATACTGCTTTGTTTCCAGTTGCAGTGAAAAGTGGTACTATTGACAGTACATATCTGCCTGCTCAAGAAATTACTAAAAACAGAAATGCAATCTCCATGCAACACTCCCACCACACTGTGATTTATTATGTGATCACAGTTTGAAATATCTTTTTTGTTATTGTTTGCAAATTGGAAAAGAAAGGGGTAATTTGTGACTTTTAGTATGTATCTGATTAATGATGAAATTTATCAGGCCTTCCAAGTCATTGATATCTATGAGTAGTATTTGTCTTTTTATTACTAATATTTAGGGAATTTTCAAACATTTCTTTGCCTTTTAAAATGATTTAGAGAGCCCAGAAATATATTCACACACTTATGGTTAATTAATCTATGATAAAAGAGGAAAGAATATACAAAGGAGAACTGACAGTCTTTTCAATAAGTGGTGCTGAGAAAACTGGGCTGGTAACTACATGTAAAAGAATGAAATTAGAACCCTAACTCCATGTATAAAAATAAACTCAAATTGATTATAAGATTGCATAGTATAAAATTTCAAGAGGAAAACATAGGAAGAACACTCTTTAACATAAATCATAACAGTACTTTTTGATCCAACTTCTAAAGTAAAATAAATAAAAATAAAAATAAGTCAATGGGAACTAATTAACTTAGCATCTTCTGTACAGTAAAGGAAGGCATAGAAAAAACAAAATCTATTTAATGGGAGAAAGTATTTTCAAATGACACAACTGATAAATGATTAATATCTAATATATATTAACAGTTCATACAACTCAACATCAAAAAATAATCTAGTTAAAAATGGGTGTACATGCATGTTCAGTCACTTCAGTCATGTCCAACTCTCAAGACCCAATGGACTATAGCCCACCAGGCTCCTCGGTCCATGGGTTTCTCCAGGCAAGAATACTAGAGTGGGTTGCCATGCCCTCCTGCAGGGAATCTTTCCCACCCAGGGACTGAACCCATGTGTGGATTCTTTACCTCTGAGCCACCAGGGAAGCCCTACATATAGGCAGAAGACCTAATAGACATTTTTCCCAAAAAGATGGCAAACAGGCACATGAAAATAATCTCATTGTTATTCATCAGAAAAACACAAATCAAAACTATAATAATGCATCACCAATCAGAATGCCTATCATCAAAAAGAACACAAATAACAAATATTGTTGAGGATATGGAGAAAAGGGGAACTTTTTTATACAATTGCTGTGTATGTAAATTGGTGCAGCCACTATGGAAAACAGTATGGAAGTTTCTCAATAAATTGAAAATGGAACTATCATATGATCCAGCAATTCTACTCCTGGGTATACATCCAAAAGAAACAAAAACATTAATTTGAAAAGGTACATGCACCACAATATTCATAGCAGCATTATTTATAATTACCAAGATATGGACGTGGCCTAAGTGGCCATCAACAGATGAATGGATAAAGATGCGTCATATATATACAATGGGATTCTACTTAGTTATACAAAAAGAATGAAATTATGCCATTTGCAGCAACATGGATGGCCTTGGAGGGTATTATGCTAATGAAATATGTAAAACAGAGAAAGACAAATACTGTATGATATTTGTGCAATATGTGGAACCTAAAAAATACAACAAATTAATGAGTATAATAAAAAAGAAATAGATTCACATATACAGTGAACAAACTAGTGGTTACCAGTGGAGATAGAAAGGGGCAAGAGCAATACAGGTGTAGGATAGTGAGAGGTACAAGCTCTCAAGTATAAAATAAGCTATAAAGATTCAGTATAGGGGAGCATCAGTTCAGTTCAGTTCAGTCACTCAGTTGTGTCCGACTCTTTGTGACCCCATGAATCACAGCAAGCCAGGCCTCGCTGTCAATCACCAACTCCTGAAGTTCACTCAAACTCATGTCCATCGAGTTGGTGATGCCATCCAGCCATCTCATCCTCTGTCATCTGCTTCTCCTCCTGCCCCCAATCCCTCCCAGCATCAGGGTGTTTTCCAATGAGTAAACTCTTCGCAAGAGGTGGCCAAAGTATTGGAGTTTCAGCTTTAGCATCAGTCCTTCCAATGAACACCCAGGACTGATCTCCTTTAGAATGGACTGGTTGGCTCTCCTTGCAGTCCAAGGGACTCTCAAGAGTCTTCTCCAACACCATAGTTCAAAAGCATCAATTCTTTGGCACTCAGCTTTCTTCACAGTCCAACTCTCACATCCATACATGACCACTGGAAAAACCATAGCCTTGACTAGATGGACCTTTGTTGGCAAAGTAATGTCTCTGCTTTTTGAATATGCTATCTAGGTTGGTCATGACTTTCCTTTCAAGGAGTAAGCGTCTCTTAATTTCATGGCCGCAATCACCCTCTGCACTGATTTTGGAGCCCCCCAAAATAAAGTCTAACACTGTTTCCCCATCTATTTCCCATGAAGTGATGGGACCAGATGTCATGATCTTAGTTTTCTGAATGTTGAGCTTTAAGCCAACTTTTTCACTCTCCTCTTTCACTTTCATCAAGAGTCTTTTTAATTCCTCTTCACTTTCTGCCAGAAGGGTGGTGTCATCTGCATATCTGAGGTTATTGATATTTCTCCCGGCAATCTTGATTCCAGCTTGTGCTTCTTCCAGCCCAGCATTCCTCATGATGTACTCTGCATAGAAGTTAAATAAGCAGGGTGACAATATGCAACCTTGACATACTCCTTTTCCTATTTGGAATTAGTGTGTTGTTCCATGTCCAGTTTTAACTGTTTATTCCTGATCTGCATATAGGTTTCTCAAGAGGCAGGTCAGGTGGTCTGGTATTCCCATCTCTTTCAGAATTTTCCACAGTTTATTGTGATCCACACAGTCAAAGGCTTTGGCATAGTCAATAAAGCAGAAATATATGTTTTTCTGGAACTCTCTTGGTTTTTTGATGATCCAGTGGATGTTGGCAATTTGATCTCTGGTTCCTCTGAAAGATGATGCTGTGAAAGTGCTGCACTCAATATGCCAGCAAATTTGCAAAATTCAGCAGTGGCTGCAGGACTGGAAAAAGTCAGTTTTCATTCCAATCCCAAAGAAATAGAGGAGTATAGTCAATATTTTATAATAACTACAAATGAAGTGAAATATTTAAAAACTGTGAATCATTATATTGAAAAACAAATAAAATACAATGATTCCTTTGGCTAATTCCTTCTTTGAAAGTGAAAGTGTTAATCACTCAGTCATGTCCAACTCTTTGTAACCACATGGGCTGTAGTCTTCCAGGGTCCTCTGTCCATGGAATTCTCCAGCCAAGAATCCTAGAGTGGTTTGCCATTCTTTTCTCCAAGGGATCTTCCCAACTCAAGGATCAAACCCAGATTTCAGGCATTGCAAGTAGATTCTTTACTGTGTGATCCATCAGAAATTTCTACTTTTATCCACTAATATTTGGATCTAACTCTTGAATTATATAGCAGTTCTAATTTTAAAATTGTCTTGTTTACTAATTAAGTTACTAATTTAAAATTTTTTCTGTAATTCCTAGCCTTATAGCCTTATTTTATTTCTCAAAGTACTTACTGTTGAAACTTAATAAAATTATTTTTAATCATTTTGAATAAGTGAAATATAGACAATGAAGTCTGAATATTTCCCTAGATACTGTTTCCAGGAGACATTCAATATGTCTTAATGCATAGGCTTTTATGAGAGTTTTTGAGCTCCATTCTGATTTGGTTTGGATGTTAACTTTTCCTGAGTTAACCATGTGGCTTTATATTTGTTTATTTAATATACAGGTAGTACAATTTTTATTCTATGATACACTTCTAGTTTATTAAACAACAATTTAAAAATCTTACAGTAAAAACAAAGGAATAAAATTTAAAATTTTAATTTATTTAATTAAAAACAAAAGGAACTAATAATAAAGAAACAAACGGAACCAAAGTTTATATGTATCTGGCAAGCTATTTTGTTCAAAAATAAAGGAAAATACATAAATACATAAAATCCTAAAAATTAAGGGGCAAGTAATCACAGACACCTGAGAAACGACATGAATTAAAATTTGCTCAAATCCATGCAGGTAAAAAAAAAAAAAAAAAAGTTCATTGGATAATGTTTTATAAAAAAAATAGAATCCACTTAAAATTGAGACAAATTATAAATAAAATACAAACTTATAGATGTATAGAATATTATCAAAATAATATTCTTCTTAGAAACACTGAATCTGGATAATCTAACAAAGGAATTCTACCAAATCCAAAGTTTTTAAATACAGATGAGTATAACACCACTTTAATATGTCCAGGTTCAATGCATGAGGCAGGGTCCTCAGGGCTGTTGCATTAGGATGACCCTGAGGGATGTGATGGGGAGGAAGGTGGGAGGGAGGGTCAGGATGGGGAACACATGTACACCCATGGCTGATTCGTGTGAATGTATGGCAAAAACCACCACAATATTGTAAAGGAATTAGCCTCCAATTAAAATTTAAACAATTAATTAAAATGTCCAGAATATATTCTAAAAAATGAAGACAAAGTCTCAATTACTTTTTTATAAAAAGTTCACAAAACCAGAAAAATATACAGAGCTCAATCTCAAACAATATTAAAAAAAATCCTTTAAATTGTTGGCAAAACAAAATACTAAGAAAATACTGGATACATTCTCACCAAATTAAGAATAAAAGTAAAGGATGCCTACCACTGTTTAAGATAGCTTCTAAAAGTACTATTCATAGTTATTAAAAAATACTTTAAAGATATAAAGAGTAAATGGCTTAATAAAATGGATTTTAGAGTATATACTTATGCAGTTAGAAAATCAAAAATAATTTACTGGGGAAGGTGTTAATGTTGTTAGTCAAACAATGTGTGATAGATAAAGAAGATTCACTGGACCCAAAATGACAATACTTATAATTTTATGGTTTAGTGAAGGAAAAAGATACAATACAACAAGAACAATGAAGTAAGGATATTCATAGTAGCCCAGGGAGACCTCAAAGCCAGGCACAGGCTCCCATTATCCTCCCTCTCACAGGGCCACAGATCAGCAACTACTATTTCTCAGATCAGCAACTCCTGGTTTGTGCACAAAACATCTCAAAATTAATTCCACACAGCAAACAGACATTACAAATCAACTAATTTTTAAATCTAACTGGTAAAACAAGGAAAGGCTCATAAATCAAGCTAGATTTATAAAGAATCATACATTTAATAATTATGATTGTTGGGATAATAATTTTCAGTTAAAATAATCATATAAAACACTTCAATGTCTATGACGATCTCAAATCACATTAAATTTATTTCTGCATTCACTTCACATTCTAAGCAAAAACTCAATAATTGGAACAATTTGTCTTAGTTGCTGTCTCCCTTTCTTTCCAATCTTCTTTTTATGTCTGTAATCTCTCCTTCAGGATGAGAACATTTTACAAACATTTATTAGCTCTAGGTTTGAAGACCTTACTTTAGATAATGACAATATTGCATTGATAAAAAATATTACTTCCTTATCTTATCAGGAGTGTTGGTAACAATTTCTTACTTGCATATGAGTCAAATTCAATAGATAAAGGTTCTGCATCCCTGTCTGGGAAGTGGAAAAAGACCTTCCCAATTTCATTTTTATATACAAATGGGCATAAGATCAATAATCATAGCCATACACATTTTTGTTATTATTCATTGGGCATACTCATTCTTTCAGGGATCAGAGCTCTATATTGAGTAAAAGATGCTTATGTATCAAGTGAAGGATGTTAATGTATAATCCTCTACTGGAAGTAGATGTTCTGTTTTGATCTAAGAAACAGAAAAGGCAGGAGCTGTGGTTTTCACTTTTACTAAAAAGATAATCTATTCATTCATTCTGATTCTCCTTCTGAGAAACAGAACAGCTGCCTTCATCATATTCATTGTATTCCCACCTTCCCAGCCTCAGAGGTGAATGACAGTTTTTTCAGACATTTAGATCCATCTGTTGACTTTCCAGTTAGCATAAAGAGGAAGAAAATGCCTATAGTTTTTAGCACTCTGTTCACTCCAAGCTGGTAGTTTTTGTGTGTTGCTTGCTTATTTTGGACTAGTATTTGTTTCGTGTGTGACTGCAACCAGTTCCGTGCCATCCAGCCAGATGAGTTTCTTCCTCATAATTGTTTGTCACCTTATTACACTTTCCCTTAGTTAAGGGCTTAATTTTTTTTAATTATTTATTTTTATTGGAATATATTGCTTTACAATGTTGTGTTAGTTTCAGCTATACAATGAAGTTTATCAGCTATATGCATACATATATCCTCTCCCTCTTGGACCTCTTTCCCATCCCATCCCCCATACCAACCATCTAGGTCATTGCAGAACTGAGCTCACTGTGCTATACTGCAGGTTCCCTCTAGCTATCTATTTTACCCATGATAGTCATTTGCAATGATACGGATGGACCTAGAGCCTGTCATATAGAGCGAAGTCAGAAACAGAAAAACAAATATTGTTTATTGACACATGTATGTAGAATCTAGACAACAGAACAGAGGAAATTAGGTACAGGGAAGGAATAGATGTGCAGACATAGAGAACAGATGTGAGGACACAGGGAGAAAGGGGAAGGTGGGAGACTGAGTTTGACGTAAATACACTACCAAGGGCTTACTTTCTGAATCAGTTGACCAGTCAGTCAGCAATAGTCATTCATTTAATAATATTTATTATACAGTAGGTACTCAGCTAGGTCCTACCGATAAAGAGTAAATTTAAAAATGAGACAATCTTTGCTCTGTGAACTTCTGAAGAAGTTCAAATTATGGACTGAGGTTGAAAATAGGTGCTCTTTCCTTTGGAAGGCAGGGCAGGCAGCAAAGCCTCTCTAAATAGTATTTAGGCTAAACTTTTTTAAAAAAGAAAAATGATTTACCAATTAAAATGCAGAGGACAAAGAAGAAGAAGATTGTTCCAGGAATAGAGAAGAGTAAGTTCAAAGGACCTGAGATAAAGAAGAAAAAAATAGAATAGTCAAGGAACTCAAAGGAGATAGCAATAGCTCAGTTCAGTTCAGTTCAGTCTCTCAGTCGTGTCCGACTCTTTGCGACCCCATGAATCACAGCACGCCAGGCCTCCCTGTCCATCACCAACTCCCGGAGTTCACTCAAACTCACGTCCATCGAGTCAGTGATGCCATCCAGCCATCTCATCCTCTGTCGTCCACTTTTCCTCCTGCCCCCAATCCCTCCCAGCATCAGAGTCTTTTCCAATGAGTCAACTCTTCGCATGAGGTGGCCAAAGTACTGGAGTTTCAGCTTTAGCGTCATTCCTTCTAATTAACACCCAGGGCTGATCTCCTTTAGAATGTACTGGTTGGATCTCCTTGCAGTCCAAGCAACTCTCAAGAGTCTTCTCCAACACCACAGTTCAGAAGCATCAATTCTTCGGTGCTCAGCTTTTTTCACAGTCCAACTCTCACATCCATACATGACTACTGGAAAAACCATAGCCTTGACTAGATGGTCTCGGCTTTTGAATATGCTATCTAGGTTGGTCATAACTTTCCTTCCAAGGAATAAGTGTCTTTTAATTTCATGGCTGCATTAACCATCTGCAGTGATTTTAGAGCCCAAAAAAATAAAGTCTGACACTGTTTCCCCATCTATTTTCCATGAAGTGATGGGACAGGATGCCATGATCTTCGTTTTCTGAATGTTGAGCTTTAAGCTAACTTTTTCACTCTCCACTTTCACTTTCATCAAGAGGCTTTTGAGTTCCTCTTCACTTTCTGCCATAAGGGTGGTGTCATCTGCATATCTGAGGTTATTGATATTTCTCCTGGCAATCTTGATTCCAGCTTGTGCTTCTTCCAGCCCAGTGTTTCTCATGATGTACTCCGCATAGAAGTTAAATAAGCAGAATGACAATATACAACCCTGACGTACTCCTTTTCCTATTTGGAACCAGTCTGTTGTTCCATGTCCAGTTCTAACTGTTGCCTCCTGACCTGCATATAGGTTTCTCAAGAGGCAGGTCAGGTGATCTGGTATTCCCATCTCTTTCAGAATTTTCCACGGTTTATTGTGATCCACACAGTCAAAGGCTTTGGCATAGTCAATAAAGCAGAAACTGATGTTTTTCTGGAACTCTCTTGCTTTTTCTATGATCCAGTGGATGTTGGCAATTTGATCTCTGGTTCCTCTGCCTTTTCTAAAACCAGCTTGAACATCTGGAAGTTCACGGTTCACGTATTGCTGAAGCCTGGCTTGGAGAATTTTGAGCATTACTTTACTAGCGTGTGAGATGAGTGCAATTGTGCCGTAGCTAGAGCTAGTTAACTGTGTGAGAATGATCACTTAAATTAATTTAAAATTTTTAAGACAATTAACTCTTTGGGAACAGTATTTTTGCTTTAAATGGAGAATGGAAAATGATTTGGAAGAGGCAAGAGTGGAAGAGGAGTGTCCAGGTACCAGGATGATTGTGGCAGAATGGACTCCCATCTTGAGTTTATTTAGACTTTAACACTGATGACACCACATACCAGGAGGGTATGAAAATCAGGCACAGTGAGTAGCTGGTTTCTCCCCTGTGGACTGACACTCCAAAATAGCAGGAGAAAGAATTGACCCCTGCCCAGATTAAAGATAGAGACCATGTATTTCCCATTCTCAAAGTAAAGGAGATCTTCCCAACTACACATATGCAGAAAGGCTTTTGAAGATCAAAAAGAGGGGGCATCACTTTATAATAAGTGATGCCAACCTTCTCCTATGTCTCTTTGCTAGAATCCAACTTTACTAAGAGATATGCATTCACACAGGGAGGGACCCTGAGATACACCAAATATATACTCATAACTAGGCAAAGCAAGATGACTGGCCAAAGGAAAGTCAAAAGAAATACCCCTAAAAGTGATACAAACTACCATAAGGGTATAACTCTCTGAGTCCATCTGTTTGTCGACCCCAATGTACCCTTTCTCTTAATAAAACTTCAGTTTTTTCACTACTATCCATCTCCATGTGGAAATTCTTATCTGCACAGCTCATGGGCCAGGGCTTTGCCACTGGCCACTGGCCCCTGATAATCTAGTGGCTAAGATTCAGCACTCTCACTGCCACAGTGCAACCTCAGTCTCTCTCCGGGAACTCCTGCTTCAAGTTGCTGCATGTTGAGGCCACCTGGGATCAAAAAGATGTATTATGCACAAAATGAGGCTTTCCCAGAGGACAGTGTGGATCCCAAGCAGGTCTGAAAATGACTTGAGAAAAAAATGAAAAGCAACTGACCTGTCAGTTTTATGGTAGGTAAGAGATAGAGCCAGGGCAAGGGTTCCTGTGTGTTTTCTTCCCAGTGCTAAAGGAGCAGGGGGAGGAAGACAAGAAAGAACTCAGTATGCCTTCTTTATCTATAGTAACAAATCTGAAATTTATTGACTCATGGGGAATAGCTAGCTAGAAAAGTCACTTCAGTCATATCCAACACTTTGCGACCCTATGGACTGTAGCCCGCCAGGCTCTTCTGTCCTTGGGATTCTCCAGGCAAAAATACTAGAGTGGGTTGCCATGCCCTCCTCCAGCGGATCTTCCCAACTCAAGGATGGAACCCACATCTCTTACTCGCCTGCTTTGGCAGGCAGGTTCTTTACCACTAGCAACACCTGGGGAGCCCTTATCAAGGCACATCAGGTATCAATATTGACCCTTTACGGGCTTTCTTAAAAATAGCTTAAGCCCATTTGAACTGGTATGTGAAACATTTTAAAGATTAAATGCAATGGCCTACTAATAGTCCCCAAAGATTTCCAATCCCTAATCCCCAAACCTGTAATTATGTTAAATTAAATGGCAAAGGGGAACTTTGCAGAAGTAATTAAGTTTAAATCTGAGTTAAAGAGATTAGCTAGAGTTAGCCAGGTGGTTCAAAACTAATAATGTGAATCCTTAAACATGGAAAATATTTCCTGTCTGGCATTAGAAAGAGACATGATGTTAGAAAGTAGCTAATTGTGACACAACAGCGCTAGTTTAGCAACTGGAGGAAGGATGTCACAAGCCAAGGAATGTGAGTAACTTTTAAAAGATGAAGGGCAATTGACTTTTTCCTCTGACCCTCCCCCAAAGGAACACAGGCCTGCCGACAGCATGACTTCAGCCCAGTAACCCCATGTCAGACTACTCAACCATATAGCTATAATACAACAAATGTGTGTTGTTTTAAGCCACTACATTTGCGATAATTTGTTGCACCATCAATAGAAAACTAATATACTAAAAAAGAGGAAGATTAAAATTAATTATACTTTACTCTTGTTTCTTTACTAGTGAGTTTTAAAAGGAAACAGTGCATGTCTAAATATTTTTATATATTTAGTAGACATGGAAAATTTGTTCATAAACAACCACAGGTTTTCTGAATTGTGTTTAATGGTTTCTTCTCTAAAGTTTTCAAAAATGTTGGAATATGCAAATAAACTTTTAAGAATGCTTATGCTTGCTTTTGCAATTGAGCTGCAGTAAAGCTTTTAACAATAAAATGCACATGAATATTTATATTCTCAGCAGTGCTTATAAGGAGAGTGTCTCTTGACTTCTACAAACAAAATTTCAAGTCTAAGAATCATTAACACAAAGTTAAAATCCCTTAAATTGCTACTGAAACCTACTTTGAGGCATCTATTTGTCCTTGTGTCTAAACTCCAGGTAAGTGTTCTTCATATGGGGAGGATATTTTTCATCTCATAAACTTTCTTTATAAGTCTAAAACAACAAATTAAAGAAAATTTTATATTCTGACTTGATGAAGGGCACAGAAAATAAAAAAAGTTTGAAGTCTTCCCAAAGAAAGTCTTTTCTTTCTTCTTTACTCACAGGTTACTGATTCTTCTTCTTCTTTTACCATTTTTATGGTTTGTTCTCCACTCTCTCCTTCTCTCCTTGGTCAAATAATATTTAGTTATGTTTTGATTATGGTTACTTTGTTACACATATAACTGAATATATATACAACACATTCATTGAATGTCTATTATACACAGTTTATTTTTTAGGCAGTAGGACAAGGAGATCCACCCAGTCCATTCTGAAGGAGATCAGCCCTGGGATTTTTTTGGAAGGAATGATGCTAAAGCTGAAACTCCAGTACTTTGGCCACCTCATGCGAAGAGTTGACTCATTGGAAAAGACTCTGATGCTGGGAGGGATTGGAAGCAGGAGGAGGGGATGACAGAGGATGAGATGGCTGGATGGCATCACTGACTCGATGGACTTGAGTCTGAGTGAACTCCGGGAGTTGGTGATGGACAGGGAGGCCTGGTGTGCTGCGATTCATGGGGTCGCAAAGAGTCAGACATGACTGAGTGACTGAACTGAAATGAACTGAGGACAAATAGATGCTTTAAGAAAAAAAGCACAAAATTCCTTCCATCATGAAACCTGCATCTTAACGACTAGAGAACAAGCCAATACTTAAATGAAACATCTACTTAAAATGAGATGAAAGCTGTGGAGAAAAATAAAGTAGGAGGAGGGGAATGCTGGTGAGAAGAGTGCTTCTGGAATTCTGAATATGGTGTTCAGGGAAGTCCTCAAAATAAGATGACATCTGAGCGAAGAGGTAAAAGAGATGAGAGAAAAATCTGTGCAAGAAGCTGAGATGTGACTGTTCCTGGAGATCTGCAGGAATATCAAAGAGCCAGGGTGTCTCAAGCAGGAAAAGAGGGGAAAAGAGCTTGGGAGCCAGTGCTGCCTGATCATCAAAGTCACATGACTGAAGCTTCAGAACTCTCACTTGAGGGACGTTTCCAGGATTCTAAAGAATCCTATAAAAGTCTTCTCAGTATCATTAATATATACACTATGAAATTTATGCAATTCTCCAGCTTAGTTATTTATTTTTGGTGCACTGTACCTTCATTGCTGCATGCAGGCTTTCTCTAGTTGGGGTAAAGGAGAGCTATACTTTAGTTGTGTGCAGGCTTCTCATTGCAGGGGCTTCTCTTGTTGCAGAGCATGGGCTCTAGGCATGCGGGCTCAGTAGTTGTCCTGCATGGACTTAGTTGCCATAGGCATATGAAATATTCCAGGACAAGGGATTGAACCTGTGTCCCCTGCATTGTCAGGTAGATTCTTAATCTTTGGACCACTTTGGAAGTCCCAGCTTTTTAAAATCAGCGAGTTGTGATTATGATCTCATTCTGCAGATATATATTTCCTTTCGTATCTAAATTTGTATTTGCAATTGATTATACAGATACTTAGAGAAAATATTCAGTTCATTCATAATCTGGGGACCCCTGCCTAGGAGGTGAGAGCCAAGAAAGGGCGAAGGTTAAGATAGATAAAGGGCAGAGATGAAGAGGAAGGTGTGTATTTACTTTTAAATACTCTGCTTAATGCAACACATGTTGATTAGTGAATTCTGTGCTCATCCAGTCAGGAGAAAATGATAAAATAATGGTGATGGTAAACATGGTGCCACACAAAAGGGAACAGATGTGGCTTTCAACTGCAATTTGGAATTAGAAAGTATAATCTCTTATTCACAGAATCTTATAAATCATTTAAAGAATTGATAGGAATACCAGGAGAACCAATTTAACCAACCTGTCCGTCACTGAGGAGAATACAGTGAAAACAATAAATGGTGCTGATTGTAACTCAGAGAATCAGCAAACCTAAATCTTAAACCGAAAGTAGAAGAATTGAAAAATGTGTTTGATGATCTATATACGTGTTTCTTTTCTTAAAGACAGCAAGAAAGCTGTTTTATTATACAGAAAGAAGCCAGATCCCAAATTTGACAAGACAGTCAGCAAAAAAAAAAAAAATTTAAGAGTTGATTTTCATGACTATGTGTACACAAATCAAATGTTCTGCATTCAACAACTAACAGAGGCTGGAATGCAAAAACAATACATAACTTTGGGGACTTGGCCAGCTTATCTTCTGAGATTTTCAGATGTGTGCTTTTTATTTATTTATTATTATTATTTTTTTGGCTTTAAATCCTATTTACTTTAATTGATTAGACAGAGGGTCTGTAAAAGGAATAAAAAATATAAATACTACCAAATGATACTGAGTGGGACCATTCTGAGATTTTCAGTGTTATCAAGTATAGGAAAGAATACTGTCAGCAACTTAATACAAGCTCTGCCAAGACTAAAATCTTTTCTTATATCAGAGAAAATAGTATAACATAAATCATTTTCTGGATTTAAATTAAGTAAGGAAATGACACACACACACACATAGGAGTTTCCCAGGTGGCCCTAGAGGTAAAGAACTTGCCTGTCGATACAGGAGATGTAGGAGATGCAGGTTCAATCCCTAGGTCGAAAGATCCCCTGGAGAAGGTTATGGCTACCCACTCCAGTATTCTTGCATGGAGAATACAATGCACAGAGAAGCCCGGTGGGCTACAGTCCATGGGGTCACAAAGAGTCAGACACGATTAAAGTGACATAGCCTGTGCCCATGCATACACACATATATGCAATATGTATCTATTGAGTGAGTTATCTTTACCAATTATCAAATATAATGTAAAAATAGGCTCTTAAATTTATTAAACTTTATAAAACATGAGTATAAACATAGAATCTGACTTCCTGTGAATATATATACTAAAATGAAAAAATTAAAATGTATGTTTAATTGAGACAAACATCAAGGAGGTCTCTTCTTCTATATATTATGAGACAATTTAAATAGAAAAATTATTTCTTTTATTATTTTTGGCCTATAGACATTCTACACTTTCTTGTGTTAATTTTGACAATTCATATTTCTGCCGGAGCCAGCCGGCAAAGTCGATCAGGTCCCAAGAACTTGCACGGTGGGGCTAAGAAAGAAACTAAAGCAAGAGACTACAAAGATGGGGTCGAGAGGTTCAGACACGTCACCACGAAGGGACGCAGTCTGACACCAACTTTATTCAACATCTCATATTTATACAGAAAAGCGTGAGAGAGACAAAACAGTTGACATTTTTTCTTGGTTAGCCTATACATCTTACAAACAGTCACAAGAAATCTTAAGAGCATGGGAATGGCTCCCTGTTATTATTTCTTACACCAGATAACATTTCTCTGTGCGTGAGAAGTTTGCACAGAACTCCAGGTGCCTGCAGTAAATAAGCGCCTAATCTCTGGGGTGGCGGGACAGAGAGCTATGTTTGCAAGCAAACCCTCAAGGACTGAGGCAGCTCCCAGAGCTGTGTCCTTCGGACAAAGGACCCCGTTCTCACAGGCAGCTCCCCGCATCTCCCCCTTTCTTTTTATATAGGCACACGCTTATGTTCCTTTAACCGCAGACCATTTCCATAGATGGAAGCCTTTATGATCCATAGATCATCAATCAGTTTTTTAATTAAACAAGGTGTAAGAAATAAAACAGTTAAAATTATTAAGAATAGTCTTCCCATGGCTGCTCCCAAGTACCAAATACTATTGACAGTAGGTACATGTCGAAAAAGTTCTTTAACAAAAGACTCAGCTCTTTTTGCAACATCCAAATCAGGTCTGGGTGCATTTTCAATGTTCATTATTTCCTGATGTAGATGCAGCAAATCTAAGGAAATATTTTCATTATGCCAAATACCTTCTAAATGAGCTTTCACCTTATCCCAAGCAGTTATACTACCATTATATTTTTTGGGAGTAACACAGATCCATCGAAAATCAGCATGACATTGTACTTGTAATCTCAACTTTATACTTTGAACCTCTTCACCTAAATATTTTACAACATCATAAAGGGCATTCAATCGATCCTCTAGCTTTTTGTCAATATCTTCTTGAGTCCCCAGGGCAACGGATGCATTTTGTGCCAGATTATTAACAAAAGTTGCAGTTTGCACTGATTGTGCCAAGGACAGGGCTGCAGTAATCGAGGAAGCAATAAGAGTTACCAAAGCTACAAATCCCAGAATTATTAACCCTATTCCCCTGTGATAACGCATTAAAGCACCCTCTACTTCTCTCCAAAGTTCAAGTCTCCTTTCATCATACCAAGACCCATTAATCTTTACAGGAACCATAACAAAAGCAGGCTGTCTTAAGACTAGAACCCTAGTTTGATTAGTAATTCCCCTAACACAGTTAGTCAAAGTACAATTGTTACAAGTTACATTATAATTTTGTAACCCAGGTTGTATTTTTACAGATCTTACTAGTAAAGCATAAGGGTGAGGCACACATGCACGAGGGTATCTCATGGTGAGATTCCACAAATGACCGTGTCTCACTTTTGATCCCACCTGAAGGTAGGAACCCTCACATCCAAGGGCGGCAGCTAGTTTCCAGATTTCTGTTTGGAACACTTTAGAGCCGCCCAAGTTCCAAATACGGGATGCAAAGTTCCTATTATCTTGAGCTCCAGGGTTTCAGGCCGAGTCTGGAGACCAGTCCCACAATGACTCATTTGTCCCAAATATGTTATAAACCGTAGCAGTTCCATCTCGACACAGTTTCTATGGTGCAGCAGTGACTCTTCCCCTTGTTCTAAAGTCGCAGAAAGGAATATTTAAAGGACCAGTTCCATTACGACGTTGAGGAATTCCAGACTGTTTCATTACTCCAGGAATATACAGGCTCCAACCATTGTCAAAATCAGCATATCTGGACTCCCCAACAAAAAGACATCTTGTTGAATTAAAATATCTAGACAGACAAATAGGTAAGCGATCAAACACTCCATGATAAGAGAAATTAACTTGATTAGGAATAATATGTTTATCTGAAAAACCACCCAAAGCCACAGTATCATTAGTGTATATGGGAATAGACCGACCCTCCCAGCCCACGGGTTGGAGAAGAGGAGGATCGGGAAAATAAGCCCAGTAAGCACTTGAATATTCTTCAGAGTGTGCAGTGTTAATCTGATTTAAGATAATTAATAAGGTTATCAGGAAGCTTAAAGGCGATATCGGATCGCCCTGCACCGCAACACGATTCTGTGCCTCTCGCATCAATGCCTGAAGTTGTTGCCGAGATGGTAATTCATCATGTTCTTGAATTGTCAATTTCCTCATCTGATTTGCTAGAGACTGTCTCCGCCGTGCGTACTAACCTTTCCGGCAGCCAGCGCGGCGCTTCGGCATCCTGTGGGAAAACACAAACATGCCCTCGTCCCCAGATTAGTACTGGATCTGGTCCATACCATTTTCCCACAAGTGGGTCTTTCCAAAAGACTTTAGGTCTTATTGTTTGTGCATCAAAGTTCCAAAATCGCTGTGTTGCTAAACGGCCACTTATATCCAATTGTAAAAAATTTAGAACAAATAAAGCATGGTTTAGAGAGTTGGAGGGGGTATTGGGATACAATTCCCCCTTCTTTAGTTTTTGCAATTGATGTTTGAGAGTTTGATGTGCCCGTTCAATAATTCCTTGACCTTGAGGATTATAAGGGATACCTGTTTTATGTGAGATAGACAATTGTGTACAAAATAATTGAAAATTTTTTCCAGTGTATCCTGGACCATTGTCTGTTTTTATGGTTTTAGGGGTTCCCATAACAGCAAAACATTTAATGCAATGAGCTATACAATGTTTGCTAGCTTCTCCGGATTGTAAAGAGGCATGTAAAAAGCCGGAGAAGGTGTCAATAGTAACATGAACAAATTTTTGTTTACCAAATTCAGGAATATGGGTAACATCCATTTGTCATATATCGTTTGGCAACAATCTTCGAGGATTAACTCCATAGTGGGGGACGCTAAAAAACTGAGGACATGTTTGACATTGCTTAACAATCTGTCTGGCAGCTTTTCGAGTAATGCCAAATTGAAGTCTTAAGCTATTGTTGTTTTGATGGGGTAAGCTGTGGGAAGTTTTTGTCATTTGTTTCAATGAAGGAAATATCATACGTGTAGCTTCATCAGCCAAAGCATTGCCTCGTGTTAAAGGTCCAGGAAGTCCAGAGTGAGCACGAATATGACCAAAATAGCATTTATTAACTCTGGAGCAAATTAAATGTTGTATATCACGAAAAAGAGTTTGGATAGTAGAATTCAGGGTACCAATAAATGGAACAGTCTCAATAGTGTTTAAGGCTCTTATGATATATTGACTGTCAGAATATAAATTAAATGGAGCAGAAATTTGTAATAAAGCCTGAAAAACGGCAAATAGTTTTACTTCTTGAGCAGACTTATAATTAGTATGCCAGGTGGTAGTATTGTCCTGTATAATCAAACTAGCTATTCCATTAGAAGAGCCATCAGTAAATACAGTTAGGGCGTCGGCAAGGGGCTGAGAAACAATGATTTTTGGGAAGAGAAATTGGTGATAATGAGCAAATTGCAAAATTTTATCTGAGGTCCAATCTTGTACTCTCTGCAGTTGTTCTGAACAACTCGGTAACAGTTCTGCGTTTTGGCCTTGAAGCGTCTCCAATTTGGTCAGATTTTGCATCGCCCCATAACATTGTTTCGGGGCCTGGGGCTGGCCCCTTACCCAGTTTCCCGAGACCGGAGGAAGTGGCTTTCCCTGTAAGTCAGTTTTAGAACGGCAATCCCTTGCCCAGTGTCTGTCTTTCTTACACCTAGGACAAAGGTTAGGAGTTTGAGCAGGTCTCCGGGCCTGCTTCTGCGGGCAGTGGGCGGCCTGATGACCCATCTGGCCACAAGAAAAGCAGCCAGAGCCAGGGATTCGAAGCCGACCACTAGTTTTATCCCGCTTTTGTTGTTGATACAGTACTTCTTTGACTGTCTTTCCTTGTAATGCCGCGGCCAAAGTTATGCCTTGAACGTATGAAGGGCGGATATCAGCACAAATCCGTATATAGTCAGATAAGCCTCCCTTTTTCCTGTAAGGTCTCAGGGCAGCTTGACAAGCCGAATTGGCATTTTCATAAGCAAGCTGTTTAGTCAACACCATCTCCGCCTGCTCATCCCCTATCATTTTACCAATTGTCTCAAGCAGGCGGGCAACAAAATCCTGATATGGCTCATCTGGCCCCTGGCGAATTTTAGATAAATCTTCAGTCTTTTTATCAGAATTTGGAAGCTTTTTCCATGCTTGTAGAGCCGCAGCACTAATCTGAGGGTAGACTCCAGGTAAATAATTAAGTTGACTATTAGTGTCTTGATATTCTCTTTCTCCCACCATCATTTTATAAGTGGTGTTCAGTCCCTGTCGCCGGTTGATATCGGCTGTGATCTCACATTGCTCAGCAAACTCAGATTTCCATAGTAAATAATCTCCTCCAGATAAACAAGCTCGAGCAACCTGTTTCCAATCATTAGGTGACAGATTTTGATTTCCTAAAGCCTCTATAATAGCCTGAGTAAAAGGCGCAGTCGGGCCATATTGTGCACAAGCCATTTTTAACTCTTTCAGTTGCTTAAAGGGCAGCGGCTCATAATACCTCTGCTGTTGAGCATTTTCAAACACTGGATAGATTCCTGAAAACCCGGGAATATGTTTTCCTTCTTTATTAGCTCTCTTAATTGCTTGTTGAAGAGGAGATAATAATATCTCACTTTTAATTTTTATGTTTTTACCTGGCAAAGAAGCAGGGATAGATATAAGCTCTCGCGGTTCTACGAAAGGCGGAGGTGGATCGAGTCCAGCAAGAACCGAGGGAGGATATGCTGGAGGCGCAGGCTGGCTGGAGTGGGAGTCTCTCTGTGCATCCTTTTTTACTGTTATAACAATCTTCTGAATTAAATTCTCCAGCTATTCTTCAGAAAGCCCTGAATGCTTTAATTCCCCTTTTTTCGGGGGGGATTCCATGTTAACCATCATCTCCCAAGGCATATCCTCTCTATGGTACTGAGCCGCTTGTTCATTTAACTCTTTTTGTTCATCAGAGCTTAACACATCATCACTCCCTCCAGCCTTATAAGCTGTTTCCTCAGGCACAGCATAAAGCGGCTCAGGTGGAGGGGCAGAAGGCTCTGTAACTTCGGGTCTTGTGGAATCCCTGAGAGCCGTTTGAATTTTATGTCCCTCATGTTCAGGATCTAGGCAGTCTCTTATGAGAGTCCACAAAGAAAAAGCATCCACAGGAACACGATTGGGACCATGTAAGGAATAATATGTCTGCAATTGTTTTCTTACTTTTTTCCAAGTTTCCAGACTAACTGTTCCTTCCTCTGGAAACCAAGGACAAACCTCTTCTATAAATAGTAAAAACTTTTCTAGCTGTAACTTATTTACATGAATTCCCCTACCTTTTAACATAGTTTTCAACATATGTACAAATAACTGGCGGCTATTGCCTTGTCCCATTATTTATTACTCTCGACAATCACCCTCCCTGCCCTTTACTTTTAATTACTTAGGAATTCCTCTTTACTTACCTCAATCTTGGCGGGCAGCAGCCATCGTCGCACTCCGATTCTCGAGTCCCTGGTTCGGGCGCCACCTGCCGGAGCCAGCCGGCAAAGTTGATTAGGTCCCGAGAACGTGCACGGCGGGGCTAAGAAAGAAACTAAAGCAAGAGACTACAAAGATGGGGTCGAGAGGTTCAGACACGTCACCACGAAGGGACGCAGTCTGACACCAACTTTATTCAACATCTCATATTTATACAGAAAAGCGTGAGAGAGACAAAACAGTTGACATTTTTTCTTGGTTAGCCTATACATCTTACAAACAGTCACAAGAAATCTTAAGAGCATGAGAATGGCTCCCTGTTATTATTTCTTACACCAGATAACATTTCTCTGTGCGTGAGAAGTTTGCACAGAGCTCCAGGTGCCTACAGTAAATAAGCGCCTAATCTCTGGGGTGGCGGGACAGAGAGCTATGTTTGCAAGCAAACCCTCAAGGACTGAGGCAGCTCCCAGAGCTGTGTCCTTCGGACAAAGGACCCCATTCTCACGGGCAGCTCCCCCCATATTTCTACAAAGAAATTATGCTCTTCATTTATTTTTTTTAATATGTATTTGACTGTGTTGGGTCACAGTTGTGGCACATAGGAACTTTGCTGTGTCATATGGGATCTTTCCTTGTGGAACACAGTTTCTCTAATTGTGGCACTTGGGCTCAATAGTTGCAGCATGCTGGCTTAGTTTCTCTTTGACATGTGGAATCCTGGTTCCACAAACAGGGATCAAACCAATGTGCTTTGCATTGCAAGGTGGATGCTTAACCACTAGACTACCAGGAAAGTCCTGCCTTTCATTTAAAAATGTAAATATAGCCCCATATATATGTGCATGTATATATATATATATATATATATATGTATAGTGGAATAAGAGTTATTTTTCTTTGAGGAAAATGGGATTAAATTATCCTCAAAGAGTTCAATTCTTCCTTCAGATCTTTAACTATACATTCTGTAGTATAAACATGGTAGGAATTTGGCTTCTCTCGTGGCTCAGTGGTAAAGAAAATGCCTGCCAATGCAGGAGGTGTAGCTTCGATCCCTGGGTTGGGAAGATCTCCTGGAGAAGTAAATGGCAACCCACTCCAGTATTCTTGCCTGGGAAATCCCATGGACAGAGAAGCCTGGTGGGCCACAGTCCAATTGGTCACAAAAGAGTCGGACGTGACTTAATGACAAAAGAATGACAACACATGATAAATAATGCCAAAGAAAGATATGATAAAGTATTATATCTATACTCTTAACAACAGAATCTAAATGTGCATTTGACAGTTATTGAAACATATTCATGTGTGCATGCTCTTTTAAGTGAAAGTTGCTCAGTCATGTCCAACTCTTTGTGACCCCATGGCCTATACAGTCCATGGAATTCTCCAGGCCAGAATACTCCAGGCCAGAAGATTTCCTTTCTCCAGGGGATCTTCCCAACCTAGGAATCAAACCCAGGTCTCCCGCATTGCGGGCAGATTGTTTACCAGCTAAGCCACAAGGGAAGCCCAAGAATACTGAAGTGGGTAGCCTATCCCTTCTCCAGCAGATCTTCCTGACCCAGGAATCGAACCACGGTCTCCTTCATTGCAGGCAGATTCTTTACTAACTGAGCTATCAGGGAAGCCCTCATGCTCTTTTAAAGTGGTCACAAAGAACTTTTCTATTTAACAAGTGGAAATTGCATTACAGTTTTGGTATTTTGTTTATTTTAAGGAGAATAAAGAATTTCAATTAATATATTGATTTTAAAATAGCAACTTTGCAATAGGACAATGCAGCTTGTCAATAGGAAGGAAAAATCTCTGAAAAATTCATCCATATTTAGAGTTTCAGTGGAAAATAGCTGTAACACTCTTTGAGTCTATATTCTCAGCACAGATTTAAAATGTCCCTCTCTCTATTTCAGGAGTGTTCTTTGGTGGCTGCTCTCTGCTGATTAAAAAAGAAGAAGAAGAAGAAGAAACAAATTTGCTCAGTCATGTCTGACTCTTTGGGATCCCATGAACTGTAGCCCACCAGGCTCCTCTGTCTATGGGAGTTCCTGGGGCAAGAATATTGGTGGGTCACCATTTCCTTCTCCCGGGGATCTTCACCCAGTGATTGAAACTGGGTGTCCTACCATTTCAGCCAGTTTCTTTACCATCTGAGCCCCCAAGAAAGCCTAGGAGTCAATTCTGGTGGGGAGTTTGGGGGGATCCAAGTTTGCTCAAATATAAAACTATCTGACCAACTTTTGAAAGAAACCAGGAAAACAACAGCTTCTGATATGGATTTTGTTCTCAATTAAATTTGTGCTGATTTGATGACTAAAACAAATCGTATAGATATGAATGTAATGCTTATGTTATAAATTATGATGTTAATTTCAGAATGTATCTTTGGAACAAGTATACTAAAAGGGAAATTTGGTACTGAACACTTGAACTGACAAAATGAAAACAAAACTTTGTGAAGAGTTGAATATATTTTGAGCATTGAAATATAAAGTCACATATATAAATATATTATATATAATTATAATATTTCACACAATAGATCTACCAATAATAAACATCTTTATTCTGCCCTGGTATGGGGGGCCATGCATACTAGATTTTGCTGAACAACTGTGTGAAAAGTAAAGTCATCAACCACTTTGTCCATGGGTACATGATTTATTAATTTGAAATTTAGAATTTGCTTCAAATTAGATGAGAGAGAGATACTAATAAATATTGTAAATTTTTATCATCTGGCATGCTATTTAATGTGCTCTAGTATTCCAGCTTGTGACCTCTCAGAATTGGAGGGATTGGATGTGAGTCAGAAAAAATAACTGAAGAAACAAGGACCTTCTGCCTCTATTATTATAGTCCTTTGCAATTGATACCCATTTCAAGCAATGTTTACCAGAAATTTAAACTGGATTACATATTATGTCCATAACTAAGAAAAAATTGTAATTACAATTATACTTTTGATTTGAGAATTTCACTGTTTTGTTGGTTTAGTCATCTATATAAACTGCTTTGTTTCTTGTAGTTTGTTTAAAAAAAAATTGTGATTGGTCAATTTCTAGGTGCAAATAAGAAATGAGATTCTACTTTTCAAATTACATTTCAGTTTGAATTAAAGCCTTCATGTTTATTGGAATAAACATGGAATAAAATAAGTCTGAGCCTTTTGGCCACAGGCCAGTTTTCTCTGTTGTGTTTTAAACCATCAGTATGGGAAATAAGCTATGCAAATAGCTTAAACTCAGGATATAGGGAGTGTTTCACTGAAGTTCAGCTGGACTTGATTCCTATTCTACAGAATAACTTTGAAAATTATTTGGACAGCATTTATTAATATATTTTGTCCTAAGCAAAAAGTCAATGATATGAGACACTATGTATGGCAAATCGCAAAATCAAAGAAAAAAAATATGAATAAAAGTGTCTTGGTTTCTTCTTCTGGTAGAAGTAGTATTTTCTAGTGGTTAAAGTGCAGGCTGTTAATTCAGGCTATTTTATTTGTTTAATTAATTTATTTATTATAATTGGAGGCTAATTACTTTACAATATTGTGGTGGTTTTTGCCATACATTGACATGAATCATCCATGGGTGTACATGTGTTCCCCCCCACGTCCCGAACCCCTCTTCCACCTCCCCCCCATCCCATCCCTCAGTGCACTGGCTTTGAAACCCTATCCTAACACCTACCCCCACCCCCAGCTATAGGATTTGCTGGTTACTTCACTTCGTTTCACCTTAGTTTTCTCAACTGTGGAGCAGGAACAATTGTAGACCTACTTCACTGATATGAGGTGAGAACTCAAAAGAATTTACAAAAAATTTAAAAAAGATCTGTAATACTCATAAAATGCACTGCTGATCAGTGTTGATGTGCAAACTATGTGTGTGTGTGTGTGTGTGTGTGTGTGTGTTCTTGCATGTGTATGCTCAGTCGTGTCCAACTCTTTGCAACTCCATGGATTATAGGCCACCAGGCTCCTCTATCCATGGAATTTTCCAGACAAGAATAGGTTGTCATTTCCTTCTCCAGGAGGGTTACCATTTCCTTCTTCAGGAGATCTTCCAGACCCAGGAATTGAACCTGCATCTCTTGTGTTTCCTGCTTTGGCAGACAGGTTCCTTACCAGCTGAGCCTTGAGGAAGTACAAAATTTTAGAGTAAGCATTAGAATTTTTACAGAATAATTCTGACTACTGACTGTAGTAATAGCAAAATTAGATTGTATTCTTTTTAAAATTTTCATTTTCTTGTAATTTATGTTTTATATTTTACAAAAGAATTAGTCTACGATTATTCCACTTTAACAACACTAACAAAAAAGCCCTTCTACTAAAACATTTTGAGAGGCACTGACATAAAATTCTTAGAAAATTTCTTCACATATAGTAAGTGCTCAAAGACAGTATTAACAAAATAAAGAAAAAAAAATCATGTATGTTATTGAGACTAAAACAGGTAAACCAGTAAACAGATCACAAGCCATAGTATAAACTATCATCATACCATTACCCCCCACATGCATACTTTGATTGTCCATGACATTCTACACAGATCAATCACTTTTTATTCAACTATTCTTCTCAGCTGTCAAATAATTACTAATCTTTCATCACATTCTTATGAATCCTGATATTGGCTGGCTATTAAAATGTAACAGTTTTTCGCCATGAGTTTTTAGCAAGTTAATATTTTGGAGATTACAAATTATAGACTTTAATTATGGAAACTTTAACTTCCATTATGGCATGTAATATATTTTTCTTAGTATGATTTTTCTATTATAAAAATAACATATGCTTATGAAATCAAAGTGATACAGGAGTTTGTAAAGATGTAAATAACAGCACCCTTACAACCCAATCCTATACTTGTCACCACAGTACCCTATTGTTCAGTTCAGTTCAGTCATTCAGTCATTTCCGACTTTTTGTGACCATTGTTAGCAGTTTGGAATGAATTCTTCCAGTCATTTAGCTAGTATTTAGAAGCCGCCAGTAGCTGTGTTTGGTTTTCATTTAATAAGGAAATCCTATTATATCAATTTAGTGTAGTTTTTATCAAGTAGAACAATATATGTATCAGTGACTTAAGTAATTAAATAAAAGGAATGTTCCTGGAAGAGTTTCTGGTAAAGAGTTAGTAATCAATGTTGTCATGATAGAGTCAATTCCTGGTAGGTTGTTAAAAAGTCCAGGGGTCCCCAAGGAGATAGGGGTTTGGAATACTCAAGGAGGAAGAAAGGAAAAATATTTTTTTTCCTCTACATTCCTTCAGTTCAGTCAGTTCAGTTCAGCCGCTCAGTCGTGTCTGACTCTTTGAGACCCAATGAATCGTAGCACGCCAGACCTCCCTGTCCATCACCAACTCCCGGAGTTCACTCAAACTCACGTCCATCCAGTCAGTGATGCTATCCAGCCATCTCATCCTCTGTCATCCCCTTCTCCTCCTGCCCCCAATCCCTCCCAGCATCAGAGTCTTTTCCAATGAGTCAACTCTTCGCAGGAGGTGGCCAAAGAACTGGAGTTTCAGCTTTAGCATCATTCCTTCCAAAGAAACCCCAGGGCTGATCTCCTTCAGAATGGAGTGGTTGGATCTTCTTGCAGTCCAAGGGACTCTCAAGAGTCTTCTCCAACACCACAGTTCAAAAGCATCAATTCTTCAGTGCTCAGCTTTCTTCACAGTCCAACTCTCACATCCACACATGACCACTGGAAAAACCATAGACTTGACTAGATGGACCTTTGTTGGCCAAGTAATGTCTCTGCTTTTCAATGTATTATCTAGGTTGGTCGTAACTTTCCTTCCAAGGAGTAAGCGTCTTTTAATTTCATGGCTGCAATCACCATCTGCAGTGATTTTGGAGCCCCCCAAAAAATAAAGTCTGACACTGTTTCCACTGTTTCCCCATCTATTTCCCATGAAGTGATGGGACCAGATGCCATGATCTTCGTTTTCTGAATGTTGAGTTTTAGGATTATATAATAACAATGTATCCTGCTTGAGGACAGTTTCTCCTTCCTGAAAATCTTCTAGCTAATGTGGCTATTTTAAATCCTGAACGATGATGCTGTGAAAGTGCTGCACTCAATATTCCAACAAATTTGGAAAATTCAGCAGTGGCCACAAGACTGGAAAAGCAGTCTTCCAATCCCAAAGAAAGGCAATGCCAAAGAATGCTCAAACTACCACACAATTGCACGCATCTCACACGCTAGTAAAGTAATGCTCAAAATTCTCCAAGCCAGGCTTCAGCAATACATGAACTGTGAACTTCCAGATGTTCAAGCTGGTTTTAGAAAAGTCAGAGGAACCAGAGATCAAATTGCCAACATCCACTGGATCATGGAAAAAGCAAGAGAGTTCCAGAAATACATCTATTTCTGCTTTATTGACTATGCCAAAGCCTTTGACTGTGTAGATCACAATAAACTGTGGAAAATACTGAAAGAGATGGGAATACCAGACCACCTGACCTGCCTCTTGAGAAATCTGTATGCAGGTCAGGAGGCAACAGTTAGAACTGGACATGGAACAATGCATTGGTTCCAAATAGGAAAAGGAGTACGTCAAGGCTGTATGTTGTCACCCTGCTTATTTAACTTATATACAGATTACATCATGAGAAATCCTGGGCTGAAAGAAGCACAAGCTGGAATCAAGATTGCTGGGAAAAATATCAGTAACTTCAGATATGAGATGACAGCACTCTTATGGCAGAAAGTGAAGAGGAACTAAAAAGCCTCTTGATGAAAGTGGAGAGTGAAAAAGTTGGCTTAAAGCTCAACATTCAGAAAATGAAGATCATGGCATCTAGTCCCATCACTTCCTGGGAAATAGATGGGGAAACAGTGGAAACAGTGTCAGACTTTATTTTTTGGGGGGCTCCAAAATCACTGCAGATGGTGATTGAAGCCATGAAATTAAAAGATGCTTACTCCTTGGAAGGAAAGTTATGACGAACCTAGATAGCATATTGAAAAGCAAAGACATTACTTGGCCAACAAAGGTCCATCTAGTCAAGGCTATGGTTTTTCCAGTGGTCATGTGTGGATGTGAGAGTTGGACTTTGAAGAAAGCTGAGCACTAAAGAATTGATGCTTTTGAACTGTGGTGTTGGAGAAGACTCTTGAGAGTCCCTTGGATTGCAAGGAGATTCAACCAATCCATTCTGAAGGAGATCAGCCCTGGGGTTTCTTTGGAAGGAATGATGCTAAAGCTGAAACTCCAGTTCTTTGGCCACCTCCTGCGAAGTGTTGACTCATTGGAAAAGACTCTGATGCTGGGAGGGATTGGGGGCAGGAGGAGAAGAGGACAACAAAAGATGAGATGGATGGATAGCATCACTGACTCGATGGACATGAGTCTGAGTGAACTCTGGGAGTTGGAGATGGACAGGGAGGCCTGGTGTGCTGCGATTCATGGGGTCTCAAAGGGTCGGACACAACTGAGCGACTGAGCGACTGAACTGAACTGAACTGAATCCTGTTATCTAAAAATGTAAATTATGGGAGTGAGTCTGGTAAGATCTATACAACCTCCAGACATTCTTTTGATTCATTGTAATAACTAATTAAAAGATATATAACTCCATTGCTAACAGTAGCAAGAGGGTATTCTTTCTGCCCCCTTCTGATGTCTATGTCAGAAGCTTTCTCTATCTATTTTATACTTTAATAAAAACTTTATTACACAAAAGCTCTGAGTGATCAAGCCTCATCTCTGGCCCCAGGTTGAATTCTTCTCCTCCAGAGGCCAAGAATCCCAGAGTCTTTCATGGTTCAGCAACAACCTTTCAGTCATTACTTATGTTATTCATATGATGGTTATTACTATGATTATGTCTGTTTTTATTGTAGGTCTTTCACTATCAAAACACATGAATATGCTAGCATTTTTCCTATTCTACCAACAGTGTCTGATTCATGTATCAGACTTCGACTCTGGAAATTATCCATCTTATTTAAATGTACATCAATATAATTGTTAATCCAGTTAGCTTTGCAGTCTTTTTAATTTTATTCATTTGTTTAAAAAATATTTTTATTGGAGTATGGTTGACTTGCAATGCTGTGTTAGTTCCAAGTGTACAGCAAAGTGATTCAGTTATGCATATAAATGTATCTATTCTTCTTCAAATTCTTTTTTTTTTTTTTGCATTCTTAGTGGTCATTTTTGTTACCTTATTTTTCTTCTGTGTCTAACCCTTTCTGTGGATCATGTTATTAGTCTATCTTTAAAATATTTTCTCCTTTGTTGGTTTGTCCTCTCTTTACTCCCTTCTCTTTCTTTTTAATCTTTTTGTTTTTCCTTTCTTTCTAATCTTCCAAGGAGATCCAACCAGTCAATCCTAAAGGAAATCAGTTCTGAATATTCATTGGAAGGACTGATACTGAAGCTGAAACTCCAATATTTTGGCCACCTGATGCGAAGAACTGACTCATTAGAAAAGACTCTGATGCTGGGCAAGATTGAAGGTGGGAGGAGAAGGGGATGCCAGAGGATGAGGTTGGATGGCATCACTGATTCAATGGACATGAGTTTGAGCAAGTTCTGGGAGTTGGTGATGGACAGGGAGGCCTGTTGTGCTGAAGTCCATGGGGTCACAGAGTCAGGCATGACTCAGAGACTGAACTGAATCTTCCTGTATCCTGAGTAAGGTGTGAGGGAGCCATGCTTTGAGCATATTTTTACTGATCCATTTAAGGAAATTTTCAAGATAAGGGTTTCTGTAATGCATGGACCAGTTTCACCACAGTGATTGATCTTAACATGATTTTTAAAGAGAGACATATCATGCCTGCTGGTGATATGCAATAGAAGTATACATCACAGCTTATCCGATATTGTCGCCAAAACAGCCTATTGCATCATGAAGCACCTAAATTTAACTACCAGTTTATGGGAAGTACAAGGAACAGATGAATATATATTAAGTGATGCTTCATGAAACAAAATCCATAATCAGGAATGTCTATACAGTCAGTCACCTGATTACTTCAGAAACTGTTATACATATTAATTTATAAGCAATATAGCAATCAAATATAAGCTGTAGGGATTTTTTTTCTCATTTCATCTTGATTTAAACAAACTAAAATACCAAAAGTGTGTGAGACATTTGATGAAATATGACTCCGTGACTCAATATGAAGTTACATTAGGTATGATAATGGTTTCATGACCAGATTTAAAATATTATCTCTTAAAGATACATATTAATAAAAACTGACTTATTATGGATACAATGACATAAGGTCTGGGGTTTGCCCTGGATTTGGAGGAGACAAGGGCAGTGGTGACGACTGAGTAATTGAAGGTGGAATATACTGAATATAAATGATCACATTTTGATGATTGTTGAAGCGAAGTAATGAGTACCAAGAAATCCACTGCATTATTCATCATTTTTGGTAGACATTTTAGAATAAAAAATTAACAAATCATTACAGAAAAGCTGGATTATTTGGAGGATAAGACAGGTTCACCATATAAAACTAAAAATGAATATCACTTTATGCTTATATATAAAAAACTCACACACTAAGCACTTAAATGCCAAAAGTAAAATTATCAGTACAAATAAGAAGATGAAGAAGAATGTTTTTGTTACATAGATAGGGAGCATTCTAAAGCAACCACACAGTACAAACTAAAAGAAACAGGAAAAAAAAAAAAAAAGATGGGCTTAGATTGTATATCTAATTGAAAGATTTCAGTTTACCTAAGAACACTTTGAACAAAATTAAAAGATAAATGACTGTGTGGTAATATTTGTAATGTATGAAACTGACAGAAATGTAAAAGAATGTAAAAATAGTTCTTTCAAGTCAATAAAGAAAATGTAAGAAAATCCACGATAAAATTTGTTATACTAGACAGAATTTTAATAATTTTGAGGAGAATGTAAAAAACACTAATGCAGGATTGAAGAGAGTGTGTGTTTAAAAATCTGCTGATAAAAAGCATGTTTCTCAATATATTTGCTTGTGTTGGGCTTTTTAAAGGGTGGGCAGGATTTGAACCAAAACAGTTTGTAATTTTAGGCACTAAGAAAAACTGACAAGCTCACTGAAGTGAAATTAATATATGTTTGTGTGGGAAAGGAGTTAGTGATATGACTGGGCTTGATTTATAAAATCATTTATAGCCCTGAGCAGAATATAAGAATGTGGTGGAGAATAGATCTGGGGGATGAGGGGAAGAGCCAAGGGCATAATCTTTACTTGGTAATATATCTAGTGAACAAGAGGAGGTAAATCAATTAAAAATGGCAAGCAAGCTGATAAAGCATGCCAGTCTGGTTCTGGCCCATGTCCCAAGTGCAGGTAAAGTTTCAGCAAGCAAAGATGACTACCTTGACAGTGAACTGACCCTAGATAACCTCTGGAACCACTTATTCTGTAGGACCATAGAGGTGTGCAGGCTTTTATGGCCAAATATTTGAGGAACTGTCAGCATATTATGTGAGTTAAGTATTACATTTTACTTTTTGGAAGAAAAACATAACTAAAAAAATTATTGGGCCAGTATGTTGAATTTTCTTTCTTTTTTTTTTTTCTTTTAGACTTTAGAAGCATTCTTCTATATCTGTTATAATCTTTTAATGCTTATATACTCTATGTGCATTTGTGGGCATTCAGTTGAAAAACTTCATTTTTATACAAGAGGAAGCTGATTTCCAGATAGACAGAAAAGCTACTACAGGGTCATAAATCTAGCCAGTAGGAGATCATGATGTAAGTGCTTGGCTAAGTCCAAATGAACAGGCCATAACACAGAGGCCTCCCATGATCATGACATACTTTATATTCTCTTCTTGCTATAGCTTCACTGGCTCCTTAGAGAAGCTGAAATTATAAAAGACTTCTTAAAATTGAACATATTGCAAAGTTGTAGCCTACTCTGAAATAGAGTAGCTGGCAGTGTGCATTTTAGATCAGCTATAACTCAATTTGCTTCATAACTAGTTTTCAGAAGCACAATTGTACAGGGAATCAAGTACACACAATGCTCAAATCCAGACGGCATCTAAAATAGTAGGCAAGTTCAATATATAAGTGAAAAACACCTCCTAAAATTTGCATGTTATGTGTCCTAAATATTAAAGGTATATTGACAATGTAAATCTTATTGTTGAATTCCACAGGGTAAGTTCCACAGTTATACGGAAATGACTGCTTTGAAAACCTTGTGCGTGCATGCTAAGTTGCTTCAGTCATGTCTGATTCTGTGTGACCCTATGGACTGCAGCCCTCCAGGCTCTTCTGTTCATGGGATTCTCCAGGCAAGAATACTGGAATGGGCTGCCATGCCCTCTCCCAGGGGATTCTCCTGACCCAAAGATCGAACCTGCATCTCCTGCATCTACCTGCCTTTTTAGGTGGTCTCTTAACCACTAACACCACCTGCGAAGCCTTCTTGAAAATCTCAGCCAGACATAAATGAGATACCGGAGCTCCCAGTATTTCTGCTCTGAAAAAGACCTAAACCTATAGGCCAGGCTTAGTGGTTGCTAATAAAGTTATTGGGGGGATTAGTGAGTTTTTCTAAAGTAAAAAAGAACAGTGAAAGGTTAACTTTCCAAAGAAACATTGCAGAAAATAAAAAATACTGAATTCTAAATTCTGATGGTGAAACAAATCTCAGATCCCACTTGGAATGTTGTGTGATGGGAGAGTCCCAAGTTGTCACCATTACTGTAGAAACAGACATATTACGTGTTTACTGTTTATGTGATTTTAAAGTGTCTTTCTTTATGTTTTTTCTTAGTTGATAACAATCTTATTCATTTATTCTTCTATCGTTATTAACATATAATTGACATACATTATTTAGGTTTACGGTATGCAACAGTGACTTAAATGCATCATGAAATGATTATCACAATGTTTAGTGAATATCCATATAGATAAAAAATGTAAGATTAAAAAAAAAAATGTCCCGGTGATGAAAACTCAAGATTTACTCTCTTACCGATTTTCGTACATAACATATAGCATTCACATTGGGAGCTATGACTTCACTGTGTGATTTCGGGGGGCCTATAAACAGGAAGTTCACAGCAGAAAGCTAGACCTTGAACACAGATTTGATTGTTGTTGGTGGCGCTTTGTGTCTGTTTGTTTGTTTGTCTGAACTCCTCTAATAGACAAATAATAAATAATTTTATCTATTATTATAATAAACACATAAAAAGTTATTCATCTGAACTGCATCTAGACACCATGTTAATAAACCAGGGCTACATGTATTAGAAGTTTTTGTTGTAAGGGAGAACACCACCTTCAGTCTTAGCAGTGACTCAGAAGGGGAAATTAGAAGAGGCATTTACATGGAGACTTGTGGTTTACCCTCAAATCTGATCTAATCATTTAGGATTGGTAGACATGGAGAAGTGGGTCTTGAATTGAGTCTCAAAACAGTAAACTGTTGTGTAATAAGGACACTGTCATTTCTAGTGATTAAATTGTCTCTCATAAATTGATCTGTATGAATTTTTTAAATCAGTGAAACCATTGATTAATTTACACTTTCTCTGGCAAAGATTTATTGGGGAGGAAAAAAAAACTAAGTGAGGTTGACAAAGGTGGTGTGAAATCTTATCGAAGCCACTTTGACATGTGTCCTTGTTTTCATTTTAGTTTTAAATGTATATCTTTCTTCCTTAAAAGGTGTAGAAATTTATAGCACGCAACTCATAGGTATCAGGAAGACAGGGAAAGCTATGTATTTCTTAATAGAGGTATATCTGCCCGTATAATTTCTCTTAAATATAAAACCTTTTACTTAACAGTCCTTTTCTTGGAATATGGATAATGTGGGAAAAAACCTCAACAGGGAGGAATCAATTTTAACATATCTCATGTTTTAATAGTTGTGTTCATAACCTCAAAAGCAATATATTCACTGTTATGCTGTACACTGTAAACCTAAATAATGTTGTATGTCAATTTTATGTTAATAAAGATAGAAAAATAAATGAATAAAATTCTTATCAACTAAGAAAAAAATATAAAGAAAAAAACTTTAAAATCACATAAACAGTAACATGAAGTATGTCTATTTCTATACTGACAGTGACAACTTAGGACTCTCCCACCACGTAACATTCCAAATGGGATCTGAGATTTGTTTCACCATCAGAATTTAGAATTCAGAATCTCAAAAGCAATACAAAACATTCAATACATGTTTAAAAATTTAAAACAATATCTTTAATAGGAATGCTTGTCTATTGTTAGAATCCTGACAGCACTAAAATAGAAAATAAATGCTAGAAATTTTTAAAAGCCCAAGAACTCTAATAGGCTTAGAGTGAAGTAATATAAATTTACCATCACACATATGAAAAAGTGAGGTTTTGCTGAAAGAAATGAGAATATCAAAGTCTAGAGAAATTATGTTCAAATGGGTTTGTAACTAGCAGATTGTGAATGTCAATGACTGATCTCCACTGGTAAAAAGAATTAAACAACAGGTTTTAATAGGTGAATTCAAATCAAATGACCCTCTTAATAGAGATGATTTAAATGTCTGCTCTTCCATGTGGTCAATATGTCCATTTTTTGTCAAAACCTAAAGATTTTTAACATCTTCACTACAGAAATGGGAAGAAATCACACAAGCTTCCCTTCCACGATGGTGCATAAAAAACATCCCTTCCTTTAGATTCACCTTGGAATATTCATTGTGTTTTTGTTTCCATGGTTCAGACATAAATATAATGTGATAAGGGAACTATTTAATGGGACATAAATTAATTAGAAAGGAATAGTTGAAAACTCCCTTAAGCTATTTTGGTTTTTAGTTTCCTTATGATATGGAGTTTTTGGTGAGAGTAGCTATTACCCTACAAACCCTCTAGTCAGACAAGGACTAAGAGAGAAACTCATAAAGTGTACTGCCCAAACCAGTTTATCCCAACTAGTGGCATAGCTCTTTTTAGTAGTGTAAGGAAAGTTCTTACATTTTTTAAGTTTACCCATTTGTTGGTTCCCAACCTACCAACCAAGACACTCATTTTAAAATCCACTTAACGGAAATGTTAAGGAGAATTAAAGCAGAGACACCTGTATGCAGATCAGGAAGCAACAGTTAGAACTGGACATGGAACAACAGACTGGTTCCAAATAGGAAAAAGAGTACATCAAGGCCGTATATTGTCACCCTACTTATTTAACTTCTATGCAGAGTACATCATGAGAAACACTGGGCTGGAAGAAGCACAAGCTGGAATCAAGATTGCCAGGAGAAATATCAATAACCTCAGATATGCAGATAATACCACCTTTACGGCAGAAAATGAAGAAGAACTAATGAGCCTCTTGATGAAAGTGAAAAAGTTGGCTTAAAGCTCAACATTCAGAAAACGAAGATCATGGCATCTGATCCCATCACTTGATTGCAAATAGATGGGGAAATAGTGGAAACAGTGTCTGACTTTATTTTTCTGAGCTCCAAAATCACTGCAGATGGTGATTGCAGTCATAAATTAAAAGATGCTTACTCCTTGGAAGGAAAGTTATGACCAACCTAGACAGAATATTAAAAAGCAGAGACATTACTTTGCCAACAAAGGTCCATCTAGCCAAGGCTGTGGTTTTTCCCGTGGTCATGTATGGATGTGAGAATTGGACTATAAAGAAGGCTGAGCATCAAAGAATTGACGCTTTTGAACTGTGTGTTGGAGAAGACTCTTGAGAGTCCCTTGGACTGCAAGGAGATGCAACCAGTCCATCCTAAAGGAGATCAGTCCTGGGTGTTCATTGGAAGGACTGATGTTGAAGCTGAAACTCCAGTACTTTGGCCACCTGATGCAAAGATCTGACTCATTTGAAAAGACCCTGATGCTAGGAAAGATTGAGGGCAGGAGGAGAAGGGGGCAACAGAGGATGAGATGGTTGGATGGCATCACCGACTTGATGGACATGGGTTTGGGTGGACTCCGGGAGTTGGTGATGGACAGGGAGGCCTGGTGTGCTGAGCTTCATGGAGTCACAGAGAGTCAGACAACTGAGTGACTGAACTGAACTGAATTGAAGCTGATATAAAAATGGTTAATTTTTTATAATGCCAGTATAAATTTTGAAAATAAACATATAGGCAAACAAATCATGTCATTATTGTTGGTTTTCTAAAAGTCACCAATATCTAAGAAAAAGCAGTTGGAAACATCTGCTTACCAGAAGATTGCATGAGAGAGAATTTCAAAGGATAAAATTCTTTGGTGGAACAGACTTACTCTCTAAGCCTTCTGCCCTCTGTTTCTCGTTTTATCAGTTTCTTGCATTGAGAGAGTTCTCATATTTTTCGTGAAATAAGCCCACTTTTGAACCTCAGGGTCTGTTACTTTATATGGAATTTAGAAAGATGCTAACAATAACCCTGTGTATGAGACAGCAAAAGAGACACTGATGTATAAAACAGTCTTATGGACTCTGTGGGAGAGGGAGAGTGTGGGGAGATTTGGGAGAATGGCATTGAAACATGTATAATATCGTGTATGAAACGAGTCACCAGTCCAGGTTCGATGCAAGATACTGGATGCTTGGGGCTAGTGCACTGGGACGACCCAGAGGGATGGTATGGGGAGGGAGGAGGGAGGAGGGTTCAGGATGGGGAACACATGTATACCTGTGGCGGATTCATTTTGATATTTGGCAAAACTAATACAATTTGTAAAGTTTAAAAATAAAATAAAATTTAAAAAAAAAATAAAAAAAAAAAGAGTTTGTCTTTCTGCCTTATGGGAGGAAACACTCTCACACACGGGCGGAATAACAACTCTAAAATCTTATAGAAAGAGAGTATCCTCACCAGTGAGAGTGGTTTCTGAATGGCTCATGGCCTTAGGCATGAATGAAAATGTAAAGAATGAAGCCATCTGGATTTCCTCTTCATAGAGGATCTCATTAAGTCACCCTCCTTAGAAGTTTCTGGTTCTATCAGTTGTCTGGTAGACCTGACAGATTGCAACACTTGATTTTTTTCCCGGCTTTTTTCAGCAGGCATATAACTGCTTTCTATGAATGACCCACTTAAATTTGACTGTAAAATAAATATATATGAAGTCATTTCAATAACATTGTAATATCTAAAAAATTAATTTTTGGTATTATAAACCCCTATAGTTTTTGTTAATAAAACTCTGGTTACTATCACCTTGAAAATCTTTTTCCTCTTTACTACGCCTGAATGATTTTTGAATTAAAGTCCTAGGGTTTAATACTATTTTTCCTCTTATACTTTATCATCAATCACAATCATTTCCCCATTTCTCTACTTCGCGAATTTAAATGCCATGTTAGCAATTGCTGTTTATCTTTCTTCCAAGATTTAGTTTCCTTTTTATTAGCAACTGTGCATTTTATGAATAACAATACATATGTAATTGCTCAGAAATCTAGACCTTAAATCACAGTAAATTATTAAATTTAGATGAAGCTTGCATTTAATGAGAGACTATCGCATATGCATATATGGTTATAAGATGCTCTCTGCAATGTATTTTGTGCATGTTTGCTTGTATTTACCCTCTAAAAGCACAGTGAGAAAAGATAGCTGGATTCTAAGAATATTCAGCAACAAGTATATGCATGTTCCTCAACAGATTGGCAGGCATATATTTTAAAATTCTCAACTGCAGAAATGAATTATTAGGTTAAACTTTATTCTGTATATATTTATCCCTTCCTGTTTCTTTCCTTTTCCTTCTATGAAACTGAGATCTAAGACTTTTGCCTAAAAAGTCACACATATTTTAAAATGCAGATTCTAATCTGTTGTATTACTTTGAGTTAGCGGACATATTCTGACTATTGAAATTTTATCTTTGAAGTAAAGAAAAAAAAATCTTAGCAGTATAAAGGGGAAAAATAGACTTTTTTTTTGCATAGAGAAAATATTTGAGTAGTGACAATCTGATACTTGAAATTTCAGAAAGATGAGTAATGAAAAATGCAAATGTCTTTGTAGACATAACCTGCTGCTAAATTATTCCCCTTACATTTGACTTTTGCAGACTTACGTACTAAAAGCTCACAACATCCACATAATGGATTTATCATTTCCACATATATGTAAACACCCTCCTATTTAAATAATAAAATTGCAATTCTCATAAAGGTGACAATTTATTATAAATAGATTTAATAATGGCAAGCATTTCTTTATGTATTAGAACATGATATAATTCATTAAAAATAAAAGTGGTATAGGTAAACAGATAGGGGTGTGTGTGTGTATATGTTGTAAACCTCATAAGAAAAAGATTAATGATAGATGGCAATTAACAAGAATATACAAAGCACACACTTTTCATGAAAGAAAGAAAAGGTGTTTCCATAGTATATGACAATATTTGAAATACAAACTCAGTAAAGTTTTGAGTAACCTCTCTACTAACTTGTTCTTAATTCTTCAGAGGGATGCTATTGATTAAACTTCAAAGACTTAATAATCTATTCATCCCTTAAGTCTCAGATAGCATGATGGCTTCTTGATCCTCCTCCCCCCAAAAATATCTAACTGCCCTTCAGTTCTCTCCAATTTTTCCATTGGGTTGTCCCTACCTAAGCATCTCAAGAAAGGTAGAAGTTATTACCATAAAAACAAGGTCAGGATGAAGTCCAGGGTGACCTGATCATTAGGTAATCTATGAGGATGGCTAATGCCCGAAGGGGACAAGATAGATGAGTACAGAGGTAAAAACAGAGGTCTTGTTTAGTATTTAAAACCAAATGTAATGAAGAATGGATGAGCAGAAACTGAAGTCAAATTCTCTTACTGGACGCTCATCTTTTGTTCAGTTTTCAAACAGGAGCCAATTTTCAAACCCAATTCTCAGACACTGAGAGAAAGTGGAGCCCTGCATTCCCATAAGGAAGGTGTCTGTAACACTACAACAAGTACACACAGTAGAAATCACTTTTTTCATTCTACAAAAGGACTTAAAGTTGTTATTTATTTATCTATTTAATTTGATAAGAATGTGCCAAAGAATGACAAATACACAAATATTGGGAAGGTATTGGATAAAGATTTGTATACATCCCAGGTACCGTTTACTTTTTCCTGCCTCCAGCATCTCAGCCAGTCTCAGTATCCATGTTTACTCATAAAGGATGTCTTCTATTGGTTTTTTTTTTTAACTTAATATTGCTTCCAACTAATGGAAGTATAGCATCAGACACATGGACCTGAGATTCAATGACTCACCATACACTGCAGTTTTCCAGAATTTGCCAGGCTCACAGAGTAATGAGCAGCCTCCTGAGAGGTAGTTGAGATGCCAGCTTGAAAATGATACTTGGTGAGAACAAGGTGCCTTTAGAATGTGGTAATATCTAAAGCCAGTAGTCACTGCATTGTGTTGTATTGTGAGCAGGTAGAATACACAGGGACAGGAGCCAAGGGGTGGTAGGTGTAGCCCCCGTGGTTCACTAGAATATGTGCTTCCCACCTCTGCAAATTCAGAGGTGTTGGTCCAATAGTCCAGTCACACAGACGGAAGGCTTATATGAGAAGACAGAAAACAAAAACAAAACAAAACAAAATGCCCCACAAAAGAAACCTAAAACTACTGCCTAATCACATGTAACTTCTCTTTCCAGGCCAGAAAGCAAAGCAATGACTTACCAGACCAGAAAACATAAATTACCCTGATCATTATAAAGAGTTCAGATTGCTTCTACATAATGAAGGCAGGAGGGATTATGTTTGGCATTCAGGAGATTCAGTGAAATAACATTTGTTCTTTCATGCACATAGTTGCTAATAAAAGGACGAGAAGAGCTCTAATAACTTGAGAGTAGCATTTCAATCTGGACTTCAGACTCTTCAAGAATAAGGATCTGGTCCACATCAACAGAAAAGTCACCACCTTGGCAAAGGTGCTAGCCAGTGGGGAGTGGAGTCCAAAATGAGCAGTGAAAAAATATGATGACCATTTCTTAAAGGCTTGGAACCAACTAGAACAGGTTCTAGAGAAAGTTTAGTTCTCTTCAATAACCTTTTTCTTATAACTATATCTTGCTGTTGTTATTTAGTTGCTAAGTTGTGCCTGATCCTTTGGGACCCCGAGGATTGCAACATGCCAGGCTCTGCTAAGCGCCACTAATATCTGGAATTTTCTCAAAATTCATATCCATTGAGTCGGTGATACCATCTACTTATCTCATACTCTGCTGACCCTTTCTCCTTTAGCCTTTGATCTTTCCTAGCATCAGGGTCTTTTCCAATGAGTCAGCTCTTTGTACCAAGTGGCCAAATTACTAGAGGTCAGCTTAACATAATTCTTTCCAACAATTATTAAGGGTTGATTTCCTTTAGGATTGACTGGTTGATCTTGCAGTCCCAGGCATTCTCAAGTCTTTTCTAGCACCAAAATTTAATAACAGTGTCAATTCTTTGGTGCTCAGCTTTTTTTATGGTCCATCTCTCACATCTGTACATGACTACTGGAAAATCTATACCTTGGATTATACAAATCTTTGTTGGCAAAGTGATATCACTGCTTTTCAATATGCTAAGTTTGTCATCGCTTTTCTTCCAATGAGCAAGTGTTTTTAATTTGATGTCTGTAGTCACCATCCGCAGTGATTTTTGAGCCCAGGAAAATAAAATATGTCACTGTTTCCACTTTTTCCCCTTTTGTTTGCCATGATGTATGTAACTAGATGCCATGATGTTAATTTTTTAATGTTGAATTTCAAGCCAACTTTTTCACTCTCCTCTTTCACCCTCCCTGGTGGCTCAGATGATAAATAATCTTCCTGCAATGTGGGAGACCTGGGTTCGATCCCTAGGTTGGGAAGATCCCCTGGAGCAGAGCATGGCAACCCACTCCATTGTTCTTGCCTGGAGAAACTCCATGGACAGAGGAGCCTGGAGGGCTACAGTCCATGGAGTGGCTAAGAGTCAGACAAGACTGAGCAACTCAGCACATCATAGCTTTCGCTCTCATCTAGAGGATCTTTTTTCTTCACTTTCTATACCTAGAAATTGAAAATAACTAGGATCTTGAAGGAGTTGTGATTCAATGGAATAAACCTAATATGAAAAATGGTATGGTTCTGAGAGATGTAAGAGTGTAGTAATTATGATTTAAGCCCCATCCAAATCCCCCTTATAAACTCTTCTTCTGTTCTTACCTGCTGTGAGCCTAAACTGCTAAGAGCTCACAATTATCTTTTCCAAGAAAACTACCTGCATATGTGAAGAGCCTTCACTGGCCAGATATTTCTGGAATGTTAAGCCCTATTCATTAGACAGCCCACAGTCAGTGAATGTTTTAGTACTACAGAAGCTTCCTCATCTCAAGAAGGTACAACTCTATGACATCATTCTTCTCCAGAGCTCTCCCTGAAATCAGCAGAATTTAGATCAGCTAAACTTATGAGTGTAGCTTCTTCCTCTGCCCAATCTTGTTTTTCTCATTTCAGTACAGGTCTCCCTTTTGTGCCTTCATCAATAAATCCTTTACACATAATCCCTACTAAAGCTTCTGTGAAACTCAACCTGAGACAATATACATTTTTACATAAATTCAACTCTAAGTGCTTTAAAAAAAAAAACAAAAAAACAGAAAAGTAAAATCAAAACAGAAAACGCCTAAAAAAGAAGAGCAAAATTTAAATATTTTGTCAAATTCTGCTATCTTTTTATAAATTATCTCAGTACTCTAGATGTTCTGTCAGGATGTGTCAGGTATCCTAAGATATATTTTTCTTATAGTAATAATTTCTATGCCCAAGTCATAAAGTTTAGTGAAAGTGAAAGTCACTCAGTCGTGTTCGACTCTTTGTGTCCCCATGGATCATTGCTTGTGTCCATAGAATTCTCCATGCAAGAATACTGAAGTGGATAGCCCTTCCATTCTCCAGGGGATCTTCCCAACCTAGGGACTGAACTCAGATCTCCCACATTGGCAGGCTGATTCTGTACCATCTGAGCCACCAGGGAAGCCCAGATATGCAGATGACACCACTCTAATGGCGGAAAGTGAAGAGGAACTAATAAGCTTCTTGAGGAGGGTGAAGGAGGAGAGTGAAAGAGCCAGCTTAACACTAAATATTAAAAATGAAGGTCATGGCATCAGCCCCCATTACTTCATGGCAAATAAGGAGAAAAGGTGGAAGCAGTGACAGATTTCCTCTTCTTGAGTTCCAAAATCACTGTGGTGACTGCAGTGATGAAATCAGAAGACGATTTCTTCTTGGCAGGAAAGTGATGACAAACCTAGACAGTGTGCTGAAAAGCAGAGACGTTACTCTGCCGATAAAGATCTGTATAGTCAAGGCCATGGTCTTCCCAGGAGTGATGTATGGTTGTGAGAGCTGGACAAGAAAGAAGGCAGAACACCAAAGAATTGATGCCTTTGGACTGTGGTGCTGGAGAAGGCTCGTGAAAGTCGCTTGGACAGCAAGAAAAAAAAGCCAGTCAATTTTAAGGGAGATCAACCCTGAATATTCATTGGAAGGACTGGTGCTGAAGCTGAAACTCCAGTATTTTGGTTACCTGATGTGAACAGACAACTCACTGGAAAAGTCCCTGATGATGGGAAAGATTGAGGGCAGAAGGAGAAGAGGGTGTCCTCAGAGGATGAGATAGATGGAAAGCATCACCGATGCAATGGACATGAACTTGAGCAAACTCTGAGATATAGTGAGGGACAGGGAGGCCTGGCATACTGTAGTCCATGGGGTTGCAAAGAGTGAGATGTGACTGGGTGACTGAACAACAAGAACAAATCTATTATTTATAGATTCAGTTAATAGCCTTCATTTCTTATATATAGTAGTTGTCAGATTTAAATCCAAAAAAAATTAAATTTGTTTTTTAGTAACTAAAAATTTCATACTCACAAATGGAAAATTTCCTCAGAGTTTCCATTTATTCTTGTGATTGTCCATTGTATCTCTGTCCTTTGCATCATTTATATTTGCTAAAACAGAATTTTGTCTTTACAAATGCCACCCTCTCTTAAGTCAGCTAGTAAAGGGAAAATTATTAATTTTATGAACATTTCAACCTCTTCTAATGTTTGTCTATAACCTTTCTGAAAGACTGTCATCAGATTTTGCACTGCTTATATTGAAACACACATGTTTGGAAAGAAGGAAGAAAAAAAACTTCCCCAAGATAACTTGGTTTTATAACTGGCTTTAAAATTTTAAATTATTAATCCCATTATAGAAATTTTAAATAACTAGAACAATCTCTCCCAGCAAGAGCTTCATTCTTTGTACTGTGAAATTGCCTCAACTAAAGACCTGTATCAAATGCACTTTCCTTACTAATTAATTTAATAGTTACATATTACATTGAAATTTAAATGCACTAATCAAATGTTTAGTTTGTAATTGCATTACGTTAAACCTGATTAAGGATGTATTTATCACTTCAAGGATTACATTAAAATGTAAATGCTACAACTGTTGATTGATGTTAAATTTTATCTAATAAAGCAATTACTAGTGAACAAAGGCAATGGATATAGTCTTTTTTATGTTATGAATTTATGACTTCTTGTATAGTAAGTGAATATACTTTCTTAAAAGAAAAGCTTTACACTTGGAATATTAAGTAATATCTATAACTTATAAATTCAAATTTCTTCTACTTGAATATCAATAATTATATTTAATACAAATGCAGTACATTAAAAAATATTTAATGGAAATTGACACAGAAATCTGGAACAAAAATCTGATTCCCAACACAGGTATTTAGATCCTTGTTGCTTCTTAGGTAACAAGAAGAGGGAACAAAAATTAGAAAGTGTTTGAAAATGCATCATCTTAGTTAATGATGTATAAGATACTTGATGAAAGAATTTAAAAAATACCTTCTAAAATCCAATCAAGTGAACCTTAAAATAACACTCTATAAAAATCTGTACTATCTTTGTAGTTTAACTGTTTTGATGATAATATGAGAGTTTTGTTGCTAGTCCCATGCTTCTGTTCACCCTAAAATATGAGTGAGCAAGTTGCCATAAATCCTCATTTGTTCATTATTTAAAAAATAACAAAAAAATAGAAAAAAGTCAAAAGGAAACATTTTTTTTTTCTTTCTAAAGCCAGAGGTCCGTCTAGTCAAGGCTATGGTTTTTCCATTGGTCATGTATGGCTGTGAGAGTTGGACTGTGAAGAAAGCTGAGCGCCGAAGAATTGATGCTTTTGAACTGTCGTGTTGGAGAAGACTCTTGAGAGTCCCTTGGACTGCAAGGAGATCCAACCAGTCCATTCTAAAGGAGTTCAGTCCTGGGTGTTCTTTGGAAGGAATGATGCTAAAGCTGAAACTCCAGTACTTTGGCCACCTCATGCAAAGAGTTAATTCATTGGAAAAGACTCTGATACTGGGAGGGATTGGGGCAGGAGGAAAAGGGAATGACAGAGGATGAGATGGCTGGATAGCATCACTGACTTGATGGATGTGAGTTTGAGTGAACTCTGGGAGTTGGTGATGGACAGGGAGGCCTGGTGTGCTGTGATTCACGGGGTCGCAAAGAGTCGGACACGACTGAGCGACTGAAATGAACTGAACTGAAAGCCAGAGCTAAAAATTAAAAGTCTCTTATCTTTGGTAGTCAAAGTAATGTCTTCAGTTCAGTTCAGTTCAGTTCAGTCGCTCAATTGTGTCTGACTCTTTGTGACCCCATGATCTGCAGCATGCCAAAAAGTATTTGTAACTCATGGCCAATCATTTTTTGAAGTCAATGTTAGTAGTTATACAAACAAATATTCCTCCTACCAGGCATATTGTGTTCATTCTAGCCTCCTCTCTTTATTTCTTTGTAAATTCCTTACTGACAATGAGAAATATGACTCATTAACAACAGTATATTTACTTATTTAAAATCCATACTACATACATAAATGTTTCAAAATTGATTACCCTATGAAAATAAATTTACTAACTACAGTTCTTTTGTGTTTAATAAAATACTAATTTCCAAAATAACTTTAATTAGTTGTTTTTTCCAACGTAAGTTATCCATTTGTACTACCATTAGATTAATTTATTCTAATTTTTTAAAGGTTTTTTTTTCATTTCTCCACATCATGTTTTTTTTTTTAATATACATACAGTGAAAATCACTCATTGTGATGTAGAGTTCTATGAATTTTTAAAAATACATAGTCATGTATCTCCCTAAATAGTCATGAACTAAATCAGTTTGAACAGCCCCCCAATTTTCTTCTCTATCTCTTTACTAACAAGCTTTCTCCTTGCTCCTACCCCTAATGTTGACTGTTTTGATTTTCATCTTTACAGTCTTGCTTTCTCTGGAATATCATTTAGGGAATCATATAGCATGTAGCCTTTACTAAGATAACAATGTCAAAAACTCTAAATAGAACTGTCCGTTTGTTTATTCATCCTTTTAAGTTTTATCAGTTATTATTTCAATTTGAATTTGGAGCTCTGCTTATAGTTATACATTTGTTTAGAATTTTTTTTTGAAAAATTGAGTCTCTTTATCATTTTGTAATATTTTTCTCATGTAATATTCCACTAATATTTCTTGTTCTAAAGTCTGCTTTGTTTATCAATATAGCTACTCCACTTTTTTCAATTGGCATTTGCATGATATATTTTTTCCAGTATTTTGCTTTTAACCAATCTATGCCTTTATAATTAAATTGACTTCCTTGTAGAAAGTGAATGCAATTGACCCATGAACAGTATGGGGGTCAGGGGAATAGACCCTTCATGCAGTAGAAAAATCCATGTATAACTTCACAGTCAGCCCTTTGAATATACCATTCTACATCTGGGGATTCAACCAACTGTGGATTATGTTGCACTGTAGTTTATATTTACTGAAAGAAACCTGCTATAACTATATCCACACTACTCCAACTCATTTTGTTGAAAGGTCAACTGCCACTGGCTTTGTTTGTTTTTTTTGTCCATTCTGAAAATCTCTGTTTATAAGTTATTTCCTTAAATCTTTCATATATTACATTATAACTCATATAATTGGGTTAAAATCTGCCACATTGCTGGCTATTCTCTATTTACTTCATATGTGCTTTTTTCCCCTCTATTTAATTGTTCTGCATTTTTTATCTATATATCTATAATGATTTTGAAGTTAGTGTTCAAAAATATAAATTTTATTAATCAAAGTCTAATTTTAAATAATATTATACCTCTTTTTTGTTGTTCAAAGATCTTATAATAGTATTTTCCTATTTCCTCCTTCTCATTATTTGACTATTTCTGTCATTCATTTTATTTACACATTCTATGAATATGCATTGTTACAATTTGAAGAGCTCATTGAAGGCATTCATCAAGTTTACTGTATCTTCATTTTTAGCCTTTCATTTGATTTTCCTTACAGTTTTTACCAGAATCAGTCTTCTGATCAGAAGACTTCTGAAATTACCCATCTGTTCTTACATGTTATGCATCTTTTCCATTAGAGCCTTTAACATATTAATCAGTGATTTTATATCCTTTGTCAGGCTGTTCCAGAATGGGTCTGATTCTGTTGCTAGAACTGTATCTTGGAGATATGTTGATTTTTCTTTCCTTCTACATACTTGTAATCTTTATCTGAAAATAGAATATTTTGATAAAGACAGTAGATACTGAGGCGACTAGTTTTATGCTTGAAAATGACCACATCTTTTCTTCTGTTTTACATCTAGTGGAGAGTCACATTATTTTCCTAAGAGGATGGACTGTTGCTATAAATATAAACCACAGGGTTCAAATTCTTATAGTAGTACTTTCAATTTTGGGTGGTGACTGGTTTGCCAGAGGGTCTCTCTCAATGTCTGTTGTACTCTCAGCAGTAACTTTTTTGTTCATCTATGCCTAGGAGTCTACATCTATCACTGCAGTGATTTGGCTTGATACTTGCTTGCCTGGTGAGGGAGGGGGTGCTGCAGAGAAATATTCTCTAATTATCTGAATAAGCCTGAATTTAAGCAGGCATTGTGTCCCTCTTGAGACTGTGGTTTTCTCAAGTGTCCTCTTCCTCCTCCAGTTCTATTTCTGAACCACCTCTTCCCCAGGGATTAGTAGCTGTTTTTGTCTTCCCACCTCTCAACTTCCCTAAAACCATCACTTGTGTTGTCATTTTTTTTTCTCCCAGCAGATCAGTGCTTTTTTAGCTTTGGAGAGATAAGGGAGAAGGGACAGGGAATAATTTTGTGTTTCTTTCTCAGAATCTCCTATTCGCCTCTCCCATGCCTTCAATTTATGGAAACGTTTTCAGAGTCTAGTCTTTCCTAATGGATCTAGTAATGGGAATAAAAGTTTCTTCACATTGTCTGCATATACCACCCTCAAACTCAACCAATACTTCTATTATTCTAACTCAACTCTTCTAAGTGTCCAGCTGCATTACCTCAAGTTCAGCAAATTCTTGTATCCCTCTCTCACTTCTGATGCCTATCTCTCCAAGACTTCAAGTTAGCCCATCCCTCTAGGTTTAAAAAACTATGATACCTTATAGCTTATCTAATTTATTTCTTTTTTATTGGGGTATACTTGTTATCAAAAAGCAGAAGCATTACTTTGCCTACAAAGGTCCATCTAGTCAAAGCTATAGTTTTTCCAGTAGTCATGTATGGATGTGAGAGTTGGACTATAAAGAAAACTGAGTGCTGAAGAATTGATGCTTTTGAACTGTGGTGTTGGAGAAGAGTCTTGAGGGTACCTTGGACTGCAAGGAAATCCAACCAGTCCATCCTAAAGGAAATCAGTCTTGAATATTCACTGGAAGGACTGATTCTGAAGCTGAAACTCCAATACTTTGGCACCTGATGTGAAGAACTGATACACTGGAAAAGACCCTGATGGTGGGAAAGATTGAAGGCAGGAGGAGAAGGGGACAACAGAGGATGAGATGGTTAGATGATATCACCAACTCAATGGATATGAGTTTGAACAACCTCCAGGGGTTAGTGATGGACAGGAAGTCTGGCATGCTGCAGTCCAAGAGGTTGCAAAGAGTCGGACATGACTGATCTACTGATCTGAACTGAACTGATAGTTGCTTCCTGATGTTTTGATGGTTTCTGCCATACAACGAAGTGAATCAACTATATGTATACATGTATCCCCTCTCTTTTGGACACCCCTTACCCCCATTCCACCTTTCTAGGTCATCACAGATCACCAAGCTGAGCTCCCTGTGCTATACAGCAGTTTCCCACTAGTTAGCTAGTGGCATATGAATCCCAGTCTCAATTCATCCCATCCTTCCACTGTGTTCATATATCCATTAGATATATCTGCGTCTCTATTCCTGACTTGCGAATATGTTCATCTATACCATTTTTCTATATATGTGTTAATATATAATATTTTTCTCTTTCTGAATTACTTCACTCTGTATAACAGACTACTATGGTTAGCCACTGATCTTTCCAACTCTTTACAATCCCCAGCAGAACAACTGATTTTGAAAACCATATAATTCATTATTTAAAAAAAACTTAAAGTAGTGAAGCAGAAGGACACTAACATTTATTGGCTTCTATGATGTGTCAGACACAGTGCAAGCTAAGTCATTTGCATATGATATGTTTAATTTTTGTAACATTTCCACTTTACAAATAGGACACTGAACTCTGTGAAGGTGAGAATACTGTTAAGATTGTTAAGAGATAATTGTGCTTGGATCCCTTATTTATCTAACTGGGAGGCCCCTTATTGTTATTTTAATGTACTAAAAATTGGAGGGATCAAGAAAAAGTGTATTCAAAAATAATGTTCTATTAAAACATTCAAATATAGCAAATAATATACTGCTGCTAATTGTATTAGAGCATTTTCCACTAAAATACTATACATTGAAGGAAGAAATGACATGAGATTCAGTGTAGGATTCAGCCAAAATGACTCACATAGTAATGTTCTCTCTTCACCTTTCTCATGTAACACATGTAGTTATCAATTCTGTACCTATAACATTAAAACACAAGGTGTATAACTTAAATCTTATTAGAGACAGTTAGATATTTCCATGTTATGATTGCAAAACATTTTGTGAGCCAATGAATCATACACTGACTTTTTAGTTACTTCTATTAAAAAGTCAATGGTGTTTATTTAAAAAAATGAACATTATGCTCAGTACTTTATCATTTGGCTATCAGCTCTAGTAGAGCTGTTTATGTAACATGCATTTGAGAATACATTACTATTCTTTCAGCATACTTGAAGTTAGATAATTCTCCGAGATTTGTCTCTAAATCTGATGCAATTTTTATAACCTAACAGTTACAGTATTTCTGTTCTGAAGATGGGCAAATTTAGAAATGTTCCAGCTGCTTATGAAGCTCAAATTGCTTATTGGAAAGAACTATGTGACTGGATTTTTCTTCAGATTCATATTTAGGACATCAGGCAGTGACATATCTTAACAAATAATTTTTTTAGCATACAGAAATATCCTGACATTATATTGAGTGTTAACATTAAGAATAAAAAATCTTCAATATTTTCCAGAATCATAAAGTTAACACATGTATTTAGTAGTATCAAAGTTTAAAGAGTCAAAAATTCTAAGAATTTTCTTCATCACTACTTATGATTGGTTGAAAACCAGTCCCCTAAAAAATATTCATATTCTAATCCCTGGAACAGATGTTTGTTGTTGTATAAGGCAAAGTCTTGCAGATGTGGTAAATTTAAGGTTCCTAAAATGGAGACGCTCTGGTCTCAGTGTTTCTGAGACTCATATGTTGAAATCCTAATGTCCAATGTGAAGCTATAAGGAATTGGAGCCTTTAGAAGCTTAGATCATGAAAATAAAGTTTTCATGAATAGGATTAATGTTTTTGTAAAAGAGGCCCCACAGAACTCCCTACCCCCTTCCACCATGTAGGACACATGAGAAGTCGCTATCTATGTATCAAGAAATCAATCCTTACCAGTGACAACACCACATCCACTGATGTCATGAAGTTAGACTTGCCAGCCTTTCAAATTGTGCAAAATAAATTTATATTGTTTATTAGTCAGCCAATCTATGGTATTTTGTTATAGCAGCCATCACAAACTAAGGAAGTCAGAGGCAGGCTATCTTGGGCTATCCAAGTGCATCATAAACATAATCATATAAATCTTTGCATACAGAGGTAGAAGATGTAACATACTGGCACACATCTGCAGGCATGCACACACACACATACTCAGTACCTGACCCCATATACTCATGAGAAGACCACCTCAGTACAAGGCAAAGGGATTTGAAGATGCTGGCCTTGAAATATAGACTGATGTGGCCAGAAACCAAGGAATGCTGGCGGCAACCAAAGGGTAGAAGAGCCAAAGAATGAATTCTCCTAATTCTCCTCTAGAATCTCTGGAGGGAGAATGTTGATTTTGGCCTAGAAGTATTGATTTCATACTTCTGGTCTTCAGAAGTGTGAAATAATAAATTTTTAATCACAAAGTCTGTGGTAGTTTGTTACAGAAGACATAGGGAACTAAAATACTGTTTTAAAACTAACAAGTATTTGAAGTACACTCGACTACAAATACTGTGAAAAGTACCACTGGCCTAAATTCTCTTGAAATACTGGCCTGCTTTTGTTCTGGTAAGGGGGATTTATACACTTAGAATATTGCTATAAGCATCCATATGTTTGGTAGGTAGTTGATTGGACAAAGTAAAAAAGTTTACTTCGCACAAGAATTGCCTTGGATTTTATCTCAGGTGGAAAAATGGAATCCTACTGCCTTTAACTATAGTTAAATAATTACATAGTCTCATGTACATGTGTGCTAAGTCACTTCAACTGTATTCGGCTTGCACCCCCATGGGCTGTAGTCCACCATGGGATCCTCTGTCCATGGGATTCTCCAGGCAAGAATACTGGAGTGGGTTGCCATTTCCTACTCCAGGCCCCCCTGCCCCTGCCGCCCCACCACCCTGGCCCCGCCAACCCAGGGATCCAACCCAGGAATCCATCCTGTGTCTCTTAGTTCTTCTGCATTGGCCAGGGGGCTCTTTACCTCTGTTGCCACCTGGGAAGCCCGCATAGTCTCATATTGGTTCTCAAACACTTTCTTCCATAAAAAGTTAATCCTTTACAACTATAATGACAACATTTTCCACTCCCCTTCACAATTCATGAACTAAAATTATGTATAAAATTATAATAAAGATGAAGCTTACACAGATGTTATTAAATATCACATTATACATGAAAAGAGAATAGTGTAATAGGAATATGCACTAAATGGTGAGTAATAAAGAATTAAAATCTCTGACAATATGACAAAAGTGACACAACTTTTAATGATGTCTATCTGCAAAAATAATTGGTAGCGAGATATAAATTGTAATCTTCAAAATTGTGTGCAGAAAATATTAAACAAATCTAGTTAGTTTTTCATTATCCTTTCAAAGAAATAGAGGTAACTATAAATTAGTTTTTGTGTGTGTGTGTGTGATCAAGAATCGTTTTGCTTAGCTGTTTAACAGAAGAAATGTACCCAAAATCAGCTCATTCATTTATTAAAATGTTATTTATTAAAACGAACTATCATAGTACATAATGAATAGCTCAACCAAATGGCTAAGCCATTTCTGCTCCTCTAGTAAATTAGATTTTCTTATATTTAAAGTAGGATCAAAAACATATATAATGATGAAATATAAGGATAAATATTTATTTTAAGAGCCTTCAGAAATAATGAAAATTGCTCAGTTTCCTCTGACTCTTTGTCACCCCATGGATTCTACAGTTCATGGAATTCTGCAGGCCAGAATATTGGAGTAGGTAGCCTTTCCCTTCTCCACGGAATCTTCCATACCCAGGGATCAAACTCAAGTCTCCCACACTGCAAGAGGATTCTTTACCAGCTGAGCCACCAGGAAAGTCCAGGAATACTAGAGTTGGTAGCCTATCCCTTTTTCAGTGGATCTTCCTGACCCAGTAATTGCACTGGGATCTTCTGCATTGCAGGTGGATTCTTTACCACTGAGCCACTGGGAAATCCTCTCAGAAATAATATCTGCTACTTATTTTAAACTGTTTTGGAACCCAAATTAAACAGGGCCTCAGCAAAAACCCATACTTTAAAGATAACATAAAACATTATGATGAGAACATCTTACAAAATTATGAAACCATTTTGATAGATCTCAATTTTAAAGAACAATGCTAAAAGTAGAAAATTAAAATGATGGCAAATAATTATGAAAATTACATAGAATAAAATGACAATATGATGGTGTTAGGAAATTGTAAGGCAATGAAATTCTTAAGTATTTTTTGGAGCATTGCTCTTCAGACCTGAATTTGAACTCAGATCAATGATGAATTCCAGTAAGGTGCAGTTTCTAGGTCAGTGGGACCTGAGATTTCTGTATTTCTAACTAACTCCAGAATGATGTTAATGCTGCTGGCCCATGTCCCCGGATTTGAGTAGAGAAATGCTCAAGAGATGAGAAAGAGGGGCTCTATTTATCCTATGTTACCTCATGACCTAAACTCGGTATGGAAATATCCTTGCGTTTCAGATTAAATGGAGCCTCAAGTGGAATAGCACATAATCAACACCCAGGAAACTGTGTACGAGTGTTAATTGACTCAGTTCTCCTTATGTGAATTAAGATGCAAGGGTATTTGATTTTGAGAGAACAGAACTCTATAAAGCTTTGAGTCCCCACAGCCTGAAGTGAACTTTTAGGAACTTTCCCACTGATGTGTAATTGAGCTGCCCTTGGGTGTGAAGTGAAGGAGATCTCCAACCAGGCCTCTGTATGTTGCAGACTACGTAAATTCACAATGATTATCCCAACTTGTTATTAGTGTTATCACTGATTTTATTTTGAGAGTCTGAAATAGAAAAGGGGAAGAAAGACTTTACACTATATAATAGCAACTTGGGTTACAGATTTTTGTTTTAATTTTCACTCTGAATTTGGCACAAATTACTGTAGTCTGAATTTAAGGAACAAAACATATTATTTCACTTTCATGAAAATAAAATAACAATACATAAGGCACCAATGTTTTGTCATACTTTCAACATACCTTGTTAGACAAGTATCACAGGCATGTTAAATATTAATGCCAAAGAAACTTAAAGACAGCCCAGATAAGGCAATATTGGCCAAAGAGATAAATTAACTGATTCTCCCAGAGAAGATCATACATAGACCAGCAGAACAAGGAATAGATCCCAGTTATCTGTTAATTGTTCTTAAGTACCCCATTTCTGAATCACACAAAAACTTAAAATTTGATTATTAGTTTGCCTCATCTCTAAACGGACATATGTCACAGACACATGCATATCCATAGGAGATACAGATTCATAAGTATCAACTGATTGTCCTCAGTTCAGTTCAGTTCAGTCGCTCAGTTGTGTCCTACTCTTTGCGACCCCATGAATCGCAGCACGCCAGGCCTCCCTGTCCATCACCAACTTCCGGAGTTCACTCAGACTCACGTCCATCGAGTCAGTGATGCCATCCAACCATCTCATCCTCTGTCGTCCCCTTCTCCTCCTGCCCCCAATCCCTCCCAGCATCAGAGTCTTTTCCAATGAGTCAACTTTTTGCATGAGGTGGCCAAAGGACTGGAGTTTCAGCTTTAGCATCATTCCTTCCAAAGAAATCCCAGGGCTGATCTTCAGAATGGACTGGTTGGATCTCCCTGAAGTCCAAGGGACCCTCAAGAGTTTTCTCCAACACCTCAGTTCAAAAGCATCAATTCTTCAGCGCGCGGCTTTCTTCACAGTCCAACTCTCACATCTATACATGATCACTGGAAAAACCATAGCCTTGACTAGACAGACCTTTGTTGGCAAAGTAATGTCTCTGCTTTTCAACATGCTATCTAGGTTGGTCATAACTTTCCTCCCAAGGAGGAAGCATCTTTTAATTTCATGGCTGCAGTCACCATCTGCAGTGATTTTGGAGCCCCCAAAAATAAAGTCTGACACTGTTTCCCCATCTATTTCCCATGAAGTGATGAGACCAGACGCCATGATCTTTGTCTTCTGAATGTTGAGCTTTAAGGGAACTTTTTCACTCTCCACTTTCACTTTCATCAAGAGGCTTTTTAGTTCCTCTTCACTTTCTGCCATAAGGGTGGTATCATCTGCATATCTGAGGTTATTGATATTTCTCCTGGCAATCTTGATTCCTGCTTATGCTTCTTCCAGCCCAGCGTCTCTCATGATGTACTCTGCTTATAAGCTAAATAAGCAGGGTGATAATATACAGCCTTGACGTACTCCTTTTCCTATTTGGAACCAGTCTGTTGTTCCATGTCCAGTTCTAATTGTCACTTCCTGACCTGCATATAGGTTTCTCAAGAGGCAGGTCAGGTGGTCTGGTATTCCCATCGCTTTCAGAATTTTCCACAGTTTATTGTGATGCACACAGTCAAAGGCTTTGGCATAGTCAGTAAAGCAGAAATAGAAAATTTTCTGGAACTCTCTTGATTTTCAATGATCCAGTGGATGTTGGCAATTTATCTCCAGTTCCTCTGCCTTTTCTAAAACCAGCTTGAACGTCTGGAAGTTCACGTATTGCTGAAACCTGTCTTGGAGAATTTTGAGCGTTACTTTACTAGCGCGTGAGATGAGTGCAATTGTGCGGTAGTGTGAGCATTCTTTGGCATTGCCTTTCTTTGGGATTGGAATGAAAACTGACCTTTCCAGTCCTGTGGCCACAGCTGAGTTTTCCAAATTTGCTGGCATATTGAGTGCAGCACTTTCACAGCATTATCTTTCAGGATTTGAAATAGCTCAACTGGAGTTCCATCACCTCCACTAGCTTTGTTCGTAGTGATGCTTTCTAAGGCCCACTTGACTTCACATTCCAGGATGTCTGGCTCTAGGTGAGTGATCACACCATCGTGATTATCTTGGTCTTGAAGATCTTTTTTGTACAGTTCTTCTGGGTATTCTTGCCATCTCTTCTTAATATCTTCTGCTTCTGTTAGGTCCATATCATTTCTGTCCTTCATCAAGCCCATCTTTGCAAGAATTATTCCCTTGGTATCTCTAATTCTCTTGAAGAGATCGCTAGTCTTTCCCATTCTGTTGTTTTCCTCTGTTTGTTTGCATTGATCACTAAGGAAGGCTTTCTTATTTCTTGCTGCTATTCTTTGGAACTCTGCATTCAGAAGCTTATATCTTTCCTTTTCTCCTTTGCTTTTCGCTTCTCTTCTTTTCACAGCTATTTGTAAGGCCTCCCCAGAAAGCCATTTTGCTTTTTTGCATTTCTTTTCCATGGGGATGGTCTTGATCCCTGTCTCCTGTACAATATCATGAACCTCTGTCCATAAGTCATCAGGCACTCTATCAGATCTAGTGCCTTAAATCTATTTCTCACTTCCACTGTTTAATCATAAGGGATTTGATTTAGGTCATACCTGAATGGTCTAGTGGTTTACCCTACTTTCTTCAATTTAAGTCTGAATTTGGCTTAAGGAGTTCATGATCTGAGCCCCAGTCAGCTCCTGGTATTGTTTTTGCTGACTATATAGAGCTTCTCCATCTTTGGCTGCAAAGAATATAATCAATCTGATTTCAGTGTTGACCATCTGGTGATGTCCATGTATAGAGTCTTCTCTTGTGTTGTTGGAAGAGGGTGTTTGCTATGACCAGTGCATTTTCTTGGCAAAACTCTATTAGCCTTTGCCCTGCTTCATTCCATATTCCAAGGCCAAATTTGCCTGTTACTCCAGGTGTTTCTTGACTTCCTACTTTTGCATTTCAGTCCCCTATAATGAAAAGGGTATCTTTTTGGGGTGTTAGTTCTAAAAGGTCTTGTAGGTCTTCATAGAACCATTCAACTTGAGCTTCTTCAGCATTACTGGTTGCGGCATAGGCTTGGATTACTGTGATATTGAATGGCTTGCCTTGGAAATGAACAGAGATCATTCTGTTGTTTTTGAGATTGCATCCAAGTACTGCATTTCAGACTCTTTTGTTGACCATAATGGCTACTGTATTTCTTCTAAGGGATTCCTGCCCGCAGTAGTAGATATAATAGTCATGAGTTAAATTCACCCATTCCAGTCCATTTTAGTTTGCTGATTCCTAGAATGTCGACATTCACGCTTGCCATCTCTTGTTTGACCACTTCCAATTTGCCTTGATTCATGTATCTGACATTCCAGGTTCCTATGCAATATTGCTCTTTACAGCATCAGACCTTACTTCTATCACCAGTCACATCCACCACTGGGTATTGTTTTTGCTTTGGCTCCATCCCTTCATTCTTTCTGGAGTTATTTCTCCACTGATCTCCAGTAGTGTATTGGGCACCTACTGACCTGGGGAGTTTCTCTTTCAGTATCCTACCATTTTGCCTTTTCATACTGTTTATGGGGTTCTCAAGGCAAGAATACTGAAGTGGTTTGCCATTCTCTTCTCTAGTCGGCCACATTCTGTCAGACCTCTCCACCATGATCCGCCCGTCTTGGGTGGCCCCACAGGCATGGCTTAGTTTCATTGAGTTAGAAAAGGCTGTGGTCCTAGTGTGATTAGATTGACTAGTTTTCTGTGATTATGGTTTCAGTGTGTCTGCCCTCTGATGACCTCTTGCCACACCTACCGTCTTACTTGATCATGCTAACAGGGCCCAAACTCGAGCTCCCCATTCTATATCTATATATGGAAGTAGTATATTTGGAAGTAAATTATGGAAGATGAGTATATTTAAAAAATAAAATCAGATAATATCAGAATACAAAATGTAATAATGTTTGTAACAACATTAGAATACAAAAGAAACACTTTGTTTACTGTGTTAGTGTACAAGTGTATCAGAAATTTGAAAAATCTTCACAAACCATGGAAGAGAGATGGGATCAAACTGATCAAGAGTCAAAATCACATCATAAAACAGAGTAAAGAAGTTGCTATCACAAAATCTGAGCTTATTCCTATAATAGCTGATCAACCCGTGAACATTATATACTTTTTCTAGTAGCCAAATTTTCATAAGGCCCTTAATACATTTTGGACATTTTCAGACATAACTTTAATAATAAGATAGGTGAGAGATTCTTCTTTTAACACATTAGTGCTGATATGTGAGCAGCTTCATGAAGCAAGTTTATTTCTCACTTCTACAAATTCTCTTATGTGTCACATAAAAGACAAAAAGGCTATACTAGTTGCCTTTCAGATTTAATTATGTATTATATTTAGATCTGTATTCGCTGTAGTTGTGTTTAACATTTGACTAGTTGAAAAGACAGTAAACAACTGAAGTATTAAGGGCGGATCTGCTAAACCTATTCTGGTTAATTGTATTACAGCTGGTAATAATATTATTTCGCTAGGAAAACAAAACAAAACAGAACAAAAACATGACAAATGCTAAGCTGAATGGTATGCCAGAATAAAAACTGCAAACTGGGACTGTTCTAGACAAACTAGAATGCTTATCCTTTAAATCATTGAAGATATTTTTAGTTTTCAGTAACTATAACCATAGTCAAGTATCCATTTCTTATTCTTCGTAACCAGTATTGCTTATCTTCAATAATAATTATTGTTACTTCTTCCCTCCATGTAATAAATATATTTTTTGTGATCACTTCTTGCTGCATATGTTTCCTGTCTTTCCTAGTATCTCCTTTTCCTGATTCAAAGGCTTCTCTTGTAGCTCATCTGGGAAAGAATCTGCCTGCAATGCAGGAGACCTGGGTTTGATTCCTGGGCCAGGGATATCCCTTGATGAAGGGAATGGCTACCCATTCCAGTATTCCAGCCTGGAGAATTCTATGGACTGTATATCCATGGAGTCATAAAGAGTCAGATATGATTGAGTGACTGCAAAAAAAGCCTTTCCCTGAGGGGAGGAGTACAACTTTCATATTCTTCCTTTGGAACCAAAGTATTTAGCCAGGGTATAGAACTTGAGAAGACAGAAAACATTCTCACTTCCCCCCAAAGATAATTATGCTCTTCTTTTTACCCACAACCTCAACTGAACACTCAAAGCAATAATTTAAAAAAAAAGTAGCAATAAAAACTTTTGTGCTTCTAGTCATTAGACCACAAAACCTCTATTAAAAAAATGTAAACTATAGAGTGAAAGGTTCATGAAATAGTTATAACTTAAAGTATTTCTTTCTGTAGAAGGGTACATGAATATAGTTATCCATTCCCCAAATTGATAAAAGCTTATTTAAAACTTTGTCAATTTTTTTAGCCTAAAGGTGGTGCTACTCAGTGTTTATTAAAAAGATCTTTAGTTAGATAAAGGAAAAGAAAGATATAAAAGTGACTATGAAATGTCTAATTCCATTCCTGTGAGACATATATTTTAAAAACTCACTATGGAAAACATCTGTTCATATTATTCTACTATCTGGAAAGTTACAGACTAGAACATTCTATTGAGAAATAAACCATGCATAAGGCTAATTGCTTTTAAGAAATGACTTGTTTCAGGAAGCTTCTACCCTGATTGTCATAGAAGTACTATGTCATAAAGACTTTACTAACACGAGGCAATGGCACCCCACTCCAGTACTCTTGCCTGGAAAATCCCGTGGACAGAGGAGCCTGGGAGGCTGCAGTCCATGGGGTCGCGAAGAGCTGGACACGACTGAGCGACTTCACTTTCACTTTTCACTTTCATGTATCAGAGAAGGAAATGGTAACCCACTCCAGTGTTCTTGCCTGGAGAATCTCAGGGACGGGGGAGCCTGGTGGGCTGCATAGTCCAGTCTATGGGGTCGCATAGAGTTGGACATGACTGAAGCAACTTAGCAGCAGAAGCAGCAACACAAGTCTTGGTCAGCCTTCTTCTAGACTTAAGCTCAGGTGAAATTGATGAAATTGGGGAAAAGAGTTCATGGTGACTTGGGTTTCAGAGCCTAGAGGTGATTAAAAGATATTATCTGCACCAGTGTCTGTCAAATTATTAGTTAGGCAACTTGAGTAACACAAATTTGTACAACTGCTCCTAAAGAAAATTTATACCAAATTACCAATAGGGTGAGTTTTAAAGCATATATATTAGAGAACTAATTTATACTTAACAATTTTTGAATATTGCCTGCTTTGGTAAATATTATTATTTATAAAAGTATTTTCTTGTAAGCTCTCAATGTTACATTTCACTCTCATTCATCGTTAAAGCTTTTCTGCCTTTTCTGAAATGAATTATGACATGTGTATATTTATGTGTAATGTGAGTATGCAGCTTGATCCTCTTTCCAGTGGTCGTTGCTTTGTGTATTTGTATCAAAAATGAATTTAATACCACAAAATCAGATTGCAAGAAGTCATTCATCACTTATACTCTTCTAAAGACACTGATAAGAGAGTGAAAAGACAAATCACAGACTGGTAGACAGTATTTTAATCTCATATATCTGATACATAAATTATATCTGGAATATATGGAAAGCTCTAAAAATTCAGCAACTAATAAATTGTTGTTTATTGTTCAGTCACTAAGTCATATCCTACATTTTGCCACCCCATGGACTGCAGCACACCAGACTTCTATGCCCTTCACTATCTCCCGGAATTTGTTCAAATTCATCTCCATTGAGTTGGTGATGCCATCCAACCATCTTATCCTCTGTCACCCCCTTCTCCTCTTGCCCTCAATCTTTCCCAGCACAGGTATCCCCTTCAATAAGTTGGCTTTTTGCATCAGGTGGTCAAAGTATTTGAGTTTCAGCGTCAGTGCTTTCAGTGAATATTCAGGGTTGATTTCCTTTAAGATTGACTGGTTTGATCGTCTTGCAGTCTGAGAGACTCTCAAAAATCTTTTCCAGCACCACAATTTGAAAGTATCAATTCTTTGGTGATCAGCCTTATTTATGGTCCAACTCTCACATCTATACATGATTACTGGAAAAACCATAGCTTTGACTATGTGGACCTTTGTCAGTAAAGTGATGTCTCTGCTTTTTAATATACTGTCTAGGTTTGTTATAGCTTTTCTTTCAATGAGCAAGCATCTTTTAATTTCATGGCTCCATTCACTATTTACATTGATTTCGGAGCCCAAGAAAATAAAATCTGTCACTGTTTCCACTTTCCCCCCTATCTATTTGCTATGAAATTATGAGACCAAATACCATGATCTTAGTTTTTTGAAGTTGAATTTTAAACCAGCTTTTATCACTGTCTTCTTTCACCCTCATCAAGAAGCTCTTTAGTTCCTCTTTGCTTTCTACAATGAGTAGTTTCCTTTTGCATATCTGAGGTTGTTGATATTTCTTCTGACAATATTGATTCCAGATTGTGATTCATCTAGTCCAATATTTTGTATGATGTACTCTGCATAGAAGTGAAATAAGTAGGATGATAATATACAGCCTTGACAAGTGAATAAGCCAATTTAAGATAAAAAATGTAATATGGACAGAAATTTCAGCAAAGAAGAGGGAGAAATATGCATAAAAGATACTCAACAGTTTTCCACAATAGGGAAATGCCAATTTAACCCACATTGAATTACAAATGCAATCTTAATAGAAAGACTAAGTTTAAAAAAGCCTGATCACATTGAATTTTGAGGACGAGGTGATGGTGCTAAAATTCTCTTATGTTGATGTAAGAACGTAAAATGACTCAAAAACTTTGGAAAATAATTCGATAGTTTTCTTGAATGTACACCTACCATATGATCCAGTCACTCTACAACTGATTCACTAAAGAGAAATAAAGCATATATCCACACAAAATTGTTGCTGCTGTTTAGTTTCCAAATCATGTCCAACTTTTGTGATGTCATGGGCTGTAGACTGCCAGACTCCAATGTCCATGGGATTTCCCAGGCAAGAATAATGGAGTGGGTTGCCATTTCCTTCTCCAGGGGATCTTTTTGACCCAGGGATCGAACCTGCATCTCCTATATTAGCAGGCAGGTTCTTTACTCTCTGAGCCACCAGTGAAGTTATCCACACGAAGACCTGTACTTAAACATCCAAAGTAGCTTTATCTTCATACCCTAAAATTAAAAACAAATGGAAAGTTTATAAATAGATGAATAAAAATGAAATATTGTTCAACAATAAATTAACTATTAACATGAATAGATCTCATAAATAGATCTCAAAATAATTATAAAACTGAATGAAGGAGGCCAGCCACCTCTCGCCCCACTTTCCATGAAAAGAACATACTGTATTATTCTATTTATGTAAAATTCTAGAAAAAGACAAAATAATCTGTAATTGTGGCTCAGCTGTAAAGAACAGCCTGCAATGTGGGAGACCTGGGTTCAATCCCTGGATTGAGAAGATCCCCTGGAGAAGGGAAAGACTAACCACAACAGTATTTTGGCCTTGAGAATTCCATGGACTGTATAGTCCATGAAGTAACAAAGAGTCGGACACGACTGAGCAACTTTCACTTTCACTTTCTGGAATAGGAAATGGCAAGGCACTCCATTATTCTTGCCTGGGAAATCCCAGAGACAGAGGAGCCTGGTGGACTACATTTTATGGAGTCTCAAAGAGTAAAAGACGACTGAGCACAGCAGACAACATGAGAAAGCATGTCAGGTGTTAGCTATGGATGGTGGAGGCAGAGAGATACAAAAGTGAGGGATGAGAAAGGAGTATGAGGAAACTTGGGGCAATAGATGTGAGAGGGTAACAGGCAGGAAGGCCAGGGGTTTCCAAATGGAGGAAAGTGTCAGACGTTTTTTATTTCTCTCTTAAGCAGCAGGAGAAAACAAACCACAAGTGTCAGATTTTTTTTCCCCTTCTCTATACAAAATTAAGAGGAGGTTTCCTTTAAAATTTTGTGTTGCCATGATGACACCTGGTTCCACCTGAACATAACTTTTCTCAAACCTTGAGAGGAACCAGAGATCAAATTGTCAACATCCACTGGATCATCAAAAAAGCAAGAGAGTGCCAGGAAAACATCTACTTCTGCTTTACTGACTGTGCCAAAGGCTTTGGCTGCATGGATCAAAACAAACTGTGGAAAATTCTTAAAGAGATGGGAATACCAACCACCTGACCTGCCTCCTGAGAAATCTATATGCAGGTCAAGAAGCAACAGTTATAACTGAACATGGAACAACAAACTGGCTCCAAATTGGGAAAGGAGTACATCAAGGCCATATATTGTAAACCTGCTCATTTAACTTATATTCTTTGTATGTCATTGCTGAATGCTGGGCTGGATGAAGCACAAGCTGGAATCAAGATTGCCGGGAGAAATATCAATAACCTCAGATATGCAGATGACACCACCCTATGGCAGAAAGTGAAGAAGAACTAAAGATCCTCTTGATGAAAGTGAAAGAGGAGAGTAAAAACTTTGGCTTAAAACTCAGCATTCAGAAAACCAAGATAGTGGCATCTGGACCCATCACATCATGGCAAATAGATAGGGAAACAATGGAAACAGTGAGAGACTTTATTTTTTTTTGGGGTCCAAAATCACTGCAGATGGTGACTGCAGCCATGAAATTAAAAGATGCTTGCTCCTTGGAAGAAAAGCTATGACCAACACAGACAGCATATTAAAAAGCAGAGATATTACTTTGCCAACAAAGGTCCACAAGTCAAAGATGTGATTTTTCCAGTAGTCATGTATGGATGTGAGAGTTGGAACATGAAGAAAGCTGAGCACTAAAGAACTGATGCTTTTGAACTGTGGTGTTGGAGAAGACTCTTGAGAGTCCCTTGGATTGCAAGGAGATCCAACCAGTCCATCCTAAAGGAAATCAGTCCTGAATATCCATTGGAAGGACTGATGCTGAAGCTGAAACTCCAATTCTTTGGCACCTGATGTGAAGAACTAACTCACTGGAAAAGACCCTGTTGCCAGGAAAGATTGAAGGTGGGAAGACCAGGGGACAACAGAGGATAAGATGGTTGGATGGCATCATCGACTCAATGGATATGAGTTTGAGTAAGCTCCGGAATGTTCGGGGGGTGATGTCCTGATGGATAGGGAAGCCTGACATGCTGCAGTCTGTGGGGTCTCAAAGAGTTAGACAGGACTGAGTGCCTGAACTGAACTGAGCTAATCAATGCATTTTTTGGGGGGGGGTATGGAAATGTTTTTCTTAAGCTATGTTAATGGACTATGCATTTTCCCTACACTCTGTCTTTCCTCAAGTGGGGTTCCACATAGATGCAGAACCCACTTGACAAACCAGTATGCTTTACTCATGCAAATATTCTCTTAAGCTATGTTAATGAGACTATGTATTTGCTTGGAAACCTGCCTTTCTTCAAGATTCATGTTAATTGTTTTATGGCCCAGGGCATCTCACCTTGTGCAAATGTTTTCTCAAGATGCATGTTGTCATGAGGGGCCTGGTGCCAGTCTCTGAGCTTTGAGACATTCCCTTTCTCTGATGATCAGCCTGCTAGTAGCTATATAACATCCAGCTAAAGACTACAGGGGAGAACTCTTTCTGCTCATTCTGATGTTTATGTCAGAAGCTTTGTCTATTTCTTTATGCTTTAATAAAACTTTATCACACAAAAGCTGTAAGAGATCAAGCCTCATCACTGGCTCCAGATTGAATTCCTCTCCTCCAGAGGCCAAGAATCCCAGTGTTTTCATAGCTCAGCAACAACATTTCAGATGTATGCTTATTGTTTTGATTGTAGTGTTTGTTCTGCAGATCAATATCAAATTGTACAGTTTAGATTCAGTGTATTTCATGTCAATTATATCTCAATAAAACATGTCATTAATTATTTTTTCCACCCAATAGCCCATGGGAAAATTCAATACCACTTATTACAGCCACCTGACCCTTTTTGACTTTTTAGGGGTATCATCACTGGTGGCTCAGATGGTAAAGCGTCTGCCTGCAATGCCGGAGACTGGGATTCGATCCCTGGGGTCTGGAAGATTCCCTGAAGAAGAAAATGTCAACTCAGTCCCGTATGCTTGTCTGGGAAATCCCATTGACAGAGGAGCCTGGTGGACTATAGTCCATGGGGTTGCAAGTGAATCAGATACAACTGAGAGACTAACACTGTCACTTTCTTGAAAAAAGTGTAACAATTTTATCCTTCAGTCTGTTAATTGGGCTTCCCTGGTGGTTCAGCAACAAGAATCCACCTGCCAATACAGGAGACATGGGTTATATCTCTGTGTCAGGAAGATCCCTTGGAGAAGGAAATGGCAACCCACCCCAGTATTCTTTTGCCTGGGAAATCCCAGGGACAGAGGAGACTGGTGAGTTGCAGTCCATGGGGTTGCAAAGAGATGGACACAACTGAACAACTAAACAACAAAAAGCATGTTAATTATACATGACCTGACCATGATCTGACTCACTGTTATCTAGAGGCCATATTTTTATACTAAATCATATATTATTTGTTATGAATATTTATATTTCTCAAGATAATAACTCATCCAGTCAGTATGAAATTAACACAATGTAAATAGTATAAATAATTATACACAGAGAATGTGTTATTTTCAACATTAATGACATTTGTTAATTCTATAATTTTCTATAGACATTTTGTGAACAAATAACACTTAGTGGAAGTTATAAACTGATTTGTTGAAACAATGTAAACAGTAGTAATAACATACAGCCAACAAAAACAAAAAAATAGATATAAATATTGGTATTTTCATGTTTTGAGAAATATTTTGCAATAAAAATAAGTGTATAACTGACTAAAGACTTTCTTAAAACTCATTTTCTCTATAAGTTCAGTTCAGTTCAGTCACACAGTCTTGTCTGATTCTTTGCTACCCCATGGACTGTAGCACACCAGGCTTCCCTGTCCATCACCAGCATCCAGACCTTGCTCAAACTCATGTCCATTGAGTTGGTGATGCCATTCAACCATCTTATCTTCTGATGTCCTCTTCTCCTCATGTCTTCAATCTTTCCCAGCATCAGAGTCGTTTCTAATAAATCAGTTCTTCATATCAGGTGACCAAAGTATTGGAGTTCCAGCTTCAGCATCAGTATGAAAAGGCAAAGAGATATGACACTGAAACTTGAAATTCCCAGGTCAGTAGGTGCCCAATATGCTACTGGAGAAAAGTAGAGAACTAACTCCAGAAAGAATGAAGAGAAGGAGCCAAAGACAAAAAATCTCCCAATTGTGGATGTGACTAGTAATGGAAGTAAAGACTGATGCTGTAAAGAACAATAGGAAAAAGAATGTTAGGTCCACGAATCAAGGTAAGTTGGAAGTGGACAAACAGGAGATGGCAAGAGTGAGCATCAACATTTTAGGAATCAGTGAACTAAAATGAACCAGAATGAGTGAATTTAACTCAAATGACCTACTACTACTGTGGGCAAGAATCTGTTAGACAAAATGGAGTAGGCCTCACTGTCAACAAAAGAGTCCAAGATGTAGTATTTGGGTGCAATCTCAAAACTGACAGAATGAGCTCTGTTTGTTTCCAAGGCAAATCATTCAATAACACAATATGCCCACAATAGCACAAATCTAGATGGTGATTGCAGTTACAAAATTAAAAGAAGCTTAGTCAAGGCTATGGTTTTTCCAGTAGTCATGTATGGATGTGAGAGTTGGACTATAAAGATAGCTGAGTGCCGAAGAATTGATGCTTTTGAACTGTGGTGTTGGAGAAGACTTTTGCGAGTCCCTTGGACTGCAAGGAGATCCAACCAGTCCATCCTAAAGGGGATCAGTCCTGGGCGTTCATTGGAAGGACTGATGTTGAAGCTGAAACTCCCATACTTTGGGCACCTGATGAGAAGAGCTGACTCATTGGAAAATCCCTGATGCTGGGAAAGATTGAGGGCAGGAGGAGAAGGGAATAACAGAGGATGAGATGGTTGGATGGCATCACCAACTCAGTGGATATGGATTTGGGTGTACTCAGGGAGTTGGTGATGGTCAGGGAGGCCTGGCATGCTGCATTTCATGGGGTCACAAAGAGTTGGACATGACTGAGTGACTGAACTGAACTGAACTGATGTCCCAAAAGTAATGCTGAAGAAGTTGAAGTTGAATGGTTCTATGAAGACCTACAAGACCTTCTAGAACTAACACTAAAAAAAGATGTCCTTTTCATCATAAAAGTAGGAAGTCAAGAGATACCTGGAGTAACAGGCAGATTTGGCCTTGTAGTACAGAATGAAGCAAGGCAAAGGCTAACAGAGTTTTGCCAAGAGAATGCACTGGACACTGCAAACATCCTCTTCCAACAATATAAGAGATGACACTACACATGGACATCACCAGATGGTCAATACCAAAATCAAATTATATTCTTTGCAGCCTTTTCACTAAACACATCTTCTATTGCAAGCATGGTACCAAAACTCTGTGATCAATAAACACTATACTTCTTCATCTCATGTAATATGAGGTTAGCTTTTCCATGAAAGTGACTTGAAATTCCATTTGTATAAGTACCTCAAATTTCTTCATTTTTGATTTATTTTGGAAATATAACATCTAAAATGCATTGCTTAACTTTCATCCATCCAGAGTGTATGTAACTTAATCTAGCCATTTATTGAAGATACAAAACTATGTGACAGAAATTATGCTAGTATTGAGCATACGTTATATCCAATCTTAACAATTTTAGTAATAAATAATCTGAAATATTCATAACGCTTTGGTAGCTGTCTGGAAAACTTGTAAAGCTAAAATATGAAAGGGAATGATCTAAACTTAGATGTGTCAGACACAAAACTTTCAAATCCACCCTTCTCCTGCAAACTGAAAAACTTAGGTACAATGATACCTACATTTTCTTTCAGTCAAATATTATTTGGAAAAGTTGATTGTTGGAAACAATGAATGTTGAATACTGAAACTGACAGAATAATTCCATATTTATTTAACTACACAGGTAGAATCATTCCACAAATATACTCCAGTTAGCAACTAGAAGCATGTATAAATGTTAAAAATGTTCCATCCCATAAAATGTCTAAACAATTAATGATTTGATAATATACATACAACATCTATATAGGAAATCAAGTACTAGTTAAGCATTATCCTTAATTCTTTTAAAAGATTTCAGTTTGTTGATTTATTTCCTTTTGATGGTCTTTTGGTTAATAACTGACCTTTTTAAAAGAAATAAAGCAAATTTTTATTTCACTTTTCTTTAACTTTCTTTCTGTGCATTTTTGACCAAATATGGAGCACCTATTACGAATTAGGTAATGGGCTTTTAATGTACTAAAAAATGCACACTCTTAATATCTCTTCCCATCTCAAGCTGAAATCCCTTAGAACGGAAGCTTAAAATCATGACCATTTTTATGAAATGACCTTTGGTCCACATTAGTTTGCTAGGTTAAAAATAAAATATATTGTAGGAAATTCCCTGCTTTTGGTAAAGTATTTGAAGCTTTATTTGGAATCCTAGTGAGTGACTATGATTCTGCCTTTATTGATTCCTCATGATTAAGGTACACACAAAGCTAGTGGAGGTAATGGAATTCCAGTTAAGCTACATCAAATCCTGAAAGATGATGCTGTGAAAGTGCTGCACTCAATATGCCAGCAAATTTGGAGAACTCAGCAGTGGCCACAGGACTGGAAAAGGTCAATTTTCATTCCAATCCCAAAGAAAGGCAATGACAAAGAATGCTCAAACTACCACACAATTGCACTCATCTCACATGCTGGTAAAATAATGCTCAAAATTCTCCAAGCCAGGCTTCAGCAATATGTGAACTGTGAACTTTCAAATGTTCAAGCTGGTTTTAGAAAAGGCAGAAGAACCAGAGATCAATTGCCAACATCCGCTAGATCATGGAAAAAGCAAGAGAGTTCCAGAAAAACATCTATTTCTGCTTTATTGACTATGCCAAAGTCTTTGACTGTGTGGCTCACAATAAACTGTGGAAAATTCTGAAAGAGATGGGAATACCGGACCACCTGACCTGCCTCTTGAGAAACTTATATGCAGGTCAGGGAGCAACAGTTAGAACTGGACAAGGAACAATGCACTGGCTCCAAATAGGGAAAGGAGTATGTCAAGGCTGTATATTGTCACCCTGCTTATTTAACTTATATGCAGAGTACATCATGGGAAACGCTGGGCTGGAAGAAGCACAAGCTGGAATCAAGATTGCCAGGAGAAATACCAATAACCTCAGATATGCAGATGACACCACCCTTATGGCAGAAAGTGAAGAGGAACTAAAAAGCCTCTTGATGAAAGTGAAAGAGGAGAGTAAAAATGTTGCTTAAAGCTCAAAATTCAGAAAACAAAGATCATGGCATCTGGTGCCATTACTTCATGGGAAATAGATGGGAAAACAGTGTCAGATTTAATTTTTTGGGCTCCAAAATCACTGCAGATGGAGATTGCAGCCATGAAAATAAAAGATGCTTACTCCTTGGAAGGAAAGTTATGACCAACCTAGATAGCATATTCAAAAGCAGAGACATTACTTTGCCAACAAAGGTCCATCTAGTCAAGGCTATGGTTTTTCCAGTGGTCATGTATGGATGTGAGTTGGACTATGAAGAAAGCTGAGCGACGAAGAATTGATGCTTTTGAACTGTGGTGTTGGAGAGGACTCTTGAGAGTCCCTTGGACTGCAAGGAGATCCGACCAGTCCATTCTAAAGGAGATCAGTCCTGGGTGCTCTTTGGAAGGGATGATACTGAAGCTGAAACTCCAATACTTTGGCCACCTCATGGACGAGTTGACCCATTGGAAAAGACTCTGATGCTGGGAGGGATTGAGGGAGGAGGAGAAGGGGACGACAGAGGATGAGATGGCTGGATGGCATCACCAACTCGATGGACGTGAGTCTGAGTGAACTCCAGGAGTTGGTGATGGACAGGGAGGCCTGGCATGCTGCAATTCATGGATTTGCAAAGAGTCGGACACAACTGAGCAACCGAACTGAACTAACTGACTGACATGATTAAGGTCCAGTGTTGTCAAAATGTACTTGATTGCTGCTCCAAGGAAAATGCCCATGTTGCTTTATACTTTGATGTTTTTTCAGGTGAGCTTTAGCTTGGCTTTCAAGCAATTTTTTAAGCTTCCTCCCCCTGCCCCCATTTCTTTTGAACTTTCATTCCATTTTCATTTGTATGAATGTGCACATGTATGTGTGTGTGTACGTGCTTTCCCTAGTGAAGTTTTATGTGATTCTTTACATAGAGAATATTTTATATTAACCTATTAAGCTAAATATATTTTATATCAAATGTTGATAATTTATATGAGTCCACATATACATTTATGAATTCTAATAGTGCCATACTTTTCTAATTTAATTTTTAATTAATTTTTGCTATTCAGATCAGATCAGATCAGATCAGTCGTTCAGTCATGTCCGACTCTGTGCAACACCATGAATCGCAGCACTCCAGGCCTCCCTGTCCATCACCAACTCCTGGAGTTCACTCAGACTCACGTCCATCGAGTCGGTGATGCCATCCAACCATCTCAACCTCTGTCGTCCCCTTCTCCTCTTGCCCCCAATCCCTCCCAGCATCAGAGTCTTTTCCAATGAGTCAACTCTTCGCAGGAGGTGGCCAAAGTAGTGGAGTTTCAGCTTTAGCATCATACCTTCCAAAGAAATCCCAGGGCTGATCTCCTTCAGAATGGACTGGTTGGATCTCCTTGCAGTCCAAGGGACTCTCAAGAGTCTTCTCTAACACCACAGTTCAAAAGCATCAATTCTTCGGTGCTCAGCCATCTTCACAGTCAAAATCACATCCATACATGACCACAGGAAAAAACATAGCCTTGACTAGATGGACCTTTGTTGGCAAAGTAATGTCTCTGCTTTTGAATATGCTATCTAGGTTGGTCATAACTTTCCTTCCAAGGAGTAAGCGTCTTTTAATTTCATGGCTGCAGTCACCATCTGCAGTGATTTTGGAGCCCAAAACAAGAAAGTCTGACACTGTTTCCACTGTTTCCCCATCTATTTCCCACGAAATGATGGGACCAGACGCCATGATCTTTGTTTTCTGAATGTTGAGCTTTAAGCCAACTTTTTCACTCTCCACTTTCACTTTCATCAAGAGGCTTTTTAGTTCCTCTTCACTTTCTGCCATAAGGGTGGTGTCATCTGCATATCTGAGGTTATTGATATTTCTCCCAGCAATCTTGATTCCAGCTTGTGTTTCTTCCAGCCCAGCATTTCCCATGATGTACTCTGCATATAAGTTAAATAAGCAGGGTGACAATATACAGCCTTGACGAACTCCTTTTCCTATTTGGAACCAATGCGTTGTTCCATGTCCAGTTCTAACTGTTGCTTCCTGACCTGCATACAGATTTCTCAAGAGGCAGGTCAGGTGGTCTGGTATTCCTGTCTCTTTCAGAATTTTCCACGGTTTATTGTGATCCACACAGTCAAAGGCTTTGGCATAGTCAATAAAGCAGAAATAGATGTTTTTCTGGAACTCTCTTGCTTTTTCCACGATCTAGCGATGTTGGCAATGATCTCTGGTTCCTCTGCCTTTTCTAAAACCAGCTTGAACATCAGGAAGTTCACGGTTCACATATTGGTAAAGCCTGGCTTGGAGAATTTTGAGCATTACTTTACTAGCATGTGAGATGAGTTCAATTGTGTGGTAGTTTGAGCATTTTTTGGCATTGCCTTTCTCTGGGATTGGAATGAAAACTGACCTTTTCCAGTCCTGTGGCCACTGCTGAGTTTTCCAAATCTGCTGGCATATTGAGTGCATATTGAATATGATACATGTGGATATAGTTTTCTTTGTATTGTTCTTGTATGCAGGCATAGTGATCTACAGGAGTCTTTAAGCCTTTTTCTTTCACAAAATATTGAGTGTTTTAAACCTGACTCATTATCTTTTACTTCCTTCCCCATCTCCAATCTCATGCATGATTTTTGACTTATCTCACAGGTATCTGAGGCTTTGTACATTGTTTTTAATTTTTTTTTTATCTCTCATCTCACAGTTGACAATTTCTATTGATTTCTCTTCACAGTTTCTGACTCTATATTTTGGAACGTCTAATCCTCTATTAAGCTCTTCCAGTGATTAATATTTTTCCTTTTTACATTTCAGATATTGTACTCTTCAACTCTATAATTTACATTTGGCATTTTTGCAGTTTTATTTCTCTGGTAAATTTCCTCTTTCTTAAATCAATTATGAACACAATTTCATTTATATCCTTGAATGTATTTCTAATAACTGCTTTAAAAACACTGTCTTCTAATTCCAACATCAGAATGATCTCAGGGCTGGTTTCAGCAGACTGCCATTTGTCTTTACTGTCAATCACATTCTCCTGTTTGTTTGTATTCCTAGATAGTTTGAATTAGATCTTTAACATTATATATGATTCATTGTAGAGATCTTGGATTCATATTTAACTATATTCATCCCAAGAGAACGAGTCTTTTTTATTTTAGTAGTCAGTCAACATGGATTAATTTAAATTGCAAACTCTGAGTCTCAGTTCATTACTTTCAGCCTTAGCTGAGCTACTGCAACTTTTCCACATTCACTCTTGGTGAAGTGTCAGACATGATTTCAAGCACTTTGTAAGCAGAATGTAGGACTTTTTCTCTATGATTTTCTCATAGGTGGGATTTCCTACCTCCCTTTACAGTTGATATAGACCAGTCAATCCCAAAGGATATCAATCCTGAATATTCATTGGAAGAATTGATGTGAAGCTGAAGCTCCAATACTTTGGCCACCTGATATGAGTAGGTACAGGCCCTGATGCTGAGAAAGATTGAGGGCAAGAGGAGGAAGGGATGACAGAGGATGTGATGGTTGGAGGGAATCACCAACCCAATGGACATGACTTTGAGCAAACTCTGGGAGATAGTAAAGGACAGGGAAGCCTGGCATGTTGCAGTTCATGGGGTCACAAAGAGTTGGGAACTATTTAGTGACTGAATAACAACTGGTTCTTTAAGCTAGTAAAACTGCAGGTGTTCACCACATGATTTTGCAAAGAATGGGAAACTTACTCAGTGCTCCATTCTCCTTCCAGTGTCAATCCCCTCTGCTAGCTATTTTTCACTTTCTAGTTACTTCAGATAGATTTTTTTTCCCCCTAGAGTTTGCAGTTGTTGATGCTGGGATGGTTGGTTGATAAGAATTACCCACTCATTGCTGGAGATGGAATTTGTTGATTTACCTGTCTGTATTTTGGGAATCTGTCCAAATTGTTGTATGTGCATTTAATATTTTCCTTTTAAGCTCTGAATAGTGTTTCATAGCACATATTTACTATTATTTATTTTTTCTTCTAGGATTGAACACTTGTAATATTTGCAATTTTTTGGTCTATAGTTTTTCTAAAAATATATTTATATTTCTTTATAATCATTAGGAAATATATTTTATATTATTTATATATATACAGAAATAATATATGAATTTGAACAACTAGAAAATAGTTACTAGATTATATATATTTCACTAAATATGTCCAGATTGTTTTCAGGAACATACAGTAATTTTACACTATCAACATCAGTACTAAAAATCCTCAATTATCAAAATCATTATTATGTTTCTAATTTTTGCTCATCTTCTGGTTGTACAGTGTTAACACTGTTGTAATTTGCATTTTCCATTTGCATTTAACTTTGAAAATCTCTTTAATATATGTTATTCATTAAATTTGGCTTTTTATGAATTGTCTCTTTGTATGTTTGCACACTTGTAATTAGGTTTCCTGTTTTTTGGTTTCTCTTGTTATTGTTGACTTTCAAGAGTTCTCTCTCAGTAACTACGTGATATTTTCTCTTGACCTGTCATCTCTCTGAGAGCTATGTCAATGGTGTCCTTTACTGAAAATACACTTTTTTTTTGAAGGTTTAATGTAGTCTTTTTAAAATCTTTTACTTTAGAAGTTTTATTTAAGAAAGGTGTCTCCTGTTCCATCACACACATATGCACACATTCAGCACTATTTAAAATTCAACAATTCGGTCTTTAAAACTTTGGAAATTAAAATTTGAATGTAATACATTATTATTGATCATGATTTTTTTCTCAGCTTTATAAGACTTTCTATATACTGGAATTATTGCTTAGCTCTCTATTCTTTGGTAACAAACCAAGGATTCTCATATGGAGATGTTCTGCATTTCTACAGCATGTTTCAATGTCTAGAATAAAACATCTCTTTAAAAATAGTTGACTACATTGGTATATGTGTGTGTGTGTGCACTTAGTTTCTCAGCCATATCTGACTCTTTCCAATCCTATGGGTATAGCCCACCAGGTTCCTATATCCATGGGATTCTCCAGGCAAGAATACAGAAGTGGGTAGCCTATTCCTTCTCCAGGGTATCTTTCCGACCCAGGAATCGAACATGGATCTCCTGTATTGCAGGCAGATTCTTTACTAGTTGGCTATCAGGGAAGCCCATATTGGTGTATATTAATCCATAAATTACAGAATGTGGTCCACTGGAGAAGGGAATGGCAAACCACTTCAGTATTCTTGCCTTGAGAACCTCATGAACAGTATGAAAAGGCAAAATGATAGGATACTGAAAGAGGAACTTCCCAGGTCGGTAGGTGCCCAATATGCTACTGGAGATCAATAGAGAAATAACTCCAGAAAGAATGAAGGGATGGAGCCAAAGCAAAAATAATACCCAATTGTGGATGTGACTGGTGATAGAAGCAAGGTCCGATGCTATAAAGAGCAATATTGCATATGAACCTGGAATGTCAGGTCCATGAATTAAGGCAAATTGGAAGTGGTCAAACAAGAGATGGCAAGAGTGAACGTTGACATTCTAGGAATCAGCGAACTAAAATGGACTGGAATGGGTGAATTTAACTCAGATGGCCATTATATCTACTGCTGCGGGCAGGAATCCCTTAGAAGAAACAGAATAGCCATCATGGTCAACAAAAAAGTCTGAAATGCAGTACTTGGATGCAATCTCAAAAATGACAAAATGATCTCTGTTCGTTTCCAAGGCAAACCATTCAATATCACAGTAATCCAAGCCTATGCCCCAACCAGTAACGCTGAAGAAGCTGAAGTTGAACGGTTCTATGAAGACCTACAAGACCTTTTAGAACTAACACCCAAAAAAAGATATCCTTTTCATTATAGGGGACTGGAATGCAAAAGTGGGAAGTCAAGAAACACCTGGAGTAACAGGCAAATTTGGCCTTGGAATACGGAATGAAGCAGGGCAAAGACCAATAGAGTTTTGCCAAGAAAATGTGCTGGTGAAAGCTATAAGCAATTTAAATGAATCACATAGACTATGGTTGAAAACATTGTGTTGGGTTCTCAGAAACTAAAAATAAGACTACCATATGACCTCAGCATTTCCACTCCTGAGTATATTAAAAAAAAAAAAAAATCAAAAATACGAATCCAAAAGATACATGCACCCAATGTTCATAGCAGCTTTGTTTACAATAGCTAAGATGTGGAAGCCACTTAAGTGTCTCTTAACAGATGAATGGCTAAAGAAGATGTGGTTTCCCATTGTAATATGCCATTGTATGTGGTACATGATATCAGTCATAATACCAAGAAGGATCCTGCAGGTTTCCTGGCCACAAAAGCCTTTCTGTGTTTCCCATTTCTTTGATTACAAGAAATAGGTTTCATTCAGCCTCCCTGTCCTCCCCTGAATACAATAGACAGGTTTAATCAGTTGTTAATTAGGCAAGAGGAGATTGGATACAAGGGAACTTTCAAGAAAAATGATAGTGCAGCTTTGGGAAATGCCCTGATTTCCCATCAAGGGATTAACACAACATCTCTGAGCTGTTTTACAATGACACAGTTCTACACTGTTTTACACTGAAACCCACACCAGGTGGGAGAAGTTAACAGTATGCTGCCCACAAGCACATAGATACCAGATTGGTTGGAACCAGAAGGTTTATGATGCTGACTCCCACTTACCTCACCACCAACCAATTAGAAGAATGTGCATGGGTTGATTATGCCCTCTTTGAATGATTGCTATTAAACTTCTCACTACCCCTTCCAGGCTGTGAAAGTTGTTCAGTCACTTCCAACTCTTTGTGACCCCATGGACTATACAATCCATGGAATTCTCTAGGCCAGAATACTGGAGTGGGTAGCCTTTCCCTTCTCCAGGTGGTCTCCAGGTCACCCACATTGCAGGAGAATTCTTTACCAGCTGAGCCAAAGGGAAGCCCACGAATACTGGAGTGGGTACCTTCTCCAATGTATCTTCCCGACCCAGGATATATTTTAAAACACAAGAAATATTAGCCACTATTCTATAATAGCTATAAGTGGAGTATAGCCTTTAAAAATTGTGAATCACAATTTTAAAAATGTGCAGTTTCCATAATATTGTATATCTGTGACACTTTCATAAAAATAAATAAAATATAAATGAATCACATAGAATATTTTGTTTGCACTCTTCAGTTGTAATGTCAGAATTTAATATCCACAGTAACACAGACGATATAACAGAATTGCTATACATAATCAGAAAGATAATAGGTGACTTTCATAATTCCTCTTCAGTCAAAAATAAATTTATGACGTACAAGGGATCTTGGAACTGTGTTTTCATACACTCAGAGAAAACATTAACACAATTTGGAACTTAAGATAATATGTAATATAAATGCTGTTTGAACAAAAGAAAAACTTAACATCACTTGTTATCTATATTAATACACACCTACTTTATAGACATTACTAACAATTACAGCTGTTTGTAGAGAAAGTAGTCAAAATTCAAGGTTAAAATATATTTTTAAAGAAATTCTATGAGGTTCCAAGGACATTCAGAAATATTAGAAAATAGGTATATATGTAAATACATAAACACATTTTATCTCAAATATTTGTTGGTACAAACACATATATATTCATGCATACATATACATGATTATTATGAGATATTTAATGTATCTGTGTGTATAAATGTTGTTGTTTAGTTGCTAAGTCATGTGTGACTCTTTTGTGACTCCTTTCAGGCTCCTCTGTCTGTGGGATTTCCCAGTCAAGAACGCTGGAGTGGGTTGCCATTTCCTTCTCCAGGGGATCTTCCAGACCCAGGGATTGAACGCTCATCTCCTGCATCAGCAGGCGGATTTTTTACCACTGAATCACCTGGGAAACCCATGTATATAAATACATATATACAAAAGCATACACACACTGTCAGTGAGAACGATAATCTTAAAACTGCTTTGTGAAATATTTATATAAACTATCCTCTTAAAGCATATCTGTTTGTTATTTTAGTGGTACATGTCACTCTTATTGAAATATACATTTTTGGTTTCTATATCTGATTTATTAATACCATCCTTTGAGGCAATTTGGGCTTCTCTGATAGCTCAGTTGGTAAAGAATCCACTTGCAATGCAGGAGAACCTGGTTTGATTCCCAGGTGGGGAAGATCTGCTGGAGAAGGGATAGGCTACCCACTTCAGTTTTCTTGGGCTTCCCTTGTGGTTCAGCTGGTAAAGAATCCACCTGCAATGCAGGAGACCTGGGTTTGATCCCTGGGTTGGGAAGATTCCCTGGAGAAGGAAAAGACTACCCACTCCAGTATTCTGGCCTGGAGAATTCCATGGACTGTATAGTCCCTGGGGTCACAAGGAGTTGGACATGACTGAGCGACTTCCACTTTGAGACAATTTAGTTCCTTTCCTATGTGTATTTATTTTAATATTAGACATATTTCTCACTTTTTTACCTACCACACCAATTATTTTCTGTAGCATTTACTATAGTGAGCATGTATATTTAATTTTTAACACATTTTAGTTCCACTTTTCTAATTAAAATTTTTTTTTATTTTTTTAAAGTCTTTTTAAAAATTTTTTTTACATTACAATATTGTATTGGTTTTGCCATACATCAACATGCATCTGCTACAGGTGTACACGTGTTCCCCATCCTGAACCCCCCCTCCCACCATACCATCCCTCTGGGTCATCCCAGTGCACCAGCCCCAAGCTTCCTGTATCCTGCATTGAACCTGGACTGGCGATTCATTTCTTATATGATATTATACATGTTTTAATGTCATTCTCCCAAATCATCTGCCCCCCTCCCTCTCCCACAGAGTTCAAAAGACTGTTCTATACATCTGTATCTCTTTTGCTGTCTCGCATACAGGGTTGTCATTACCATCTTTCTAAATTCCATATATATGCGTTAGTATACTGTATTGCTGTTTTTCTTGCTGGTTTACTTCACTCTGTATAATAGGCTCCAGTTTCATCCACCTCATTAGAACTGATTCAAATATATTCTTTTAATGGCTGAGTAATACTCCACTGTGTATATGTACCACAGTTTTCTTATCCATTCGTCTGCTGATGGACATCTAGGTTGCTTCCATGTATAGAGGTATAGCCAATTAACAATATTGTGACAGTTTTAGGTGAACAGCAAAGGGACTCAACCATACATAAACATGTATCCATTAACATGTATATATTTAATTTTCATATTTATAGATATACTACTATATCTTTATTTGCCAGTTGGTGTTTTGAAAATAAAATTCATATTACTCTTAGATATATGGATGCTTATTTATTATTTATTTTCTATTAACTGTTTAATTAACTATTAAATTTTTTTCTTTATTCATTAACTTTTTTCTTTTCTGGGGTAACAGAAATAAAAACAAAACATTTTTTAGTCACTGTAATTATTGCTGTCAATCATCAACTTTAAATCAACCAAATGTATGATTTACATACTACAACATGTATTATTTTAGTTAAAGTTTTTTTTTCTTTATTTCATTTATTAATTTATTTATTTTACTTTACCCCAGTCTTTAATATCACCTTAGTTAAATAATAGAATATCATTAGATTAATTGAATCTCAGTAGATTGAGCCTCAATAGCTTTTCTTTATCCTCACTTTTCAATTGTTAAAACACAATGAATCCTTATCAACCAGAATTATAACTAGAATCTTCAGATATGCATATTCCATTTTAGTACTAATTTCAGTATTTTTTCCCTTCCCCAAAGCAATCACAAACTTCTCTGAGAAACTAACCTCATGAACAAATCTATTTTGTCATCATAAAAAATAGCTGAATTCATAACTAATCATGATGACCTACTTAGTTTTGCCAAACACACTCATTTAAGGTGAGAACTCAGCCTCTGTGGGCACGTAGGCATTTCTGCTGGCTCTGTATAAGACGTGAATCTTCATATACTGAAAAGACAGCATTCTTCTGTTTACTGTAAAATTCCAAAGAAATTTTTCTGAACTTCTCCAATAAAAAAACATAAAATATTAGGGGCTTTTGCTTATTTTAATAAGACCTATTTATTAGGAAGCAAATTAGGATATAGGCTTTCATTCCTGCTTTAAATTAAAGGGATAATTAACATAATATTTGAAAGGTCCTCAAAATATTTTCAGTAATTATGTGGTATATAATATAAGTTATATGATTGAATCTTTATTTCCATATCTTTCTATCACTTTTTAAATTATTTCCATTTTTAGTATCATTTTATTATCACTAAGTGATCACTTAGTATCATTTTTTTCTATCAAAACCATGTAACTTGAATACAAAAAAAGACTTATTTACTGTGTTTTGAGTTTGTAAGTGTTTTTACATGGAGGCCATGACATTGGTCTTCTTTTTTCAATCTATTAACTTCACGTAATATACAATATCTAGGGAAAAGAGTAATCTAATTTTTAAAATAAATATCTACTAAGTAAAAATGATGGAATTTGGTTTGCATAGTAATATCCAACAAAATACCTTTATAATATAAACACTCATATTACATAAATACTTATATAAATAGTTTGACTTTGACATTGGACTCTTCATCATTTCATGAATTCCCACAAAATATTAGGTCAATATTTCATAGTTCAATATGATCATTTCAAGTGAGTATCATTGAAAAATGGAACTCAAAATTGTTCTTTTGGAAGAGGAAGTAACCTGACAGATTTCCTTTTTGGAGTGTAGATGGAGCCTAGACTATGTTTATTTTCCTTCTGTCAAGAGGGACAAATTATCTGTATTCTATTTACCTTAAACTGATACTGTAATACATCATATTGTACATTACAGCTGCACAAGACAGGTTGAAGGCAGGCTTGAGAGTCAATATACAAGGAAGGAGGAGATGCACAGTGAGGGGAAGAGACAGACATGATTGTTTTGCTCTTTAAAATCACACATACAAGTCTCTTGTGGCATAAGGATCAGAGTAAACATCACTCTTCTTACCTTGATGGAGCAGTTATGCTTTTTCTCATAAAAAATATATATATATATTTCCTTTCATCTCCACTTCAGTCTTGTGTGGTAAAATGATACACAGTATGTAATTTACTTTGCAACACATTTACATTCTGAGTACAAGTATGCTTGGCTTACAAGATCCTGTTTTCCTGAATACTGAAAACATGTACTAAGAGGTTCATCTGCTACTGGAGAAAGAGATTTAATTTCAAAATATTCAAGGAAGTTCTTTCAAGCTAACTTCTACAGATTTTATCTTGAAGGTTTGGGGACTTTTTCAATGCAGCAACAGCTTAGATAACATAAAGATAAAATTGTATTTTTTAATTCATTCAGAAAATCATGTTTTGTTCAAATTTTAAGGGATGAATCATCTAATCCATGTTCATGCCTCCAAGTGAGAGGATGCTATGACTAGCCATGTTTCAGATCATTATAGAAACATATGCATAAAAAGATACCATGTATATAGGCATTTGAGTGAGAAGAGGTTTGCTTTAATGGGTTCCAGAGAGCCCAACTAGCGTTCTGAAAACTTATAAAAAATGAACCGGATTTTCAAAGACAGAACAGAGCTCTTTTCTTTTTTTTTTTTTTTTTAAACGAGAGTTCCAGAGCATTACAAACACACAGTAAACATTAACAGTGATCATGGTGCCTAGTTAACTTGTAAATTTCACACTTTTGTACAGTGTGTTAGTCATACAGTCGTGTCGGACTCTACAATCCCATGGACTGTAGCCCTCCAAGCACCTCTGTTCATGGATTTCTCCAGGCAAGAACACTGGAGTAGGTTGCCAGTTCCTTCTCCAGGAGATTTTCCCAACCCAGGGATTGAACCAGGGTCTCCTTCATTGCAGGCAGATTCCTTACCATCTGAGCCACAAGAGAAGCCCTTTTGCATAGTAATTAAGATAATTTACTAATTTGCATACTATTACAGCCATCAGTTCAGTTCAGTTGCTCAGTCCTGTCTGACTCTTTGCAACCCATGAATCACAGCACGCCAGGCCTCCCTGTCCATCACTAACTTCCAGAGTTTACCAAACTCATGTCCGTCAAGTAGGTGATGCCAACCAGGCATCTCATCCTCTGTCATCCCCTTCTCCTCCTGCCCCCAATCCCTCCCAACCTCAGAGTCTTTCCCAATGACTCACCTCTTCGCATGAGGTGGCCAAAGTATTGGAGTTTCAGCTTTAGCATCAGTTCTTCCAATGCACACCCAGGACTGGTCTCCTTCAGGATGGACTGGTTGGATGTCATCGAAGTCCAAAGGACTCTTAAGAGTCTTCTCCAACTCCACAGTTCAAAAGCATCAATTCTTTGGTGCTCAGCTTTCTTCAAAGTCTAACTCTCACATCCATACATGACCACTGGAAAAACCATAGCCTTGACTAGATGGATCTTGTTGGCAAAGTAATGTCTCTGCTTTTGAATATGCTACCTAGGTTGGTCATAACTTTCCTTCCAAGGAGTAAGCATCTTTTAATTTCATGGCTGCAGTCACCATCTGCAGTGATTTTGGAGCCCAGAAAAATAAAGTCTGACACTGTTTCCACTGTTTCCCCATCTATTTCCCATGAAGTGATGGGACCAGATGCCACGATCTTTGTTTTCTGAATTTTGAGCTTTAAGCCAACCTTTTCACTCTCCTCTTTCACTTTCATCAAGAGGCTTTTTAGTTCCTATTCACTTTCTGCCATAGGGTGGTGTCATCTACATATCTGAGGTTATTGATATTTCTCCCGGCAATCTTAATTCCAGCTTGTGCTTCTTCCAGCCCAGCATTTCTCATGATGTAGTCTGCATAGAAGTTAAACAAGCAGGGTGACAGTATACAGTCTTGACATACTCCTTTTCCTATTTGGAACCAGTCTGTTCCATGTCCAGTTCTAACTGTTGCTTCCTGATCTGCATATAGGTTTCTCAAGAGGCAGGTCAGGTGGTCTGGTATTCCCATCTCTTTCAGAATTTTTGCTGATTCCTGATTCTAGGATTCAACCAACTAAAATGGACTGGAATGGGTGAATTTAACTCAGATGAACATTATATCTACTACTGTGGGCAGGAATCTCTTAGATGAAATAGAGTAGCCATCATGGTCAACAAAAGAGACTGAAATGCAATACTTGGATGCAATCTCAAAAATGACAGAATGATCTCTGTTTGTTTCCAAGGCAAACCATTCAATATCATGGTAATGCAAACCTATGCCCCAACCAGTAACGCTGAAGAAGCTGAAGTTGAATAGTTCTATGAAGACCTATTGACTATGCCAAAGCCTTTGACTGTGTGGATCACAATAAACTGTGGAAAATTCTTCAAGAGATGGGAATACCAGACCACCTGGTCTGCCTCTTGAGAAATTTGTATGCAGGTCAAGAAGCAACAGTTAGAACTGGACATGGAACAACAGACTGGTTCCAAATAGGAAAAGGAGTTTGTCAAGGCTGTATATTGTCACCCTGTTTATTTAACTTATATGCAGAGTACATCATGAGAAACTCTGGACTGGAAGAAACACAAACTGGAATCAAGATTGCCGGGAGAAATATCAATAACCTCAGATATGCGGATGACACCACCCTTATGGCAGAAAGTGAAGAGGAACTCAAAAGCTTCTTGATGAAAGTGAAAGTGGAGAGTGAAAAAGTTGGCTTAAGGCTCAACATTCAGAAAATGAAGATCATGGCATCCGGTCCCACCACTTCATGGGAAATAGATGGAGAAACAGTGGAAACAGTGTCAGATTTTATTTTTCTGGGCTCCAAAATCACTACAGATGGTGACTGCAGCCATGAAATTAAAAGACGCTTACTCCTTGGAAGGAAAGTTATGACCAACCTAGATAGCATATTCAAAAGCAGAGACATTACTTTGCCAACAAAGGTCCGTCTAGTCAAGGCTATGGTTTTTCCAGTGATCATGTATGGATGTGAGATTTGGACTGTGAAGAAAGCTGAGCGACGAAGAATTGATGCTTTTGAACTGTGGTGTTGGAGAAGACTCTTGAGAGTCCCTTGGACTGCAAGGAGATCCAACCAGTCCATTCTGAAGGAGATCAGCCCTGGGATTTCTTTGGAAGGAATGATGCTAAAGCTGAAACTCCAGTACTTTGGCCCCCTCATGTGAAGAGTTGACTCATTGGAAAAGACTCTGACGCTGGGAGGGATTGGGGGCAGGAGGAGAAGGGACGACAGAAAATGAGATGGCTGGATGGCATCACTGACTCGATGGACGTGAGTCTGAGTGAACTCTGGGAGTTGGTGATGGACAGGGAGGCCTGGTGTGTTGCGATTCATGGGGTCTCAAAGAGTCAGACATGACTGAGCAACTGATCTGATCTGATGAAGACCTACAAGACCTTTTGGAACTAACACCCAAAAAAGATGTCCTTTTCATTATAGCAGACTGGACTGCAAAAGTGAGAAGTCAAGAAACATCTGGAGTAACAGGCAAATTTGGACTTTGAGTACGGAATGAAGCAGGGCAAAGGCTAATAGAGTTTTGCCAAGAGAACGTACTGGTCATAGCAATTACAGCCATGGTTCCTTTTTTTTGAATTTTTTTAGCTTACTGGGTTAGAAGTCTGTGATATCTTTGGTTGAACCTGTTTTTATTTACCTGAACAATTTAAAATTATTTTAAAAGTGGGAAAATGAGCAACAGATGAATAATTCCATTCAAATCTCTACTTTGTCTTGCTTTTCTGATCTTCATTCTAAATTAGTATACCCCTTCACTCGTCAGTGTTGTATAATTTTATTTACTTCAAGGCACTCATCTATGTTATATTATCACTCTAATTTTTTTGACGTAACATCTGTCTTCTGAACCAGAATGTATATTTCATACAGTCAATAACTTTACTTGTTTTGTTTGCTGCTATATTATCAGCCCTTAAAAATACATTTGTGAGAGAGCAGGAATTCAGTAAATATAGAATGAATGAATAAGCAGAAATTCAGTTCTCTTTGCATCTTTCTCTAACCAATGCCCTTTATCAAATCCATGTTAACTGTTTGGTTTATATACTAACATGGTTTACTCTCCTGAATAGATTTGTTTTGTTTTTGTCTTGATTTGTTATGGCATCCTTTTAGTACCTGCTTATTTTAATTTGGATATCTATTTAAATATATTGATATATATAAATATAAAATATATTAAATATCATTTCAAATATATTCACTTTCCTCTGATTATTTCTATGGGATAGACCTCCAAGGTAAAATTGCTAAATCAACATGGAATGTTAATTCAGTACATATTGAGATTACTTTAAAAAGTACATTAATTCATGTTTCCAAGAGCAATTTGTTACAATTAACTTTGTGTTACACTCTCCAGGCTATTGTTCTTTTAAAATTATTTGCTTGATACATGATGAATGCTGTGACAACAAGTTCAAATTTAAATTCCCTGTCTAATGTTGAGAATAATGTATTTTCATGTGATCACTGGATAACTGCCAGTTATTATCCCACAGAGGGGCTAGACTTATAACCTTGGCCCAATCATCATGTACTTAAACTCAGAGTAGATTACTTAAAGCTTACTAAATAACTTTTAGAAAATTAAAGCATGGCTATCTGAGATAGAAAAAAATGATGTACGGTAAAATAAATGTATATTAAAATGAGGAATAATTTTCTCACATAAAACTGAGAGACAAATGACTACATGAATTTAATTATAGTACAGTCTACATTTTAAAGCTTACATATGTATTTTTTTTTTACTTGAACCAGTTAAAAATAAGCATTTACTTCCTAGACATGATTAACCTTTCAGTTAATATAAATAACTAGAAACAGTGTTAAATCCCAAAGTCTTTTCAGTAGCTGGTAATTATCTAAGGCATTAGATATAATCACAAGGTCATTTCCTGATTAGTTGTTTTTGAAAGCTTATGAAAGTAGGTTTGGCAAACGCCTCTTTTGTTTTTTCTTTCATAAGATACCCTTTCCCCCACTTCACTCTAGTGAAATTGCATTTATTATTATTATATTTTACCTCCTAGATTGGGAATGTTTATCTTTTTAATCATTCATTTAATATGTTGCAGTCTTTCTTCATAATAGTCGTATTTACAAATGCTTAAAATATTCTTAAGTATCATATTTTCCAAGTGTTTCATGTTTCAGATAATTTCTGTAATCCTTTTGTGATAATTTTCAATCTATGCCTTGCTCACTTTAGGAGGTTATAATTAATTTCTTCTTTTCTGCTATACTTTCTTTAAATAATATTTTCATTAAACTCTTCTAGGATGTGAAAGTCCATGAAAATATATTTCAGATTTGTCAGTCAGTTTTGTGGGTAGAGTTATTGGTAAGTTATCCTATCTTTGAGTTTCTGTTTTCTACACTTTGAATATCACAATAAGGTGATATGAGATGAAAATCCATGAGATGGCATACAAGTAGCTGGCACATTGCAAATGTTATGTGTATTTAACTCATGTGGTTTTCCCTTTCTGAGTAAATGTAACTGATCATTGCATTAGTCTTTAAATAACAATTGTTCTAAGAATGTTTAAATGTTGTCATAGTGTTCAGTTATTTCTATTTTCTTTATTATGCTTATCTCTTTTAGCAGGTTTAGAAATTATTCATAAAAGTGTAGACCTGGTTTGTTGTAATGAATTACTAATAAGGACCTAAATACAAGCTATTTTCCTTTCTAAGATGATACTCAGAGAACTCTGGACAAGCCCATTTATACTTAAAAGATCATTGACTTGAAGGTATTGGATACAGTTCAATAAACAATACATTGAAATATATTACTGGAAATGTTTAAGTATTTATTTCAAACTTAATCATTTTGGAATGATTATGTGTTAGTAAGGTTATGGGGAGCAGTTATACTTACACTCTAAATCTTCAGTTCTGGATAAAGTCGCTCATGCACAAACATTACAGTGTTTCCCAGTTCTTTAGGGTCATCCTCACTTTGCTTGATTTTCAAAGGCACATGACATGATGTCTGGTCACCATGGTCTCTAGTCATTTATTTTAGCTCCTTTATCCCCCATACCAAGAACACATATGATTTTTCAAACTTTTTATTTTATATTGGAGTATAGGAGATTAACAATGTTGACAGTTTCAGGTGGACAGCAGAGGGACTCAGAAATACATACATTTGTATCCATTATCCCCCAAACTTCCCTGCCTTCCAGGCTGCCATAGAACACTGAGCAGTGTTCCCTGTGCTATCCAGTAGAATCTTGTTGCTTATCCATTTAAATATAGCACTGTGTAAGCACATAGATGGTTGAATCACTTTCTCTCTCCTGTTCCCATTGTTTCTCCTGAAATATAAATGACTCGCTCAGTTCAGTTCAGTCCAGTCACTCACTCGTGTCCAACTCTTCAAGACCCATGAAGTGCAGCACACCAGGCCTCCCTGACCATCACCAACTCCAAGAGTCCACCCAAACCCATGTCCATCAAGACGGTGATGCCATCCAACCATCTTATCCTCTGTCATCCCCTTCTCCTCCTGCCCTCAATCTTTCCCAGCATCAGGGTCTTTTGCAATGAGTCAGCCCCTTGTATCAGGTGGCCAAAGTATTGAAGTTTCAGCTTCAACATAAGTTCTTCCAATGAACACCCAGGACTGATCTCCTTCAGGATGGACTGGTTGGATCTCCTTGCAGTCCAAGGGATTCACAAGAGTCTTCTCCAACACTACAGTTCACAAGCATCAACTCTTTGGCACTCAGCTTTTTATACTCCAACTCTCACATCCATACATGACCACTGGAAAAACCATAGCCTTGACTAGACAGACCTTTGTTTGCAAAGTAATGTCTCTGTTTTTTAATGTGCTGTTTCAGTTGGTCATAACTTTTCTTCCAAGGAGTAAGCGTCTTTTAATTTCATGGCTGCAATCACTATCTGCAGTGATTTTGGAGCCACTGTTTCCACTGTTTCCCCATCTATTTGCCATGAAGTGATGGGACCAGATGCCATGATCTTAGTTTTCTGAATGTTCTGAATGTTACAGCCATGACTTTAGTTTTCTGAATGTTCTGAATGTTACAGCTTTAAGCCAACTTTTTCACTCTCCTCTTTCACTTTCATCAAGAGGCTCTTTAGTTCTTCTTCACTTTCTGCCATAAGGGTTCTGTCATCTACATATCTAAGGTTATTGATATTTGTCCCAGCAATCTTGATTCCGGCTTATGCTTCCTCCAGCCCAGCATTTCTCATGATGTACTCTGCATATAAGTTAAATAAGCAGGGTGACATTATACATCCTTGACATACTCCTTTCCCTATTTGGAACTAGTCTGTTGTTCCATGTCCAGTTCTAACTGTTGCTTCCTGACCTGCATAGAGGTTTCTCAAGAGGCAGGTCAGGTGGTCTGGTATGCCCATCTCTTGAAGAATTTTCCACAGTTTCTTGGGATCCACACAGTCAAAGGCTTTGGCATAGTCAATAAAGCAGAAATAGAGGTTTTTCTGGAACTCTCTTGCTTTTTCGATGATTCAGCAGATGCTGGCAATTTGATCTCTGGTTCCTCTGCCTTTTCTAAAACTATCTTGAACATCTGGAAGTTCACTGTTCACATATTGCTGAAGCCTGGCTTGGAGAATTTTGAGCATTACTTTACCAGCATGTGAGATGAGTGCAATTGTGTGGTAGTTTGAGCATTCTTTGTCATTGCCTTTCCTTGGGATTGGAATGAAAACTGACCTTTTCCAGTCCTGTGGCCACTGCTGAGTTTTCCAAATTTGCTGGCATATTGAGTTGATCACTTTCACAGCATCATCTTTCAGGATTTGGAATAGCTCAACTGGAATTCCATCACCTCCACTAGCTTTGTTCACAGTGATGCTTTATAAGGCCCACTTGACTTCACATTCCAGGATGTCTGGCTCTAGGTCAGTGATCACACCATCGTGATCATCTGAGTCTTGAAAATCTTTTTTGTACAGTTCTTCTGTGTATTCTTGCCACCTCTTCTTAATATCTTCTGCTTCTGTTAGGTCCCTACCATTTCTGTCCTTTATTGAGCCCATCTTTGCATGAAATGTTCCCTTGGTATCTCTAATTTTCTTGACGAGATCTCTAGTCTTTCCCATTCTATTGTTTTCCTCTATTTCTTAGCACTGATTACTGAGGAAGGCTTTCTTATCTCTCCTTGCTATTCTTTGGAACTCTGCATTCAAATAGGTATATCTTTCCTTTTTTCCTTTGCTTTTCGCTTCCTGTCTTTTCATAGCTATTTGTAAAGCCTCCTCAGACGGCCATTTTGCTTTTTTGCATTTCTTTTTCTTAGGGATGGTCTTGATTCCTGTCCCTTGACAATGTCACAAACCTCCATCCATAGTTCATCAGGCACTCTGTCTATCACTATAACCTCCATAATACTGAGGGTGAATGTCTAGTGTACAAGTACCAAGCTCTCATCTCTCTATAACTGAAAGATTACTAATTGCTAAAATAACATGGTTTTACTCATATCTTTTTATGAATTTGAATTTAACTAGTTTTCCATGTGTATCCCATTTCTTGAGATTGTAAATTAGGGGAAGGGAAATGGGGAGAGGGAACCAGGTTTTTAGTGTGTGTGGTACCTAGTTGAAGGGAAATAATGAATACCTGTGAGTTATTTAAATATTTATGCTGCTGCTCAATTATTAGACTCTACACTTTAAATCTATTTTGAAAGTTATCTGGGGAAAGTATTGTAAAAACATATTTGATGCAATTTAGTTTAGATAAACCCAGAAATAGGAGCAATAGTGTGGCTATTAATGGAATTTGGACTATGTAGAAGACCAATATAAGTAATATAAAAACCATTTTACTTAATTGATTCTGGTAATAATAATAAATATTTTGAAAACAAAAAAGTGGAATTTTCACCATAACCCACTCTTACTTTATTGCAAAATAAATATTAGATGATTCCCTGAGTAAAACAGTTTACACTGCTTAAGAGAAATTGAGCAAGCATATCCTCATCAGACACTTAGAACATGTATAATTATGAAAAGTTCTCTCCAGTTATGGTGCATGGAGTACTGCCTTTTTGTTATATTCTAAGCATTTCAAATTGCAAAGCCTAGCATACACAAAAATGGTATGAAAATACATTAAATAAGAATGAATGCTAAAATAACAAATTAATGACAGTATTTTTGTATTACATAGTATTTTGGGCTTCCCTGGTGGCTCAGAGGTTAAAGCATCTGCCTGCAATGCAGGAGACCTGGGTTTGATCTCTGGGTCAGGAAGATCCCTTAGAGAAGGAAATGGCAACCCACTCCAGTATTCTTGCCTGGAGAATCCCATGGACGGAGAAGCCTATGGGCTACAGTCCACTGGGTCTCAAAGAGTCAGACATGACTGAGCAACTTCACTTCACTTCACTTCACATAGTATTTTAAAGTTAGAACTAATATACATAGGACAGAATACAGGATAGTAATGTAGAGAATATGGAGGTAATAATATGTATATGTCTTTTCAAAGTATATTTACTTTGTTTTTACCAGGCAGAAAATAATTATTCTTGCAGAAAAATATATACTCTTGGGTCACTGTTTCTTTAGAATTTTTTGTCTTCTCTTTTTCATTATTAATTTTGTAATTGAGTAGCTAATCCCTCCCTGTCTCCCTCCTTTCTTTCTTTCCTTCCTTCTATCCTCCTTTCTTCCTTTTTACCTTCCCTCCTTCCCTCCCGTTCTTCTTTCCTCTCTGCCTAAAGCTTGTTTGAATAACTTGAATCCCAAGGGTTTTCTTGATATTTCTTTTTTTTTTTTTCTGAGTTTCCCCTTTATTAACATCTTTCATTACTCTGGTACATTTGATGAGCCAATATCAATACAGTATTATTAACTAAAATGCATATTTTACATTAGAGCTTACTCTGCACTGTACATTCCATGGATTTGACCAAATACATAAAGACACGGGTCCATCATTATAGTATTGTACAGAGTAGCTTTATTGCCATCAAAATTCTCTGTGCTTCACCTGTTCATTCCTGCCACATAATTCCCACCCCTGTCAACTACTGAACTTTTTACTATCTCCATTTTGTTTTTTTAGACTGTCATATAGTTGGGGAGAAGGCAATGGCACCCCACTCCAGTACTGTTGCCTGGAAAATCCCATGGATGGAGGAGCCTGGTAGGCTGCAATCCATGTGGTCGCTAAGAGTCAGACACGATGGAGCGACTTCACTTTCACTTTCCACTTTCATGCATTGGAGAAGGAAATGGCAACTCATTCCAGTGTTCTTGCCTGGAGAATCCCATGGACGGAGAAGCCTGTTAGGCTGCAGTCCATGGGGTCGCACAGAGTCGGACACGACTGAAGCGACTTAGCAGCAGCAGCAGCAGCAGCATATAGTTGGATTCATACAGTGTGTAAGCGTTTCAAATTGGCTTCTTTCACTTAGTAACACACATTCGTTGTTTCCCCATGTCTTTTTATGAATGATAGCTCATTTCATTGTAGAGCTGAATGATATTCTACTCTCTGGGTGGACCACAGTTTATTTATCCATTCATCACTTAAAATTTGCACCTGGATGTTTATAACAGCTTTATTTATATTGCTAAAACTTGGAAAGAACCAAGATGTACTTCAGTAGGTGAATGGCATTTTTCTTTTTGTTATTTTCTTGTTTCATCTGACATACTTCTGTGGAGAATTATCATAGAACTTCTATTTGCACTGCTATAGAATGGATGGGGCTTCCCGGGTGTCACAAGTTGTAAAGAATCCACCTGACAGAATGGGTGAATTCTAGACTTCTCTCATTTTCTAAGACCTATTGGTCTCTTCCTGTTTGACCACTTCCAATTTGCCTTATGGACCTAACATTCCAGACTCCTGTGCAATATTGCTTTTTACAGCATCAGAGTTTACTTCCATCACCAGTCACATCCACAGTTGTCTGTTGTTTTTGCTTTGGCTCTGTCTCTTCATTCTTTCTGGAATTATTTTTCCACTCATCTCCAGTAGCATATTAGGCACCTACCAACCTGGGGAGTTCATCTTCAGTGTCTTATCTTTTTGCCTTTCCATACTGCTTATAGGGTTCTCAAGGCAAGAATACTGAAGTGGTTTACCATTCCCTTCTCCAGTGGACCACATCTTGTCAGAACTCTCCACCATGACCCATCCGTCTTGGGTCTCTCTACATGGCATGGCTTATAGTTTCATTGAGTTAGACAAAGATGTGATCCATGTGATCAGACTGGTTAGTTTTCTGTGACTGCTGTTTTCAGTCTGTCTGCCTTTGATGGAGAAAGATAAGAGGCTTATGGAAATCTTCCTGATGGGAAAGACTGCCTGAGGGGGAAACTGGGTCTTATTCTGATGGATGTGACCATGTTCAATAAACCTTTAATCCAATTTTCTGTTGAATGGTGAGGCTATGTTCTTTCCCTGTTATTTGACCTGAGGCCAAACCATGGTGGAGGTAATGAAGATAATGGTGACCTCCTTCAAAAAGTCACATGCACACATTGCTACACTCAGTGCCCCCAACCATGCAACAGGCCACCGGCGACCCATGCCTATGCCAGAAATTCCTGACAAGGCAAGTCTGGGTCAGTCTCTTGTGGAGTCACTGCCCCCTTCTTCTGGGTCCTAGTGTGCACAAAGTTCTTTTTGTGCCCTCCCAGAGTCTGTTTCCCCAGTCTTGTTAAGTTCTGGCAGTTCTATGGTTGTGATAATGGCCACCTCTTCCAAGAGGGCTTATGCCATACCCAGGTCCTAACCCAGAGCTAGAGCCCCTGCCCCCAAAGCAGTGTCAAAAGATGGAGGAGTGGGTGGTTCGCCAATGGTGAACATTGACACTTTAGGAATCAGCCAAATAAAATGGACTGGAATGGGTGAATTTAACTCAGATGACCATTATATCTACTTCTGTGGGCAAGAATCACTTAAAAAAAAAGGAGAAGGCATTGTAGTAAAAAAAAAAAAAAAAAAAAGTACAAAATGCAGTATTTGGATGCAATCTCCAGAATGATCTCTGTTCATTTCCAAGACAAACCTTTCAATATCACAGTAATCCAAGTCTATGGCCTGACCAATGATGCTGAAGAAGCTAAAGTTGAATGATTCTATGAAGACCTACAAGACTTTCTGGAACTAATGCCCAAAAAAGATGCCTTTTCATTATAGAGGACTGGAATGCAAAAGTAGGAAGTCAAGAAATACCTGGTTACTACTGCTGCTGCTGCTAAGTTGCTTCAGTCGTGTCTGACTCTGTGGGACCCCATAGATGGCAGCCCACCAGGCCCCACCGTCCATGGGATTCTCTAAGCAAGAACACTGGAGTGGGTTGCCATTTCCTCCTTCAATGCATGAAAGTGAAAAGTAAAGTGAAGTCGCTCAGTCGTGTCCAACTCTTAGCGACCCCATGGACTGCAGCCTACCAGCTCCTCCGTCCATGGGATTTTTCCAGGCAAAAGTACTAGAGCGGGGTGCCATTGCCTTCTCCCAGAAATACCTGGAGTAACGGGCAAATTTGGCCTTGAAATACACAATGAAGCAGGTCAAAGGCTAATAGAGTTTTGTCAAGAGAATGCACTGATCAAAGCAAACACCTTCTTCCAATGAAACCCTACACATGGACATCATCAAATGGTCATTACAGAAATCAAATTGATTACATTCTTTGCAGCCAAAGATGGAGAAGTTCTATAAAGTCAGCAAAAACAAGACCGGGAGCTGATTGTGACTCACATGATGAACTCATTGCCAAATTCAGACTTAAATGAAAGAAAGTATGGAAAACTACTAGACTATTCAGGTATGACCTAAATCAAATCCCTTACTACTATATGGTGGAAATGAAAAATAGATTCAAGGGATTAGATTTGATAGAGTGCCTGAAGAACTATGGATGGAGGTTCATGACATTGTACAGGAGGCAGTGATTAAGACCATACCAAGAAAAAGAAATGCAGAAAGGCAAAATGGTTGTCTGAGGAGGCCTTACAAACAGCTATGAAAAGAAGAGAAGCTAAAGGCAAAGGATAAAAGGAAAGATATACCCATTTGAATGTGGAGTTCCAAAGAATAGCAAGGAGAGATAAGAAAGCCTTCCTTGGATATCAATGAAAAGAAAGAGGAAAACAATAGAATGAAAAAGACTAGAGATCTCTCCAAGAAAATTAGAGATACTAAGGGAATATTTTATGCAAAGATGGGCTCAATAAAGAAATGGTGTGGACCTAACAGAAGAAGAAGATATTAAGAAGAGGTGGCAAGAACACAGAGAAGAGCTATACAAAAAAGATCTTCACAACCCAGATAACCACAATGGTGTGATCACCAACATAGAGCCAGACATCCTGGAATACAAAGTCAGGTGTGCCTTAGGAAGCATCACCATGAACAAAGCTAGTGGAGGTGATGGAATTCCAATTGAGCTATTTCAAATCCTAAAAGATAATGCTGTGAAAGTGCTGCATTCAACATGCCAGCAAATTTAAAAATTTCAGCAGTAGCCACAGGACTGGAAAAGGTCAGTTTTCATTCCAATTCAAAGAAACACAATGCCAAAGAATGCCCAAACTACCACACGATTGCCATCATCTCACACACTAGCAAAGTAATGCTCACAATTCTGCAACCCAGGCTTCAGCAGTGCATGAACCATGAACTTCCAGAAGTTCAAGCTGGATTTAGGAAAGGCAGATGAACCAGAGATCAATTTGCCAAAATCTGTTGGATTATTGCAAAATCAAGAGTTCCAGAAAAACATCTACTTCTGCTTTGTTGACTATGCCAAAACCTTTGACTGTGTGGATCATAATAAACTGTGGAAAATTCTTCAAGAGATGGGAATACCAGACTGCCTGATTTGCTTCCTCGGAAATCTGTAAGCAGATCAAAAAGCAACAGTTAGAACTGGACATGGAACAACAGACTGGTTCCAAATCAGGAAAGGAGTATGTCAAGGCTGTAAACTGTCACCCTGCTTTTTTAACTTATATGCAGAGAACATCATGAGAAATGCTGGGCTGGATGAAGCACAAGCTGGAATCAAGATTTCTGGAAGAAATACCAATAACCTCAGATGTGCAGATGACACTACCCTTGTGGCAGAAAGCAAAGAAGAACTAAAGAGCCTCTTATGAAGGTGAAAGAGGAGAGTGAAAAAATTGGCTTAAAGCACAACATTCAGAAGACAAAGATCATGGCATCTGGTCCCATCAATTCATGGCAAATAGATGGGGAAACAGTGGAAATGGTGACAGACTTTATTTTTCTGGGCTCCAAAAATCACTGCAGATGGTGGCTGCAGCCATGAAATTAAAAGGCGCTTGCTCCTTGGAATAAAAGTTATGACCAATCTAGACAGCTTATTAAAAAGCAGAGACATTAATTTGCCAACAAAGGTCCATCTAGTCAAAACTATGGTTTTTCCAGTAGTCATGTATGGATGTGAGAGTTGGACTATGAAGAAAGCTGAGCACCAAGAAATTGATGCTTTTGAACTGTGGTGTTGGAGAAAACTCTTGAGAGTCCCTTGGAAAGCAAGGAGATCCAACAAGTCAATCCTAGAAGAAATCAGTCCTGAACAGTTATTGGAAGGACTGATGCTGAAGCTGAAATTCTAATAATTTGATACCTGAAGCGAAAAAGCGACTCACTTGAAAAGACCCTGTTGCTAGGAAAGATTGAAGGCAGGAGGAAAAGGGGATGATAGAGAATGAGACTGTTGGATGGCATCACCAACTCAATGGACATGAGTTTGAGTAAACTCCAGGAGTTGGTGATGGACAGGGATGCCTGACATGCTGCTGTCCATGGGGTTGCAAAAAGTCAGACACAACTGAGTGACTGAACTGAACTGAACTGATCGGTTTCCTCTGATGAACAGTTGAAAAGCTGAGTAAAGTGCAACCCCTCCTTTTCTAGGATTGAGGATTCAAGAAGGTAATAGAGATAAGCATGAGTAGTCTGGAACTGATGCTTTGTTGGCAAAATGAGCTTGGACATTTAAGAAAATTTTATTAATGCCTTATAAAAAGAATCATGAAGGAATAACAGTAATGGGGATAGGGTACACAAAATATGCTATTCTGTATTTTTGTAGTCTTTCCTTGTTTGTCTGGCACTTTCACAGACATAATTCTACCATACTTCCTAGTAGTACATTGTATACAAGCATCCATAGGTCCATATGGCTTATAATGCTTACAGCATAATAACAGTTTAAACAGATGGTAAGGAATTTTGCTTGCAATGCAATAGATCCAGGTTTGATTCCTAGGTTGAGAAGATCCCGTGGAGAAGGGAATGGCTACCCACTCCAGTATTCTTGCCTGGAAAATTCTATGGACAGGGGAGCCTGGTGAGCTCCAGTCCATGGGGTTGCAAAGAGTTGGACACAACTGAGTGACTAATACTCTCATATATATATATATACTAAAAATTAAAATATACATATTTTTATGTGTCTATATCTAACCTATTTTTACTCATTTCTTGTTTGATTAGAGAAAGGAAATTTTTATGACATGCCTTTAATAAACCATTTTTATCATGAAAACTTTTCCAACTTCCAGGTTCCAGCTACTGGCAGCACATAATTAAATCCTACTAGCAACAAATACAGAGAAGGCAATGGCACCCCACTCCAGTACTCTTGCCTGGAAAATCCCATGGGGGGAGGAGCCTGGAAGGCTGTAGTCCATGGGGTCTCGAAGAGTCGGACACCACTGAGTGACTTCACTTTCACTTTTCACTTTCACGCATTGGAGAAGGAAATGGCAACCCACTCCAGTGTTCTTGCCTGGAGAATCCCAGGGACGGAAGAGCCTGGTGGGCTGCTGTCTATGGGGTCGCACAGAGTCGGACACGACTGAAGCGACTTAGCAGTTAGCAGCAGAAGCAACAAATAACTATATGGAGTTTCTTTTACTATGATCCTTTTTGCTAATACGATTTGGAGCCATCTGCCAAAGTCAATGGATTTAAAACAACAAAATTCTTATACAAAATTTTTAAACCAATTATATATATACAAATACATTATTTTAGCTAGAATGTTTGATATTCAAATAGTGATATAGCATACTAAACAGTTTAGATCCTCTATCTTAAAAGAGTAATAAGAAAACATTTATCATTACATTTGTAATATTTTAGTGCTAATCTTAATGCATACGTTTTGTTAAAACTGCTTTGTTTCATTTATTATAGTTGGAAATAGGGCTGGACCTACAGAAGTTGAGAAGAATCAGGGGATAAGTAACTCACATGATTGGTGTTAAGGTAATGGTGCTAGGTAGTGGGTATTCAAGATTTTTTATATTTAGGGTGGTTTTCAATTTGTCTGCATTAAATTTCCCAATAACTTCCATTTTTCTTCAAAATATATGCATACTCAAGCTAAATCCAAAGCCACAATTAGCTAAGATAAAGATTAATGAGGTTTTAGAAAAACAAAGATTACTTGTAGTACAAACTGTCTCCAATATAATTACAGCTTAGCATTTTGGTCACTAGTGAATTTTAAAACCACTATTTTGTAGCAAATCTTAGCCCTTCTTCATTTAGCTAGAGCTGAAAAACAGAGCCAGATTTCCAGCCTCAAAATGACAGGAATTTCCAGGAGAATAAAGCATATTGATTTATCACGGAAAATACTGCCATGTGACCAGTTTGGGAGTGTGACCATGGCGTCAATCTGATACAAATGTTGTTGATTAGATGCAAAGCAATGACAGTTAAATAGAGTGGAAGGTTGTCAGCACTTATTTTCCCTGCCTTCCAGTATGTATTGCAGGAGGCCCCACAGCTCCAATATGGCTTATATAATGCTGACGGCATAATAATGATTTAACTGTGGATGCCCACTCTCACATTCAGGCTTGATTTAGTGCTTGAGCCAGAATAACTCCTTTTATAATGTCTGGAACAGCAGGTTGTCCACTAATATGCATAGCAATGAGTCTTATTTTTAAAGTCACTGCTTTTCAGCAAGTTATATGTTTCTCTAAAGATTCACCACTGGAAGCACAGTCCTGCACAAAAATCCTTCACACAATGCTTTTGCATTAACTCACAAGCAAGCTAAAGAGTTTAATGCTAAAATGACAGGATTTTGTTTCAAAATTTACACTTGTACATTGGAAAGTTCCTCTTAAGAAATAAGAATGCATACTGTGATAAAAAAAGGAATGATTGGCTTGTTTTCCCTGCTAGGAATTGCTTAAATATTTACTGTTTCAATTAAAAGAGTGGAAACTCTCTGGTTGTACTGCATAAAATTGTTTTATATTTTTGGTGGATAGTAATAGACTCTGCTGCTGCTGCTGCTGCTGCAAGTCGCTTCATTCGTGTCTGACTCTGTGCAACCCCATAGACGGCAGCCCACCAGGCTCCCCCATCTCTGGGATTCTCCAGGCAAGAACACTGGAGTGGGTTGCCATTTCCTTCTCCAACGCATGAAAGTGAAAAGTGAAAGTGAAGTCATTCAGTCGTGTCCGACTCTTAGAGACCCCATGGACTACAGTCTACCAGGTTCCTCCATCCAAGGGGTTTTCCAGGCAAGAGTACTGGAGTGGGGTGCCATTGCCTTCTCTGATAGTAGTCAAGATTTGTCCTTTTGAAAAGATTTTTTATTATTAAATTTTCCATGCCTAAAAATGCTTTTTTCCTCTCTGGATGGTGTATGCTAACTTACTGATGGAAGAAACAATCTTGACATAGTACACACATACACACACACACACACACACAACAATGTACAAACACACATAAGAACTCAAATGTAGAGCTGAGTTAACCATCATTGTGGTTCATGAAAAGTTTCACCAATCTGACTTAAAAAAATAGTTTTATTTAATTTTCTTTTTCATCTCTAATTCATATTTTTATTCCCTTCATCTCTATATACACCCACTTTGATTAATACGTGTCAAAGTTTATGTATATGTTTTTAAATGATGTAGGACAGAATATAGTATGTAATGTTAATATATATATTATGTTTTTCTCCAAGATAATTTTCTGTTTCTTTAGTTTTTTGACACAATTTTATATTCTGCATATCTATAATTTTTATATGTCAGGGATAAATATTCCATATATTTAATTATTTATGTCATGGGCACCAAACATTGAAAATGAATAGCTGCAGCAAACTGTTGGTGAACACATCTCAGTGTGTTCGGGCTGTATATCAACTCTGTTGAATGACCATTGTGTAATTGCAATAAAGACTGCCACGCTGCACTATAGACCTCTCATTTTATATGCTACACGTATCTCAATTTTAAAATTACCTTTTCACTTTCTTAATTAACCTGTTGATGAATAGAATGTTTTAATGCCTCTTGGTGCCTTACTGGTTACACTCTTGAGTCTCATTTATAAAGTCTTTTCCAACCTTGAGGTCATAAACTTAGCATCATTATTTTCTCCTCCCAAATTTGTAATTTTGTCTTTCATATTTAAAACTTAATTGATTATAAATTGATGCATGTGTTTTGTATGAGAAAAGGGTCTAATTCCAGTATTTTTTTCGTTATTCATTGTAAGTTAAAAACTTTCCTCAGTGATTTTCAAAGCTAATTCTGTCGTAAATTTCTTGTTCTGTCATCCAGTGAGACAGCTGCTGAGGTCTCATCATCAGGTAGGACACCTACTCTTGTTGCTAAGGGCACTGTAGGTGTATACCTGTAGCGGATACATTTTGATATATGGCAAAACCAATACAATATTGTAAAGTTAAAAAATAAATTAAAATTAAAAAAAAAAAGAACTCTAGGTGGATGTGAAAGTTCTCTTTATTCATAATTTGCTAGAGACTCCTGGCTGGCACAGTGATAAAGAATCCTCCTGCCAGTGCAGGAGACTCCAGAGAGGTGGATTTGATCCCTGGGTTGAGAAGATCCCCTGGAGAAGGAAATGGCAACCCAGGCCAGTATTCTTGCCTGGAAAAACCCATGGATGTAGTTGTAAAGTATCGGAAACAACTGAGCACACAAGCATACATTAATAATTTGCTAAGAAATATGGCTTTATCCTGACTGTTGAATTCAGTTACATGTTTTTCTACTTCTACTGGCAAGACCACATGCATTTTAATTTGTATATATTAGCAAAGTGTGTGTATGTTAGTTGCTCAGTCATATTTGACTGTGCAACCCCATGAACTGTAGCCTGCTAAGCTTCTCCATCCAAGGGATTCACCAGGCAAGAATACTGGAGTGGGTTGCCATTTTCTTCTCCAGGAGATCTTCCCGACCCAGGGATCGAACCCAGGTCTCCCACATTGCAGGCAGACTCTTTACAGTTTGAGCCACCGGGGAAACCTTTATTAACAAAGTAAACTTGACTATATCTTTTTTTTTTTTTTTTTCTTATTAACCTTAAACCAACTTTTATCTTAGGGAACAAATTCATTTCCAAATTTGCCAAAATCCATTCTCTTTTTTATATATTGCCAAATTCATCATCATCATGCTCAGTTGCTAAGTTGCAACCCTGGGACTGTAGCCTGCCAGCTGCACTATCTATGGCATTTTCCAAGCAAGAATACTGGAATGGGTTGTCATTTTCTTCTCCAGGGGATCTTTCAGATCCAGGGATCGAACCTGAGTCTCCTACATTGCCGGTGTATTTCTTACCGCTGAGACACAAGGGAACCCCTTATTGCCAAATTAGTTTCCCTGATGTTTTTTAAGTACTTTTGCACCAAAATAAATTATTGAGATTAGCTTGTCATGTGCAATCCTTATCAAACCTGGGTATCAATTTTTATGGAAACTCCATAAAATGAGTTTTGGAAAATATTTTCCTTTTATTCTATACCTTGGATTAGTTTGAACATTATTGGGATTATATTTTGCTTCAGAATTTTGTTGGTTGCATTGGTAAAATCATTAAAGTTCCATTGTACAGAGTTTAAAATATGTTAGACATTCTCCCCTTTTTGTTTGAGTTTCTTAAACTCCCTTTCATACATTCCATTTTCCTGCTGTGATTTTTTTTTTTCTGGATTTTTTTTTCAATTCTATCATCCACATAATTATGTTATATTTTCCTAGTCTGTTACTTAAATTCATTCCTCTAATATTTGGTTTGAAGCAGTTTACTATGTTCATTCCTAGGTTTCCTCCCAACTATCTCCTTTTCATATTTTATTCTCTTATTACATTTTTGAAATATCTTAGAATGCAGTTTACTGTATTATAGTAATTGCAATATCTAAAATTTTGCAATTCTATATTTCCTGTGTCTTGTTTTTGCTGCTACATTTTGGGAAGTATTAAGAATATGTTTATGTTTCTGCATAGTTACAAGCTTTCTGAGCACAGAAATCTGAAGCTGTGGAAGTTAAAAAGATGATTGAGTAGAGATCTTCAGAAAGATTTGTCTCCCCGAAGGCTTATTGTTTACATTTAAAGAGGGATAAGACCCAGAATCATTAACAACCAAAGGACTGTAACCAAGCAGTACCCTATAGGGTCTTCCTAGGACAGACCCCACCATGTCCTACACTTATCTCTTGTCTGTAGGAAAAGTTTTGCCTCCTAGATCTTCCCTGAGTTGCAAATAATAAATTTAATCAGATAAACAAGAAAATGCATAAACAAAGGAAAACAGTCAAGCAAGACAAAATAATAGTAACTTAGCCATCAAACAAAATCAAGGACCTTTTGCTCCTCCTCAAAGGCTATAGATAATATTCTGATAATATTCTATGTCCTTTGAGCTATTTTGTAGATACTGAAACCCACACAAGGTAGAAGTTAATTGCATGCTGATCACAAGCACATAGACCCCAGAAATGTTAGGACCAGAAGGTTGATGATATTGACTCTCAGCTACTTCACCACCAATTGGTCAAAAGAAATATCTATAAATTAATCATGCACTCCATAACCTTCTTCTTCCTCACCATTTTTAATAACTTTTTATCAAATCTATTAGGATGCTCAAGACCTTTACTTGATGTCCTACAATAAATGTTACATTTTCCTTCACCACAACCTGATGTCAGTAGATTGACTTTGCTGCAGGCAGACCAATAGACTCGTTTGGTTTGGTAACAAGATTTGCTTATATGAAGAGGATTCCTTTCTCTTCCTTCTCCTTGATAAGGAGGACAGCTAACTTACATATCTTCCTAGTTTCATAATTTAGGGAACGCTCACCTTTATCACCTTACCCCCTTCACTTTCAGGTACAACCATATACTTCTCACTCAGTTCAGTTCAGTTCAGTTGCTCAGTTATGTCCGACTCTTTTAAACTCCATGAATTGCAGCATGCCAGGCCTCCCTGTCCATCACCAACTCCGGGAGTTCACTCAAACTCACGTCCATTGAGTCGGTGATGCCATCCAGCCATCTCATCCTCTGTCGTCCCCTTCTCTTCCTGCCCCCAATCCCTCCCAGTATCAGAGTCTTTTCCAATGAGTCAACTCTTCACATGAGGTGGCCAAAGTACTGGAGTTTCAGCTTTAGCATCATTCCTTCCAAACAAATCCCAGGGCTGATCTCCTTCAGAATGGACTGGTTGAATCTCCTTGCAGTCCAAGGGACTCTCAAGAGTCTTCTCCAACACCACAGTTCAAAAGCATCAATCCTTCAGCGCTCAGCTTTCTTCACAGTGCAACTCTCACACCCATACATAACTACAGGAAAAACCATACCCTTGACTAGACGGACTTTTGTTGGCATAGTAATGGCTCTGCTTTTGAATATGGTATCTAGGTTGGTCATATCTTTCCTTTCAAGGAGTAAGCGTCTTTTAATTTCGTGGCTGCAATCACCATCTGCAGTGATTTTGCTATATCACCCCAAAAGGGTGAAATGAGGGAGGGGCGATCTATGTTGTTATTGCTTTAAGTAAAAACAGTCTACGTTGACTCAGAAATCTTGTTTTTGCTTTTAAAAACAAGTTAAACTTATTAATGACTTTTGTGAAATTTGTAATGTGACCTGCCCATTTTTTTCTTTAAAATATATTAACACAAATTCTTTGAGGCTTGGGTGGAGATGAACTTCTACAGAGAAAATGTGTTTTTTTCTTTTTACACATTCTCAGGGAAAGGCTTCTAGTGGTGTGACTGTATGCCAATGATTATTTTTACTCTGTTTCACTTTTCTCAGTTTTAAATTTTAAATAAAAATATTTTATGTAGCTTTTGCATAAATAATAAAAGTAATATTAAAGATATAAATACAGGGCTTAACAATCACTTATCTATTAATATGTTATTATAAATACTCTAAAATTTTATCAGCTAACTTTAAAAAGTCTTCTAATAATGAGGATTATGTGGAAATGCTTGCAAATGCTTCAAATTATCTTCATATTATAAAAAATGAGAAAAACAAAATAATTTATTGTGGCAAACCATTTGTAAAACATTATCCAAGTTGTTATAGATAAAAATATAAGTTTAATCCTTACCCTGAATGATTCTACAATCTAGGTGGGAGACAGAGTATATGCATGCAAAGAGAATAAGAGCAATCCTAAGAAACTGTGGTACCTACCAAATTAATGGAGACAATTATTAACACTATAACTTTAGAGTGGAATGAGAAATGTTTACAGACTGGAGTTGTTGAGGAAGGCCTTAAGGAGAATTTAGACACTCTGAAACATATTGGAGTAAAAGTCTTACACAGTAAAAATAGTATGATATTATTTGGGTAGAACAGGACAATTTGAATGTAATTTTAAAATTTATTTATTTATTTATTGGCTGCAAGGGGTCTTCATTGCTGCCTGAGGGTCTTTTCTAGTTGAGGTGAGTGGGGGCTACTCTAGTTGTGGTGTTCAGGCTCCTCATTGTGGTGGCTCCTCTTGTTACAGACCACAGACTCCAGTGCATGCAGGCCTCAGTAGCTGCAGTGCATGGGCTCAGTAGCTGCAGGTCATGGGCTCTAAGTGTAGGATCAGTAGTTGTGGCACATGGGCTGCCATACAAATCATGGGAGATCTACCTATAGCAGGGATTAAATGTGTGTCCCCTGTATTAGCCACTCCCGACCACTGGACCACTAGGGAAGCCCCCAAAATAGCATTTTAGCTCTAAAGTAACTATAAGCATACTACAATCATAGCTAAATTTCAATATAGGAGAGAAAATGGAATACCAAAAACTAGAACTATTTCAAATCCTAAAATATGATGCTCTGAAAGTGCCGCACTTAATATGCCAGCAAATCTGGAAAATTCAGCAGTGGTCACAGGACTGGAAAAGATAAATTTTCATTCCAATCCCAAAGAAAGGCAATGCCAAAGAATGCTCAAACTACCACTCATCTCACACACTAGCAAAGATATGCTCAAAATTCTCCAAGCCAGGCTCTTCAACAGTACATGAACCATGAACTTCTAGATGTTTATGCTGGATTTAGAAAAGGCAGAGGAACCAGAGATCAAATTGCCAACATCCACTGGATCGTGAAAAAAGCAAGAGTTCCAGAAAAAACATCTACTTCTGCTTTATTGACTATGCCAAAGCCTTTGATTGTGTGGATCACAACAAACTGTGGAAAATTCTGAAAGAGATGGGAATACCAGACCACCTGACCTGCCTTCTGAGAAATCTGTATGCAGGTCAAGAAGTAACCATTAGAACTGGGCATGAAACACCAGACTGGTTCCAATTTGGGAAATAAGTATGTCAAGGCTGTATATTGTCACCCTGCTTATTTAATTTCTATACAGAGTACGTCATGAGATATGCTGGGCTGGATGAAGCACAAGATGCAATGAAGATTGTTGGGAGAAATATCAGTAACCTCAGATATGCAGATAATACCACCCTTATGGCAGAAAGTCAAGAAGAACTAAAGTGCCTCTTGATGAAAATGAAAAAGGAGGGTGAAAAAGTTGGCTTAAAGCTCAACATTCAGAAACCAAGACCATGGCATCTGGTCCCATCACTTCATGGCAAATAGATGGGGAAACAGTGGAAACAGTGACAGACTATTTTGGGGGGCTGCAAAATCACTGGAAATGGTGAATGCAGCCATGAAATTAAAAGACACTTGCTCCTTGGAAGAAAAGTTATGACCAATCTAGACAGCTTATTAAAAAGCAGAAACATTACTTTACCAACAAATGTCCATCTAGTCAAAGCTAGATGGTTTTCCAGTAGTCATTTATGGACGTGAGAGTTGGACTGTAAAGAAAGCTGAATGCTAAAGTTTTGATGCTGCTGAACTGTGGTGTTGGAGAAGACTCTTGAGAGTTCCTCAGACAGCAAGGAGATCCAGCCAGTCCATCATAAAGGAAATCAGTCCTGAATACTCATTGGAAGGATTCATGCTGAAGCTGAAACACCAATACTTTGACCACCTGATGTGAAGAGCTGAGTCATTTCAAAAGTCCCTGATGCTGGGAAAGATTGAATGTGGGAGGAGAAGGGGACAACAGAGGATGAGATGTTTGGATGGCATCACTGACTCAATGGACATAAATTTGAGTAGTCTCCAGGAGTTGGTGATGGACAGGGAAGCCTGGCATGCTGCAGTTCATGGGATCGCAAAGAGTTGAACATGACTGAGTGACTGAAATGAACTGAACTGAACTAATAATACTAAAAAGAAGACAGAATGGGGGAGAGAAGCAACAAGTAAATAGGGTAATTATTAGACAAGCATTTATGGCAGACATATAGCTAACCATACCTATAATTGCATTAAGTATGAAAGGACTTAATAACTCATGGTCAGATATTATTAAACATGATAATGGAACAATATATGTATGCTTCAGAGATATTACAAGTTTGGTCTAGATCACCACAATAAATATCACAATGAACAAAGTCACACACAATTATTTTTGGTTAAGTTTACAGTATACAGTAGTCTGTGTTCAATAGCAGCTTCCCTAAAAAAAGTACCTACCAAACTCAAAAATACTTCATTGCCAAAAAATTGTCAACAATCATCTGAAACTTCATGAGTAGTAGCTTTCTCTCAGTGTTGATAGCTGCTGACTGACCAGGGTGGTGGTTGCCAAAGGCTGGGGTGGATGTGACAGCTTAAAACAAGAAGACAATGGAAGTTTGCCACATCAATTAACTCTTCTTTTCACAAACAATTTCTCTGTAGCATGTAGTGCTGTTGATAATACTTTATCCACAGTGAAACTTCTTCAAGATTGGAAACAGCCCTGTCAAACTCTGCCAATGCTTTAATCAACTAAGCAACTGATGTAATATTCTAAATCCTTTGGTGATATTTCAACAATCTTTATAGCATCGTCACCAGAAGTAGATTCCATCTCAAGAAACCACCTTCTTTTCATCAGTAAAAAGCAACTCCTCATCCATTAAAATTTTACCACGAGATTATAGCAATTCAGTCACCTCTTTAGGCTCCAATTCTAATTCTGGTTCTATTGCTATCTTTACTGCATCTGCAGTTATGTCCTCAACTGAAGTACTGAATCACTTAAAGTCATCCATGAAGATTAAAATCAACTTCTTCAAAACTCCTGTTAATCTTGATATTTTGACCTCTTCTCGTGAAACACAAATGTACCAAACAGCGTCTAGAATGATGGATCCTTTCCAAAATGTTTTTAATTGTTGCTAAGCCACTAAGTCACGACTGACTCTCTGTGAGTCTGTGGACTGCAGCATGCCAAGCTCCTCTGTTTTCCACTGTCTCCCAGAGTTTGCTCAAATACATGTCCATTTAATCAGTGATGCTATCTAACCATCTCATCCTCTGCAGCTATCTTTCCTTTTGCCTTCAATCCTTCCAACCTCAGGGATTTTTTTCTCAATGAATTGCCTCCTTGTATCATGTAGTCAAAGTATTGGAGTTTCAGTAACAGTCCTTCCAATGAATATTCAGGGTTGATTTCCTCTAGGATTAACTGGTTTGATCTCCTGCAGCTCAAAGGACTCTAAAGATTTCTCTAGTACCACAATTCAAAAGCATCAAGTCTTGAGAGCTCAGCCTTCTATCTGGTCCAACTCTCACATCTGTGCAGTACATGGCTACTGGAAAAAACCATAGCTTTGACTATACAGACCTTTGTGGGCAAAGTGACATCTTTGCTTTTTAATACACTGTCTAGGTTTGTCATAGCTTTCCTTCCAAGGAGAAAGCATCTTTCAATTTTATGGCAGCAGTGACCATCCACAGTGATTTTGGAGCCCAAGAAAATAAAACCTGTCAATTTTTCCACATTCATACCTTCTGTTTGCCATGAAGTGATGTCCATCGAGTCAGTGATTCCATTCAACGATCTCATCCTCTGTCGTTCCCTCTCTTCTCCCCAATCTTTCCTAGCAATCTTTCCTAGCATCAGGTCATTTTCAATAAAATGAGATTTTCCTTCTGGTTTGTTCTTTGCAGTCCAGGTGAGTCTTCTCCAACACCACAGTTCAAAAAAGTATTGAGTTTTAGTCCAACTCTCACATATATAAATGACTACTGGAAAAACCACAGCTTTCAGTCCTTCCAATAAACATTCAGGACTGATCTTTTTTTCCTTTTAGAAAATTATTTAATTGACTGGTTTGATCTCCTCCTGCAGTCCAAGGGACATCCAGCAGCAGTCTTCTCCAACACCACAGTTCAAAAGCCTCAAATTCTTTGGTCCTCAAGCTTTCTTTATAGTCCAACTCTCACATATATAAATGACTACTGGAAAACCACAGTTTTTGACTAGATGGAAATTTATTGGCAAAATAATGTCTCTTATCCATTTTTATTATGTATTATCTGAACAGGTTGGTCTTTAATTTTTCTTCCAGTGGGATTGCTGGATCATAAGAATCTTTTAATTTCATGGCTGCACTCATCATCTGTAGTGATTTTGCAGCCCCCTAAAATAAATTCTCTCAGTGTTTCCACTGTTTCCCAATCTATTTGTCATGAAGTGATGGGACTGGATGCCACAATCTTAGTTTTCTGAATGTTGAGTTTTAAGCCAACTTTTTCACTTTCCTCTTTCACTTTCCTCAAGAGGCTCTTTAGTTCTTCTCCACTTTCTGCCATAAGGGTGGTGTCATCTGCATATCTGAGATTATTGTTATTGTTATTTCTCCAGGCAATCTTGATTTCATCCATGCATGATGTAATCTGCATATAAATTAAATAAGCATAGTGACAATATACAGCCTTGTCCAATTTGGAACTAATCAGTTGTTCCATATCTGGTTCTTACTGTTGCTTCTTGACCTGCATACAGGTTTCTCATTTTTCTATAGTTTTTCTTAATTTTAAATACTTGCTTCTGATACATAGAGGCAATTCTAATGTAATATTTGTATTGAAATTTCTAGACCAAGTTTACATGATCTCTTGTTATTCTAGAGTTATTTTAATGTAATATAAATATTTTGCATAATCACATAACTAATATGCACTGCAAAAAAGAATAGGTCTGGACATATGCAAAACAAATCACTTGTTTTTAAATCTCTCCTAAAGGGATGCAACAAAATATACTAGCAGTGTTTAACAAAATTTATAGCTGAATGACTTACCTCGGAAGTTAAAAAGTTGAAATTACATCAAATATTATACTCTAAGCATAATACAAATGAGAATTATATAGTGGTGCTGGGATAGCATATGAAAAAGGTTGGTTCTTAAATATAGAATATTGTTTCCCACTAAATAGGAAAAGCACTCTCCTATAATTTACCCATCATATTGCTACACAGAGAGAAAAGAAATTGCTAACACTGACAGTAAAGTAAGCATGGTTTAAATTGTTTATAATACTTATAAGTTAACTGAGTATAAAGTTTTATTCACAAGTGCTTGAAAGCAACTATTACAAAAACTCCTAGTGAAATAATAAAGTAAGTGTACTTTGAAGATTTCCCATGATCAGAGGAAAAATATATAGAGAAAAAATTAAAATGATATTAGTTTTTTTTTCTTTTAAACAATACAATAATTGGGGGGAACTGAATCAAATACAATTTTTTAGTGAAACGGGGAGAATGAAGTCTCATTTAGATATTCCAAGACAGTATGAGGAATATATATTATTCTCTCCTATAGTCATTGTGCAGACAGAAAGACATATTATGACATGCTTTCAGGATGAAAATGGTAAAGTGGAAATACGCTTATTCCCTTAAAAGACCCTTCAAATCTTTTAACAATAGAGATGTTATTGTTCACTCTTATATTCTCAAGGCAATTATGAGACTTTAGAAAACAGAGAAAATGTATATTTTACCATTTGCCTCCTCAAAGAGTACAAATCAAGCCTAGCTTTGTAGAATAGACTGTATTTAGTGGCTTTATATCATAAGTCTTTGAAATGATGCCTTAGAAAAGCTAAGACTCTGAGTTTACTCTTGAGACATCAGGAACACCCCCCTTGTTTCTGTAAGGCCAAATCATGTAACCTGTACAAGCTTCAGGTTCTTTAACTCTGAGAAACAATTTTGTGAGGTATGTTAAAAGATTAAATTAAATGACCAGGTAGATATACCCTTTAAAGTATTTATGTTTATAGATGGCATTATAACCATCTATAAGATGGCTTTCCTGGTGACTCTGTGGTAAAGAATCCTCCTGCAGTGTAGGAAATGCAAGAGACTCAGGTTTGATACCTAGGTAGGGAAGAACCCCCTGGAGGAGGGCAAGGCAATCCACTCTAGTCTTCTTGCCTAGAGAATCCCATGGACAGGGGAGCCTGGCCAGCTACAACCTACAGGGTTGCAAAGAGTCGGACATGACTGAAGCGACTGAGCATACACACGCAGGGCACTAGATACAGCTTCCCAGGTGGTGCTAGTGGAAAGAATCCACCTGCCAATGCAGGAGATATTAGAGACTCGGGTTTGATCCCTGGGTCAGGAAGATCTCCTGGAGGAGGGCCTGGCAACCCACTCCAGTATTTTTGCCTGAAGAATCCCTTGGACAGAGAAGCCTGGCAGGATACAAAGACTTTGACATGACTTAGTGACTGAGCACATGGCTTTAGATGTTTTGAATTACTTCAGTTCAGTTCAGTTCAGTCGCTCAGTCGTGTCCGACTCTTAGTTTTACCAAATTCTTTTCACTAAATTCACACACAAAAAGCTTTCAAATATGATGGAAATCTATAATTATGAGTGAGGGGAATACTGAAACAATATATAGAAAAAGCAGAAAAAGAAAAGGTCATTAGATGAAGAGATAGATGACTCATGATTAGATAGGTAGATACTGATAGGTGAAAGAAAGTAGAGAGAAAAACAAGAATGGGAAATCAGGGAGAGGAGGGAAGGAAAAGAAAAGAGAGGTGACAGCAAGAAACAATAAAGACCATAAAAGTGTGAAATACTACATATTTAGACTTTTATCTGGTTAATGATACTGGCAGTAAATACATTTCCAAGTTTATTTAGTCTCTTATATCATACTAACAATCATTTTAGGAAATATGTGTACTTCTTTACCTTTGGATTGGTTGCCCAAATCTTGGCATGGTGCTGTGCACACAGTAGGGACTCAAGAAATATTTTCTTTTGAGAAACTATTAAGATAATTTCCAAACATACTTATTCTTTTTGCTGAAATTTCCAGCATCCTTTTCCTTATGGTTTTACTTGGAATAGGGTCTTCCCATGTAGCACCGTGGTAAGGAATCTGCCTGCCAATGCAGGAGACACAGGAGATGTGGGTTTGATCCCTGGATCTGGAATATCCCCTGGAAGAGGAAATGGCAACCCACTCCAGCATTCCTGCCTAGAAAATCCCATAGACAGAGGAACCTGGTGGGCAGGCTACAGTCCTTGTGTTCACAAGAGTCAAATATGACTGAGCACACACATTGGTTATGGGGAAAATGGAAAGAAAGCAACTTTATCCCACTTATTAATATCAATCTTGAACCTAATACTTTCAGCTCCACATGAAAATCATGTCTTCTTTATAGCATGTATTATCAAGAAAATAGGAAGTCCTGCCTCATGATATAATCCTATTGTTCATCATTCTTGAACTTTTATCCATTGATGAACTCTACACTCAAAACTTTCCTTCTACTCTGTTTGCTCATACCCTTTCAAAATGAACATGCCACCCAATACCAGACCTTCAAAGTGCTGTCATTTCTCCAACCTCATGCCTCCTACACTTGGGGTCTCACCCTAACCAACATCATCCTCCATATCTACTTTTCTAATTTTAATGACTAACATCCACTAAGATCATGACTTTTTGCACTTTACTTTTCACTTTATCAACTTGTTCTTCAATTCCATTTATATATTTATACTATGATATTGCTTTTTGCTCCTAGTATATCAGCTCTTCATGTTCCCTGTTGAATCCCATGCAGCTCAGATCCCTGGTTACTGAACTTCTCTATCATAATCGACCTTTCCTTTCTCATACTTCTATCCTTCAACACACCAACTGGCCAAAATTCCAATCCCAAAACAGTTTTACCATCTCTTCAGTCAAAATTTTTACATTGTTCACCCTCAATTTTATCTTTCTAAAGCTAAAAATTTCTCTGGTTCCTTTTTTAAAAAATAGGAAACAAAATAATTTAATTACATTTCTTCTGCATTCTGAAGTATTTGTAAAACTGGACAATTTTCATCCAGTATATTGGTTCCACCTTTTTGTTTTTAAACTCCCCTAAGTTAATCATTATTATTACTAGGTGAATGCTTATTTAATCTGACCATATGTTTATCAACTTCCTAGCTCATCATTGTTTACTTAAGTTCATTGTTTCCTCCTTGCTTCCTCTATTTCTTTCTTGCTAGAGTATATCCTTTGATAATTATTTCAGTGACAGCTTATGAAAGAACTCTCAGACTTTGTCTGAAAGAAATTATTATTTTGATCTAGTCTTCATCATTATTTTCCCTTCATCATGTTGAAGATACTATTTCATCATCTCTCGCATTTCTCTTGGGTTTGCTTGGGTTTGTTTAATCAACATTCTTTTGTAGGTAACATGTCTCATCTCCTAATTGTTGTTTTTTTTTTTTTTTGGTCTCATGAAAAGTTTTCCCTTTGTCTCTGATATCCTGAAATATCATCAGTCTATGTCTAGGTGTTAGATCTATTTTTATTATTCTACATGAGACTTACTGCTCCTCTTCAACCTGAGAGATGACTTTCAATATAACATTTTCTCTTTGGATAGTGCCTCTCCTCTCTTTTATTCTTTCTTCTGGAACTCATATACATATTAAACTTTTCATTCTCTTGTCTCTCATGCATGCTAAAAAAAAACACCTTTATATTTTCATATCAGTTTTAGATTTATGACAAAGTGAGAGAAAGGTACGTAGATTTCTGATACACTTGTGCCCCCACACGTGCATAGCCTCCCCCGTTATTATTATTGACCATAATGATTTTTTGTTTTTGTTTTTGTTTTTTAAGTCAGGATGATTCTATGTTGACACATCAAAATCACTCAAATTCCATAGTTTACTTTATTTTTTTTTTTTTTTTAAACTTCATGGGTCTATTTCAGTTCAGTTCAGTCACTCAGTTGTGTCTGACTCTTTGTGACCCCTTGAACTGCAGCACACCAGGCATCCCTGTCCATCACGAACTTCCGGGGTCCACCAAACCCCATGTCCATCGAGTTGGTGATGCCATCCAACCATCTCCTCCTCCGTTGTCCCCTTCTGCTCCTGCCCTCAATCCCTCCCAGCATCAGGGTCTTTTCCAGTGAGTCAGCTCTTCACATGAGGTGGTCAAAGTACTGGAGTTTCAGCTTTAACATCAGTCCTTCCAATGAACACCCAAGACTGATTTCCTTTAGGATGGACTGGTTGGAACTCTAAAGTAAACTATGTCTATGGACTGCAGGGACATAGTTTACTTTAGAGTTCACTCTTGGTGGTGTACATTCTATGGGTTTGGATAGAAATGCAGTGATATATATCTATCATTATACTGTCAGGCAAAGTATTTTCAGTGCCCTAAAAAATCCTCTGTGCTCTGCCTATTCATTTCCCTCACTCCTCAGCAACCATTGATACTGTCATCATAGTTTTGCCTTCTACAGGATATTATATGGTTGGAATCATATACCATGTAGTCTTTCTAGATTGGCTTCTTTCACTAAGTAATATGCATTTAAGTTTCCTCCATGTCTTTTCATAGCTTGATATGAAGTTTCTTTTTAGTGCTGAATATTGTTCCTTTGTTTAGATGGACCACTTTTTTTTTTAACCCATTTACCTACTGAAACACATCTTAATTGCTTCTAAGTTTTAGCAATTATGAATAAACCTGCTAAAAACTTCTGTGTGCAGGTTTTTGTATGGATACACATTTTCCACTCCATAGTGTAAATACTGAGAAGTACAAATGCTGGATCCTATGACAAGACTATGTTAAATTTTGTAAGAAACTGCCAAACTGAGAACTTAGTAGATACAAGCCTATTTAGATCATCTGTTTCTGTTTGTGTAAGTTTTGGCAGATGTAGCTAAGGCAATGGCACCCCACTGCAGTACTCTTGCCTGGAAAATCCCATGGGTGGAGGAGCCTGGTAGGCTGCAGTCCATGGGGTCGCTAAGAGTCAGACACGACTGAGTGACTTCACTTTCACTTTTCACTTTCATGCGTTTGAGAAGAAAATGTCAACCCACTCCAGTGTTCTTGCTTGGAGAATCCCAGGGACGGGGGAGCCTGGTGGGCTGCCCTCTATGGGGTCGAACAGAGTCGGACACGACTGAAGCAACTTAGCTTTCAAGGAACTGGTTCATTTTATGTAGGTTATCAAATATGTGGGCATAAAGTTGTTCATAGTATTATTTTATTATTCTTTTAATTTCCTTGGAACTTGTTGTGATGTAGCCTCTTTCATTTCTGATATGAGTGATTTATGTACTCTCTTTTGTTCTTAGTTAGCCTGAGTAGAGGCTTATCTATGTTACTGATCTTTTCAAGTAAGCTTCAGATTTTCTTGATTTTCCCTATTGTCTTCTTGTTTTTAATTTCACTGATTTTTTGCTCTAATCCTTGTTTCTTTTTTCTGCTTACTTTTTATTTAATTTGTTCTTTTTCTAGTTTCCTAAGATGGAAACTTAAATTACTGATTTTTAGATCTTTTTTATTTTCTAGTATATGTATTGCTTCCCCTGTGCACTGCTTTCACTGCATTCAAAATATTTTAATAATTTGTGTTCTTTTTAAAAACTTTTTCAATTAATTTATTTGTTTTAATTGGAGGCTAATAACTTTACAATATTGTGGTTGTTTTTGCCATACATTGACATGAATAAGCCATGGGTGTATATGTGTCCCCGATCCTGAAACCCCCTCCCACCTCCCTTTCTATCCCATCCCTCTGGGTTGTCCCAGTGAACCGACTTTGAGCACCCTGTTTCAAGGATTGAACTTGGACTGGTAATCTATTTCACATATGGCAATATACATGTTTCAGTGCTGTTCTCTGAAGTCATCCCACCCTCACCTTCTCCCAGAGTCCAAAAATGTATTAAAATACAGAGACATTACTTTGTCAACAAAAGTCCATCTAGTCAAGGCTATGGTTTTCCCAGTGGTCATGTTTTGATGTGAGAGTTGGACTATAAACAAGGCTGAGCACTGAAGAATTGATGCTTTTTTTAAAAAAATATAAATTTATTTATTTTAATTGGAAGCTAATTACTTTACAATATTGTATTGGTTTTGCCATACATCAACATGAATCCACCACGGGTGTACATGTGTGTTCCCCATTCTGAACCCCTCTCCCACCTGGAATTGATGCTTTTGAACTGTGGTGCTGGGGAAGACTCTTGAGAGTCCCTTGGACTCCAAGGAGATCCAACCAGTCCATCCTAAAGGAGATCAGTCCTGGATGTTCATTGGAAGGACTGATATTGAAGCTGAACTCCAATACTTTGACCACCTGATGCGAAGAGCTGACTCACTTGAAAAGATGCTGATCCTGGGAAAGATTGAGGGCAGGAGAAGAAGGGGACGACAGAGAATGAGATGTTTGGATGGCATCAGTGATGCGATGGACATGGGTTTGGGTGGACTCTGGGAGTTGGTGATGGACAGAGAGGCCTGTTGGCGTGCCTTGGTTCTGTTGCTACTGCTAAGTCACTTCAGTCGTGTCCGACTCTGTGCGACCCCATAGATGGCAGCCCATCAGGCTCCCCCATCCCTGGGATTCTCCAGGCAAGAACACTGGAATGGGTTGCCATTTTCTTCTCCAATGCATGAAAGTGAAAAGTGAAAGTGAAGTTGTTCAGTCGTTGTCTGACTTAGTGACCCCATGGACTGCAGCCTACCAGGCTCCTCCATCCATGGGATTTTCCAGGCAAGAGTACTGGAGTGGGGTGCCATTGCCTTCTCTGGTGCTGCAGTTCATGGGGTCGCAGAGTCGGACATGACTGAGTGACTGAACTAAACTGAAATGAAAACTTGTTTCCTTTTATTGGCCACTTTGAATGATTGATAAGAAATTATGTTCATGGCCTTTACATGGCATCATGCTGCACAACGTAGAAGAGTTATAGTTAAAGCAAATTGATCTTACATAATTTGTCCAAAGGTTATGGAGAAAGAAACTTGGTAATTATTTTCTACTCAAATAATACGAAGAAAAAGAATATTCCAACATATGCCTATGATGTTGATGTGTATTATATATTACAATAAAAGTGAAAGAAACTCATGTTTTCAGAATGAAACTTTGACTTGCCTATCTAGCTAGAGTGAGGAGAAGCGGGAAAACTGCCCATGTGGGACTGTAACAGTTAGGAGAAATTATGTTGTCTCCACTGAGCTTGTCAAGATCCATGCTGAGAGTCAGAAATATTATCTCCCCCATTATATCATTCAACAAAGTTTAAAACTTTGTACATATATGTCAATTATAAAAATAAGACAATAATGCTTCTACTCTAGTTTCTGGAGATTTCTGACATTCTGTCAGTCAGTTTGACATTAACACAGCCAAATTCAGGTCTCAAGTTCAGCCTAATATTATGCAAAGTATAGGAAGGGAGTTTTTAGAATAAGTGAATGGATTGGAGGTGAGAGAGCTAGCATACCAAAGTGTCTTAATTATGTTCCATGCATTAATTTATTTGTACCTATAAAAATGCAAATATATGCTGATTGAGTCTGGAAATAAAAGTACCTTGCATTTGGAAAGTTAGCTTATACTGGATCAGTGAATTATTTACACAAATGAGGGAGGTGTCAAAATAAGCTACTAAAGATGCCAGATGGCCCTGATGCATCTTCTCCTAGTTAATGCTGTCAGTAATAGAAAAGATAATTTGAATAAAATAAATGATTCCCCTTAAAAAGAAAACTTATCCAAGTTGAAACATAAACATGGATTCAGTGTTATTATGCCCAAACAGACTTCCTGGCAAATAAAGAATAAATTTATTCATGTATATAACCACAGTGGTAAGAGAGACATATGTTCTTATTTAAATGCATTTGTGGGAATTTTTTAGTGAAAATATCTTATTCATTAACTCTGAATGTTAAACTATCTGAAGGAAAGTTGTTTGTTTAGTTTTAAAGAAGTTTTGTTATATATCAACTGAAGATCATGATACTTTCCTAATATATCAAATATGTCCATTCCTCCAGTTTGCATCCATATTATGAATGCATTAATAAAAGACAAAGCAATAAAAATCTTTCCTGACACAGCAAATTATACTTGAAACAAGTGTGCCTACATGAGTGTACATGTGAGTGAAAAAGATGTTCCTCTAGCATGCTTAGAAATGATATTTTCACTAAACTTGTAGCTGAAAATTTTTTTCATATGGTGTGAATGTTTTTGATTTTTTTTTTTTTTCTGTAGAAGGCAATATTCAGAGTATAGTGTAAAGACCTCTCAATTAGAACTGATGAGACATAGCTTCTAGGCTACACCATGCAAGAAGAGTTACATTTCCTTAGGTAACACTTTAAATGTCTTTCTTCTAAGAAAATATAAGATAATAACTTTGTCATATCTAAATCATTGGTGTATTCTTATAATTAAATGTATCTTTATGTTTTAACTGTATCTTTATGTAACAAATGATAAAGTTTTTTAATACTGACATTTTGTAACCTCTATTGAAATATATAACAAGAGAGTTGAATGTTCATTTACAGATAACAAAATATTGGGAAGATGCTAGTTTTCCAATCACTAACCTATACTCATTGAAAGTCATACCAATACAATTTAAACTGCTTTTTGTTTTCAAGAAAACTGACACTTCAAAATTTGTTTCAAAGATTAAAGAGCCAGTAATAGTGAAATCATTTTAAAGCAGAAGATACATTCTATGATATTCTTAGGTAATTGGAACATAAAAGTGAGCTCAAAAATAGACCTATGTGTGTATAGAAACATTGACTTGATAAAGGTGGCTATATAATCAGTGTTGCATGGTGCTGTAAAAACTGGCTAACTATATAGAAAATAAAGCTGAAATTTTAGCTAATATATATCCTTGATATGTTAAAGAACTAAATGTAAGCAGTAAAACCATAATGCCAAGGAAGAAAATTCAGGCCAGCTTCATTGTGAATTAGAGTGGGGATAGAGTCCTTGATAGGATGCCAAAGGCACTCACTCTAAGGCAAAACAGATTGACTTGAATACATCTGTTGAACGTTTACCTAAATTACATCATGGTATTGAGCCAACTCATTGGAAAAACCCTGATGCTGGCCAAGAATGAGGGCAGAAGGAGAAGAGGGCAGCAGAGGATAAAACAGTTAGGTAGCATCACCGACTCAATGGACATGAGTTTGAGCAAACTTCCCAGGACAGGGAAACCTAATGTGCTGCAGTTCATGGCATCACAAAGAGTCAGTCGTAATTGAGTGATGGAACAGCAGTTGCTGCCTTGCTTCCCAGATGGTGCAGTGATAGAGCTCACCTGCCAATACAGGAGACTCAAGAGATGCAGGTTTGATCCTTGGGTCTAGAAGATCCCCTGGAGGAAGAAATGGCAACCCACTCCAGTATTCTTGCCTGCAAAATTCCGTGGGCAGAGGAGCCTGGCAAGCTATGTCCTTGGAATTGCAAAGAGCTGAACATGACTGAGCACACAACACATTGCTACCTTAGCATTTATTTATTATTTGGCCAAGCAGCCTTAGGAACCTTAAACTGATAGTAACCTCTCATACAGGCTCATGCCCTAGATAGGAGCTCACAGAGGTGCAAACAAATATAAGTTTCTGATAGGCCTCGTGGTCAAGTCTTCCTTGCTAACTTGCACTTTTTCTTTCTGTGCTTCTTAGATAAAACCCTCATGTGACTTACCCAAACTATGCCCTTCTGCTTTGAATTGATCAGTATCGCGTTAGCCTGAGAACATCAGATGACCACAGGCTCTAATAATGGCATGAGCCCCAGGTCCTGCCTCTGTCTATCTGCACTTTGCCTTGACTGCCCCCTGTGCATATTCCAGGCATATTGGGTTTTTCCTCCAGAGTCTGTGACAAATTCATGACATCAGATATTTTATTTAGTGAAAGACATTGCAGATGCATGTAATAGAACTGATGATAGTCTGAGAGAAGGTATTTAACATACTAAAATTAATAAGTGGTTAATATCGGAACTACATAAGAAACTCCAGAAATTAACAATAACATGATGAGAAAAAGATTTAAAATGACAAGGGAATAGGACTAGAATTTTGACAGATTTCCCAAATTATTTTTCAACTTTATTAGGAATTAAATAACATTAAGAAAAATGAAATTACCAAATTAAATTAAAACAACAGTAAGATACATTTATATGCAGTTCAGCATGGTGCAAAAAGTAAGAATAACAGCTAATATCAGGTTGTTAGGGATGAGAAGAGATTGTCATTCATTGCTGGTTAAAGTGGATACGCATATCCGTTTGGGGTTAAATGTAGATATCATTAATAACATTACTTCAGCTTACATTCTGTAACAATAATCCAAGCTATATAATAGTATAAAACCAAGTATAATACAGTGGTAAAAAATTATCTCTGAAATAAGAGATTTGGTTTTACTCTACCCATCTGCTTGAAAAAAGTGAAATTGTTAGTCACTCAATTGGGTCCTAGTCTTTGAGACCCCTGACTGTAGCTACCAGGTTCCTCTGTCCATAGCGTTTTCTAACCCATGTGCTTACTACCAAGTAACTTACTTAACTTTACTGTGCCTCAATTTCTTCTTTTGAAAAATTACAACAGGAATAGCATTTATCTCAAAAATTACGTTCAGTTCAGTTCAGTCGCTCAGTCATGTCCGACTCTTTGCGAGCCCATGAATTGCAGCACACCAGGCCTCCCTATCTATCACCAACTCCCGGAGTTCACCCAAACCCATGTCCATTGAGTCAGTGATGCCATCCAAACAGCTCATCCTCTGTTGTTCCCTTCTCCTCCTGCCCTCAATCTTTCCCATCATCAGGGTCTTTTCAAATGAGTCAGCTCTTTGCATCAGGTGGCCAAAGTATTGGAGTTTCAGCTTCAACATCAGTTCTTCCAATGAACAGCCAGGACTGATCTCCTTTAGGATGGACTGGTTGGATCTCCTTGCAGTCCAAGGGACTCTCAAGAGTCTTCTCCAACACCACAGTTCAAAAGCATCAATTCTTTGGTGCTCAGCTTTCTTCACAGTCCAATTATCACATCCATAGATGACTACTGTAAAAACCATAGCCTTGACTAGATGGACCTTTGTTGACAAAGTAACGTCTCTGCTTTTCAATATGCTGTCTAGGTTGGTCATAACGTTCCTTCCAAGGAGTAAGCGTCTTTTAATTTCATGGCTGCAGTCACCATCTGCAGTGATTTTGGAGTCCAGAAAAAATAAAGTCAGCCACTGTTGCCACTGTTTCCCCATCTATTTCCCATGAAGTGATGGGACCAGATGACATGATTTACTTTTTTACTCTCCTCTTTCACTTTCATCAAGAAGCTCTTTAGTTCCTCTTCACTTTCTGCCATAAGGGTAGTGTCATCTGCATATCTGAGGTTATGGATATTTCTCCCAGAAATCTGACTCCAGCTTGTGCTTCCTCCAGCCCAACGTTTCTCATGATGTACTCTGCATATAAGTTAAATAAGCAGGGTGACAATATACAGCCTTGATGTACTCCTTTTCCTATTTGGAACCAGTCTGTTGTTCCATGTCCAATCCTAACTGTTTCTTACTGACCTGCATACAGGTTTCTCAAGAGGCAAGTCAAGTGGTCTGGTATTCCCATCTCTTTCAGAATTTTCAACAGTTTATTGTGATCCACACAGTCAAAGGTTTTAGCATAGTCAATAAAGCAGAAGTAGATGTTTTTCTTGAATTCTCTTGCTTTTTCGAGAGAACAGAATTTAGTTTATCGAGGTAATATATTTAGAAAATATAGAGAAAGTAGTACTTAAAAGCTGTATATTGTCAGCCTGCTTATTTAAATTATATGCAGAGTACATCATGAGAAACGCTGGGCTGGATGAAGCACAAGCTGGAATCAAGACTGCCAGGAGAAATATCCATAACCTCAGATATGCAGATGACACCACCCTTATGGCAGAAAGTGTAGAAGAACTAAAGAGCCTCTTGATGAATGTGAAAGAGGGGAGTGAAAAAGTTGGCTTAAAGCTCAACATTCAGAAAACTAAGATCATGGCATCTGGTCCCATCACTTCATGGCAAATAAACATGGAAAGAGTGGAAATAGTGACAGACTTAATTTTTCTGGACTCCAAAATCACTGCAGATGGTGATTGCAGCCATGAAATTAAAGGATGCTTGCTCCTTGGAAGAAAAGTTATGACCAACCTAGACAGCATATTGAAAAGCAGAGACATTATTTTGTCAACAAAGGTCCGTCTAGTCAAAGCTATGATTTTTCCAGTAGTCATGTGTAGATGTGAGAGTTGGACTACAAAGAAAGCTGAGCGCTGAAGAATTGATGCTTTTTAACTGTGGTGTTGGAGAAGACTCTTGAGAGTGCTTTGGACTGCGAGGAGATCCAGCCAGTCCATCCTAAAGGAAATCAGTCGTGAATATTCATTGGAAGGACTGATCCTGAAGCTGAAACTCCAATACTTTGGCCACCTGATGCGAAAAGCTGACTCATTTGAAAAGACCCTGATGCTGGGAAAGATTGAAGGCAAGAAAAGGGAACGACAGAGGATGAGATGGTTGAATGGCATCACCAGCTGAATGGACATGAGTTTGAGTAAACTCCAGGAGTTGGCAATGAACAGGGAGGCCTGGCGTGCTGCAGTCCATGGGGTCGCAAAGAGTCAGACATGACTGAGTGACTGAACTGAACTGAATAGTAAATTATATCTATTAATACAAAAGGAAATATGAACTAGGAAATGTGTGAGCATGTCTATCAGGAGACTGTTGGAGTAGGAAGATGGAGGCATCCTAGGTATCTATCATTAGGGGGGTTAAAAATAATATGTGGTTGGAGCATAGCACAAAATAATAGACAGTTGATAAGATTGATGAACTTGTGCATCAAGAAGAGATCTTAAATATTTAGAGTAAATTTATTTGAATGTAAAAAAATACCAGACTTCTTGTTCAGGTCAAATACGAAAAAAACTTAGATACCTTCAAACATCCTCAAAATAAGAATAAAGCTGAACACACTGAAAATTGACAACTTTTTGTTAGATCTACTGGAGGATTGAGATCATATGGCAGATCTCTGCCCCTCAAACTGCATGATAAGACAGGAATCAGCTTCCTGTGAGCAGAAGCCCTCCTCTAGAGCCAGAACTGGTAGGACAACTTGACAAAATATTAAAAGAACTTAAAAATTCAAAATAAGAACATGAATAATCCAATTAAAAAATGGACAAAAGACCTGAATAGAAATCTCATCAAAGAAGTTATACCAAAGGCATATAAGTATATGTGTATATATATATATATATATACACGAATGCTTAATTTAACATCATATGTCAATAGAGAATTGAAAATTAAAACAATATTGTGATATCACTCCACACGTACTAGATTGGCCCAAATCTATGACATGGACAGCACCAAATGCTGGAGAGCATGTGGAGAAACAGAAACTCTTATCCATTGCTGTTGGGAATGGAAAATGATGCAGCTGCTCTGGAAGACAAACTGACAACTTAGAAAATTTACAACATACTTACCATTCGATCTAGTGATCATGATCCTTGGTATTTTTCCCCAAGGAGCTAAAATCTTATGTCTACACAAATATCTGCAAGTACGTGTTTATAGCAGCTTTTTTTCTTAATTGCCAAAACATAAAACAATCAAATGTCCTTCCATAGAAAGATTTATAAATACACTGTTATACATCCAGAAATGGACTATTGTTCAGCAACAAAAAGAAATGGACTACCAGGCCATTAAAACCCATGAAGGAATACTGAATACACATTACTAAGTGAAAGAAACCAGTGTGAGATGCTGTGAATAGTAAGATTCAAACAATGTGGCATTCTGGAAAAGGCAAATCTGTAATATTGTGAAAAGAGCAGTTGTAGCCAGGTGAGAGACAAGGGAGGAAAAATGAATAGGAGGAACTTGGGGATTTTATGGCAGTGAAATTATCCTTTGTGACATGGTGATAGTATGTATCAGACATTATGCATTTTTGAAAACCCATAGAACTCTTCAATGGAAGAGTGAATCTCAGGGTAAACAATGGACTTTGGTTTATGTGTCAATATTGGTTTATCGTTGCTACAAATGTACCACAAGATGCTAATAATAGAAACTAGGGGCAGGTGTGTGTGAACTCTACTTGCTAAGTGTTTCTGTAAAGGTAAAACTGCTCTAAAAATAACATCTATTAATTAAAAGTCACAATGAAGCAACGCATATTACAAAAAGATAAAGGTATAAGATATGACCTTATAAGGATATATATCAAATTTATTAGATTGGATAGGGAACAAAATAGGAGTCAGGCACAGAAATCAGAAAGAAAATAATAAGAGATGAGATTTAGTAACAAAAAATTGTATAATAGAAGCCGAGGGGAAATCCCTGGTGGTCCAGAGTCAAAGACTCCACACTCCCAAAGCAGGGGGCCCAGGTTCAATTCAGGGAACTAGAACACACATGTCACAACTAAGGCTGCATGCTGCAACTGAGAGCAGGTACAACCAAATAAATAAATATGTAAATAAATATTAAGAAAAACAAACAGGAACATGTTAATAATGTACTTCTATGCCTAAAAACCAACAAAGAAAAACACACTAAGCATTTACATTCATAGTTATAGTATTGACAATGGACCATCAATCTTTAAAAGAAAGTTAAGTATAATTTGGATCGTGCAGGGTAATAAAGAGCAAGGCAGGAAGGTAGAGATTGGAGCAGAAGGAAGAAGTAGGAAAAGACCTCCCCTATCTCTATGTAAGTGTTTTATCTTTAATAAATTTAATAAATTTGCTGATGTAGCCAAGCTGACACGAGCACCACTGACTTCAGTTCAGTTCAGTCACTCAGTCACGTTTGACTCTTTGAAAGCCCATGGACTGTGGCACGCCAGGCCTCCTTGTCCATCACCAATTCCCAGAGTTTACCCAAACTCATGTCCATTGAGTTGGTGATGCCATCCAACCATCACATCCTCTGTCGTCCCCTTCTTCTCCTACCTTCAATCTTTCCCAACATCAGGGTCTTTTCTAATGAGTCAGTTCTCCACATCAGGTGGCCAAAGCATTGGAGGAGTTTCAGCTTCAGGACTGACTGACTTCATGAATTGGCTACACCGCAGCTTAGGGATGACACAACATTGCCAGTGGTCATCATGCCTGCAATTTCCTTTATACCACTTCAGTGTTGATGATGCTTGTGTCAGTAACATTCATCTTTGAATTCTAGGATAGTCAGTTGCAATAATCAATAACGTATATTCCAGGACTTCTCAGCTGCAATGATATCAAGAATGCAGTTTCCAGGGAGATTATCAGATACTGTCTAGGGGAAGATCCTAGATAGTACGTTAAAAAGCAGAGACATTACTTTGCCAACAAAGGTCCATACAATCAAAGCTACAGTTTTTCCAGTAGTCATGTATGGATATGAGAATTGGACCATAAAGAAGGCTGAGTGCCAAATAATTGATGCTTTTGAGCTGTGGTGTTGGAGAAGACTCTTGAGAGTCCCTTGAACTGCAAGGCAATCAAACCAGTCAATCCTAAAGGAAATCAATCTTGAATATTCATTGGAAGGACTGATTCTGAGGCTGAAGTTTCAATACTTTGGCCACCTGATGCAAAGGGCTGACTCATTGGAAAAGACTGTGATGCTAGGAAAGACTGAAGGCAAAATAAGGGGGTGGAAGAGGATGAGGTGGTTAGATAGTATCACAGACTCATGGACATGAGTTTGAGTAAGCTCTGGGAGACGGTGAAGGACAGGGAAGCCTGGCGTGCTGCAGCCCATGGGGTCATAAAGAGTTGGACACGACTGAGCAACTGAGCAAAAACAAGGGGAAGGTCATGCTTTAGAGGTGGCAGAGGCACACATTTTTGAAACTCTATGTTGATTAACAACTGACACTCTGAAAATGAGCACACAATAATAAAAGTGACCTCTTATCATGATGAATGTAGAAAATGAACTCCTGTTAATAAAATTAAAAGTATTCAATTGATGTGGATTAGTTGAAATAATTGAGACTCTCTCCATCTTTAATTAAGTAAGAACAGTATGCAACCATTCTCATTGGTTTGGCCGCATCTCCCAGAGGTCCAAAGTGAAGGTATTGTTTCGGACAGCATTCTAGTGCTGGCTTTTCTTTCTGATAGCATGATGTGATGAATCCTGGCCCTGGATCAGTCTTTGAAATACATGTGTCTGCCTCAAATTTTGTAACCAGAGCACCTGAAAGCACAGAAAGCTGGAACTTGTCTGTGTTCAGGACAGGTTTAGGAACTGCCTTGTGCTTGCTTTGCTCATAAGTGTTTATTTGCTCTACAACTGCATATGTAGCAGAATTTGACCTAAGGCCTGGCTCATCACAACCTCACAAAGCAATTTCAGACTGTTTAAATGAACAACTGTGATAGAACACCGTACAACAGTAGGTTTAACATGAACCTGGTTTTCTTTGGATTTGGTTGAAGGAGAGTGTGAATGATGTGGTAAAAAGGAGTTTCAGACTTGTGGGGGACTGAAAGCAAATGTCAAAAAGTGATGACAGCATACTGGCCTTTCTTTCAGGAAGTATAATGCAAGGAGTAGGTATGCCCATTCTGAGTGTTCATCCTGTATTGTGTAGATAAAGAACTACCTGGGACATAGGGCCTCCTTTACAACCTTCCTCCCAGTGAGCAGGACTGCAGCCAAATTCAGCTTCCCATGGGATTAGTGATTCCTTCCAGCATGGAGGGGAAGTCAATTCCCTTATTCATGCCCTTAAAGACTCCAGGTGCTGAGCAACTTACATTCTCATACTACTCCACTTAATAGATCAGCATCCAAATCTACTTGGTGCCAAGCAATTTATTTCCAACCTGGCAAAGTACTCACCCTTTTGTGATAAAGATCAAGGCAGGCCCAAACACACCTCCATCTGATAGTGTGGAAGAATGAGCGATCTATGCTTTCTCTTTTCTCGTAAACTTCAGTCATGTAAAATTTTGCTTTCAAAATAAAAGCTATACCTCACCCACAGAAAATGTCATGAAATGGGTTCAGCAACTTGGTGCTCAATAGATGATGATGGGGAATGTTGCAGAGACTGAGTGTGAGAGTATTAAGTAGCATAAGAAGAAAATTTGAGTCAAGGGGGTTTATAATGGAGAGTAGTTTTTGAGTTGTTCTACAGATTAAACTACTTTTGAAAATATTTGAATGTCAATGAGAGAGAATGGAGAGAGTGGAAGATGTTGAAGAGCATAAGAGATAGAGAATAATCAATAGAGGAAAATCTCTAAGGAAGGGAGGGAGCACTATGCAGGGCATAGATGAGAATGTCTCAGTTGTCAAGTGGACCTCTCACCTGCATTGAGAGGAGAGGCTAACTACTGATGCTGGTGATTTGTAAGACTTCTTTACCTTCAAGTCTCACACATACTTAAGTATTTCTATTGTTCTCTCTAACTGAGCTAGATTAAGCTGTGTGATTCTCACAAGCCTAATTATTATGGTTAAGAAACATGCCCCTCATTGTTTAACCTAGACCTGACTTCCATATCTATCCCTAAACTTATCTACTGACTTAACCCAAAGGTTATATAAACTAAGAGATACTTGAAAACAAGAAATAAGAAACAACTGTAATTTATTATTTTTAATTGGAAATAATATTCCTGACTACTGCAGCCCAGGAAAAAAATACTCATTCTTCTAAGTCTAAAAATTCTGTAGAACTCTTACCACAAAAGAATACATGACATTAACAAAGCATTTTTCAAAATGTTTCTAAAGAATGCAATCAAATTTATAATTTTTACTTATAAACCTGTGTTACACAGATTTTTACAAATTAAAACCTGGAGTAATATAGATAACGCAATAGAAAATTCAGAAAAGTATAACCTTTGATCAGTTATAGTCAAAAGTTTTGTTAATTACAGTGACCATATCAAACTTGATGTCAAGCAGTGACCAATCCACTGTGGGTAGACTGTCAAAATGTGAACAGCCATTGTTGGTGACACACAACTGAGAAGATAAGAGAGAAAAAGAGCACGAACGAACAAGAAACCACTTTAGCAGACTCTGTCTAAAGGTTTGAAAATATCCCAAGAATAGAAATTTATAGTTCCCATGAGATCCATCTTTTATTCATGCTAAACTCTTATCATAGCATGTATTTATATATCCTTCTATCCTCATCAATATTAGTTCAACAATGTAGGCTAACCAACTTTAACTCCTAGAGTTACTGAAAAAAAAGTTACAGGCCATATATTTTAATGGTCAATTATAGTTTTAATTTAAATTCTTACACAAGAAAATAACCCCAAACTTTAATATTGGAAGGGGTTTTACCCTACTGGGGAATTGAAAATCTTTTCTTGTTTTTTCAGATAATGTTGATTCCTTCTTCACCCTGACTTCTGCAAAATGCTCAGAGTAAAATTTAACCTATTTGATTTTATCTACCAATATATTTTTGTCTTACCCAGATTTTTTTTCTTTCTATTTTTAAAGGTGGTTATTACCTCATTCTATGTTTTAAAGTAAGCAATGACTAAATAGCCTTCTGCTAAAGTTGACTAGTATTTTATGTGTATTTTATTTATTATTATTCACTTAAAAAATAAATTCCTTTTTCTCTGAAACCACCCAATTAATCTTTCCATCTTAGTTTATGGGAATTCCATTCTACTAGTTAATTAAGTAAATAAACTTGAAGTTAGCCTTGAATTATTCTTACATATATTCTACAAAGTCCAAAAAATCCTGTCAATCCTGCACTCAAGGTATATCCCATATCAAAATATATCCATAACAAAAATATATCCATCTTTACTACTCATAATAAATGCACCATCCTGCCCTGCATGAACCACTACAAAAGTTTTCTAACTAGTCTCTCTGTTTCAAACTTTGACCACTACAGTTTATTAAAAACAGAGTCTATTCTCAACTCAACCCTGAATATTCATTGGAAGGACTGCTGCTGAACCTGAAGCTCCAATACTTTGGCCACCTTATGCAAAGAACTGACTCACTGGAAAAGATACTGACGCTGGGAAAGATTGAGGCAGGAGAAGAGAGCGGTAGAGGACGAGATGGTTAGATAGCATCACTGGGCTCAATGGACATGAATTTGAGCAAGCTCTGGGAAAGCAGGGAAAAGAGGAGCCTGGCAGACTACAGGCCATGGGGTCACAAAGAGTCAGACATGACTCAGTGACTCAAGAGCAGCAACTATTCTCATTATAAAAATTACAGTTCAGTTCAGTTCAGTCTCTCAGTCATGTCCGACTGTTTACAACCCCATGAACGGCATTATGCCAGGCCTCCTTGTCCATCACCAACTCCCGGAGTCCACCCAAACCCATGTCCATCGAGCCGGTGATGCCATCCAACCATCTCATCATCTGTCGTCCCTTTCTCCTCTTGCCCTCAATCTTTCACAGTATCAGGGTCTTTTCAAATGAGTCAGCTCTTCACATCAGATGGCCAAAGTACTGGAGTTTCAGCTTCAACATCAGTCCTTCCAATGAACACCCAGGACTGATCTCCTTTAGGATGGACTGGTTGGATCTCCTTGGAGAAATAGATAGTACATTTTATCACATGATTTTTTCTGAGTCAGTTAACATACAAACAGCCCTTCATTGCTTGATGTAAAACTGTCTTGAAACATGCTCTTCCCCTCCTTGCTTTATTTAATATTTGTTTGTTCAGCAGGAGAGGAAATCTGGTTCTTGTTACTCTGTCTTGCCCAGAAGCATAAGTTTCATCTAGTCTTTGTAATAACTTTTAAAAATTCCACATTATTTTTCTGTATGAAACTCTCTGATAATGTTCCATTATTCCCAGAATAAACTCCAAACACTTCACCATGGCTTACAAGGTAAATAGTACCTACCGCCTTCTTCAAACTTATCTCCAGCTACTTTCTAGACCATTACATCTGGTCATTTTGCTTTCTATCTCTGGGAGACATCAAAAACTTTAAAGTGTTAATTTTTTCATTTGTTTCCTCTGTCTGAAGAGTCCATATCTAAATTCTGCACATGGCCCAGTAACTTTCACCCTTCACTCAAATGCCATTTCCTTTTATGTGGCACCTAGTAACACATTACTCATATTACTCTTTTTTTTTTTTTTTTGGACCAGGAGCATTTATCAATATTTGAAACCAATGTTTAAGACTTGATTTCTTGATTTACTTTTTGGCAATTTTCCTCTCCCATCACTTCATGGCAAATAGAAGGGGAAAAGTAGAAGCAGTCATAGGTTTCATTTTCTTGGATTCCAAAGTCACTTCAGATGGTGACTGCAGACATGAAATTAAAAGACACATGCTCCTTGGAAGGAAAGCTAGGACAAACCTAGACACCGTATTAAAAAGAAGTGCCATCATTTTGTGGACAAAGGTCTGTATAATCAAAGCTATGATTTCCGAAGTGGTCATCTACAATGTGAGAGTTGGAGAATAAAGAAGAATGAACACAAAAGAATTGATGCTTTTGAATTGTGGAGCTGGAGAAGACTCTTGAGAGTCCCTTGAACTGCAAGTGGTTCAAACCAGTCAATCTTAAAGGAAATCAACCCTGAATTTTCATTGGAAAGACTGATGCTGTAGTTGAAGCTCCAATACTTTGGCCACCTGATGAGAAGTGCTGACTCATTGGAAAAAAAACCTGCTGCTAGAAAAGATTGATGGCAGGAGGAGAAGAGGGCAGTAGAGAATGAGATGATTAGACAGCATCACTGACTCGATGGACATGAATTTGAGCAATCCTGGGATACAGTGGAGGACAGATGAGCCTGGTGGACTGCAGTCCATGGGGCTTCAAAGAGTCAGACATGACTTAGTGATGAATAACAAAAACAATTTTCTTCTCTCTTTCCTATGAAATTTAAACTTTATGAAGACAGGGGTCTTTTTCTATGTCCATCTGTAAACTTAGCAGAAAGAAGTATGCAGAGTACCCACAAGAAGATAAACAAATATTTATTTAATAAATGATATGGAACTAAATCTTTTTAGGTTCCTGAAGCTGATTATTTCCACATTCCATCATCACTCTAATGAGAACCTTTTACTTCTTCTATTACTTTATGGATTAATTGTAAATTGTCTGTGCATCTAAAAGAATGAAGATTATAGGCATTTTTTCCTTTATCAGTTTTTAATATGAATTTCATATTATGTTCTACTTATTGTCTTATATACTATACAACAACAGAAAAACACAAGCATTGGTGCCATATAGCTTCCTCACTCACAGATGTGTTTTCCTTCCACAAGTTAGTTAACATTTCAACACTTCAGTTTCCCAATTTATTACAGAAAGGCAATAATACCTCACCTACCAGAGTTGTAAAAATGAATTGAGGTTATATACATGAGACCTAGCACATAATAAAGGCATGGAATTTGTTCCTAAATTCTTTTACTTTAACCTAATTTCTAGATTTTATTTGTTTTTAAATTAGGGTTGGTGTGATTATTCAGACAGGTTTAGTTTAGTCTGAATGATAAGGCAAGTGAGAATAAGAATCTAGGGTGTAGAAAAGAGTTATGGAGAGAGGGAAAGCTACAATAGGCAAAATTGTCACTATTAATTTAATAACTTGGCAGGAAAGATGAGGGTAGGAAGTTGTGTTTGTGTTCATAAAGTGTTTATGATAATTATAACACAAAGAGTATTGGAACTTGGAAAAAAGTATTTGATTCATGAATTCTAGTATTCAATGCTCCCAACAAGGAAATATTCATTCAACGTTGCCTAACTTATACAAAAGAACTATGAATTTACTGTACAATTAAGTGCAAGTAGATATCTATATCTATTTCTTCTAGAATTGGACAATAGAATTGCATTCTAGGATATAAACCCAGCAGGTCACCCCTCTCAATTATTAGCATTGTAATACACCACACCTAGTTTTTTAAAGGTGATTCTGGTTGAGGACTATTGACTTTTACTACAAGAACAGCTGTAACAGCAAGTTAGTGTGATATTTTCCATGACATCCCAGGTCTTTGAACATCTCTTAGACATTTAATTACATATTACCAATGAACAATGCTTGTCTGGACAAATCCAAAAAAAAAAAAAAAGACTGTATAAAAGATAGAATCATCTCTAGTGAAACTTAGACAATGTATTTGCTTAACATTTCATGATTCCAGAAGCAAATATTGTACAGGAGATCAACTTATTTTTAATTTAAACTTTTAATCTAATTTATCTAGGTTTTAGATGAAAAGCCATAATATTTGATATGATGCTTCACATATAAAAAATGGACTGAATGAACCAAAATAAAAACTTACAATAATGTCCATAGGATGCTTCACTTAACACAGAGGACTTATGTCTAAATGGTAATTAATGTACTGATTTATTTAGTTACGTTTTTCAATTTTTTGTAGATAGTTGATGCCTTATCTTTATGTATTATTTTTCCTTTAAATGTTTGTATTTCGTTTTAACTAGTATCTCTCAAGCAAATAGTGCTTTTTAGGCCCACAAAAACAATTTGTGTTTTAAAGGAAAGCTATAGATAATATATTTTAAACAAAAATATGAATAATTAAATGATTAACATCTTATTTATTATATGTTTGCATTTATTTATAGACTTTTAAAGTTATTTTATTTATTGAACCTTCTTGTTTTGTATTGGAGATAGCCAATTAACAAACAATATTGTGATAGTTTCAGGTGAACAGCAAAGGAACTCAGCCATAAATGTACATGTATCCATTTCCCCCCCGAACTCCCCTCCCATCCAGTTTGCCACATAACACTGAGCAGAGTTCCATATGCTAGACAGTAGATCCCTGTTGGCTATCCATTTTAAGTACAGTTGTGTATACATGTCCATCCCAAATTCCTTGAATGTCCCTGCCCCTCATTCTTTCCCCTGACAATTTTAAAATGAAGGTATTAATATATAGAAAGTAAAACTATTCTATATCACTCACTCACTAGGAATTGATCTTAAAAATAAAGATTACCTTAAAACATATATACACACACACACACACACACATACACACATATATAACTTTGAAATTAAATTGCACTTTTACTGTTTCTTTATTTTATTTGCTATTTTCTATGTGAAAAAAGCTTTCCTAGTTGAAGCAGATGAAACACTTGAAGTACTCAAGAGAGAGGGTGTTTAGCATATTGCTAGGAGACCACATTCATATCCTCCATAATAACAGCAGTAATTATGTGCTTCCTGGTGCAGGGCATTAGAAACACTGCCAGTTATGTCTCAGCATGCCACGGAATTAACTCACAATCTTGATCATCTATTTCGAGCAACTCATCTGCCAAGTTGACCTATACTGTAATCAAACTAAATTGTATACTTTTGCTACATTTGCATTTTATTCCAATTTTCAGACACACACTTCTCACTCATCCTCTGAAATAGCCTTGCTGTAAGTAAGACTTGGTAAATGAATTTTCTTCCCTCAATATCCAGTTCAATAAAAATCATAAAATGTCTGAAAGTTAAAAGTCCCGATACGGTAATATATTTCGCTGTTTTAGATTTCAGTGAATATCTAATCTTCATAATTGAAACTTCCTAGAATAAAGACAGAGTTATCCAGATTATTCCCTTAGCATTTACATTGTTAAAGAAACTCATACATTTTTACCTATCGAGGTCAAGTTCTCAAATTCTTAACAATGCATTTCAATGTTAGAAACTAGTCAATTTAGAATTGTGAGATACTAAATGTCCTTTCGGCTCATGGGTAAGGCTGTTGTCTTGGAAGCATAGTATTTCCATTTTATTTCATGAAAATATTCAAATACTCTTTAGTTTATTGCTTTTATTTGTAAAAATGAATGCAATACTTCTCAAGTTTGTTAAAGGTGATAGTTTTATAAATGTATGTAAAACACTTAGAATAGTATCTAACAACATATACATAGTCAATAAATGGCAATTGCTACAATTCCAGTTTTTTTTTTTCCCCTGTTATGAAACACAATATGTATTCTATCTCTCCAACTCTTATCAGCCAGTAGATTTAAAATAAAACCCTGCTTTGGGACATTTATGTATGCAAATGTGTAAGTTTGAAAATTTTATGTATATGTGGAATTTTATAATAAAAATTTAATGCTTATTCACAGCAATATATTTCTTATACCTGACATAGTGTTGCAGTCGAGCATATTCTTTAAAATTTGCAAGGAGTTTTTAACACAGTTCTGGCTTTCATGCTTGAAATAAGTCTTCTTACTGTAGGAGACTATAATCACCCTAAACAGTATCCTAGGCTCTTTTACTAGGGAGGCTAATATAGTAACAGGAATGTTTCCTTAGAATAATCCCAAGGATCAAGTCTTTTGAGGTGAAATGCCTTAAATAAATAATATGACTATTCCATGGATGAAGTGAAGTGGTAGTTGCTCAGCCATGTCTGACTCTTTAGTACCCAGAGTAGCCCACCAGGCTCCTCTGTCCATGGAATTCTCCAGGCAAGAACACTAGAAAGGATCGCCATTTCCTTCTCTAGGGTGTCTTTCCAATGTAGGTATCTGACCTGGGTCTCTGTCATAGCAGCCAGATTCTCTACCAGCTGATCCACCAGTGGATAGAGGTTTAATATTGTAACTTAAACATGTGATCGAAGAGGCAGTTTGTTGTCTACTTTAACATCCGTTTTCTTTTCTGGCATTAAAGTATCTGATTTTCAGCTTGAACTGCAAATCCCAAACTTCTTTGCAGTTAGTGTGGCCTTATATCAAGTCTGGCCAGTGACATTGACATGTACTTGAACATGCAATGCATCAACTTCTAGAAAATCTCAGAAAAGGTCTTTTCTCACTTCTTCCTTTTCCTCAGATCTGCTGCCTGGAATGAAGAACTGATGAATGAAGGTTTATCTACAATCTTGGATTTTAAACCATCATGTTTTGGAGAACAGAGAAAAAAGAAGCAAAAGGACAAAAAACACTGCTAAATTTATGAGGCCCATGGAACCACCATAAACTCAACGTCTGCTTGTACTTTGGCTTCTTTATGTCAACCATAAGTAAGTTTTATATTTGCTTAAGTACTCTTGTATTTCCTATAGCATGGAGGCAAACTTGAAACACCTTCTATTATGAGATATCCTTATTTTTCTATCATTTGTTTTCACTACTGAACTTCAGTAACTTTTAAATTTCAATTGCATAATGTTCAGTTTACTATTGGATGGACAAGTATTAAAACTTGTTTCAGTTAATGCGTTTCATAAGAGGATATAGCTTACTTTTTTATAATTTGTAAATATGCAATGTTTTAACTCAGTGTTGTAAAACTTAATGACATCACTTTTCTATCATAATCTGACTATTGATACATTATTACTGATAATTAGTAGTAGAAAATTAAGTGCATACTTTATTCTGTATAAAGCAATGTTATTGCTTATCTTATTAAAATATACTTGTTGATAGTCTTCACAAATATCTTAATCATTATTACTTAGTTGCATTTATTTGATAGCAGAAACATAGGACCATAGATTATTTGGCATGGTTTCAAACTGTAGAAATAGGTGAAATAATATCATATATTCTTTAGATATTTCATACTCAGTTATTTTTACTCAATTATTTCATAGTATAGTTATGGATGGAATTAATGGAAGATTAAAAATGTGAAAGGGATTTCCTGGTGATTCAGTGGTAAAGAATCCACTTGCCAATGCAGGAGATATGGGTTTGATACCTGGTTTGGGAACATCCCACATGCCATAGAGCAACTAAGCCTGTGTGGCATAACTATTGAGCCTGTACTTTAAAGGCTGAGAACCTTAAATACTGAGCTCACGCACTGCAACTGCTCAAACTTGCCAGTCCTAGAGCCCATGCTCTGTAACAAGAGTAGCCACCACAATGAGAAGTCCACTTCTTGCAAGGAAGAGTAGCCATCGATTGCCACAACTAGAGAAGGGCCCGAGCAACAGTGAAGACCCAGCACAGCCAAAAACAAATAAATAAGACTTAAAAAAAAAAAAAAAAACTGAAAACAAACACTAAAGTCATAGCAATATAAATAATTCAAAATCAAACAGAAAGACAAAATGACTGAACACTAAACATTAGTGTGTTCTGAAGAGTTATCTGAATGGTCTAGTGGTTTTGCCTAATTTCTTCAATTTAAGTCTGACTTTGGCAATAAGGAGTTCATGGTCTGAGCCACAGTCAGCTCCTGGTCTTGTTTTTGCTGACTGTATAGAGCTTCTCCATCTTTGGCTGCAAAGAATATAATCAATCTGATTTTGGTGTTGACCATCTCGTGATGTCCATGTGTAGAGTCTTCTCTTGTTTTGTTGGAAGAGGGTGTTTGTTATGACCAGTGCATTTTCTTGACAAAACTCTATTAGTCTTTGCCCTGCTTCATTCCGTATTCCAAGGCCAAATTTGCCTGTTACTCCAGGTGTTTCTTGACTTCCTACTTTCGCATTCCAGTGCCCTATAATGAAAAGGATATCTTTTTGGGGTGTTAGTTCTAAAAGGTCTTGTAGGTCTTCATAGAATCATTCAACTTCAGCTTCTTCAGCGTTACTGGTTGGTGCATAGACTTGGATTACTGTGATACTGAGTGGTTTGCCTTGGAAATGAACAGAGATCATTCTGTTACTTTTGAGATTGCATCCAAGTACTGCATTTCAGACTCTTTTGTTGACCATAATGGCTACTCCATTTCTTCTGAGGGATTCCTGCCCGCAGTAGTAGATATAATGGTCATCTGAGTTAAATTCACCCATTCCAGTCCATTTCAGTTCGCAGATTCCTAGAATGTCGACCCTTGGACTGCAAGGCAATCCAACCAGTCCATTCTGAAGGAGATCAGCCCTGGGATTTCTTTGGAAGGAATGATGCTGAAGCTGAAACTCCAGTACTTTGGCCACCTCATGCAAAGAGTAGACTCATTGGAAAAGACTCAGATGCTGGGAGGGATTGGGGGCAAGAGGAGAAGGGGACGACAGAGGATGAGATGGCTGGATGGCATCACTGACTCGATGGACATGAGTCTGAGTGAACTCTGGGAGTTGGTGATGGACAGGGAGGCCTGGCGTGCTGCGATTCATGGGGTCACAGAGTCGGACACAACTGAGCGACTGATCTGATCTGATCTGATCTGAAGAAAGTTAAACTAGAATTCCCCAAAAGGGAAGGGAGAAATCAGGAGGAAAAAATTAAAGAAACAATAAAAAAAATGAAAAGCTTTAAATTATATTTATGAAGCTCAAGAAATATGACAAAAACTACAAGAAACATCAGAATCAAACTTAGAGTCAATGATAAAGAAAATATCTCAAAAGAAGCCAGAGGGGAAAAGAATATTACATCTAGAAAAAAATAAGTATGGTCTTCATGGGAAAGAGTGCAATCAAAAATAAATTGGAGTGACATCTGGAAAGTTTTGGAAAAATAATCAAAGAAACAAATTCAGTTAACAAATTATGAAAAATGTGAAAATCCTACATCTCTCAAAAAATTGAAATTGTAATTAAAATTCTTAGGAAAAAAACCTTCCAGAATCAGATGACCTTAATAATAGGATTTTGATAGGCTGTTTCTAAAGTTCATACATAAATAAAATTCAGCTAGAATACCAAGAAAACTCAGGAACAAAAAGAAAAGTTGGAGGACAACCACTTGTTTTTAAGACTTGACTATCAAGATGAGACAGACAAACATGCAAATGCAACAAAATAGAGGGCCCAGAAACAGACTTATACAAAAGTCTATTTTCACATTTTTTTTTTCCACAAAGATGCAAAGAAAAGTCAGTACAGGGAGAATAGAGTTTTCAACAAATGGTATAGAACATGGATATCCATAAATGAAAACAATGACGAATATAGAAAATTCAGCTCATAGTATACTATAGTGCTAATTGCAACATGTAAATATCTAAAACTTCTACAATTAAATATAGGATAAAGTCTTTGCAATCTTGTGTTATGTCAGGATTCATTACATAAAACAAAAGCATGATCCAAAAATAATAAAAAAACTATATAAAAATTAAAAATTTCTGCTCATTGAACCCAACACTATTAAGTGAAAGAAAAGACAAGTTCCAGATGGGGAAAAATATTTGCAGACCACATATTAGGTGAAAACTTATATCTGGAATATGTAGAGAGAGAGTTCTCATAAACACAAACATGTTAAAAAATGGGCAAATGATTTGAGCAACACTTTATCACAAAACCTAAGTGGATAACAAATGAGCACATGAAAAGATGAACAATATTATTAGAGAAATAGGAATTAAACCATAATGAAATACCACTACACAATTATCAGTATGGCTAGAATTCGAAAGACTGACTTTACCAAATACTAGTGGGATTTGGAGTGACCAGAACTTTACACCCTGCTAGTGGAAATGAAAAATGGTACATTCACTTTGTATGACAGTTTGCCAGTTTCCTCAAAAGGAAGTATCATGATTCACATATGATCATGATTCCAGTTTTTAGTATTTACCCAGAGAAATGAAAGCATGTGTCTACTGAAGTGACTATACAATAATGTTCATAGCAACTAAACTTTTTAAATAAATTTTTACAAATTTATAGTAACTACAAACTAAAAACACAAAAGTCCATCATTTTATGAACAGATAAACAAACTGTAGTATATTGATGAAGTGGGATGCTACTTAATAATACTAAGAAATGGACTGTTGATATGAGAAACTGTTGATGATCCTTCTAACTTAGGACTATTACCTTCTCATGAAAAGCAAGAATTAATTATGTGATATTTTTTCTAATTCTCTTTATATTTTATAGGTAAAAAAAAAAATAAAGGCTATAAACTCAGTGATTCTGCTAGTTTTTCAGACGTTTAATAATTTGATCAGTGTTTTCACTAGTCTTAAAAAAGGAAAATTTGAAAAAGCAGGACACAGAATGTGTAAAACCCAATGTTTTTTAAATTGTGTTTTTTATATACTGTATATATATAAAGCTATTATGTGGAAAGATCTTTCAGATCATTTTCAGACCTGCATTATGTCTTTTCAGGTATCAATTCTATATTCTGCATAAGTATTATAGGCTAAGAGAAAGTCAACTGCTACCTAGGTAGTTTATCCAATGTATCTAATGGCAATACTACAAAAACGGAATTATTTTTTCCCTAAATTACAAGTTAAAAAAATCAGAGCGCTTCCCAACACCATACACAAAGATAAACTCAAAATTGACTAAAAACCTAAATATAAGACCAGAAACTATAAAACTTTTAGAGGAAAACAGGCAGAACACTCAATGACATAAATCAAAGCAAGATCCTCTATGACCCATCTCCTAGAGTAACAGAAATAAAAACAAAAGTAAACAAGTGAGACCTGATTAAACTTTAAAGTTTTTGCACAGCAAATGAAACTATAAGCAAGGTGAAAAGACAACCCTCAGAATGGGAGAAAATAATAGCAAATGAAACAACTGATGAAGGATCAATTTCCAAAATACACAAGCAGCTCATACAACTCAATGCCAAAAAAACAAACCACCCAATCAAAAAATGAGGGAAAGACCTAAACAGACATTTCTCCAAAGAAGACATACAGATGGCTAACAAACACAAGAAAAGTTGCTCAACATTGCTCGTTATTAGAGAAATGCAAGTAAAAACTACAATAAGATATCACCTCACAGCAGTTAGAATGGCCATCACCAAAAAGTCTACCAACAATAAATGCTGGAAAGAGTGTGGAGAAAAGGGAACTCTCTTGCCCTGTTGGTGGGAATGTAAATTGATACAGCCACTGTGGAAGACGGTATGGAGATTCTTTAAAAGACTAGGAATAAAACCACCATATGATCCAGCAATCCCAATCCTAGGCATTTACCCCGAGGAAACCAAAATTGAAAAAGACACATGTCTTTTCACCTTGCTCATAGTTTCCTTTGATGTGCAGAAGCTTTTAAGGTTAATTAGGTCCCATTTGTTTATTTTTGCTTTTATTTCCAATATTCTGGGAGGTGGGTCATAGAGGATCCTGCTATGATGTATGTCAGAGAGTGTTTTGCCTATGTTCTCCTCTAGGAGTTTTATAGTTTCTGGTCTTACGTTTAGATCTTTAATCCATTTTGAGTTTATTTTTGTGTATGGTGTTAGAAAGTGTTCTTTTACAAGTGGTTGACCAGATTTCCCAGCACCACTTGTTAAAGAGATTGTCTTTAATCCATTGTATATTCTTGCCTCCTTTGTCAAAGATAAGGTGTCCATATGTGCGTGGATTTATCTTTGGGCTTTCTATTTTGTTCCATTGATCTATATTTCTGTCTTTGTGCCAGTACCATACTGTCTTGATAACTGTGGCTTTGTAGTAGACCCTGAAGTCAGGTAGGTTGATTCCTCCAGTTCCATTCTTCTTTCTCAGGATCGCTTTGGCTATTGAGGTTTTTGTATTTCCATACAAATTGTGAAATTATTTGTTCTAGCTCTGTGAAGAATACTGTTGGTAGCTTGATAGGGATTGCATTGAATGTATAAATTGCTTTGGGTAGTATACTCATTTTCACTATATTGATTCTTCCAATCCATGAACATGGTATATTTCTCCATCTATTAGTGTCCTCTTTGATTTCTTTCACCAGTGTTTTATAGTTTTCTATATATAGGCCTTTAGTTTCTTTAGGTAGATATATTCCTAAGTATTTTATTCTTTCCGTTGCAATGGTGAATGGAATTGTTTCCTTAATTTCTCTTTCTGTTTTCTCATTATTAGTGTATAGGAATGCAAGGGATTTCTGTGTGTTGATTTTATATCCTGCAACTTTACTATAGTCATTGATTAGTTCTAGTAATTTTCTGGTGGAGTCTTTAGGGTTTTCTATGTAGAGGATCATGTCATCTGCAAATAGTGAGAGTTTTACTTCTCTTCCAATTTGCAACTGACAAACAACTAATCTCAAAAATATACAAGCAACTCCTACAGCTCAACTCCAGAAAAATAAATGACCCAATCAAAAAATGGACCAAAGAACTAAATAGACATTTCTCCAAAGAAGACATACAGATGGCTAACAAACACATGAAAAGATGCTCAACATCACTCATTATCAGACAAATGCAAATCAAAACCACTATGAGGTACCATTTCACACCAGTCAGAATGGCTGCAATCCAAAAGTCTACAAATAATAAATGCTGGACAGGGTGTGGAGAAAAGGGAACCCTCTTACACTGTTGGTGGGAATGCAAACTAGTACAGCCACTATGGAGAACAGTGTGGAGATTCCTTAAAAAACTGGAAATAGAACTGCCTTATGATCCAGCAATCCCACTGCTGGGCATACACACTGAGGAAACCAGAAGGGAAAGAGACACGTGTACCCCAATGTTCATCACAGCACTGTTTATAATAGCTAGGACATGGAAGCAACCTAGATGTCCATCAGCAGATGAATGGATAAGAAAGCAGTGGTACATATACACAATGGAGTATTACTCAGCCATTAAAAAGAATACATTTGAATCAGTTCTAACGAGGTGGATGAAACTGGAGCCTATTTTACAGAGTGAAGTAAGCCAGAAGGAAAAACACCAATATAGTATACTAACGCATATATATGGAATTTAGAAAGATGGTAACAATAACCCTGTGTACGAGACAGCAAAAGAGACACTAATGTATAGAACAGTCTTATGGACTCTGTGGGAGAGGGAGAGGGTGGGAAGATTTGGGAGAATGGCATTGAAACATGTAAAATATCATGTATGAAACGCGATGCCAGTCCAGGTTTGATGCATGATACTGGATGCTTGGGGCTAGTGCACTGGGACGACCCAGAGGGATGGTATGGGGAGGAAGGAGGGAGGAGGGCTCAGGATGGGGAACACATGTATACCTGTGGCTGATTCATTTTGATATTTGGCAAAACTAATACAATTATATAAAGTTTAAAAATAAAATAAAATTTAAAAATAAATAAAATAAATTAAAAAATAAGAAAAAGGCACATGTATCCCATTGTTCATTGCAGCACTATTTACAATAGCTAGAACATGGAAGCAACCTAGATGTCCATAGACAGATTAATGGATAAAGAAGTCATGGTACATATACACAATGGAATATTGCTCAGCCATAAAAAGAAACTCATTTGAGTCAGTTCTGATGAGGTGGATGAACCTAGAACCTATTATACAGAGTGAAGTGAGTCAGAAATGGAAAGACAAATACCGTATTCTAACACATATGTAAAGAATCTAGAAGAATGGTACTGAAGAACTTATTTACAGAGCAGCAATGGAGGAACAGACATAGAGAATAGACTTATGGACATGGTGAGAGGGGAGGAGAGGGTGAGATGTATGGAAAGAGGACTATGGAAACTTATATTACTGTATGCAAAATAGATAGCCAATGGTAATTTGCTGTATGGCTCAGAAAACTCAAACAGGGGCTCTGTATCAACCTAGAGGGGTGGGATGGGGAGGGAGATGGGAGAGGAGTTCAAAGGGGAGGGGATATATGTATACCTATGACTGATTCATGTTGAGGTTGGACAGAAAACAGTAAAATTCTGTAAAGCAATTATCCTTCAATAAAAAAATAAATTAAATAATGTGCCACCTTAGAAACCACTCTCCTACATCATACAGCCTTTAAGGGGGGAAAAAAAAAAAACCCTCTCTGTGGAAGAAACAAGACCAGGAACCTAAGGAAGGAAGCTCTTAGTATAATCATGCCTCCTGGAGTTACTCAACAGGCAAAAATTACAGAAAATAACAAAACTATGGACTAATTATGTAACACGTGGAAGGTAAGTCTACCTCTTTAGAATTCTGCGTATCACTGAAAGGTGAAAGGCTATGTCAAAGAATCCTAAATTTTCTTTTACTTCCAGAATTATATAATGCTGTGAGTGCTAGGCAAAGTGAACATCAGATACAGTGAAACACAGAAGTCTAGGGAAGATGTGCTTTCTTAGTCAAAGCTAAAAGTTAAGCTTCTTGAATACATGAATAGATAGATGTTTGATCCCTGTTCTACAGTCAGGACTCCTGAGAGGCATTAATATCTTCTGGAGTTTGTCTTCTGTGAGTCAGTGATTGTGCTGTAAGAATTTTTTCTCAGTTATGCTATGTGTTATTAAGTTATCTATTAAGGGATATAATTATTCACACAAAAATGAGTTCACTTCACAGTAGCTTTTAAATGTACTTTATAATATATGATGTATTTTTAATTAGAGATCATCTGTAAAAACTCAGTTTATTAATGTATTAGCCTTTTATAGATGAAAATTGGCTCCAAATTTGCAATCTACAAGCCTAGAATCCTCTTCAATATAATATAATCTACTGTAAAAATATTTAACAAAAATTAAACATAGTTATTGGATAAGAACATTTATACCCCTATTTATCAGCTTTACAGTCCATTACTGGTGAACAATTCATATTATTTGATAAAACAAAAAGGCATATTAATTTGTTTCTATGATCTAAGTATATAGTCAGAATCAAACTACTAGCAAATTTTTAGCTAACAATTTTGTTATATATCACTTAATTAAAATAGCTGATATTGAATTTGACTATGTACATTTACTGCATTTAACCATTGTAATAAGAGATCTCCCTCAAAAATAATATTTAAAATTCATCATGAAATTTGAAGATTTTCAAAAATTGCCAAATAAATCCTTTCATGCTTTGCAAGGCAGCATGGCTCAGTGACTCACAGAGAGACTGAAATTTGAAATTCTAATCTCAGCTTTTAATTCACATACTGAGTGATGCTGGGCAAAGCACTTAACCTCACTGATCCTTCATCTGTAAAATTGGATTTGTGGAAACATGGCTATAAAGAGCTGTAAATAAATATAAGTAGCTATTAGAGAATGAATTCCAACTTTACTCCATAAAAATCAAAAGAATCTAATGCTATTGTTTAGCATGAAACATTCACCCTAAAGCAAGCAGTTAATAGAAGTGCTATGAGTCATGGACTTTTCGTCAGCCTTTGAAACTCATTACTCTGACACAAAGCTGATGAAATAATAAAAACAGCATTGATTAAAATCAGATCATAAAGATCAGGTTGAATTAAATATAAAGATGGAACATAAGTCTTGAAATATCAAGAATATTGCAATTCATATCTGTGATTATGCTTATTTATTGCTGTAAATATGATTTGATGCTTCTTGTACTTAACTTGGTGGGGGCAGAATAAGTGTATATATCAAATAAGTGATACCATTAGCAATATATGCCAATATTATGGAAGAATAAATTTTAATTTATTTGCTTCCATGAAATAAGCTAATAAGGGAAATACAGATGTTACCTCAGGACCACTCTTCTTCATGAGAGTTCCAGGGCAGGCATGATAGGAGCTGGGGGAAAATGAGAGGTATGATCCAAGGTACTTCTAAATGAAAGGCACGGCAGTATCCCCTGATCGTAACCTTCCTCCCACTTACCTCCAGTGTTTATGCTCCTTGTGAGTCCTGAATCTAAATTAGCTACTTTTTACTGAGTTTCAAAAACATGAAATAATTTTTTTGGAAGAAAAAATGACTATGTTTTCTTAGTGATTTAATCCATGACTTTAAGCTGTAACTTCTTACTGATTATTACCATTAGTATGTAGCATTTTTTTATTGGAGTATAAGTGCTTAACACAGTTGTTAATTTCTGCTGTGGAACAAAGTGAATTAGCTCTACGCTCTTTTTTGAAACTTCCTCCCACCCACTGCCCCATCCTACCCCTCTAGCTCATCACAGAGCATATGTATAAAATCTAGAAAAATGGTACAGATGAACCTATTTCCAGGGAAGGAATAGAGACTCAGACATAGAGAATGGACATGTGGACATGGGGAGAGCAGAGGAGAGAGCAGGACAAATTGAGAGAGTAGGATTGATGTATTTACACTACTCTGTTAATTAGATAGCTACTGTGACTCTGCTATAAAGCACAGGAAGCTCAGTAGTGCTCTGAAACATTTTAATGAAGTCATATAACATATTAAACCACAGGATTTAGTTGTAAGAAGGTGCTACCACCTACCATCAGAATACGAGTAGGAGTCCATCAGCGCCTTCGTTCTGTCTATGCTCTTCCAACTTTTTTCAGTAAGATGTTGACTTATATCAGAAAAAACAAATCTCTCTTCCCCTAACCAAACATGCCAGAATTTATACTGGTAACAAATCCAGCATTTCCTTAGTCTGCAAATGGCAAAATGCCTAACTCTCCATATTTGCCTACCATTTGTCAGCATACTTGCCTTGATCTGCTCATTTGGGGAGGAACAGGTTTTAGCCACATAATTGCTGGGTATGAGTTAAGTAAGAGAGAGCTCATTCACTGATCAATAAAATATCATCATGACTTGAGCCTCTGGCATGGTTCAATTTCTTTATAGCCATCCCTGGATATAGAAACTGAAGATCCGACCAGTGGCTTGAGCATTCACCTATCACAATTGAAGACAGCCAGCAGTTCATCAAATGCATGTTAACTCAAAGAGTATTTAAATTCTCTTTGTTAAATTTGCCTTTAATTGTAGGTAATATAAAATTATTAACCAAATCAATAATACCAATTGAGCTTATTTCCCCAATGATTGAAAAACAAACTACAACTGCTACAACATAAAATCATCAAAAACAAAATATATTTCATCTCAATTTCTGTTTGAGAAAATAGTAAAACATAATTTTTGACACAGCAGATTCTAATTCTTTTTTATTGTGTGTTTGATTACAAAAATTGTCTTTATATTATTAATATTTTATATCTTATGTGCTTTGCTTTTTAGTTATTGAACTTCTATGTATTATTCTTCCATAGATTTTTCTTACTTTATACTTAGTTAAGCATATTTTCTGACATTAAACAAAATGGTAACTGAAAATACAATAAACATATAGCTTACTGACATGTGACAATAAATTTAAAACTTCCCTCTTCTGAAATTATAAGGATAATACTGATATACTTCTATTTTAAAATCACTTTAAGTTCTGTAATAGCATAACTTGTCTGATATACTTATGAACTTGCTAAGGAAAAAATGAGCATAAACTTGATTTCAGCAAAACAATTATTTCCTTGATATTAATTACACATTTGTGTATTTTCTTTCAAAAGTAGCTTGCAATTTAATGGGTCTTTGTGTATAATAGGTTAATTACAACATTAGTCTAATGAATTATTTAAAGCAAATCATAAAATCAAGAGACATTAATGTATGCTTTTTAGAAATGTAGGAAGAGGCAGGGCTTCAGGATTACACAGAAGTGGGTGAAAATTTCAGTCCCTCCCTATTTCCTTATCAGTAACGTAGAATATATTGTTTAGTCTTCAGGGTCTTCATGGAAATTAGAGATAAAAACATAAATTTTCTACCTCAGAATTGATGAGAAGAGTCAATTCATTGGAAAAGACTCTGATGCTGGGAAAGAGTGAGGGCAGGAGTATAAGGGGCAACAGAAGATGAGATGGTTGGATGGCATCACTGACTCAATGGACATGAGTTTGAGCAAACTCAGAGAGATAGTGAAGGACAGGAAAACCTGACATGCTGCAGACCGTGGGGTCACAGAGTCAGACATGATTGAGCAACTGAACAACAGCAACAAACCCCAGAACTAGCTATAGAGGGCACTGAACAGATACCAACTCAGGTTCTTACAGTTACAGCTTAACTAGAGGCTCACGACTGACGCGACTTAGCAGCAGCAGCAGCAGATGCTCATTTAATCAGTTTTGCTTGAGTTTCTGAGTGGGCTGCTGAGGCAGAAGAGGAAGTATATACATGACAGATTTGTTCTCTCAATGTTTCTGGGGAGTCTAGACTATGGTATTTGTTAACTAAGCTTTGAGAGAATATGGGATAAAAGTCCATTCCCAAGAACACCCTGGGTGTTTACCATTTTCCCACCATATGGAGAAAGTCTTCAGTGAAAGAGAATGAAGCCACCCTGCAGAGAGAAGCAGATGCCTCTGTGTGTGTGTGTGTGTGTGTGTGTGTGTGAAGGAGAAAACATAATCATCCTGTGTTTTTGAGTCACTGTCATATTTGTTTCTGCTCTTCTTCCAGTTTAATAATTTTTAATCTCTTACTTATAATTATAATTTGTGAGCCAACAAAAGCCTCCACTTTTAATCTAAGTGAGGGAGTTGGGTTTCTGCCACTTGCAAAGAAAAAGAAACAATTATTTCCATTATGCCTATGACATATGAACCTGGAGAAAATCTACATTTAAGTACCAAAAATTTTGACTAGGTGTCTGAGACAGAGAAAGTCACCACCATTTGAATTCTCATATTCTTCTCCTATAAATCGGGAACCATTGTATTTGCCTTATAGTACCATGCTTTGTCAAAATTATGCATTTTATTGTGATGATTTCTACTAATAGCAATTGTTAATTACTTTTCCTCTATGCATGTATTCATATGCATATGGCCAGGAAACTATTGCTTTTCTGTGGGGGGAAAAGACATCAAATACTGAATTAACGAAGCCAAACCCACCTAACTAATTTAAGATTATGACTCAGAACTTCCTAACTTTCTAACTGTGGCTTCAGTGTGCTATTATGAGATCATACATAAGTAATTCAACCTGTTTTCTCACAGATGATGAAAGCCGAATTTGATCTCTCCATTGATGTAAAATGCCTCTTAAATTAGTTTATTCATATTTATTATTTCTCTTCACTAAATGTCAATTACTAAGTTCAAGAGTATCTAATTTACTTGCAATTATTTCTCATTAAAATAATATAATGTTTTCTTCAGATTTATCAAGTGTTTTTTTTTTTCTCCTTTCATATCCTTGACTTTTCTTATTGGTATAAAAAATTTAAAAACTCATCAGAAGTTCAGGATAAATTTATATTATTTTAAAACACAGTATTAAACTCACAAACTAAACTCTGGATTCACTTAGGTATTTCTATTGTCTCTCAAAATAAGTATGGAATATTTTCAGCCTTGCTTTCTTAAGTAAGCCATGCAATTGGTTGTTACCAGGTAATTAATAAGAACCTATTATATTTAAGGGATCAAAAAAAAAGATACATATTTGACAACTTGCATTTTCCAGTTCAGCTACTAATTTTTAAAACAAGGAAGAGGAAATCTCAGCATTCCTTTGAGAATAAATGTCACTTTGTGATACCTGCACAATGTGTGCATGATATATATAGGCATTCACAGTACCAAAAATAAAACACAAGGTTTTATTTTTTACAAAAATAAAACACATGTACTTACTTAGGAATTAAGATTTTATGATAATATTGCTAGTCTGAGGACTGGGGTTGGTACTGGGAAAAGAAAACGCATCCTGACACCAAACCCAGATGATGATTTTGTATTCTGTAACTTCTAAAATATAGGCATTATCATTTCACTTACCTGACATGAATTTCCTAAGCTTTAAACCAAGAAGTTTGGCATAAATTATTTTTAGTATCCTTTTGAGCAATCCTAGTTTCAGATATTTTGATTACATTACGGAAGACTTACATGCTTCCAAATATCAAATAGAACAAAATAGAGGTAGTACTTAACTTTTCGGAGCATAATGCAATGTTTCGATTAATATTTATGATGTATTAATAATATTAACAAGTAACTGAAAACCTGAAAATTACTCAAATACGTGATAAATTGTTCAAAAACCTAATTTTCATGTGTTAATACATATGAGTTTTTTTCTTACATCACATAGGAAACAATAAACATTTACAATATTATGGATGCAGACAAATTCTCTATCATATATTTGCTGATAGCAGATTAATCAATATAGAATTGCTTAAGAAATGTTTTACTCAATATTGTTTATGTACTAGAATTACAATTCTAGGAATTTATCTTAAGGAAAATTCAGATTTCTTACAAAATTTATGGACAAGGATATTCTTTTAGGAATCATTGTGACATAAAGACAGAACTCTACAAATGTATAACTGAAAGAAATGTTTTCTCCTCAACACATCCCATTTAAGAGACTAGTGCTTCTTTCATTATTTGCCTTTCACTTTAGAAATTATCTATCTGCCACTTTTCTTAAGCATATTTTCTATTCTTGCAAAAAATCATGTCATATATTCTGTACTTTAATTTTATGTATATTTATACAGTGAAATTTATTTTAAGTCCTGATGGCTTTGTAAACTTTCACCATTGATTTAACAACTCCCAGTGGTTCCCTGTGACAGACATTTTGAAGTTTCCAGTTTCAGAATGTTATAAGCAATGCTTCAATTACTTTTTAAAGGATATACAACAGCAAATTGCTTTCAAATACTTGTTATGTATTATACGTCACAGTGAAGAAAAATCACAATCAATAAATTTGAATTATTAAACATTTGAAGTGTGTTTTCTATTTTTATTCTGAAACTCACCTGAAAAATGATGCAATGACATTTTGCTTAAAGAAAGATAAAAATTGACTTTTAATGAGATTACCTTAAAGACTGATGGGTGAGAAAGGTGCCTTGCATTTCAGCTATAAATAATGTAACACCCATAAATAAAATGAAACTAAAAACTCACATGTTATAAGAACTATTAAATCAAAATTTCAATGATTTCAGTTCAGTTCAGTCTGTCAGTCGTGTCTGACCATTCGCGACCCCGTGAACTGCAGCATGCCAGGCCTCCCTGTCCATCACCAACTCCCAGAGTCCACCCAAACTCATGTCCATTGGGTCGGTGATGCCATCCAATCATCTCATCCTCTGGCATCCCCTTCTCCTCCTGCCCTCAATCCTTCCCACCATCGGTGTCTTTTCAAATGAGTCAGCTCTCCAATGATTTACTTAAGATTAATTTTTCAGATAAAATTTTAAAGATTTATAATTTAAAATGTATCTTTTTATAGAGATGTTCTCCATATTGAAGCCAAATTGGAATTAAGCCATATTTGTAACAATAACTTTTTATGCACAGCATTAGAATTTAAGCACATTTTACATTCCTTTAATTCCCCTGAAGAGCAAGAGTTTTTACACATAACAATTGAAAAACTAGATTGAAAAACTAGTTTTCCTTATTTTATCTCCATACGAAATGATTTTTACTCAAAGATGGGCTTAAGGACATTGAAAAAGTGATGAGATATTGACAAACTGCAATGTGTTTCTCTAGGATATCAAAGAGCTATTGGCTGGTTTAGGAAACATTTTTTTAAAAAAACTTCGATTCTGTATTAACACAAACCTTTATTGTCTTCACAAACAACTCTTCATTTAATTGTCATATTTCTACCTGTTAAGGAAACAATAATTTGTTTGATTATGTATAGATCTTTTCAAGTTCACCTTTATCCATTTTTAATAGTTGAGAAGGCTCTATGAAACTTCAATCAGAGCTCCTGCTATTACTTGTGAACAAATGACTGGTTCTTCAAGCTTTCCTTGTTTCAATGGCAAACTACAAGTACTAAAAACAAGTTAACAAAAAACCTTGCATAAATTAAGATGATCATGCATCTATAAAACTTAGCACAGTTCCTGACCCAGCAAAATACTCAATAGTTATTATAATTAATTTCTTTACAGTATTATATCATTGAATCTACATTCTAAATATATTATAAATGTAAGCAAATCATTCACAAGCTTTGTGATTTAATTACTATTAGTTTTGAATAATATGTAATATACAGTCAAACAAAACACATTAATTTACTGTGACACCTCACAGTACACATGCACAATCAGCCAGAACAAACACTTGGACCAGAATACAGGCATCCTAATTCCTAGTCCAGAAATTATCTCTTCATGGCTTTTCTCTTGGAGGATTTATGGCACTGGTTAACAGCATCTAGATACCCCAGAGGTGACATCTATAACACAGACCTCCAGGTCCTCATGGTGCAGTTCCTGGACCAACAGCATCAGCCTCACTGGGAACTTGTTATAAATGTGAATGTTTAGACCTCAGTCCAGACCTACTGAATCTGAACTCTAGGGATCTGATCCAGAAACATGTTTTAGACGAGCCTTCCTGATGCCTGTGACGAATACCCTAGTTTGAGAGCCACTGTGTCTATGCTGATTATGAGGATGTGGCTCGCCAGAAACTCCAAACATGACAATAAGTTCTTGTGAATGCTCAGCTCTGTGACAAATCCCAGGACTCAGGAACCCCTTTGAACAGGAAGAACTTATCTTCTACCCCATCCAGCAAGGGAACCTCATCAACCCCTGGTAAGAAATGACCCAGAGAAAAATAGAGAAGAAATATATTTCCCTCAGAATTAAAACAAAACAAAGAAAAAGGAAAAAAAAAAAAAAAAAGATTCAGCCAAATTGACCGAGAAGCATCACATTCCATTGCTAGAAAGCAGAGTCAACAAATGCTTCACATGTCTACTGACACTCTTATCCTAAATGCAATAATTCTGAGGGACAAAATTATCAAGAAGCATAATAAACTTATTAACTATTGGTTTTTTAGAAGTTTGTTCTTAAATTACAAAAAAGGAATTTTTAAAAAAATTTCTAAAGCTTATAAAATGAGTAGTGTTGTATTTTCTATTTTCTATTCTGTTTGATATGGTAACCACTGGCCATATGTGGCTATTTAAATAAAATTTTAAAATTACTAAAACTTAAGTAAAATTTAAATTTATCTTCTCATTTGCTGTATACAGCTAGTGGATACTATATTAGACAATGCATGTAGAGAGCATTTCCATTATCACTGATAATTTTGCTGAATATCACTGATTCAGACAAATAAATTCCATGATTCATACTATGTGTAAGTACTTAAATGATAGGAATTTTTTCATTTATTTATTTCTTGGCCTAATTACTCAATTATTTATTTCTAATCTGCTTTGTATTATAAATAATTTAATGCAATATAGATAAAATATGAATAAGCACCTGAAGTAACAGATAAACCAACAGTGTAACTGTAAAAAAAGACAAGAAGAAATATTAAAGTTATTAGACAAAAACCCATGCCTTCTGCACATCTTCTACAAGTAAAATTGGAATTTATAGTTTCTAACAGCTAATTTAAGAAGGCTGAAAAAATATTTTAAAAATTTGGAAAGTTCACAAAGAGAAACTAATAAGTAGCCCATGCCCTAGGAGAAGCAGAGCTATTCAAATTCTAAGACCCAACATTTATTTTGTTACTTCTAATAAAAAGAACATTAGGTAGGAAAATACGGTCTATCATCAGCTCTATATTAGAATGAGAAAATTCTTCAAGCTATTTCATATACTGTCTTCCATGATAGCAGCTAGAATCACATCAATGCTCATTTAGGATTATAAACACTACTACTACTAAGTCGCTTCAGTCGTGTCTGACTCTGTGCGACCCCATAGACGGCAGCCCACCAGGCTCCCCCGTCCCTGGGATTCTCCAGGCAAGAACACTGGAGTGGGGTGCCACTATGAGATAGCAAATTAATGGCTAATTTGGCAAACTGATGAAGGCTCTAAATTCAGAGAACTATTTTAGAATAACTAGTCTTATAAAGCCTCTTTTTGTTATTTGATACATATATGATTTTGATAATCTTACCATAAGTATAGTCTGCTCAAAATATATATTTACATAAATATGCACACAATATAAGGGTTTCATATAATTTACACACATGTGTTCACACTCCAAGCATTTATTACCTAAGTAATGGGGAAAATAATACATTGTTTAGGATATATTGTATAAAGACTATTTCTCACTCACAATTTGGATAGGTGTAATATATCAATGATCTCAAGGTTATGTTCTTTAAAAAGTTCCAGAACATTGTGCTCCATTTTTTGGTTAGATGAGGTTATATGCTTCACATGCCAACCAGGAATGTGGTTGTGTTGACTTCTAGTTTTGAAAATTGAGATTGAAAATCATGTGTACCTGAAAGGAAAATCAGCCTACCTCTCAATATAAATAAGTTGAAGGAATGACCATGAATGGAAACCTTTGCAAAAACTCAGTAAATGCTTACTCAGTGGCATCACTAACAGCTAGTGATTAACTATACAGTCCATGGAATTCTCCAGGCCAGAATACTGGAGTGGTCCCCAACTCAAGGATTGAACACAGGTCTCCTGCATTGCAGGCAGATTCTTTACTAGTTGAGCCACCAGGGAAGCCAAGTGGTTGACAACTAGTGTTTAAAGATAATTGATTGGTACAATCGGAACCAATGGTACAAAGTCAGGCTGGATGGAGGTGTCCTAGGGCAGGTAAAAACTCTGATTTCACCCTGTCCATTTCAATGCAAACTACTGTCATCATATTTGTAGAAGTCACAAATATGAGAGATAGTAGCTAAATGACTGACAGAATCTAAAATTTTAAGGAAATTGAATAAGGTAAAAACATTCAAATATGATTGTTAATATTTAACATGCATAAAGGTGTTAATGTGCATCTAGATGATAAATTTAACTAACTAAATGCATATGGGAAGATTTTTGTCTTTACAGCAACTCTTACAGGATTCTGTTTAAGTGCCAATTCGTTACAAGCCATAAATGATATGACTGCTACAAAACCCAATGCCATTTTTGTCTGTAGTAATAGAAACCTCATGAAAAGTTCAAGGAAGTTCAATGGGAAAAGTTCAATGGGAAGCTATCACTGGGCTCTGCACTGATATTTTGTTTGGCTCTGAGCAATACATTCAAAGCAGACACAGCAAGTTATTGATGTCTGAAAACATGTGCTAAAATTGATAAAAATTCTGTGAACAATGTCACCTGCGTAGTACATACAATAACAAGAGACTGAGACCACACTCAAAGCTGCTGGATGGAATCCAATCTTGAAAGCTAGGGATGTTATTTTGAAATGGTGATACACAAAGTAAAGAATCTAAGATTATTAAAGTAAGTTATCCTTATAGTGGAAAGTCATCATCATAGAGAAGGGCAACTGTCTTCCAGCTAAAGATAGTGGAATTGTCAAAGAGAAAGCAAGGCCCCATTCCTAGAGGGTTTAATTTTCTGAGGTAGATGTTAAGGCAGACTCTGAACCAAACCAGTCATGTATTCAAGACCAGGTGAAAAGCTTATGATTTAAAACTGTGGTGCTAACATAGAACTAGACTACCACTTTCAAAGATAAATATATGAGCCTATTTAAAACATTGCTGCTTAAGTTTAGATAAGAATTTACATCCATTATAGCAAATATGTGGGAACTGTACCAAATTCCACCCTCCTGCATCCTTGGCAAATATTGCTATATATTCTTGACATCCTTACTTATTGACGAGATATCTTTAAAATTACTTTTATTTTTAAAACAGGACTTCAGATCAACATGACTTTTAGAAGAATTAGTAGATAAGATGAAACATAAGGATTGGGTAAATTGGGCTCAAAAAAGATTGAAAAGATTAGAAATGAAAAGGTGAATGTGAACACAGAAAATTCATACTGACATTCTCCTTCTGGAAGGGAGCTCTCATCCACAGTTCATGAAATACTTCCTCTCTGACACAGTATGGCTAGAATTGAGAACCAGAGTGAATATAATGGTTAAGAGCCTGGACTCTGGAACTACTTTGAATCCTGACTCCGTCAATTAGCACCTGCATTAGGTTAGCAAATCCTGTAGCTTCTCTGTACCATTCATTATCTGCAAAACAATATAGGGATGCTGTGAGAAGCAATGAGTTAATACATTTGTATCAGTGACAGCATTACCTGGCATAAAGTAAATGCTCCAGATATATCAGTTATTATCATTATAAATATTTAAATATAATTTTAAATCAGTCTTTATGCAAAGCAATGTAGTAAAGTATCTTAGCATAATTCTGGAGTGAGATTGTGCTAGATGTGAATTCTGGCTCTTCCATGTATTAGTGGGGTGATTTTAGCCAGTTTAAGCATGTAGCCTCCCTTGCAGAAGGGATAATCCTACCTCCTCCCTCTTAATTTTTTGTAAGGTTTAAGCACAACACACACAGACGTATATACATATATAAAGAATTTATAGTACAGAATTTGAAATAGAGCAAGATTTTGGTAAATGAAATGTATTAGGATTGTTGCTGTTAATACAAATTATGAACTTCAGTCAGCTCACTGTTTCTTCATTATAGAATGAACAAATGTTTAGGTCAGTAGAATTATATAAAAATCAAACTTAATTAGAAATAAACTTTTTGGAAGTTTAAATCCTTGGTATATTTGCAAGAATATAAAAATTTTGACTCAAAAACATTAATTTTCCCATATGTTGCCCTCCTTTTCTGCAAGAAGGAAGGCAAATCTGAATAATAGCATCTCAAAATATTTTATATATTAATATTTGGTGACACCAATGCACCAAAGAATTGATGCTTTTGAAGTGTGGTGTTGGAGAAGACTCTTGAGAGTCCCTTGGACTGCAAGGAGATCCAACCAGTCCATTCTAAAGGAGATCAGTCCTGGGTGTTCTTTGGAGGGAATGATGCTAACACTGAAACTCCAGTACTTTGGCCACCTCATGCGAAGATTTGACTCATTGGAAAAGACTGATGCTGGGAGGGATTGGGGGCAGGAGGAGAAGGGGACGACAGAGGATGAAATGGCTGGATGGCATCACCGACTCAATGGACATGAGTTTGAGTGAACTCTGGTAGTTGGTGATGGATAGGGAGGCCTGGTGTGCTGCAATTCATGGGGTCGCAAAGAGTCGGATGCGACTGAGTGATTGAACTGAACTGAATAATAACTGCATTTCAAAATGTCCAAACAGCAGTTTCAAAGAAATAAGGGTAGGAGGTTTGTTGTTATTATTTAGGAATGTTGCCTCAAACTTATCTAAAGCCTTTGGCTTTTATAATGTTTCCATAGTAATACTCAAAGCTAAAAATAAGTGAATAATGCATGATCAAAGGAGTACTTTTAATTGCATTGCTTTCACTTTAATAACTTGAAGTACCTAATTTAATAACCTCAAGCATTGGAGGAGTCTATCTAAATGTCAATGAAATGCCTATTAAAACAGAGATAAACAAAGCACAGATACCATAATATGTGTAGCCTGATTCTGATAAGTGGTAATAAAATTTAACTGGGTATATTTATAGTGAATCTTATCTAAAAATCTCAGTAACTTTTAGAAATGCTAATTTAGTCCCAGATCAATATTTTGAGGATGTTTTGAGAAAATCAGGGGTATATTTTCTTCTAAAATAGAATCATACTTAAAACATCAAGCATGTTCACCGGATAAAATAATATAGTCTAGACAAACAAATACAAAAAGCATTAAAGGGAAAAACAGAATTTTACTTGAAGGTTTCTAAAACAAGTCCTGAGATGTATATCAGTCTGCTTAGAAGCTATTGAAATGATTGAAAAACATTCAATCATTCACATGAGATGTGAACCTGAGGACTCCTTAGCCACTTTGAATCCCTTGTGAATGGTAGTCATGTGACTTCATAGGAAAAAAAAGAAAAAAGCAAGCATTTGCTACAGAAGTGCTATGATGTAGAGGTTGTTCCATGGTTTCTCTTTTCTTTAACTCTCTCTATCTCTAAATTCATTCTTTAGAAATTCTTATCTCCCAACACACCCTTTCCTATACAAGGTTCCCAGGCTGCTCTCTAAATGGAAGGTTTGGTGGTAACATGAAGAAAATATAGTATAAGTAGTTGAACTGTGACCTCATTTTATGAAAAGGTAGGTTTTTATCATACACTTTTATTATTATGGGTCAGTTCAGTTCAGTTCAGGCACTCAGTCGTGTTTGACTCTTTGCGACCCCATGAATCGTAGCACCCCAGGCTTCTCAGTCCATCACCAACTCCCAGAGTTCACTCAAACTCAGGTCCATCGAGTTGGTGATGCCATCCAGCCATCTCATCCTCTGTCATCCCCTTTTCCTGCTGCCCCCAATTCCTCCCATCATCCAAGTCTTTTCCAATGAATCAACTCTTTGCATTAGGTGGCCAAAGTACTGGAGTTTCAGCTTTAGCACCAGTCCTTCAAAAGAACACCAAGGTCTGAACTCCTTTAGAATGGACTGGTTGGATCTCCTTGCAGTCCAAGGGACTCTCAAGAGTCTTCTCCAACACCACAGTTCAAAAGCATCGATTCTTCAGCACTCAGCTTTCTCTATAGTCCAACTCTCACATCCATACATGACCAATGGAAAAACCATAGCCTTGACTAGACGGACCTTTGTTGGCAAAGTAACTTCTCTGTTTTGAATATGCTATCTAGGTTGGTCTTAACTTTCCTTACAAGGAGTAAGCGTCTTTTAATTTCATGGCTGCAATCACCATCTGCAGTGATTTTGGAGCCCCCCGAAATAAAGTCTGACACTGTTTCCACTGTTTCCCCATCTGTTTCCCATGAAGTGATGGGACCAGAACCATGATCTTCGTTTTCTGAATGTTGAGCTTTAACCAACTTTTTCACTCTCCTCTTTCACTTTCATCAAGAGGCTTTTTAGTTCCTCTTCACTTTCTGCCATAAGGGTGGTATCATCTGCATATCTGAGGTTCTTGATATTTCTACCGGCAATCTTGATTGCAGCTTGTGCTTCTTCCAGCCCAGCGTTTCTCATGATGTAATCTGCATATAAGTTAAATAAGCAGGGTGACAACATACAGCCTTGATGTACTCCTTTTCCTATTTGGAACCAGTCTTGTTGTTCCATGTCCAGTTCTAACTGTTGCTTCCTGATCTGCATATAGGTTTCTCAAGAGGCAGGTCAGGTGGTCTGGTATGCCCATCTCTTTCAGAATTTTCCACTGTTTATTGTGATCCATACAGTCAAAGGCTTTGGCATAGTCAATAAAGTAGAAATAGATGTTTTTCTGGAACTCTCTTGCTTTTTTGATGATTCAGCGGATGTTGGCAATTTGATCTCTGGTTTCTTGGGCAAATCTCTTAACTTGTGCTATCTTTGTGAAATAAAGAGCTTGCGTTAATTTTTTTTTTTTTTTTTTCTGAATCTAGCCCAAATGCTAGTATTTCAATAAGCTGATATTAATGCACATAAATGGTGGCACTAGTGGTAAAGAATCCACCTGCCAATGGAGGAGGCGCAGAAGACAAGGGAAGATCCCTTGGAGGAGGGCATGGCAACCCACTCCAGTAGTCTTACCTGGAAAATTCCATGGACAGAGGAGCCTGGCAGGCTACAGTCCAAGGGATTGCAAAGAGTCCGACGTGACTGAGCACATACACATAGAAATACGCTGATGCCTATCAAACTGACTTAAAGGTCATTTTAAAAATAGTTTTATTTATCTATTTTTGCTGTGCTGAATTTTTTTTAATTTCTTTATCTTTTATTTTATTTATTTTTTAAATTTTATTTTATTTTTTAACTTTACAATATTGTATTGGTTTTGCCATATATCAAAATGAATCCACCACAGGTATAATATCATATATCAATCTTTGCTGTGCAGGCTTTTCACTAGTTACTGTGAGCGAGTGCTACCCTCTGGTTGCCGTGCATGTGTTTCTCATGTGGTGGCTTCTCTTGTTTTGGAGCAGGTCTCCAAGGCCTTCAGGCTTCAGTAGCTGCGGAATGTAGTTTCCGTAGTTGCAGCTCCTGGACTCTAGAGCACATGCTCAATAGTTGTGACGCACAGGTTTAGTTGCTCCGTGGCACCTGGGATCTTCCCAGACCTGTCTCCTGAATTGTCAGGTGGATTCTTTACCACTGAGCCACCAGGGAAGCCCTGACTTAAAGATGATTCAAGAAAAAGTTGTATGATTTTTCAGATAGTGTAAAATAATGGCTTTTTATTACAGAAATAATAAAAGAGCTTTTTATTACAGAAAGAAGAAATAGTTTATTATATTCTTTACATACTATCTATCCCATAACTGGACTTCCCCGGTGGCTGGTAATGCATCTGCCTAGAATGCAGAAGACCTGGGTTCAATCCCTGGGTCAGGAAGATCTCCTGGAGAAGGAAATGGCAGCCCACTCCAGGATTCTTGCCTGGAAAATCCCATAGACAGAGGAACCTGGTAGGCTACAATCTATGGGGTTGCAAAGAGTTGGACATGACTGAGTGACTTCACATCCCATAACTAAAAAGATATCCATATCTATCACCCTATTCATATTAGCCAGATAGGTTTATTTTTGCTACCATATTTGGGCTTAGTAGCTTTAACAAAACAAGTTTAGTTCTTACATATCCTACATGCCTAGTGTGGGTTGCCGTGGAGGCCTTGGCTCAAAGCTGTCACTCACAAACCAGGCTGTTTGGAGGCTTCATTCTGACACATGTTTCCCAATTACTATGATGTGACAGGAGAGGGCAAGAAAACTGACCATCAAAAATGAAATACCTAGTCAAAAAGTAGATGGCACCCCACTCCAGTACTCTTGCCTAGAAAATCCCATGGATGGAGTCCATGGGGTTGCTAAGATTCGGACACGCTCAGTCGTGTCCGACTCTTAGCGACCCCACTTTCACTTTTCACTTTCATACATTGGAGAAGGAAATGGCAACCCATTCCAGTGTTCTTGCCTGGAGAATCCCGGGGACGGCAGAGCCTGGTGGGCTGCCATCTATTGGGTGGCACAGAGTCGGACACAACTGAAGTGACTTAGCAGCAGCTTAGCAGTCCAAAAGTGAAACCCATTTCGTCCACTCACACATCAGTGGCCAGAAATAATCACAGGTCTATGTACAACCTCAGCAGACAGAAAATTGTATGCTTAACATTTGATATTGGCTAAAATTAGCAAGTTGATTATCAATGTGAAATGTATCCAATCATGCATCATTTTATTCATCTTTCTTTGTGAAGTACATTGTTTGGGTATCCTTTTCAAAATATCTATGGCAACTTTGACAGTATTATTTAAACTTGAACTCAATCAACATTTGAGATATTAAAACATCAAACTGCATTATAAGGATCATTGAACATAGGAGCATTTGAATATGAATCTGGAGGGGGGAGGGGTTCTTTTTGGAAAGATCAGAATTTGCCAAAGGAGAAAGGATTCAGGAGTACAATAATTCACAACTATAGGCTCTAGAATGTCATGCCTTTTGAACTAGAACTCCACAATAAGAAGATATCTAATTGATCACACTAGAGATGTTTTCTAATTCTTTGAGATCAATCATTCATGGGCTGAGATTTATTGAAGCACACCGTTGGATGAAAGAGCCCATGATACTTCCTAAATATGAGATGCTATATTTCCAGAACAAAGACTGAAATGGATCACTCTTTCCTTCTGCAAAACTAACTTATGCATAAAATAAAAATAATGTTCACACTTCAACTTTGTAATTATATTTTAGTCATTAGATTAAATCTGCAGAAGTTATTTAAAATTGCTTCCTTTCTCATGTAAATATTATTTTAAAGCATATTGTAAGGAACAGACACTCATTTTATACAGTATGGCTGAGTCATAGCTGCAAAGCAAACCTATGGGCTTGCTCTTACAGTTTTAAACCCCGGTGCATTCAGACATCATTTATTTTGCCACTATAGCAAACAGCTCTAAACATATTATCTTGAGAGAAGAACTATCTCATAGTACTTTGGGGGATCTATAATGTTTCACAACACAGTTTGAAACATTCCAGAAATATAAAGAAAATGTTTAAAAGAGTTATCGCCTGCTTTCAAGAGAAGCAGTGTTTATTTTAGTTAGGTGAAAAACTCTTCATTTATAGACAGGTTCTGTTATAAAATTTTATTTATAGGTCTGGTAGTTGGGATTCTAAATATGTTTTCTCCAAGGTGCACTACAATGTTATGTCTAGTTGTTGCTTCCTGCAAAATTCCATTTAACCCATATTGTATCTAAGCTAAATTACTGATATAGTCCCTCTGAACCCTGGGTCTAATATAAAACTTACCAGAAGATGCAAGAGGGAGAAAAGAGAGAAATGGAGTCTCTTAACCGTTGAAATAAAAAAAAAAATGTTTTTATTCCGGTTCTTCCTGTATAATTTTTTCTGCCCCTAACCTCCACCTATTCTTGCCCTCTGCCCCAGGTACTTATGTCATATATTTGTATCATTTTAAACTTTAGAATAGATCACGATGCTTCAGAATTAGCACATTATGCAGAAAAATGAAAGTGAATCCAAATAACTTTCTACATTTTCTCTGATCTTAGATTTCATGGAAATAAAAATATATTAAAATAATTTGTGTGAATATTTTTATGACCAATAAATATAACATATCTCAGTAAGTGATTCTACGGGCAGCTCTAAAAAGAGAAACGGGCTTCCCTGGTGGTTCAGTGGTAAAGAATCATCCTTTAATGCAGGAGACACCAGTACACAATGGTTCTATTTCTGGGTTAAAAAGATCTCCTGGAGGAGGAAAATGGCAACCCACTCCAGAATTATTGCCTGGAAAACCCCATGGACAAAGGAGCCTGGCATGCAGTAGTCCAAGTGGTCGCAAAAAGTCTAAAAATACTGAGCAACTGAGCAGGCATGCAAAAAGAGAATAGATAATTCAGAGATAAATTTGTCTCTAACAGAGATGAATTTCTGTTAATAGCCTTAACATTCCTAGAACTATTTCAGTAATCTGAACTTTCCCTAAGTTCTACAAACTCATTAGAGATTTTAATAGCTTTATAGCTTCATCTACATATTAATCTACAGATTGTATAAAAGCTATATTCATTTCATAATTATAAATTTATTTGTAAAATTGCCTTTATCTAGCCTAAATCTATCATAAGTTAATAATATAGAATTAAAGCATTGCTTTCATGAACATACCAAAAATTGTAGAGGTTTATGATTCACGTAAATTTCAACATGTAAGTATTTATTTGTATGACTGATTTATTTTGTATTTCTATAGACATGGGTAATTTAAACATGTTTAACAAATTTTTCTTAAACTTTTAGAAATAACACCCAAAAAAGATATCCTTTTCATTATAGGGGACTGGAATGCAAAAGTAGGAAGTCAAGAAACACTTGGAGTTAGAGGCAAATTTGGCCTTGGAGAATGGAAAGAAGCAGGGCAAAAAAGGCTAAAAGAGTTTTGCCAAGAGAATGCACTGGTCATAGCAAACACCCACTTCCAACAATACAAGAGAAGGCTCTACACATGGACATCACCAGATGGTCAACACAAAATCAGATTGATTATATTCTTTGCAGCCAAAGATGGAGAAGCTCTATACAGTCAGCAAAAGCAAGACCGGGAGCTGACTGTGGCTCAGATCATGAACTCCTTATTGCCAAATTCAGACTTAAATTGAAGAAAGTAGGGAAAATCACTAAACCATGCATGTATGACCTAAATCAAATCCCTTATGATTATACAGTGGAAGTGAGAAATAGATTTAAGGGACTAGATCGGATAGACAGAGTGCCTGATGAACTATGGAATGAGGTTTGTGACATTGTACAGGAGACAGGGATCAAGACCATCCCCATGGAAAAGAAATGCAAAAAAGCAAAATGGCTGTCTGAGGAGGCCTTACAAATAGCTGTGAAAAGAAGAGAAGTGAAAAACAAAGGAGAAAAGGAAAGATATAAGCTTCTGAATGCAGAGTTCCAAAGAATAGCAAGGAGAGATAGCAAAGCCGTCCTCAGCGACCAATGCAAAGAAATAGAAGAAAACAACAGAATGGGAAAGACTAGAGATCACTTAAAGAAAATTACAGATACCAAGGGAACATTTCATGCAAAGATGGGCTTGATAAAGGACAGAAATTGTATGGCCCTAACAGAAGCACAAGATATTAAGAAGAGGGGGCAAGAATACACAGAAGAACTCACAACCCAAATAAGCACAATGGTGTGATCACTCACCTAGAGCCAGACATCCTGGAATGTGAAGTCAAGTGGGCCTTAGAAAGCATCACTACGAACAAAGCTAGTGGAGGTGATGGAATTTCGTTGAGCTATTTCAAATCCTGAAAGATGATGCTGTGAAAGTGCTGCACTCAATATGCCAGCAATTTTGGAAAACTCAGCAGTGGCCACAGGACTGGAAAGGTCACTTTTCATTCCAATCCCAAAGAAAGGCAATGCTAAAGAATGCTCAAACTCCCGCACAATTGCACTCATCTCACATGCTAGTAAAGTAATCCTCAAAATTCTCCAAGTCAGGCTTCAGCAATACATGAACTGTGAACTTCCAGATGTTCAAGCTAGTTTTAGAAAAGGCAGAGGAACCAGAGATCAAATTGCCAACATCCGCTGGATCATCGAAAAAGGAGGAGAGTTCCAGAAAAACATCTGTTTCTGCTTTATTGACTATGCCAAAGCCTTTGACTGTGTGGATCACAAGAAACTGTGGAAAATTCTGAAAGAGATGGGAATACCAGACCACCTGACTTGCCTTTTGAGAAACCTGTATGCAGGTCAGGAAGCAACAGTTAGAACTGGACATGGAACAACAGACTGGTTCCAATAGGAAAAGGCGTATATCAAGGCTGTATATTGTCACCCTACTTATTTAACTTATATGAAGACTACATCATGAGAAACGCTGGGTTGGAAGAAGCACAAGCTGCAATCAAGATTGCTGGGAGAAATATCAATAACCTCAGATATGCAGATGACAGCACCCTTATGGCAGAAAGTGAAGAGGAACTAGAAAGCCTCTTGATGAAAGTGAAAGTGGAGAGTGAAAAAGTTGGCTTAAAGCTCAACATTCAGAAAACGAAGATCATGGCATCCGGTCCCATCACTTCATGGGAAATAGATGGGGAAACAGTGGAAACAGTGCCAGACTTTTTTTTGGGGACTCCAAAATCACTGCAGATGGCAACTGAAGCCATGAAATTAAAAGACGCTTACTCCTTGGAAGGAAAGTTATGACCAACCTAGATAGCATATTCAAAAGCAGAGACATTACTTTACCAAAAAAGGTCCCTCTAGTCAAGGCTATGGTTTTTCCTGTGGTCATGTATGGATGTGAGAATTGGACTGTGAAGAAAGCTGTGCACCAAAAAATTGATGCTTTTGAACTATGGTGTTGGAGAAGACTCTTGAGAGTCCCTTGCACTCAAGGAGGTCCAACCAGTCCATCCTAAAGGAGATCAGTCCTGGGTGTTCACTGGAAGGACTGATGCTAAAGCTGAAACTCCAATACTTTGGCCACCTCATGGGAAGAGTTGACTCATTGGAAAAGACCCTGATGCTGTGAGGGATTGGGGGCAGGAAGAGAAGGGGACGACAGAGGATGAGATGGCTGGATGGCATCACCAACTCGATGGACATGAGTTTGGGTGAACTCTGGAAATTGATGATGGACAGGGTGGCCTGGCATGCTGCAATTCATGGGATCGCAAAGAGTTGGACATGACCGAGTGACTGAACTGAACTAACTGAACAATTTTTAAAATATTCACCTTGTAAACACAAGAAGTGTTCTAATAAAATTATTCACAAACTTGATAGAAAAATAATAGAAAATTTAGCTTTAAAAGTTGAACCATTCAAAAGATCTGCTTATCCATTTGATATTCAAAATTTCAAAAAATAAGTAAAATTCTATTGTAATATATGTAGTGTGATTATATAATGATGACACTTATTAGACCTTTTTGCTGAACAATAAGGCAGAACATGGCTTCTTTAATCTGTACCATGTGTACCAGGGACAGGCTCCAGAAGAAAGAACAAGAGAAATAATCTGAAAATATATATTAATATACCTATAAGTGACTAGGAACTAGCATTCAGAATTAGTATGGACTATAAATAAAGAGCAGTATGAAAAAAATGTAAAGAAGGACTATGAATCAACATGGAAAAAAATCAAATACCATTAAGAACATTAATTACCTTAATTTTAACACTGGCTTGGGAACTTCCTTTAACTTTGAACCTTAAAAATGAAATTACTTTGCCAATTACTTTAGTCTATTTCCATTTGCCTTTTTACCCAAACGTGGTATGTCAGGTAGCTTCCTAATCTACCAAGAATGGGTGTTATTCACTGCCTAATCACTCATATAAACAGTAAATGCATGGATGTAAAATCACAGAAGCAGAAGTATATGAGGAGAGCTCTTAAGTCTCTGAGGCAGGTCTGACATTTATAAAACAAAAGCAGGAGGGAAGGAGGATTACATGTGAAATATATGAAAACTCTCAGACCATAACTCAGTGCTAAGAAAGCTTCTGCTAGACACATGGGAAATCCCCGTGTGTCAAAAGCCCCCTGTTATAGGAACCCCACACCCCATAGAAGTGAACCTGCGCAGTCATCAGCCGGGAACAATATAGAGAAGTATGACCTTGGAGTGATCGTGCTATGATGTGGAGCTACAGGAGGCAGCAGTGGGTACTACTGTCAGCAAACTGTGCTCCCTACAGTAGGAAACCTGAAGGGTACATTTTCAAGGCTGCCATAACCTGTATTATAGTTTAATGATTATCAATAAGTTTTAATGTGCACCTGTAGTAACCATATGATCATTTTATTCAATTGATTATTAACATTTAATTGTTTTATGATGTTTTCCATAAAGGGAAGGATATATCTATTACATTACTTGATGATATTTAAATGATGAAAATAGATTAAATACAATAAATTATAAGTAATACAATAATTCCAATTAAATTTAAGGTTTCTGATAGATGTGAAAATTAAACATAATCCAATTGAAATTCAAGAAAATGGTGTTGTGGAGAGTAGCTCAGGAACCTGTATAGGATAGGCAATGATTTGTCAGATTTTAAAAATTATTTGTGATTTATCAGAACTATGCCATAATTAGAGTCATAGGAAAATGTGAATAGTATTTAAGGATTATGCAAATATATTTCAATATGTAACAATAAAGATCATGGTGATTTTTAAAAATTACAAATTAGGAAGCAGTAAATCAGGCCTGCTTTCTCCAAATCAAACTATAATATGATGTTTAAGATTCTTGTTCAGTGTATCTTAAACGTGAAAATCATTTTTTAGTTTTTCAAGTTTTAGAGTGGGCAAGTGGGTTAGCTGTTGCATTATGCTCTTCAGGTTTATGATGCCTCTTCTTCTTCCTCAATCCATTTCTCCAAATAAGTTATGTTTCAGCACCAGGAATCTTTTGAAAACCACCAAATCTTTTGGAAATAGATTTGGTAATGATTGAATAAATAAACTCAATAGAAAGTAACAAAAAATACTATCAAAGAAATATAGGCCAAGACATCTTTATTTCATCCAATGTCATTAATTGCTTGAAAACATAGTAAACATGCCTTCAAGTGCTTAAAACCTTTGTCCCTTTAATCACTTTTTTTTATCTCTGTAAACAATGGCCAGAGAAGGCAATGGCACCCCACTCCAGTACTCTTGCCTGGAAAATCCCATGGATGGAGGAGCCTGGTGGGCTGCAGTCCATGGGGTCGCTGGAAGTCAGACACGACTGAGCGACTTCACTTTCACGCTTTGGAGAAGGAAATGGCAACCCACTCCAGTGTTCTTGCCTGAAGAATCCCAGGGACAGGGGAGCCTGGTGGGCTGCCATCCATGGGGTCGCACAGAGTCAGACACGACTAAAGCGACTTAGCAGCAGCAGCAGCAGCAAACAATGGCATCTCAATGAGGACTCAGGCCATAAGTTAGCCAGTTATCACAGGTTTGGTTCCTGGGAAGCAAATTCTGAAACAAAGATTAACACACAGGAAGTTCATTAGGGCATGCTCTTCTTATCAACAGATATGAAAGGGTGTAGGAATAAGAATGATTAGACAGCAGAGATGTTGGGTTTCAATGCATTCTCATTAAAGGCCTTAGCCACAGTTTTAGGGAAAACTGAATCTACAGGGCATTGAGAGTTACCCCAACGGCTCAGTAAGTAAAGAGTCTACCTGCAATTCAGGAGACACAGGAGCCGTGGGTTTGATCCTTGGGTGGAAAGATCCCCTGGAGAAGAACATGGCAACCCACTCTAGTATTTTACCGAGGAAACCCCAAGTACGAGGAGTGAGGCAGGCTATAGCCCAGGGAGTTGCAAAGTGTCAGACATGACTGAGCAACAAAACAAAATAAAATAAAAAGTTGGGCAAAGGAGGCTATCTCACTTATTATTCACACTATTCACACTGTGCTAGTCATTCACTGAAGCTGACCTGCTTCAGGAGGTGCTCATACCTTGTACAAAGCCACTCACTTCAGCTTAGACCAGTCTCAAAGAAGGCTGACAGCTGAAGGCTGTCTGTCAGCAGCACTCTCAAGAAGCTAAAAGAATAAATTCTTCCATCTTGAAAAAATATTAAGATAGTACTGTATGCCACAGCCTCCTGTATACTTGTAAAGGAAATGACTACCTGGAGACTAAGAAGAAAACCATGCCCATGTGAGTGTAGTCAGCTGATCTTTGACAAAGGAGCAAAAGCAGAACAATGGAGAAAAGATAACTGTTTCAACAAATGGTGCTGGAACAACTGGACATCCATATACAAAAAAAAAAAAATCTAGTCACACCCTTCACATCCTTAACACAATTAATTCAAAAATGATCATAGAACTAAATTTGGAAACAGTAAAAGGATCAGAGTTACTAGGGGCCAGGAGAAAGGGAGAAATAAAATCATTTTTAGGGCACTGAAACTACTAATCCCTGTAGAAAACTATATGCATGTCATTATACATATGTCAAACTTCATAGAATATACTTCCCAGGAGGTGCTAGTGATAAAAAACCTACCTGCCAATGCAGGAGACATAAGAGATGTGCGTTCAATCCCTGGATTGGGAAGACTCCCTGGAGAAGGAAGTGTCAACCCACTCTAGTATTCTTGCCTGGAGAATCCCGTGGACAGAGGAGCCTGACAAGCTACTGTTCACACAGTTGCAAAGAGTCAGACATGACTGAAGTGACTTACTACAAGCAGGAGCATGGAATATAAACCACCAAGAAGAAACCTTAAGGTAAGCTACGGATTTTGGATGATAATGGTGGGTCAGTGTGGGCTCAATGATTCTAACAAACGTACCTCTTTGGTGCAAGATATTGATAGTGGGGGAAGCTATTGTTTGGATAAGTTAATAACTTACCAGATGCTTGTACTGATTATATATATTATATATATATATATATATATATATGAACCTATGTATGTATGTGTATACACATGTGTATGCTTATTAGTTAGTCAATTAGTTACTTCAATTGCTCAGTCATGTGACTCATTGCGACCCCATGGACTGCAGCATGCCAGGCTTTCTTGTCCATCACCAACTCATGGAAATTGCTCAAACTCATATTGATGGATTCCGTGATGCCATCCAACAATCTCATCCTTTGTCATCCTCTTCTCCTGCCTTCAATCTTTTTCAGAATCAGGGTCTTTTCCAAGGATTCAGTTCTTCGCATCAGGTGGCCAAAGTATTGGAGTTTCAGCTTCAGCACCAGTCCTTCCAATGAATATTCAGGACTGATCTCCCCTAGGATGGTTGGATCTCCTTGCTGTCCAAGGGATTTGCAAGAGTCTTCTCCAACACCACAGTTTAAAAGCATCAGTTCTTCAGAGCTCAGCTTACTTTATAGTCCAACTCTCACATCCATACACGACTACTGGAAAAACCATAGCTTTGATTAGATGGACCTTTGTTGGCAAAGTAATGTCTGTGCTTTAAATATGCTGTCTAGGCTGGTCATAGCTTTTCTTCCAAGGAGCAAGTGTTTTCTAATTTCATGGCTGCAATCACCATCTGCAGTGATTTTGGAGACCAAGAAAATAAAGTCTGTCACTGTTTCCATTGTTTCCCCATCTATTTGTCATGATGTGATGGGACCAGATGCCACGATTTAGTTTTTTAAATGTTGAGCTTTAACCCAGCTTTTTCACTCTCCTCTTTCATTTTCATCAAGAGGCTCTTTAGTTCCTCTTCGCTTTTTGCCATAAGAGTGGTATAATCTGCATATCTGAGGTTATTGATATTTTCCCTGGCAATCTTGAATCCAGCTTGTGCTTCATCCATCTTGTGTACACAGTGTATAAGTCAAATAAGCAGGGTGATAATATACAGCCTTGTCATACTCCTTTCCCGATTTGGAACCAGTCCATTGTTTCATGTCCGGTTCTAACTGTTGCTTCTTGACCTGCATACAGATTTCTCAGGAGGCAAGTCAGGTGGTCTGGTATTCCCATCTCTTTAAATTTTCCACAGTTTGTTGCGATCCACACAGTCAAAGGCTTTGATGTAGTCAATAAAACAGAAGTAAATTTTTTTTCTGGGACTCTCTTACTTTTTCTATGATTCAATGGATGTTATCAATTTGATCTCTGGTTCCTCTGCCTTTTCTAAATCCAGCTTGAACATCTGAAAGTTCTCAAGTCCAAAAATCCATGTCTCATAGCTGTTAGTAACTTTTCATGATTATTGATGAGTGTGTTATATGGTAGAACTATAAACATAGGTGAAGTAAGGTAATTTTATTTGGTCATGTGTTTTGATCTACCAAGTATGTTCACTACCTTATTGCATTTTTTTTTTTTTTTTGAGCACTGGCACAGTGCCCCAAACGTTTCTAGGTTTGGGGTCTCCCACATTGCAGGCAGACGCTTTACCATCTGAGCCACCAGGGAAGCCCTAGGAAAATAATAGGGAACCAAATTTGACGCTCTTCCTCATAGAGTGTACTTCCTTTTGATTAGTCACTCAGTCATGTCCGACTCTTTGCAACCTCATGGACTGACTGTAGCCCACTAGACTCCTCTGTCCATGGGGATTCTCCAGGCAACAATACTGGAGTGAGGTGACATGCCCTCCTCCAAGGGATTTTTTCCAAACCAGGGATCGAACCCAGGTCTCCCACATTAGAGGCGGATTCTTCACTGTCTCAGCCACCAGGAAAGCCCAGAGCATAGTTCCTGCTGAGTTGCTTATCACTCACTCTATCACAGAAGGAAATCAAGTGGTTATGGTAGTCTTTAAAACAAAAAAGAAAAACATATGCTACTTCTACTCATGTTTTATTAAGTACTTTTAATTTATTTTTAACTATTTAAGTAATTTGTTTTGGAACTTTGAGAGCAAGATCCATTTCTTTCTACCTCATTTACTTCAAAGATGAATAATTGTGTGTGTTAAGTTAATTGTTGCTTTAATTTGCATTATAACTTTAATTTTGCTCTTATGGGTAGAGTAAATTAATTCATATTTGTGCCAAAAAATCTAGTCTGCTCTTTTTCTAGTTTGTTTGTCAAAACAAATATTATAATAGTACTCATAATTTGCCTGATAGCTAATTTTCCTGTTACTCTGTATCTTAAATATTTGGCTGCAACACAAGTTATTATTTGGTATTTTGTAAAATATAAGAATTTATGGTAACGTGTTAAATTCAAAATATGCTATTACTGGGGATTTCTCCAGTTGTTAGTGTTAGTCTAGTGGCTAAGACTCCATGTTCCCAATGCAGGGGGACTGGGTTTGATCCCTGGTCAGGGAACTAGATTCCTCATGGCACAATTAAGAGTTTGCATGCTGTAACTAAAGATCCCACATGCTGCAACAAGTATCAAAGATCCATGTGCCATAACCAAGACCCAACATGGCCAAATAATTAAATATATAAATTAAAAAATATATATATGTCATTACGATTCCAATCTGTGGACATTGCTTAGCTTCATATGAGTGATGCAGACTTTAATTGAATCATGATCATTACTACATGATTAAAATTGTGACCTGAAATAATAACAAGAAGGTAAGAATTAATGCAAAATGCACATGAAGTCAGCATTTACCATTCAAAAGCATCAGTTGGAAAGTCACTAAGGTCACTAAGTCACTATACAAAATAATTTGTCAAGTAAATATAGAAAACCTGTGTTCAACCAAAGTGAACAGATCTCTTGGCTGAATAATTTCTCTGAAATTGTATTATGCTAATGTGCAATTTAAAGTTTTTAGACTGACATTGCATTTGCAGCTTTTCTCTGTGATGATGATGGTTATGACGATGATTCTTTTTATCCAACATTCTTTAAAAAGCCACAGGATACAATTTTAGAAGCAAAAACCTTTAAATGAAGCCTTTAAACAATGTAATACATTTAATTTGTTCTGGGTTATACTCACAGCACTTTCAGAATTAAAAATCTGACTACATAATTATATTTAAATAATGAATGATATAGGTACAAAATTTGTTTCTAGCTTACTTGTTTCTGAAAACAAGGAACACCTGGGAATAGTATGAGGGAAAGGACCCATGGCATTTTATATATAATCCAGGGCCATGAAAAATTTCCAGGCTCTCTAAGTTTTGATAAAAGAAAACATCAAACAAAAACACAGGTGTGAATAAATTGGAAAGAGGGCAGAGGTATAGAAAAAATTGAAGTTAGGGAAGAAAGGGTTAGAGTTAGTAGTTGTGGAAAAACAATGGCAAAGAGGCAAAAAAATAATTTAGAAGTCTTGGATATGATAAAAATAAATAAATAGAAATTATTTGTATAGGGATAGTTGGGGACCTGAATTACGCCAAATAGTGAGAGGTGAGTTGTACAGATAAGGTTTATAACCCAATGCAAATGATTTAATTGAACAATTAAATCTATCAGACCACCCTCCAGATTCTTACAGTGACAATTGTTACAGGATGTACTGAGGTCTCCAGTAAAGCTTGCATATCTTTACCCCTTCAAAATATATATAAAAGGAATATGTAAAATTATAATAAATTTCATTACATGCAGTAGGCAATCATTTCCTGAAAATCTTGCTATGGAGTTACTGAAATATTTACCAAGTTGGATGTTATAATTATTTGCATTGATGAGCACCTTTAATTGCATTTGCATATATGTCATTATAATTATTCAACTTGCATATAAATTGAATGATTGGATTATTTTACTGGAATACTTCAGAGAACTTACAGAATTCTAAAGAAAGGCATATTTTAACCTGCAAATATGTGACTAAATGTTTTTATAAAATGTATTTTATTGTGTAATATATCACATACATCAACCTGGTGTATCTAACAGACATTTTGAGTTTAAAAGATGAGTAATAAAATAAATACACCTGATGCAGTATAACCACAAATAAAATATTATCAGAATCTTTGATGCCTTCAAAGTAACTCCAGCCAAATGCACCCTTGGTGGTGGTTTAATTGTTAAGTCGTGTCTGACTCTTGTGACCCCATGGACTGTAGCTCACCAAGGTCCCCTGTCCATAGGATTTTCCAAGCAAGAATGCTACAGTGGGTTTCCATTTCCTTCTCCAGGGGATCTTCCAGACCCAGTGTTCTAATCCAGGTCTCCTGCACTGCAGGCAGATTCTTTATCAACTGAGCTACCAGGGAAGCCTGTAAATGCACCCTTATTCCTCCAAAAATTGCCAATCATATTCAAATAACTTGAATTCTGAATCCATTTAATTACAAAATAATTACACACAAAGAATATATATACAGAGAAAAGTGGATAAAGCAAAAATATAAATCTCAAAAATTTATCACAAAACAAAACCCCTGTAACCTCCAACCAGAAAAATAAATGAAATAATATGAGAAGCATCAAAGCCCCTCTTGTACCCCCTCTCAGTCATCACACCCCACCCCTCCCCAAAGTTAACAGTATGCTGACTTCTATGGCAATGATGACTTTGCATTTTTTTCAGAGTCTTTTCATCTCAATATGCATGTTTTAAGACTTTGACTTAGTTTTGTAGACTTTTGAACTTCGTATAAATGCAAACAATATAATAAATGTTCTTTTGGATCTGGATTTTTTTGGTTCAGTGTTGTATATCTTAAATTTATCCACGTTATCATGCATATTAGTATTTTATTTATTGTAGTATAGAATATCACTTATGCCTACTCTTGTAAAAATTACTTAGTGCACATACACAATAAACTCTTTTGTCTATTTCTAGGTGTGAAGTCGCAAAGTCATATAGCCTATGGACCAGTACTTGTAAATATAGAAATCTGCTTTCTAAAGTGGTTGTACAAATTGTCTCTAAGTCGGGAAAAGAGCAATCAGAAGTATATAAAGTTTCCTATCTATATCTTTACTAATGCTTGTGTTTTTAAATTACTTTTTTAATGTAATAAATCTCATGGTCATATACATTATGTTTGAAACTATTTGTTTCATCTATAATTTTAATTAAAATTTTATAATGTGAATTTTTAAAGTGAAATTTGTAAGTGACCTATTCATACAAATGGGCTTCCTTTGTGGCTCAGAGGTAAAATACCCACCTGCCAATGCAGGAGATGCAGGTTAAATCCCTGGGTCCAGAAGATTCTCTGGAGAATGAAATAGCAACCCTTCCAGTATTCTTGCTTGGAAAATCCAAAGACAGGGAAGCCTGGGGACTACAGTCCATGGGGTTGCAAAAGAGTCAGAAAAAACTTAGTGACTAAACAACAAAAAACAGCAATACATACAAATAAGTATCTATAGCTCATTGAATCTATAGAAATTAATACACCAGCCAAAACAGAAGTCAAATCATGGAACAGACTATTACCAACATCTCAGAAGCAGTCTGTCCCCTTTCAGGCATCTCTACAGGTAACTGTTTTATCAGTAACCTCAGATATGAAGATGACACCACCCTTATAGCAGAAAGTGAAGAACTAAAGAGCCTCTTGGTGAAAGTGAAAGAGGAGAGTGAAAAAGTTGGCTTAAAGCTCAACATTTAGAAAACGAATATCATGGCATCTGGTCCCATCACTTCATGGGAAATAGACGGGGAAACAGTGGAGACAGTACAGACTATTTTTTTGGGCTCCAAAATCACTGCAGATGGTGATTGCATCCATGAAATTAAAAGATGCTTACTTCTTGGAAGGAAAGTTATGACCAACCTAGACAACGTATTAAAAAGCAGAGACATTACTTTGCCAACAAAGGTCCATCTAGTCAAGACTATGGTTTTTCCAGTAGTGATGTATGGATGTGAGAGATGGACTAAAAAGAAAGCTGAGTACAGAAGAATTGATGCTTTTTAACTGTGGTGTTGGAGAAGACTCTTGAGAGTCCCTTGGACTGCCAAACAGAGATGCAACCAGTCCACCCTAAAGGAGATCAGTTCTGGGTGTTCATTGGAAGCACTGATGTTGAAGCTGAAACTCCAATACTTTGGCCACCTGATGTGAAGAGCTGACTCATTTGAAAAGACCCTGATGCTGGGAAAGATTGAGGGTAGGAGGAGAAGGGACGACAGAGGATGAGATGGTTGGATGGGATCACAGACTCAATGGACATGGGTTTGGGTAGATGCCAGGATTTGGTGATGGACAGGGTGGCCTGGCGTGCTGTGGTCCATGGGGTCGCAAAGAGTCAGATATGACTGAGCGACTAAACTGAACTGAACTGAACACAATAGATTAATTTGCCTGAAGGCACCAGTACTTTACTTTTTCCTGTATTCATATTCTTATCTGATGATTTCTCAGCACTCTTCCATTCTAACTTTGGCTTGGCTATGAGACGGTAGCAAAAATTATTTAAACAGAGACTTGAAATGCACTTGTTTGATTCGGTTTGCTTTTGTTTTTGCTCTCAGCTATCAACACAAAAACTTCAAAGGGGAAAATGATAGAGAATGAAAGGCACATGAAAAAGAATGTGACCTCTCAGTGCCCCTAGATGAGGCCATCTATTTCACTGATGCCTGGTCTTGTTTTGTTACTTCCTTCCGTCTATTTTAATTTCTCTTCTTTTTTAAGGTTCCTGAAGTAGATACTTAGATCACTGTTTTTTAGACATTCTTCTTCACTAATGTGTACTCTTTGGGGATACATCTTCCTCTAAACACTGTTGAGGAGCATCTTTCAAGGACTGATGTATTATAACTTAATGTTAACTAACTTGAAATGATTTTTCGTTTCCCTTGTGATGTTTTTCTTTACCCTTAAGCTATTTGGAAATATATTCCTTAATTTTCTATCAGTTTGAGTTTTCTGTGGTCATTTTGTTACTCATTTATTCTCATTCCACTCTACTCCAGAAAATTCTATGGATGATTTAAGTTTAATAGAATTGAGATGCAGTTTATTGTATGACATTTTTAATAGTTTTGCATCATTTGTCTGAAAAAGATCCTATTATTTACCATTGTTTAATGTGATGTTTTATAATTTCTAGTAGATTGTTTTTATTAAGTTGTGTTTTTCATAAAATCTATTTCCTTTTATTTTCTGTTTGTCATTTATGGGGTGAAGTATATCCATATTTCTTCCTATGACATGGATCTTTTTATTTCGCTTTTCATATCAGTATTTTTTTACTTTATTTTGAATGTATAGTATTTTATGCATACATATTTATTATTTCAGTAAATTGACCTTGCATGCTAAATCATTTCATTTGTGTCCAACTCTTTGTGACCCTGTGGACTGTAGCCCACCAGGCTCCTCTGTCCATGGGATTGTCCAGGCAAGAATACTGAAGTGGGTTGTCATTCCCTCCTCCAGGGGATCGTCCCAACCCAGGGATCAAACCTGCATCTCTTATGTCTCTTGCATTAGCAGGGAGGTTCTTTACCACTAGTGCCACCAGAAAAGGTCCATAAATTGACCTTGAAAGTGAAAGTGAAGTCGCTCTGTCGTGTCCGACTCTTTACGACCCCATGGACTGTAGCCTACCAGACTCTTCCCTCCATGGGATTCTCCAGGCAAGAGTACTGGAGTGGGTTGCCATTTCCTTCTCCAGGGGAATCTTCCCCACCCAGGGATTGAACCCGGGTTTCCAGCATTCCAGGCAGACAACTTCAACCGCTGAGCCACCAGGGAAGCCCCAAAAATTGACCTTGGTACATTAATATTAGAACAAATGTCCTCTATTTGTCTGTATTATCTGTTTTTTGCTAATGACTCTATCACTAGCGTAGTTATACCGTATGGGTTTGTTTTATCTACATTTTCTATACTTTTGAATAAATTTTGTATCTACTGTACTCAACTTTTTAAATTGGGGGATACACTTCTGATAGGCCTATGATGAAATCCCACAGCTCTGAACTCCAGAATCAAGATGGCTTGTCTGGCCGCCCAATGAAATGAGTGAACGTTATAGATGTTGTTTTCAGATAGAACCATAAAATTTCTACTTGAGATTACTGTAGAACTCTCTTTACTCTGGCAAACCAATCATGGAATTATGGGCTTAGACCTTCCATAAACCTTGATTCGTAGGCGAGGATGATGTAGAGAAGAATATCAACTCCAATAATCCGTAACAGACAGGTACCATGAACAGGAAATGAATGTTTGATCTTTTAAACCTCTGAAATTTTGAGCAATTTCATTGTAGTCTGCCTTTAGTAATACAAGAAGTTTTAAGTTATGGATTCAATTATAGAATTATTTAAATTTTCTACTTTATCTTATGTCATTTTATTTTTCTAAGATCTCTCATTTAAAAAAATTAACATAAATTATTTGCAACATACTATCATGATCTTTGTAATATTATCTCTTGTTGTTGTTTAGGCACTTCATCATGTCTAACTCTTCTGCAGCCTCATGTACTGTAGCCCACCAGACTCTTCTGTCCATGGGATTTCCCAGGCAAGAATACTGGAGTGGGTTGTCATTTCCTTCTTCAGGGGACTTTCCTGAACCAGGGATCAAATCTGCATCTCCTGCATTGGCAGGCAGATTCTTTATCACTGAGCTACCAGGGAAGCCCAATATTATCTGTAGTGATGACATTTTTTGTGTTTATGACAATGTTTTTGTGCTTTCTCCTTATTTCTAGTTGATCAGTCTTGGAAGTATGAATCTTACAAGGTATTTTCTTGGTTAATTTTCTCTGCTGAGTGTGATATACAACAATTTCTGCTTTTATTGACACATTTAATATTTACTTACTTCTGCATTCTCTGGGTTTAGATTTCTTATTTGATAACTTCTTAAAATAACTCATTGATTCTACAGCCTTTCTCTTTTTCTAATATATGACTTTATATTGGTATTTTTTCTTTGAAAATGGTCTTATCTGTGTCCTGGATACAAATATGCTATTTATGTTTCAGTTCAATATATTTTCTACTTTCAAAATAAATTTCCTTTATGATGCATATATGCAGACATTTTACCTTAATTTCCAGACATAAAGGTGTTTTTATTCTTGGTGTTGTTTTCTTTCTAGATTTCACTGTGGGCAGAGAAAATATGAAAAATAATTTCAATCCTTTGAGATCTGAAGTCTCTCATGAGAAATCAGAGCTCAGAGTATGCGCTCATAGGACTCTGCCTAAATTTGTACCACTTGTGAGTCTAAAGTATCCTGAATGGAGAATTTTATTTAAAGTGAATATGTGTTGCTAGTGACCCTGTATGTCTGACAGAAGCAGATGTGGATCCCATCTGGACATAAAGTATTCCCAAAGAAAACATTTCAAGGAAAATGAGCAGACAATAGGCAGGCTAACAAATTGTTTGAGGAAACTAGGTACTTGGGGTTTAGAAACAGCAACAGAAATAATAAAAAGCAGGGACACACTTTCTAAAATGTCACTCATTATCATTTTCTGACTTTGGATATTAAATAACTGTGCTGAACAAGACTTTTAAAAAGAAAAAGAATATAAATAAATGTCAGATCTTTTAAAAATTTAGAAAAAACCATGGTTGAACAAAATTTTATACACTGTAACAATATGTTTATTCATAATCTAGTTTAGGCAGAAAGACAAATAAAAGGAGAAGTTGGAAGATAAGGAGAATTGGGTGGGAAGTTCTAAAATATATCTATTTACATCTAGAGAGATGAACTAGAATACAGAAGGAACAACATGTGAGGAGTTAATAAAAGCAATAATGATCAAATCTAATATGGGAAAAATAGCCTCAGAAAATATATTGGACAATATAAACAAAGGTTGATTAAAATTTTTCATATTAATAATAAAGAATGTATATAAAATAAACAGAATTCTACTAAAAGCTTAGACAGAGTATATTACATTTGAACAAGATAGCAGAGAAAAGCCAGTTAATTAAACACAGGGGAAGACATGAGAAGCTCTCAGGAAGTGACTGATCATCAAGAAATATAAAATTTAAAAAGTCCCACAAGAAAGTATATGAACTAGATTAAATTACTAGTGTTCTCCAAAAATTATCTATCAGGTCTTCCTAATACTATTTTTAAATAAAGAAAAAACCCTCAAGCTCCTTAGACTCAGACAATCCCAATGAAACAAGTGATTGTAGACTCTTAAATAATAAACTACCAAATCAAACTTGAAATAATTTAGAAGTATAATAATAGCAACTTCCTTAACTTAGTAATGATCACAGTATGCAAAATCCTAAGGCAAATAACATAATTATTGGTGAAACTGGATGACTCCCTTCTGAAATCAAATAAGAAAGGGTATCTTCTCTTATTCTACTATTTAATAACATGGTCCTGACATACCTGACAGATTCAACAAATGAAAAGATAAAAGATATAGTTATTGTAATTGAGGAAACTAAATGATCATTAGTTAAAAATAATATATAATAATAACTAATGTGGAGAGAAAAAAAAGAAAATATTGAAGGGTTTGAACTTGTACAATGTTGTCAACTACATCAGTGGTAACTGTATAGATAATATAATAAACATAAGATATGATTCACCTGTAACAAAAGCTAGCAAATGTGGAGACATGAACTAAGATCGTGTAAGTCCACACAGAATTTTAAAGACATTAAAAGACAGAGTAATATATCTAACTTAAAAGAGTAATATTCTATACACTTTGATAGGATATTTTACAATTATAAAGATGTAAATTATCCTCAACTTAGCCATTAAATTATTTATTTTATGAGTCCATTTGTACACCTTCAGTTCAGTTTAGTTCAGTTCAGTCGCTCAGTCGTGTCCGACTCTTTGCGACCCCATGAATCACAGCATGCCAGGCCTCCCTGTCCATCACCAACTCCCGGAGTTCACTCAAACTCATGTCCATCGAGTCGGTGATGCCATCCAGCCATCTCATCCTCTGTCATCCCCTTCTCCTCCTGCCCCCAATCCCTCCCAGCATCAGAGTCTTTTCCAATGAGTCAACTCTTTGCATGAGGTGGCCAAAGTACTGGAGTGTCAGCTTTAGCATCAGTCCTTCCACTGAACACCCAAGACTGATGTCCCTTAGAATGGACTTAAAATGGTGGGAAAAAAAAATACCAAGACCAAACATTGCTGAGGACATAGAACAATTAAATTTTCATAAACTCTTAAAAAGTTATAATGTATTTTACCCTATAACCCAGAAATGTTATTCCTATTTTCTAACCAAGAAAATACTTGAACAAGAATATTTTTAGTATTCTTTCTCAATAATAACTCCAAACTGGAATCATCCAAATATTCCTAAGAAAAAACTGAATAAACAAATGTTTGTGTACTTATGTCATAAATTACTATTCTGCTTTAGAAAGGAACACACTGTTGATAAGAATATGACATGAATGAATCTCAACAGCTGTAAGTGGACAAAAGGACATAGTTCTTTATATGAAATATTTAGATATGTAAAAGTAATAAATGTTAGACATAAAAACAGATGCTGTCTCTTTGCCTTGGGAGGGGCTGGCTGGCTTACAATGACTGACTGAGAAAGAACACATATGAGTGTTTTGCATTGACATATTCTATATTTTGATAAGGGAATGTTTACAAGGGTGTAGTGGCTCAGGTGGTAAAGAATCTACCTGCAATGTGGGAGACCTGGGTTCAATCCCTGGGAAAATCCCCTGGAGGAGGGCATGTCAACTCACTCCAGTATACTTGCCTGGAGAATCCCATGGACAGAGGAGCCTGGCAAGCTATGGGGTTGTCCATGGGGTCGCAAAGACTCAAATACAAATGAGCAACTGAGCACATGCATTTGTCAAAAGCCATTGAATAGCACATTTAAGGGTTTCCATTTTACTCTACTTAAATTGCACCTTAATTCAATAATACATGCATTTAAAACATGACAAGAAGATAAACAAATAAAGATAATGTACATTAAATTCTGTAGAATGATTTGCTATGGACATTCTGTGGAAAGGAAACAGAGAATAGAAGAAAATAAATGGAAAAAAGAAGTGAAAAAGGAAGTTACAGGTTAGTAAGAAGGATGATAATATGTTATTTAATGAATATGAAACTGAAACCTAAAATACTTGATGTCTGAAAAGAAAATAAAAAACAAAAATGTGTTTTTAGAAAATCAGTGTTTCATGGATATTTTCACATGTCTACAAAGCAAGCACTTTCTGATCAAAGTTACTGGCATTCTGTGTTAAAAGACGATTAACTGACAACCATGACTTAAAAGTTGGAAACAGTAAATTTCTTAGCAAAGATTGGCATATTATTCACCTTTAGAGCCACAACAAACTGGTTCCAAATATGAAAGGGAGTACATCAAGGCTGTATACTGTCAGCCTGCTTATTTAACTTATATGCAGAGTACATCATGAGAAACGCTGGGCTGGAAGAAGCACTGGAATCAAGATTGCCAGGAGAAATATCAATAACCTCAGATATACAGATGACACCACCCTTATAGCAGAAAGTGAAGAGGAACTAAAAAGCCTCTTGATGAAAGTGAAAGTGGAGAGTGAAAAGGTTGGCTTAAAGCTCAACATTCAGAAAACGAAGATCATGGCATCTGGTCCCGTCACTTCATGGGTAACAGATGGGGAAACAGTGTCAGACTTTATTTTTCTGGGCTCCAAAATTGCTGCAGATGGTGACTGCAGCCATGAAGTTAAAAGACGCTTACTCCTTGGGAGGAAAGTTATGACCAACCTAGATAGCATATTCAAAAGCAGAGACATTACTTTGCCAACAAAGGTCTGTCTAGTCAAAGCTATGGTTTTTCCAGTGGTCATGTGTGGATGTGAGAGTTGGACTGTGAAGAAAGCTGAGAGCCGAAGAACTGATGCTTTTGAACTGTGGTGTTGGAGAAGACTCTTGAGAGTCCCTTGGACTGCAAGGAGATCCAACCAGTCCATTCTGAAGGAGATCAGCCCTGGGATTTCTTTGGAAGGAATGATGCAAAATCTGAAACTCCAGTACTTTGGCCACCTCATGCGAAGAGTTGACTCATTGGAGAAGACTCTGATGCTGGGAGGGATTGTGGGCAGAAGGAAAAAGGGGACAACAGAGGATGAGATGACTAGATGGCATCACCGACTCAATGGACGTAGGTTTGAGTGAACTCCGGGAGTTGGTGATGCACAGGGAGGCCTGGCGTGCTACGATTCATGGGGTCGCAAAGAGTCAGACATGACTGAGCGACTGAATTGAACCTATGTAGTTTTCAAAGGGTAGTAAACATAGGAAAATCTCAGAAGATGGGGGTGGATTGCCATTCCCTTCTCCAGGGGATCTTCCCAACCCAGGGATCAAACTTGGGTCTCCTGCGTTGCAGGCAGATTTTTTACTATCTGAGCCACCAGAGAAGTTAATAGAATACACTGGGAATTCATAATTTTTAATTTGATTCAGTGATATAGGTGGAAAATTGGTCTTAACAGTTTCTTTGAGCAAGGTGGTGTCTGAAATTTTTATGCTATGTGCAATAAATAAAAAATACTTGATACATGAAATTCACTAATTGTATGTAAGACAGGATTATAATTGACTTCAGACTTGCTAAGTTACTGGACTAATGTTTGGAAGATGTGCTTTCAATGGAGGCAAAAGTGAGTGATATTTGTTCAGAAACTAGGTGCTTTAAAGAGACAGATATAACTTAGATCTTATCTCCCTTTGCAGTGTACTCCAAGAACTTAATATATAAAGTTATATATATATATATATTACTCTATTAAAATTACTATAAAAGTGTTAGTTGCTCAGTCATGTCCAACTCTTTGTGACCCCATGGACTGTAGCCCACCAGACTCTTCAGTCCATGGGATTCTCCAGGCAAGAATACTGGAGTGGGTAGCCATTCCCTTATCCAGGAAATCTTATGGACCCAGGGATTGAAACCAGGTCCCCCACAATACTGTCTGAGCCATCAGGGAAGCCCCTTACCAAAAATTAATTTTAAGAAACCACTATACTTCTTGAAAAAAGAAGGTAATGTATTAAGAAACTAAACGATTGAAGAAGAATAAAAGTATTCACAAATTGAGGCCTTATGACTTTCAGTAGTAAATTATTCTTAGCAAAAATAGAATCATAGAAGATATCATCACCGCCATCATCATCATCATCACCATTATACTATAATTAACTCCAGGATGTACATTTACCAAGATTCTCCCTGATGTAAAGTTGTCTACCTTCCTTGAAACAATGCATCATAGTCTCTATTACCATGCTCTTTGTCCTCAACTCCTCATCCCCACCCCTATTAATAGTCTCTTGTGGCTCTTCTTAACTAACTGGTGAAAAGTCAGAGGCTTAAAACAGCAGAAATTTATCCTCTCACAAATTTTGACACTCAGAATCTCAGAATCAAGGTGTCAGCAGGGCTGCACTCCCTCTTGGGACTCTAGGGGAGAACTCTTCCTCACCTCTTCCAGCTTCTGGGGGTTGTTGGCATTCTATGGTTTCTTGGCTTGCAGTCCCACTACTTCACTCTCTGGTTTTATCTTTGCACTGACCTTTCTATGTGAGTTTTCCTTCTGTTTTTCTAAAAAGGTAAAATGTAGAAGGTCCATGGGGCAGGACGTGAACATATCTTTTTGAGGGCCTCCGTTCACACCCGTAGCTTCCCAGGTGGCACAGTGGTAAAGAATCCACCTGCCAATGCAGGAGATGCAAGAGACGTGGATTCAATCCACGGACTGGGGAGGTCCCCTGGAGAAGGGAATGGCAACTCAATCCAGTATTCGGTCCTGGAGAAAACCATAGACAGAGGAGCCTGGAGGGCTACAGTCCATGGGGTTGCAAAGAGTCAGACAAGACTAAGGGACTGAGTACACACACATTCAATCAATCCAGTACACTCTCCTTCCATGAGTTGCATTCTCTACAAGGATGCAGGGAGTTAGATAAGTTAGGACAATCTTAAAACAGAAAAGAAATGACTCTTTTTTCTGCTAACTCAGCATCACTAGATAAACAATGAAGGATGTACCAATATGCTATCCCAAAATAGTGTTATATGATATACCACTGTCACTTCCAATTAATTTATGTCTTTTATGCATTCCCCTACCTATCAGTTTTCTGATCTTCCATACTAGCAGGACTATTCTAATTTAAGAGACAGAAAGTCAGTAGACTCTGATTTTTTTTCTTAATTAACTGTCAACTATTCATCATGAAAATTGCTCCCAGATTCTTAAAAGACATTTTCTATCTCTCTAAGTGTTGTCCTGTAAATTTTTATCTTTGATGTTTTCTTCACAGGTGGTTTAGTAGGAAATTATGAGAAGCAACACTGGGAGCTGTCAGCTAGAAGCTACTTTAAATAAGATATTTGAATCAAACTTCCACGATTAAGAGAATGGGTGATTTTTATTTATTATTGATGCTCTCTTCTATGTTGTTAGTAACTTTAGGTAATGAATGCATCATTGATGAATTCAGAATCAGTCAGTTCAGTTGCTCAGTTGTGTCCAACTCTTTGTGACCCCAGCATGCCAGGCTTCCCTGTCCCTCAGTAACTCCTGGAGCTTGCTCAAACTTGTGTCCATGGATAAGTAATAATTAACAATAAATTGCAAAATTTTAGCAGCTATTCAACATTAGTTTCTCTACTTTTCTAAAATTTTAAATGCAAAATTTAAATTATTCTAGATTCTTCCCATAGCAGACTGTAAATATTCAATAAAGTGTTTTTATTTCATCAAACAATTCTCCTGAAAAGCAAGTATTTTATCTAAACATAAATGTGTCAACAATGCAATGGTTCAATTCAGTTATTGTTAAACATTTGTCTACCTTTAGGAACAGACTGTGTAATTTCTTTGCCATGAAGTACAATGCTTAGCAAAATAAAAGAGAACATATTTTTCTTTTCTTTTCTGATTCAAAAATGTACACAACTAATGTCTCTGGGTTTTGAATACATTTATCTCTTTCTATTGCTTTCTCTAGGTCATAAAATTGATTAAGATATATCATACTATCAAAAGAAAGCATGCATATAGTCATACAGAATTCAACACTGCCCATCTTTAAGGCTTTGATATCATTTTGTATCTACATCTTTATTAATATTTTAGACATATCGTATTGGAAATGCAACTGTGTATCCTAATATATCAAGTTTATGATCAGTCTAGCTCTATCAAGATGTTCCGGTGGTTGATAACATTAGTTATTCATTCAGTATTTTCAAACTGCCTAAGAATGGACTATTAAGTAAATAATATAGTTTTCCAAAATTATTTTTGTGCACATTTAGAGTATAATATGAAATCATTCTTTGAGACTATGCTTATTATAGTGCTCATTCCCACCATGGGAGTGTTTCTGAGAGCTATTATGCCACCATGAAAATACAAAGAGAATTTGACTCCAACTGCACATGAATAAATTAAACTGTCTGATTTATTTCCATAGGATGAAAGAGAAAAAAATGGTTCAAGTTATAGTATCTCACTTCATTAGGTAACACATACCAACAAACTCTCAATACAGTGAGTCAATAAGGGGAAAACTGATATTTTACAAAATGCATGGTTTCAGATATGCTGAGAGCAGCTCCACATGCATAAGCAGATTCCTGAGGAAGTACAGAGAGGATCATAAATTCGATCTTTATTGTTCCCCATAGCATACATCACCACAGTTTGACATTCCCAATTCTGATGCCTCAACACCACTGCATGGGAAGCCAAGTCTCTCTGATCATCAATGAGTCCCTGGGAGCAAGTTAGGTACTTTGAGTTTCTAATATTATATACTTCAAGAAATAAAACTCTAGGGTCATGAAAGAGCCAATGCATCTCCAGGCAATCTCAACTTACTCCCCAAAGAGTCCCCAAAGACTGTTCTGGAAAAGTTTAGCTTAATATTAACCAAGTACCATGGACCATCTGAACTTTTGATACGTGTCATAAAGATTTCATTAAGGGATATCACCAAGCTTTAGCTAATGAAATAACTTTATGAATGCATGCTTTTCCAATTTTTCTGTCCCTCTTCTGCTTCTCCCTAGTTGTCTCTCCTTTCTGTACTTCCAAGATGTCCATATCACTATACAAGGTTAATCAGGATGTGCTTTGCTCAAGATCACACCACAGAGGGCTTCTGAGAGCTAAAATCAGCCTGAGAAGTTTAGTATGAGACTGAATGTATTAATGTGCCAAAAAAAAAATCTAAATTTTTTTTTGCCAATATAAGTGTGTTATTTTAAAAATTTTATCAGTTCAGTTCCGTTCAGTCACTCAGTTGTGTCCGACTCTAAGCGACCCCATGAACCGCAGCATGCCAGCCCTCCCTGTCCATCACCAACTCCCGGAGTTTACTCAAACTAATGTTCATTGAGTTGGTGATGCCATCCAACCATCTCATCCTCTGTTGTCCCCTTCTCCTCTCACCTTCAATCTTTCCCAGCATCAAGGTCTTTTCCAATGAATCAGCTCTTCGCATCAGGTGGCCAAAGTATTGGAGTTTCAGCTTCAACATCCGTCCTTCCAATGAACACCCAGGACTGATCTCCTTTAGGATGGACTGGTTCGATCTTCTTGCTGTATAAGGGACTCTCAAGAGTCTTCTCAACACCACAGTTCAAAAGCATCAATTTTTCAGCTCTCAGCTTTCTTTATAGTCCAACTCTCACATTCATACATGACCACTGGAAAAACCATAGCCTTGACTAGATGGATCTTTGTTGGCAAAATAATGTCTCTGCTTTTTAATATGCTGTCTAGGTTGGTCTTAACTTTTCTCCCAAGGAGCAAGCATCTTTTAATTTTATGTCTGCAGTCACCATCTGCAGTGATTTTGCAGCCCACAAAAATGAAGTCTGCCACTGTTTCCACTATTTCCCCATCTATTTGCCATGAAGTGATGGGACCGGATCATCTTAACCTTCTGAATGTTGAGTTTTAAGCCTACTTTTTCACTCTCTTCTTTCACTTTCATCAAGAGGCTCTTTAGGTCTTCACTTTCTGCCATAAGGGTGTTGTCATCTGCATATCTGAGGTTATTGATATTTCTCCCGGCAATCTTGATTTCAGCTTTTGCTTCATCCAGCCCAGCATTTCTCATGATGTACTCTGCATATAAGTTAAATAAGCAGGGTGACAATATACAGCCTTGACGTACTCCTTTTCCTATTTGGAAACAGTCTATTTGCCCATGTCCAGTTCTAACTGTTGCTTCCTGACCTGCATATAGTTTTCTCAAGGTGCAGGTCAGGTGGTCTGGTTATTCCCATCTTTTTCAAAATTTTTCACAGTTTTTTTGTCATCCACTCAAAGACTTTGGCACAGTCAATAAAGAGAAGGCATACACATACCAAATCACTGTTTTCATCCTAACAGAAAAAAACCACTGGAGGGAGAATCGCAAATCTCAGTAACCTAAGAACTACAGTTTGGTTGTCTGGGGCCCTTGATTTTTTTTTTTTTAATATGGACAATATTTTTATTCTCTTTCCAAAGAAACATTAATTTAGCAAATAGTTGAATAAAACTATAATATTAAAGCATTGCACATATGCATTCAAAATTTTAAGTGTTATTGTCTTGATGTGCTACATTTAGTAAATAATTTAAACTAGCTAGTTACCTTATATATTATATTCACCAAAATCTGGTAAGACAATGCCATCTTTTTTCTGCATAAGATAGTTTGATATTCAAATGTTTCTACTGTATGATTTTTAAGCCAGTTTACATCTATTTGTTTAAAGATTCTGAATTGTGTCATCTGTACTATTCTTGTGGGCCATCCTCTAAATTCGTAATTGTCCTAAGAAATTAAATCATAGTCATTCTTTATCACTTTCCTATTTTAGATTAGATATTTATTTATTGAACATTTTTCATGCATTTATGATAATGTATAATATTCAGAGAAGAGAACAGAGAAGCCCATGATACATGTCTTCAAAAAATTTTTCCTAGTTAGGAATCGATGTAGGCAACTTTTAAAATCTTTACTGAATTCATTACAATATTGCTTCTGTTTTACATTTTGGTGGGATCTCAACTCCCTCACCAGGGACTGAACCTGCACCCTCTGCTTAGGAATGCACAGTCTTAAACGCTGGACCTCTAGAGAAGTCCTAATCCTTATTTCTTGAGTTTTTATCTTCATCTAGCTCTTTGTAGTCCTTTGCCTCTTCATCTCATGATGTCAAAAGCTAAACATTTTACTTTTAGTCTTTGAGACTTCTCATTTCCCTCATTCATTTAATTTTTTTTTCTTTTATTAAGAGGATCATTCAAATAAAACTGCCTGTTTTTTGATCTTCCCAGGCCTTTTTACCTCACATGGCAGTTCATTACATAAAAATCATAATTTTTCATATGAAGTTATATTTTACATAACACATTATGCTAAAATTTTAATTCATTGACCTTGTAAATCTCATCCATCTCATTTTGATTTCTGTATTTGGGGGTTACATGATTTTCAATATTTTATAAAGACTCTTTTCTAAGTTCTGCCTTTCTACAAAATTGAAACATTTTTAAAGTTGTTTTCAATTTAATTTTAAGTAGGTTACTTACTCAAATAGCCAAGAACAACAACAACACAAAATACATAGAATACACTGTTGACTGTTTCCTCTCATCTCTGTTCCTATTCACTCATTTCTAACTTCAACCATTTGCTGGAGACATAAGAATCACTGTTTCCTTGTCTGTGTTTCCTTTTTCTTTAAGAACATGCATATAAATATAAGTAGAAATCCATATTACCCTCAATTTATACAAAATTATTGTATTATATCCACTGGACTGCATTTTTTCACTTGTCATTTATCTCAGAAGTTTTTCATATCAGAACATAAAGAGCTGTCTCGTTGTTTTGACAGCTGTAAAGTATTCCATTAAAGGATGCTCCTTCGTTTGATTAAGCAGCTTCTGATTGATGGGCATTTAGAGTGCTTCCAGTCTTTTGCTATTAGATACAGTTGTGCTGTATTCTTCCTTAGGCATGCAATTTTATTTGCAGAATAAATATCTGGGTCTATCGGTACATGTATCTATTTTGCTAGATCATACCAAATTTCTCTGTGGGAGGGACTGTACAATTTACAGTTTTTTCCAGTGATTTGAAAGTTTCATTTTTCTATCAACCCCATGAACAGAGGGTAGTATTAAACTTTGGGATATGGCCAGTCATCAAGGTGGAAAATAGTGAATTAGTATATTTTTCTGATTACAAATCTAGTGGCTCATTTTCTCATATATGATAGAGGCTTTTATATTTTCTTTTCTGAGGACTATACATGAATATCCTTTGTCCATTTTTTTTTCTATTGTGTTTTGGTCTTTGCCTTACCACTTGTTATGGACTACATGTTTGTGCCTTTCCAAAATGTGTATATTCAATCTTTAAGCCTCAGTGTTATAGTATTTTGAAATGGATCTTTGGGAGGTAATCAGAGTTAGATGAAGTCATGACAGCAGGGCTCTCATGATGAAATCAGTACCCTTATAAGAAAGACAAGGAGAGAGCTTCCTCTCTCTCCAAGTGCAGGCACCAAGAAAAGGCCATAAAAGAGCACACAGAAAAAGTGACCAAGCCAGGAAGAGAGCGCTCACCAGAAACTGAACTCTGGTGGATCTTAGTCTGGGACACTCCAGCTTCCAGCATTACGAAAAAAATAATTAATTTCTGTTAAGTCACACAGTCTATGATATTTTGTTATGGCAACTAGAGCTTAATAATACAGATTTTGGTACCTGAGAAGTGAGGCACTGCTATAATAAAAACCTAAAAATATGGAAACATTTTTAGATATGGATGTTGGGAGAAGCTGGAAGAGTTTTGAGGTACATGCCAGAAATATGAATGTTTAAAGAAATCCTACTGAAAGTTCAGAAGGAAAAGAGGAGAGCTGGTGAGAAAGCTGCCATTTTCTTAGAGAATGAACAAATAACCACAGCTGGAACATTGGTAGAAATAGAGATCATAAAGGCCATTCCTGGTTTGGTCTCATACAAAAAAAAGGAACATGTGATTGAACACTAGAGGAAAGACAATTCTTGTTGTAAAGTGGAAAGAACTTGACTTTATTGTATTTGTTTCAGTATTTTGTGGACGGTATTAATCGAATTGATGAATGGTGAAATTGGACCTTCAGCTGAGGAGCTTTCTAGGGAAAGTGTTAGAGAGAGGCTTCGTTCCTCTTGACTGTTCATGATAAAATTTGAGAAAAGAGATAGAAATTGAAGGAGGAATTGTTAAGCAACATGAAACCAGAATTTAAAGATTTAGAAAATTCTCAACTTGCTACTATTTAGAAGAGAGCACCAAGGTGTGGCTGAACAATAACTTGGTGAAGAGATTATGAGTTTACACAAGTAGAAACACTGTCAGTTTGATGTAAAGGAGAAAGAGATAGGGCAAACTAAAGGGAGACTGTTGGATTTCTAAGATCCTATGACATCTTATCATAAAGCTATTAAACTGCAAACATGCATTATTTTAAGGACAAGACTAGAATGAACCCAAAGGCAATTCAGAGGTCATCAGGGCTGACTCATCAGTTTCAAAAGGGGAGTGAGTATCACCTCTGTTTCAAAAGACCCAAAGGTGGCTCCCTGGAGTCTTGGGGGCAGGACCCACTCCTAGCAAAGCTGCAGAGGCAGGGCCACTGACCCACTGGAGCCAGAAGGCAGAGCATAAAACCAAAGAGAATTCTTCTTGAGTTTTAAGATCTAGTGCAGTTTGCCTTGCTGTTTTGTGCTTGCTTGTGTATGCGCTGGTTGATTAAGTTGTGTCTTGCTTAGGATCCATCAAACCGTGTTTCTTATTTTTTTCCCCTTTTGGAATGAGTATATCTATTGTATTTCACAGCACGTGACCTGTCCATTTAAACAGGTTTGCAGCTGAAGAAGGACTTTGCCTCAGGATGAATTGTACTTTGAGTCTCACCCATATCTTATTTAGATGGGAATTCGAACTTTAGAATCAATGTTATGATGAGTTAAGATTTTGAGGGTTGTTGCCATGGAATGAATATATTTTGCATATGAGAAGTATATAAATTTGGGGGAGCCAGAAAGAGCATGTTGGTCAGGGGCAGCCCAAGATAAATAATGCACCTCCATCTAGAAGTTCTTTGTACACTAAGGGGATTAGTCCTTCATCTATAATACATTATAAATATATCATTTTATTTTTATTTTGCTCATTTATTATTTGCACCTAATTTTTTTATGTACAGGGTGTTGATGCTTATATAATTGAATTCATTAATCTTTCTTCAAAGGCTTTAAAGTTTTGAGTCATTGTTAAAACAGTCTTCCCTACTCAAACTTTATACAGAAATTCATCTATTTACTTAATATTTTATTAAACAATGAATCAAATGTAAATTTTTTACTTATTTAAAATTTATCTTGGAATAAATTATAACTATAATTTGGTTTATATATATAAATTTATTTATATTTTTAGATGGTGATTCATTGCCTCATCATTATTTCATAGTCTACTTTTGCCTACTCATTGGAGATGCTGTCTGTAACATTTAATAAGTAACATTTGTATTTGGTTCAAATTTAAAATCTCTTATTCTATTTGTTTGGCTTTTGTGCCTATTCATGGCACAAAATGCTAGGAGGATACTGATTAATTACTAAGTTCCATAATTATTTAATACTTACTGATTATAATCTCCATTCATGTCTCTTTTTTTCCAAGTTCTCCTTATTATTCTTGATTGTTGATTTTCCATAATTTTTTCAATAAAGCATATACTTATGTAAAGTTAATATTTTATTATTTATTTTAATTTTGCAAAAATTTAGAGAGAGTTGATATCTTTATTATAGAGTTTTTCTTATGTAGATAAAAGGTAAGTCATTCTGTTTGTTCAGAACTTCTTAGAAGATCAAATATTTTGAACAACATAAATTTAAGTCAATTTAGTGTTCCAGTTTGAATCTTCGGAAAGCCATTAGATGATTAGACAACATAGTAACTTCATATTAGTAGTAAAACATATACTAACCAAGGTCAATTTGTGAATTTGAACTGATCAAACTGTTATACATTCTCATACTTTTAGCTTTCTGATTTGAATTTGCAGTTATCTATGAGGACTTTGCATTGATCACTGAGGAAGTCTTTCTTATCTCTCCTTGCAATTCTTTGAAACTCTGCACTCAAATGGGTATATCTTTTGTTTTCTCCTTTGTTTTTTGCTTCTCTTCTTTTCACAGCTATTTGTAAGGCCTTCTCAAACAACCATTTTTGCCTTTTTGCATTTCTTTTTCTTGGGGATGGTCTTGATCACTGCCTCCTCTACAATGTCACAAACCTCTGTCCATAGTTCTTCAGGCACTCTGTCTATCAGATCTAATCCCTTGAATCAATTTGTCACTTCTACTGTATAATTGTAAGGGATTTGATTTAGGTCATACCTGAATGGTCTAGTGGTTTTCCCTGCTGTCTTCAACTTAAGTCTGAATTTGGCAATAAGGAGATCCTGATCGGAGCCACAGTCAGCTCCCAATCTTGTTTTTGCTGACTGTATAGAGCTTCTCCATCTTTGGCTGCAAAGAATATAATCAATCTGATTTTGGGGTTGACCATCTGGTGATGTCCACGTGTAGAGACTTCTTGTTTGTTGTTGGAAGACGGTGTTTGCAATGACCAGTGCATTCTCTTGGCAAAACTCTGTTTGCCTTTGCCCTGCTTCATTCTGTACTCAAAGGCCAAACTTGCCTGTTACTCTAGGTATTTTTTGATTTCTTACTTTTGCATTCCAGTTCCCTACAATGAAAAGGACATCTGTTTTTGGGTATTAGTTCTCAAATGTCTTGTAGGTCTTCATGGAACCATTTAACTTCAGCTTCTTCAGCATTTCTGGTCAGGGCATAGACTTGAATTTCTGGGATATTGAGAGGTTTGCCATGGAAATGAACAGAGATCATTCTGTCGTTTTTGAGATTGCATCCAAGTACTGCATTTCAGACTCTTTTGTTGACTATGATGGCTACTCCATTTCTTCTAAGAGATTCTTGCCCACAGTACTAGATATAATGGTCATCTGAGTTAAATTCACCCATTCCAGTCCATTTTAGTTCACTGATTCCTAAAAGGTCGATGTTCACTTTTACCATCTCCTACTTGACCACTTCCAATTTGCCTTGATTCATGGACCTAACATTCCAGGTTCTTATGCAATATAGTTCTTTATATCATCGGTCTTTTCTTCCATCACCAGTCACATCCACAACTGGGTGTTATTTTTGCTTTGGCTCCATCTCTTCATTCTTACTGGAGTTATTTCTCCACAGTTCTCCAGTAGCATATTGGGCACCTACTGACCTGGGTAGTTCATCTTTCAGTGTCTTATCATTTTGCTTTTTCATACTGTTTATGGGGTTCTCAAGGCAAGAATTATGAAGTGGTTTGACTTTCCCTTCTCCAGTGGACCACATTTTGTCAGAAGCAGAACATATTAAAAAGAGGTAGCAAGAATCCACAGAAGAACTATACAAAAGATTTTCATAACCCAGATAATCGAGATGCTGTGATCACCAACCTAGAGTTAAACATTCTGGAATATGAAGTCTAGTGAGCCTTAGGAAGCATCACCTCGAACAAAGCTAGGGGAGGTAATGGAATTCCAGTTGAGCTATTTCAAATCCTGAAAGATGATGCTATGAAAGTGCTGCACTCAATATGTCAGCAAATTTGGAAAACTCAGCAGTGGCCACAGGACTGGAAAAGGTCAGTTTTCATTCCAAACCCAAAGAAAGGCAATGCCAAAGAATGCTCAAACTACTGCACAATTGCACTCATCTTGCTAAATCGCTTCAGTCGTGTCCGACTCTGTGCAACCCCACAGATGGCAGCCCACCAGGCTCCCCTGTCCCTGGGATTCTCCAGGCAAGAACACTGGAGTGAGTTGCCATTTCCTTCTCCAATGCATGCAAGTGAAAAGTGAAAGTGAAGTTGCTCAGTCATGTCCGACTCTGGCGACCCCATGGACTGCAGCCCACCAGGCTCCTCCATCCATGGGATTTTCCAGGCAAGAGTACTGGAGTGGGGTGCCATTGCCTTCTCCTGCACTCATCTTACATGTTAGCAAAGTAATGCTCAAAATTATCCAAGCCAGGGTTCAACAGTACATGAATCATGAACTTCCAGATGTTCAAGCTGGATTTAGAAAAGCCAGAGGAACCAGAGATCTAATTGCCAACATCTATTGGATCATCACAAAACCAAGAGAATAACAGAAAAACATCTACTTCTGTTTTATTGCCTATGCCAAAGACTTTGACTGAAATTGGATGTCCCCAAGATCTCCAGCGTGACCAGTGCTGGGTAGGATTAAGAGGTTGTAATCTTAACTTGTTCACTGCAGACGGGGATAGATATTATCATGTAAAGTAATCCAAGCCTGTGCCCTGAGACTGGGAACCTGGTGAAGCAGCCATATGTCTTATCCTCCTACTGTTCTTGAGGGAATGTAAATCACTGACTTCCTCCCCTAGTCCTTCATAAAACCAGGTTAGGATGTCCCCAATGGTAAACATTTCATTGTCATAGACCCACTTTAGGTAATAGCAAAAGTAATGCAAAGGAGTGGGTTATCTGGTCCTGTTAGGGGCTTTAAGAGTATTTTAATAATAAGCAGGATGAAGCAATGTTGCCTACAATGGTAGGGTCCTGGTTGTAGGAGTTAGTAGGTGGCTTAAGAACAAATTGTTTAGAGGCAACAAACCAGATGTTCCATAAAAGTGGAGTGGAGATTTGATCTGGTGGTATGTTTGTAACTTTACGGGAAAGGGTGGTAAGGGTTTGGGCCCAAACAGCCTGCAGGGCTAACTCCCAAAGTGGCAAACATTATCCTCAGAAGCCCAGTTGCCCTTGAAGGGATGCCACCAACAGATGGGCTTCTAGCAGGCATTGTGTGCCTATCACCCACTCTAGCGGATTCATTCAGAGATGCTGTTGTTAAACATGTTGTAGGAAACACGGAAGATGAAGGCTTACATATCTAGAGGGATTGGATATTATACAGTATCTCCCTCCCAAAGGCCAGTTATTTTCTGGTTGTCCTTCCAGAAGATTGTAAAGGCAACATTGTGGGCCTGGATGGGCTTAGGAAAAGAGCATGAAATAGAAGGGAAGGGGGCAGGACACAACTTTTGAAAGAATGACATAGCCCAAGGCATAACATAAACCAATTAAAATCAAATGGGTCCAAGAAGACAAGTCAAATTCAGCTAAACCTTGACCCTCAATCTGCAAGCTAAATGACATATGCAGAGGTGCCAGGACAGTTCCAAGGCACTGTCAAAAGACCTAGGAGTGTGTGGTTCCCCAATGGTTAGAATTATCCTCCCACTCATTAGTATATGAAATCACCCAGCCTGGGAAAACTAACCACACCACATTCCATGGTCACTATGCTTTCCCTGTGCAATAGCCCATACCCTGTGGAGAGTGCTTCTCTCTAAATCCAACCAAATCCACCTCTTACCTATCGCTGTGTCTTTCACTGAATTTGTTTAAATGAGATATCAAGAGCCTGAGCTTCATTAGGTCTTGAAGACAGGCACCATGGGTTTTGGCTGGGCTTAAGTCCCGGGAGCTGAAGGATGGGAGGAAAAAGCAGTGGGAAAAACTTGCCAAGGGCTCCCCTTCATAATCTGCCAGAAATTCTGATAAATACCTGATCTGTGCTCAGTTTTCATTGGCCTGATCCTTGGCACAAAGAAGATTAAGGACAGAAGAAATCTCACTGGCTTGGATAATAGCTACTGGGGCCCGGCAGATAGTGGAGCCTTTGGGACACACTGAGGAGTAGCTCCTGCCAGAATCCCTCACTTGCACCCCTGCCTGTTCATGGGGGTTTTGAGGAAATAAGAAATGAGAATTTGTAAAGGAATTAAAATTTTGTTAGCCATATGACCTTCCAGCCATACGAGCAAGGACCTCCTACCTTAACCAGAAGTCTTCTGCAATCTGAGACTGAGCCCTCTGAGCTTTCTGCTGAGTTTGCTTTTGCTGTCCCAGTTTCCAGCACGCTGGGCTTCTTGTCACTTCCCCCTGTGCTGGGTTTTCTTGGTACTCCACTTCCACCACAGGAGCTGAATTGGGCTTCTGCTGTGCTTGGCCTCCACCTTGCGGGGACTGAGCTGAGGTTGCTTCAGCTGGGTTAAATCCAAGAAACCGCACCAGAGATATTGGGGGAGATTGTAATTTCATCAGTTCTGGCTTGTCGCAACAAAAATTTGAAGCGAAGGACAGACCAGTGTTACAGCCCCGTGTTACAGCTCAATTTTATTCAGAAAGTAAAGGAAAATGCATCCTTGAGGTGTGAGGGCGGGCTGATCCAAAGGCTTGAAGAGAAGAGAAGCCCCTGGCCCAATTTGGGCTCCTCTTTTTGTATGTTTTTCTCCTCCCCCTGAGCCTGCCCTATACAAATTGGGCTAGCCAGGAGGGGTGTTTGTTTTACCAGAGGTTCTCACTTCCGTCCTAGGACCTTTCTTTGCTCTATTTTCATGTGTTTTTCCCTTCTTTGTCTTTTAGCCACTGCCATTCTGGAGTCCTTTTTCCTATTCTAACTAGCTAATAAAGGCAAATAGAAAAACAGTTGCAAAAAAAAAAAAAAAAGTGAAACAAAGCTGAGAATCACAAGTAGAAGACTTTTCAGCAAACACTGTGCAAGCCAGAAGGCCATGGAGTATATATTACAAAGAGTGAATTTTACTGAATGTAAATTGCACCTTCTTAAATAAATGACAGCCTCCAAAATAAATTTATTTTATCAAATAAAGTACCTTGAATGTTCCAACCCAATTACTAGTAGTATTTTATCAATATTAATTAGAATAACTACTACAAATGGATAAAAACATATCAAAATGAGTAGCAGGACGATTTATCACATTTAAAGCATTCTTCTCTACACTAATGCAATTTGTAATGCATTTTGCTTTTCTTCTTTCCATTCTTCTGAAAACTAAAAAAAAAAAAAAGAGTCAATAAGAATCAATATATTGTAATTATAAAACATTTTATTCAATTACTCTTATATAGTTCATACTGGCTTATGAAAAAAATGCATTTATTTAACAGAAATTCTAATTTTTAAATACAATGATCATGTCAAATCTGTTTTTTGCTCACTGTTACTTTCCACAAGGTATTCTTAAAATATCTTGAGATTGCATTGATGTTTAGCTTTTCAAAGTAAGAATATTTTGAAACTGATATCGCCTCTTACATATTTAAAGATGTTCTCTTAGATTTTGTAATGCAACTTGTAGCTCAGCTTCAGATCTATACAAAGCCAACTGGGATCCTATAAAAAATAATTCTGGCTAAGTTAAAGACAAAGGAAATTTATTGAAAGTAGGTCATTTAATTCACAAAACAAAAGAAGACATTGGAGAATTAAAATGAAACAGGTTAGGATTAGAGGAGGAATTGCCCCCTTGGGTATTGCAAGAAATAAACTAGTCGGGCTGTCATTTGTTCCCACAGTATATCATTGACACAAAACACTAGGAAGCCTTGAGATTGCTTCCAACAGGCAATGGAGGCTTTCACTGCAAGATTTAATTACAAAGCATTCAGGTTTCTCTGTGTCTTTTCCTTGAAATGCAATGTCTTGTATAAGAATGTTTGATATGGTTATGTTCTTTAATTCTATTACCTAAAGTCTTTCTGTCTTTAGTTGATTTCTGGTCCAATCCACCAGACCCCATGTAATCTCTCTTAAGTAAAACTTATTGTGAGACTCCTCTACTACAATATTATATTAACTCTAAACTTACTACTGTATGGAGCATTCAAACACTTCCATGGTCTGGACACTGCCTACATCTCTTCTACCCAATACCCCTTATATCTCATCTTAAGCTACAGCTAACTCCTTGCAAGTCTTCCACTATGTCTTGAGCTTTCACATCTGTATTTTCACTCATGTGACACTTTTTACACAAAGCATCATCCTTTTGCTGTCCAACTCCACAGATCGTATCATATATACATATATATATTACTATCATTACACTTCTCTCACATTCTTTTAATCATTTATTGACATATCAATCTTGACTAATCTTGAATGACATGAGTAAGTTCTTTTTTGACCCATATTTGCATTCTTTGTATGTAATGAATTATTTGACAAATATTGATGCTTGCAAAAAGATGTTTTAATTTAAAAGTAGGAGAGCAAAGCATATATAATAGATAACTTTAGGTCTTATTGAAAAATGTTTACACCATTATAGAGGTACAGATAAAATTTTATGGGATTACAGAGGCAGAAGATATTATTTTTGGCTTGGGGGAGAAATTTTCACACAGATGTTCAAACTAGTAAACACAACATCAAGCGAGTGTCAAGATACTCTGAAAGAAAATATATTTAAAAACAACAACAACAAAGCCATAGGTGTCTCTGATGGATTTCGCTAAATAAAACATACCTAGAGGGCAGAATAAAAGCATTCCCTATAACTTCAAAACTGTGAAAAACAAAAATTCTTGGGATCAAAGCTAAATGAATATTGATTTAGAATCAAAGAAGTGTGACTGTGAGAAAGCAATGAGGCTATGGGAAAGTAATGATGACAGATAAATATTATTGTTCTTTAAAATGACAAATGTTAACATTTTAGAACTCAAAGTTCTGTGAGTATGCTGACAGAAAATGCATGGCATAATTTAATAGATTATTAAATACAGAGGGGTGAATATCTCTAGAGTAAGTTCCCAGTTTGATAGAACTAAGAGGGCAGATTGTGATCAAGAATAATTTCACTAAATGGCTTTGTAAATTCTACCTTATTTTGTTTTAAAGACTGAAATGTTTTCTGATCAAGTGGTATTGCATAGAAGTTTAATTTTACTATTTATTCCCATATATAGCTCTTCAAATGATTTTACCTACATAATGAACTGATTCTTAAGCAAACTACATTTCTCCTTCTTGAGCTGACATCCCGTCAGCTTCTGACAATATTAGGCATGAGAGGAGGAAGCTGGAATTTTCCTGTTTAGTCATTACTCCTGTTAGCATCTTTTCTGCAGTTGTGCTTTGCTGTTCACTCATTTACAACTCTTTGCCAGCCCATGAACCGTGGTCTGCCAGGCTTCTCTGTCCATGGGGATTCTCCAGGCAAGAATACTGGTGTGAGTTGCCATGCCCTTCTCCAGGGGATCTTCTCAAATCACGGATTGAACCCAGATCTCCTGCATCCCAGACAGATTCTTTACCATTTGAGCCACCAGGGAAGCCCAAGAATACTGGAGTGGGTAGCCTATTCCCTTCCCCAGGGGAACTTCCCAATCCAGGAATTGAACTGGGATCTCCTGTGTTGCAGTCAGATTCTTTACCATCTGAGCTACTCCCAAAGCAGGTAGAGATAATTACAGCATCCTCAGGTGATGCTGGCAGCTAAGAATCTGCCTGCCAATGCAGGACCTGGAGGCCATGCAGGTTCCATCCCTGGGGTGGGAAGATCACCTGGAAAAGGGCACTAACAACCCACTCTAGTATTCTTGCCTGGAGAATCCCATGGAGAGAGGAGTCTGGCAGGCTACAGTCCATGAGGTCACAGAGTTGGACATGACTGAAGCAATTTAGCATGCACGGCACACTCTGAACCATCTCCATTTACCTCCTCAAAGATACCAGCCCAGCAACCACCTCCTCAGTCCTCAGCACCCGCTCTGTGAGCTTCCAGAATGAAATGGCCCTAACTACTTTCCTTTTTGCCCCACAGCTCAACCATTAGTCCTTGCTTTCTGCAGTTAATGTGGGTTATTTTTCCATTTTTGTCTCTTCAAATGTTCAAAATTTCTTGCAGTTTAGTTCAGTTGCTCAGTCTTGTCCGACTCTTTGCGACCCCATGAATCGCGGCACACCAGGCCTCCCTGTCCATCACCAACTCCCGGAGTTTACTCAGACTCACGTCCTTCGAGTCAGTGATGCCATCCATCCATCTCATCCTCTGTCGTCCCCTTCTCCTCTTGCCCCCAATCCCTCCAAGCATCAGAGTCTTTTCCAATGAGTCGACTCTTCACATGAGGTGGCCAAAGTACTGGAGTTTCAGCTTTAGCATCATTCCTTCTGAAGAACACCCAGGGCTGATCTCCTTTAGGATGGACTTAGTTGGATCTCCTTGCAGTGCAAGGGACTCTCAAGAGTCTTCTCCAACATCACAGTTCAAAGGCATCAATTCTTTGGTGTTCAGCTTTCTTCACAGTCCAACTCTCCCATCCATACATGACCACTGGAAAAACCATAGCCTTGACTAGACGGACCTTTGTTGGCAAAGTAATGTCTCTGCTTTTCAATATGCTATCTAGGTTGGTCATAACTTTTCTTCCAAGGAGTAAGTGTCTTTTAATTTCATGGCTGCAGTCACCATCTGCAGTGATTTTGGAGCCCCCAAAAATAAAGTCTGACACTGTTTCCACTGTTTCCCCATCTATTTCCCATAAAGTGATGGGACCAGATGCCATGATCTCCGTTTTCTGAACGTTGAGCTTTAAGCCAACTTTTTCACTCTCCTCTTTTACTTTCATCAAGAGGTTTTGCTGCTGCTAAGTCGCTTCAGTAGTGTCCAACTCTGTGTGACTCTATAGACGGCAGCCCACCAGGCTCCCCCGTCCCTGGAATTCTCCAGGCAAGAACACTGGAGTGGGTTGCCATTTCCTTCTCCAATGCATGAAAGTGAAAAGTGAAAGAGAAGTTGCTCAGTCGTTTCCGATTCTTAGCGACCCCATGGTCTGTGGCCTACCAAGATCTCCCGTCCATGGGATTTTCCAGGCAAGAGTACTGGAGTGGGTGCAGCCAGCACCTTTCATTAAATTCTCTTTCAAATAACCGGCATGGTTCTTGTTGAAAGACTTCTAACTACTAAAGATAACTTGTATCTTGGCCCAATCAATACATTTCATGAAATGATTCAAGGTTTCATTAGATAAAATGAGACGTTGCCATTTAGTAACTGGCTGAACAACGTTGCCAAGATGTATAAATTAATATATTTAAAGGATTGAAATGAAATCTTTAGAGGCATGATCTATGAATTTCTGTTTGGCTTTTTTTTTTCACTTAAAACATTGCCAATATCACATAATTATTGGCCATTTTAATGTTATCACTAACTAAACAATAAGTAAAATTGGTAGTGATTTAACAATTATCATTAACATTAAGCAAAAGTTGAATGACCATTGGTCAAAGATATTTGAAAATAAATTCATTTCTAGTGTGGCTAGTTGATCTCTATCTCCCATAAAATACAATTAAACCTCTAAATCTAGTGAACATTGTAAGTGTGAATTTGTTTCTCTCTTTTGGAAATTAAGTAGATAATTAGTTGTTCAATTTATAATTAATAGTTTAAAATCTTAACAGACAGCACACTCTTGAGAAATGGTTGTTTACAAGCCTTAATATTATTACTACCATCATGAAGTAATAGTGCAAGTGTTAGTCACCCTGTTGTGTCCAACTTTTTGTGACCCCATGGACTGTAGCCTGCCAGGGTCCTCTGTCCATGGAATTCTCCAGGCAAGAATACTGGAGTCGATTGGAATTCCCTTCTCCAGGGGATCTTCCCAACCCAAGGATTGAAGTTGGTCTTCAGCATCGCAGGCAGATTCTTTACCACTAAGCCACCAGAGAAGACCTACTATAATTATATACACCATGATATACACATATAGAAAAAAAAAAAAAACTCGTACAAAATATACTAAAATTAGTATTAGAGTAATATGAGTATGTGTGACTTGGGTCTTCCAGCATTCTAAATATGAAGGATGAGCAGAAGCTCCCCGTTAAGTTTATATAAAATATTAAGCTTTTTCCTCTTTCTGTAACTTTGACATGGAGAAGAGAAATCTGATAACTATCTGCTTTCCTTCTTTCAACTAGAGTCTATTTCCTACCATTTACATGAGCTAAAATAGCTTATAATAAAAATAAGAAAGTTTATAGATATTTCAGAAATATTATAACTACTGTTAATCTTTTAAAAAATTTCTTTCTTTATATCAACGTACTGCAGGGGACTCTTTTCCATCTTCATCTAATCTTAGTCTTTTGATATAGGTCTTGTTCTGGGCCCTGTAAGAAACATAGAAAGGAAAGATGTGGTGAAAGGCAGCAGTGAAAGTGATAATGTAATTTTCTTTTGTTTGTTCAAAACACATCCTATAATGTAGAATTAGAGGTAGAGTAGGAGCTTTTGTGTATTACAGTCATCCATAGTGTCCTCTTTTGGAGGGCAGGATATGAATATGCATTATTGTTGTTACACTTGTTAATAGCATTTCATTTCAGAATGAAAGTATGACAGATCCAATAAAAGCCATGGTCCCCAACCATAATCACAGAATTGTGGTTGGCAAGAGACTAAGTAGTCTGCAACCACATGTTTCAGCTTCCTTCACATCTGGGTGTGGTCACATGACTCGATCTTGCCAAGAGAATATGAGATGAAGTTATATATACATTGGCTTCCTTGGTGGCTAAGATGGTAAAGAATCTGCCTGCAATGCAGAAGGCCCAGGTTCGATCTCTGGGTCAGGAAGATCCCCTGGAGAAGGGAATGACTACTCACTCCAGTATTCTTGCCATGAAAAACCCATGGACAGAGGAGTCTGGTGGGTTACAGTCCATGAGGTTGCAGAGAATAAGACATGACTGAGGGACTAATACTTTCACCATTCATATATATATATTTATATGCATTATATTTATGTTTAACTGATTTATTTATTCATGCCCAAGGTGATTAAAAAGAGAAAGCATATTTTCCATCTCTTTCATCCTGTTGCATTGTTGCAAAGGAGCACAGTAACCTGGAAAACATATTAATATATTGGACGTGTCAGAGTCACCAGGTGGAAGGAATCCCAGAGTCAGAGACATCCACTGCTTGAAGAAGGGGAGGCTTTCTATCTGGAATATTTGCTTTGTCCTCTTAGAAAAGTGAAAATTAACTTTGTATTCATGAGACATTAGACTACTTAGACTTGGTTCTGTTTGTTAACGTAGTTAGTGTTATACCAATAGTACTGAACTCATACCTAATTTTGCAATAATGCTTTTGGCAAATTTTATATAGCTTCACTTAAATATATATATTATTTTTTATGTATCTTCAGGCACTTGGATATATGAATTTTAGAGGGGCCATGAAAAGAACTGTGAGGTGTCTCTTACATTAATTTGGACCTAAATACAAGTCCACACTCCCACAGTCATGCTTCTGAAACAAACAAACAAACAAAAAAAAAAACTCTGAAAACCAGGATTTTTTTGTTTTGTTTTGTTACTATTTGTAACTCCTTTGGTGGAGAAATTTAACTTGATCTGAACTCAGTTTGTATTTAATCTGACATCATGAAGCTATAAACAATGCAAATGTTCATAAATTTTGCTGTGGTAAGTGATTGTGTTTCATTGTGGGATGACTCCCCAGATCATGCTACCTGTGTGATGTAATAAGGGGTGTTTGTGCTTTATTCTTTTCAATAATTTTCAAACACTCTGGATTCTAAAGCAGTTCTAAGCCCAGTTATTTCAGGTTAGAGTGTGCGGACCTTAATTTTGTAATTCTTTATAGCAATCTCAGAGTGGCACATGCCCACACAAAATTAACGGATGAATGATAGATGACAAATAGATAATATCCCTGTGCTAATTCTCAGAACTTGTTAATGTTACCATGTGTGTGTGCTTAGTCGCTCAGTCATGTCCGACTCTTTGTGACCCCATGGACTGTAGCCCACCAGGCTCCTCTGTCCATGGGGATTGTCCAGGTAAGAATACTGGAAGGGGTTGCGATGCCCTCCTCCAGGGGCTCTTCCCAGCCCAGGGGTTGAACTCAGGCCTCTTGCATTGCAGGTGGATTCTTTACCATCTGAGCCACCATAGAAATTCTAGTGTTACCATAATTGGGGGGAAAAAAGGATCTTTGCAGATACCATTAATTTAAGATTTTGAGATGAAGAGATCATTCTGGATAATTTAGGTAGGTCCTAAATCTACTGACAAGTATATTTGTAAGAGACACATAGAGAGGAAAACAGACACAAAGGAGAAGAAGATGTAAAATACAGATTTTGGAGTGATGTGGCTACAAGTCAACAAATGCCAGAGAATGCCAAGAGCCACCAGAAGCTGGAAGAGTCAAGGGACACATTCCCTTCTAGAACCTTCAGAGGGCCTGATGATGGCTTGAGTTCAGACTTCTGGCCTACATAAGTGTAAGAAAATAAATTTAATAAGTCTCCAAATTGTGGTGTTTTGTTATAGCAGTCGAAATTTAGGATGGGTGGATATATAGAAAAATCACACATAGGTGACATTAAACATTATTTCATAGGTTACTATAAGCAAAAGTCTGTAGCCTTCTCCTCTGTTCCCCATACTTGCTTTATAGCATTTAGCATAAGCAAGTATCTTCCATCTTCTGAAATGATTTCTGAAGGTAAGAGGTTTTGTTTCTGTTTGAAGATTTATGACAAGTTCATTTAGAAGGCAGCTTTTCAGCTTTCCTTAGAAATTTCTGCTATTATTCCAAGGCTTACAAGGTTTCAAGCTTTACTAGTGAAATAATAATTGCTTAAAAGTTATTTTTAACCTGGAAAAGGTAGAGTAACACTTTCAGTTATGTGTCTCTAGCACTGTCACCCAGTAATTAGGGGGCAATTTTAATTAGAACTAGAACTTCAGGACAAGTGTTTCAGGGTCATCATCCCTGAAACAAGGAAGTCAAGGCTTTGGCTACTTTCCAGCTAAATGAATTCTTCATCATTCCATATGAAACGCTCTCCTCTGTTTATTTTATTTTATTTTACAGTATTGAGCTTTATATTAAATTCAAGGATCTAAGAGATTGAGAGGAACAGATGAAGTGCAGAGAAGGGTAAGACACATGGCTCCTCAGATTACAGCCGAGTCATAGATGGCATCTTAAATGAGATTTGCAGGTCATTTCACAAAGTGGAGAGCCTTTAGCATGTGAAACATGTCCACTTTACGTGTTCACACAGTTCATGTGCCATTCGTCAGGGAGCTGTGCCCCCTTAATCCACAGATCTTGGGTTTGGTTACTATGAGCAATCCCTGAACTAAGTGCATCCTGTTCAAAGCATCCTATAGATGAGCACTCTCACTACAGAAGTGTACTTTTTTTTTTTCTTTTTTTTGGTCTCTTGGTTTCTTTTCTCTTTTTTTTAACTTTACAATATTGTATTGGTTTTGCCATATATCAAAATGAATCCGCCACAGGTATACATGTGTTCCCCATCCTGAAACCTCCTCCCTCCTCCCTTCCCATACCATCCCTCTGGGTCGTCCTAGTGTACCAGCCCCAAGCATCCAGTATCGTGCGCCGAAACTGGACTGGTGACTCGTTTCATATATGATATTATACATGTTTCAATGCCATTCTCCCAAATCATCCCACCCTCTCCCTCTCCAACAGAGTCCAAAAGACTGTTTTATACATCAGTGTCTCTTTTGCTGTCTTGTATAAAGGGTTATTGTTGCCATCTTTCTAAATTCCATATATATGTGTTAGTATACTGTATTGGTGTTTTTCTTTCTGGCTTACTTCACTCTGTATAATAGGCTCCAGTTTCATTCACCTCATTAGAACTGATTCAAATGTATTCTTTTTAATGGCTGAGTAATACTCCATTGTGTATATGTACCACAGCTTTCTTATCCATTCATCTGCTGATGGACATCTAGGTTGCTTCCATGTCCTGGCTATTATAAACAGTGCTGTGATGAACACTGGGGTACACGTGTCTCTTTCTCCTCTGTTTATTTTAAATTTGATTTGGAGTCCACATTTACATGCTTGTCTATAACTTGGTATTATAAGTTAAATATTAGTCCCCAAATGAAAGGATGCTTTTTGTCCCACTCTTTGCAGCCTAAGGACAGCAGACCACCATGCTTCTCTGTCCATGGGATTCTCCAGGCAAGAATACTGAAATAGGTAGCCATTTCCTTCTCCAGGAGATCTTCCCAAACCAGGGATTGAACCTAGGTCTCCTGCCTTGTGGGTGGATTCTCTACCATCTGAGCTATACATATACATACACTATATATCTGTATCTATATACTTAAACAAATATGTAAATTATATTTAGTACACAGTGATGGAGATTGCAGCCATGAAATTAAAAGACACTATCTTCTTGGAAGGAAAGTTATCACCAACCTAGACAGCATATTACAGAGGAGCCTGGTAGGCTACAGTCCATGGGGTCACGAAGATTCGAACACGACTGAGCGACTTCACTTTTACTTTTCACTTTCAAGCACTGGAGAAGGAAATGGCAACCCACTCCAGTGTTCTTGCCTGGAGAATCCCAGGGATGGAGGAGCCTGGTGGTCTGCCGTCTATGGGGTCACAGAGAGTCAGACATGACTGAAGCAACTTAGCAGCAGCAGCAGCAGCAGACAGCATATTCAAGAGCAGAGACATTACTTTGTCAACAAAGGTCCCTCTAGTCAAGGCTATGGTTTTTCAGGTGGTCATGTATGGATGTGAGAGTTGGACTATAAAGAAGGCTGAGCACCAAAGAATTGATGCTTTTGAACTGTGGTGTCGGAGAAGACTATTGAGAGTCCCTTGGACTGCAAGTAGATCTGACCAGTCCATCCTAAAGGAGATCAGTCCTGGGTGTTCATTGGAAGGACTGATGCTGAAGCTGAAACTCCAGTACTTTGGCCACCTGATGTGAAGAGCTGACTCCTTTGAAAAGACCCTGATGCTGGGAAAGATTGAGGGCAGGAGGAGAAGGGGATGCCAGAAGATGAGATGGTGGATGGCATCACTGACCCAATGGACATGAGTTTGAATAAACTCCAGGATTTGGTGATGTACAGGGAGGCCTGGCATGCTGTTGTTCATGAGGTTGCAAAGAGCGTTTTGCATTCATGGAGAGGCTCTGAGCGACTGAACTGAAGTGAACTGACACAGTGACTAATGGCAATATAAACTACCCTTGAAAAGTTACTCGAGTTCCCTTTTTGTCTTTACTTCTAACTTCCTAGACCGTCTTAACAAAATCATTTCTATTTTTAACTTGAGCTTGAATTGTTCATTGAGTTTCTCTAAACAATTGATTCCACCAAGTCCATTTTCTTTATACATTGCTACCCTGATTAGTCCAGACTATCTTGAGATCTCAATCGAAAACAGTTGTGAAGTATGCTTAATTTCAACAAAAACAATGGCCTCAGTCACCCAGGTCCTGAATTATTTAGAACTGGCATCTCATACAATAAACAGTATTCAACTATACTTGATATTTATCGAGAAGAGTATTCAACTCTATTGTCACTAAATGTTATTCAACCAAAGACTTTTAAGAAACCTTCAACTAACATTAGCACCATCACAACTTAAATGTCTATTAATCCTTTTTGAATTGCAAATCTTTAGCAGTCTATGGGGTCGCTAAGAGTCGGACAGGACTGAGTGACTTCACTTTCACTTTTCACTTTCATGCATTGGAGGAGGAAATGCCAACCCACTCCAGTGTTCTTGCCTGGAGAATCCCAGAGATGGCAGGGCCTGGTGGGCTGCCGTCTATGGGGTCGCACAGAGTCGAACACGATTGAAGCGACTTAGCAGCAGCAGCAGCAGCAACAGTAATAAAATAGAATCAAGCTGGCAAAACAGCGTCTAATGGAAACATCAATAATACTATTTTGTGTACTTCAGTTCAGTTCAGTTCAGTTCAATCCAGTCACTCAGTCGTATCCGACTCTTTGCGACCCCATGAATTGCAGCACGCCAGGCCTCCCTGTCTATCACCAACTCCCAGAGTTCACTCAGACTCACGTCCATCGAGTCAGTGATGCCATCCAGCCATCTCATCCTCTGTCATCCCCTTCTCCTCCTGCCCAATCCCTCCCAGCATCAGAGTCTTTTCCAATGAGTCAACTCTTTGCATGAGGTGGCCAAAGTACTGGAGTTTCAGCTTTAGCATCATTCCTTCCAAAGAACACCCAGGGCTGATCTCTTTAGAATGGACTGGTTGGATCTCCTTGCAGTCCAAGGGACTCTCAAGAGTCTTCTCCAACACCATAGTTCAAAAGCATCAATTCTTCAGTGCTCAGCTTTCTTCACAGTCCAACTCTCAAATCCATACATGACTACTGGAAAAACGATAGCCTTGACTAGATGGCCCTTTATTGGCAAAATAATGTCTCTGCTTTTTACTTGTAATTGTATAATTGTCAAGGAAGCTAAGTGCAAAATGGGTTGTAGCTAAAGTTTTCTTATCTTTCAGTGTGTTCAAACCACATTTTTAAACTAACCATAGAACTCTTAGAGGATCTCTCTGCTTTACTCTGTGCTCCTCAGTCCTGACTTGACTTCACTAGAGTAGAAAGCAGGGTGTCTTTATGATACAAAATAGGGTTGTATGAATGTTCCTGATACTTGTCTTGAGCACCTTGGAAACAATATATTCCTTTTGAATTACAGGAAAAGCAAATTCTAAAACTGAAATAAGGCATAACTTCCTATATTAGGCAAATGCAAAGTAGTCAACAGACTGGTGGGCAACCGACTGGAACAATGTAATTTTTCATTCAACTTTGAAAAATATAAAAAAAATATTCTTTCTGAAAAATCTAACCCTGTTCTAGGATTGTAACTATTTTAAAATGTGAGTGTATTTAACTGAAGATATCAGGAAACACACATTATTAACTAATCCCTAATATGAACATAACTGCCCTGGAGGCTCAGATGGTAAAGCATCTGCCTACAATGCGGGAGACCCAGGTTCAATATCTGGGTTGGGAAGATCCTCTGGAGAAGGAAATGGCAACCCACTCCAGTACTCTTGCCTGGAAAATCCCATGGATGGAGGAGCATTGTAGGCTACAGTCCATGGGGTCACAAAGAGTCAGACACGACTGAACGACTTCACTTTCACTTTCAATATGAACATACTTTATGCTATACACTATTTTCTCTATAAACAATCTTACTGGTTGTGATATATATTGATAAAGTTTTTCTTAAGTCCTGGTGATATAGAGTCAGTTTCCAAGCAGTCTGTCTTTGTGATGTTGATTTTAAAGTCTATATCTTGTTCATCAGGAATTCATAACTCCCCTTGGAAACTTGCTTTTGGAGCATAATTAATATATAAATATAACAACCACCATTGAAAAAGATCTGATTTCTGTCAGAATGTTAGGTTTAAAGAAAAATTCTAATGCCATTTATAGATACATACAAATATCAAGAACTTTTCTAGGAAATGAGGATTCAATTCAGACAAACTGACTTTGGAATCTCAGTTTTCCCGCTTAAAATTTGTGGAAACCTGGTGAAATTTCTGGACATCTCTGTGACACATTCTTCATATAGAAAGCAAGAATGATATTTTAGATTTATTCATGTATTAAAGTAAATCATATGAAATCACTATGCTACTTGGCACAGAGCAAGAATTTAATAAATGCTAGATATTGTTATTAGATTAACATGGAGATATTTTTACCCATTAGAGATCTAGGAAAAAATGGGAAAGAAATAAAGATCTGACAGAGCCACTTGCCAACCAGCCAAGGGTTAAAATAGAGCAGTGGTTCTCATATTGGACAAGCATCATCAGTATCACTTGGTAACTTGTTGGAAATGAAAATTCTCAGGCCTAGGCCAGACCTACTGAATCATAAATTTTGGAGGGAGGGACCAGGAATCTGTGATTTAATAACCCCTCCTGGTAGATCTGATATATGCTGATGTTTGAGAAGCTCCAGAGTAATAAGACTGAAATCAACCTCTGAGGAAATTGCATGCTCTGGGAAAGTCATGGGTCAATAATACTGGGTTTTAGGTGATGAACAGTATGAAAAAGCAAAAAGATAGGACACTGAAAGATGAACTACCCAGGTCAGTAGGTGCCCAATATGCTACTGGAGAACTGTGGAGAAATAACTCCAGAAAGAAAAAAGATGGAGCCAAAACAAAAACAACACCCAGTTGTGGATGTGACTGGTGATGGAAGAAAAGACCGATGATATAAAGAACTATATTGCATAAGAACCTGGAATGTTAGGTCCATGAATCAAGGCATATTGGAAGTGGTCAAGTAGGAGATGGTAAAAGTGAACGTCGACTTTTTAGGAATCAGTGAACTAAAATGGACTGGAATGGGTGAATCAGATGACCATTATATCTAGTACTGTGGGCAAGAATCTCTTAGAAGAAATGGAGTGGCCATCATAGTCAACAAAAGAGTCTGAAATGCAGTACTTGGATGCAATCTCAAAAATGCCAGAATGATCTCTGTTTGTTTCCATGGCAAACCTCTCAATATCACAGAAATTCAAGTCTATGCCCTGACCAGAAATGCTGAAGAAGCTGAAGTTGAATGGTTTCATGAAGACCTACAAGACCTTCGAGAACTAATACCCAAAAACAGATGTCCTTTTCATTATAGGGGACTGGAATGCAAAAGTAGGAAATTAAGAAATGCCTGGAGTAACAGGCAAATTTGGCCTTTGAGTACAGAATGAAGCAGGGCAAAGGCAAACAGAGTTTTGCCAAGAGAATGCACTGGTCATTGCAAAGACCCTCTTCCAACAACACAAGAGAAGACTCTACACATGGACATCACCAGATGGTCAATGCTGAAGTCAGATTGATTATATTCTTTGCAACCAAAGATGGAAAAGCTCTATACAGTCAGCAAAAACAAGATTGGGAGCTGACTGTGGCTCAGATCAGGATCTCCTTATTGCCAAATTCAGACTTAAATTGAAGAAAATAGGGAAAACCACTAGACCATTCAGGTATGACCTAAATCAAATCCCTTACAATTATACAGTAGAAGTGACAAATTGACTCAAGGAATTAGATCTGATAGACAGAGTGAAGAACTATGGACAGAGGTTTGTGACATTGTACAGGAGGCAGTGATCAAGACTATCCCCAAGAAAAAGAAATGCAAAAAGGCAAAATGGTTGTTTGAGGAGGCCTTACAAACAGCTATGAAAAGAAGAGAAGTGAAATGTAAAGTAAAAAAGCCAAGATATATCCATCTGAGTGCAGAGTTCCAAAGAATAGCAAGAAGACATAAAAAAGCCTTCCTCGGTGATCAATGCAAAGAACTAGAGGAAAACAATAGAATGCGAAAGACTAGAGATCTCTTCAATAAAATTAGAGATACCAAGGGAAGTTTTCAGGCAAAGATGAGCACAATAAAAGAGAAATTGTATGGACCTAACAGAATCGAAAGATATTAAGAAGAGGTGGCAAGAATACGTAGAAGAACTATACAAAAAAGAACTTCATGACCCAGATAATGATGATGGTGTGATCACTCACCTAGAGCCAGACATCCTGGAATGTGAAGTCAAGTGGGCCTTAGAAAGCATCACTATGAACAAAGCTAGTGGAGATGATGGAATTCCAGTTGAGCTATTTAAAATCCTGAAAGATGATGCTGTGAAAGTGCTCCACTCAATATGTCAGAAAATTTGGAAAACTCAGCAGTGGCCACAGGACTGGAAAAGGTCAGTTTTCATTCCAGTCGCAAGGAAAGGCAATGCTAAATAATGATCAAACTACCGCACATTTGCACTCATCTCACAGGCCAGCAAAGTAATGCTCAAAATTCTCCAAGCCAGGTTTCAACAGGATGTGAACCACGAACTTTCAGATGTTCAAGCTGGATTTAGAAAATGCAGAGGAACCAGAGATCAAATTGCCAACATCTGCTGAATCATCAAAAAAACAAAAGAGTTCCAGAAAAACATGTACTTCTGCTTTATTGACTATGATAAAGCCTTTGACTGTGTTGATCACAACAAACTGTGGAAAATTCTGAAAGAGATGGGAATACCAGACCACCTGACCTGCCTCCTGAGAAATCTATAAACAGGTCAAGAAACAACAGGTAGGAGTGGACATGAAACAACAGTCTGGTTCCAAATCAGGAAAGGAATATGTCAAGGCTGTATATTGTCACCCTGCTTATTGACTTATATGTAGAGTACATCATGAGAAACGCAGGGCTGGAGGAAGCACAAGCTGGAATCAAGGTTGCTGGAAGAAATATCAATAACCTCAGATATGCAGATGACACCACTCTTATGGCAGAAAGAGAAGAAGACCTAAAGAGCCTCCTGATGAAAGTGAAAGAGGAGAGTGAAAAAGTTGGCTTAAAACTCAACATTCAGAAAACTAAGATCATGGCATCTGGTCCCATCACTTCATGGGAAATAGATGGGGAAACAGTGGAAACGGTGACAGACTTTACTTTTGAGGGCTCCAAAATTAAAAGATGCTTGCTCCTTGGAAGAAAAGCTGTGATCAACCTAGATAGTATATTAAAAAGCAAAGACGTTACTTTGCCAACAAGTTCCATCTCGCCAAAGCTATTGTTTTTCCAGTAGTTTTGTATGTATGTGAGAGCTGGAATATACATAAAGCTGAGCTCCAAAGAATTGATGCTTTTGAACTGCAATGTTGAAGGAGACTCTTGAGAATCCCTTGGACAGCAAGGAGATCCAACCAGTCCATCCTAAAGGAGAACAATCCTGAATATCTCTTGGAAGGACTGATTCTGAAGTTAAAACTCCAATACTGTGCCCATCTGATGTGAAGGACTGACTCATTTGAAAAGACCCTGATGCCAGGAAAGATTGAAGGTGGGAGGAGAAGGGGATGACAGAGGATGAGATTGTTGGATCGCATCATCGACTCAATGGACATGAGTTTGAATAACCTCCAGGAGTTGGTGATGGACAAGGAGGCCTGGCATACTGCAGTCCATGGGATCACAGAGTCCGACACAACTGAGCGACTGAACTGAAATTAGATGATGAGATGTGAGTTACATAGTTTTGAAAAGAAAATAAGACACATGATTTAGGACCAGTAACCTAGCCCAGGACCTTACAAGACATAATAAAATTGTGAAATCTTGTGAGAAACAGAGTTTATCTCAAGTCATCAAGCATAGAAAGGCTGGAACATTGGAGAGAAAATAGGGGCTACTGATGCTGTAAAACTTGGTTTCAGACTCTGGAAAACAAGGAAGAAATCAATTCCCAGAGTTAAAAATTCCCAGAATTCAGGGAAGGAGGAACCAAATTTTTATACCTGGGGTACCAGATTTGATCCATGTGCACTCCTTCCCTTCATATCTAATCATCGGCCTCAGTGCTATATGTTAGCTGTAGTGCAGAATATAGAGTAGATGGCAAGACTGGGGCAATGACTCCCACTAAAAAATGAAAACGATGCATTGCCAGGGATGCAGAAAACACTGATGCACCAAAACCTTAATTTTCCTCTTGGGATCTTGGAGAGTACTTTTAGAAGGGTTTTGTATTCTGTGAAATGAAATTTTGTTATTGATGCAAATCCAAGGACTAGTGAGCAACAGAATGAGAGCAAAAGTAAGAATAAGAGAGAGCCAGAGAGAACATCAGCACCAACAATAAGAATTTATTCATGCATCACTTGATTTCTGTGTTATTTTACTTTAAACAAAAATAAATTCAGAGGATGTCTATGCAACATCAAAATGACAGTCAATGACACAACAAAATAGTGTAATCAATTTGCTTAAGAGCAAAATGACTCTAACTATGCACCCACTTTCAGCTCTATGCCCTAATGGTGTTGACTGTCAAAACTCAAATGGAATAACCATCAAAGACACTTGATCTACAGCAAAGATAAAGGTGTTACTTCCTGCTTTCTTTTAGAATATAAGTGACAATATTATTCTCACAATTCAGTGATGGTGCTGTCAAAACTCAAATGCAATGATCATCAAAAACATTTGGTCTACAGCCATGATAAAGGAATTACCTCCTGCTTCCTTTTAGAATAGGAGCTACAATATTATTTTCACAATTCAGTGTCATCATCATTTCCATGACCCCTTATATGACCATAGTCTACAAAACAGATAATATGCTAGAAACTCAGTACACAAGATGAATAGGGTATTATCTTTATCCACAAAAATCAAAGTCACTTTTTATTAATTGATTAACATTCCAAGTTTTTTCTTCCCTTATTCTAGTGTGAAAGAAATCCCCAGTGACAAGGATTTCTGATTGCTCAAAAAATCTCTTGCAAGTGCTCCAGACCCTAAAGGGCTCACAACCTTATCTAGTAAATACAGAAATTTACTTGTTAGAGTTCTTATGAATCAAGTTGGAATTTCACACATTTCCTTAAAAATATTCACAGACAACACAAATATGTGACTGGAATACTGAAGCAAATAGCATGAATATATAGTCAGTCATTTATGTTCATATATTAGTAATACAATGCCTAGACATGTACAAAGTATAAGTTTTAATCACTAACCACGACTGTCTATGCAACAGTCAGCTTGCATAGATCTTCTTGTGCATCTTTACAGATACTATTTATACTTAGAAATGTTTGACTTGCGAGTTTTCTGTTGTGTAGATTTAATAATTGGACATTATTTCTGTTTGTTCTTGGCAAGAACCTATTTTTTTTAACTAGGTATTTTCTTACTTCTTCTGAGCTTGTTTCCAAATATTTCCAGTATATTTTTATATGTTCTTTGTTTATTTAAATTGATTATAGCATTCAAAAAATGGTCCTGTAAAATATTCCTGTTGGTGAAGAAAATGCACAATCAGCCCTGACTACCTAAAGGGAATGAATGTTTTCCCAGAAACTATTACAAAGATATGTACTGGGTTGGATCATTCAATATTTATCTTTCAAAGTGGCATTAAAAACATAAATGTCTTACATATATTATATGGATTTTGCATCTTTCTGCATTTATCTGGGAAGAATATTTCCATAGAAAAGCACTAATATTGGAAATCAGTATCTGAAAACATAAACATCAAATACACCTTATTTAGAATGCATTCTATTTTTAATGCCCTGTGAATGTTTAAGAAATATGTAGTGCAAGGAGGAAAATGTAAAAGAAAAATCAATCATCCCCACTCATTCTACCATCTAAAGAAATCCATTTGATAAATGTTTCTCTTCTAATGATTTTTCATATATTGTATTTTCTTGTAGTAGACAAATAAGGCTCTGTTCATGAACTCATAGTCTGTGCGTTGCATCACTGCTTCAAAATTAATTGCACATTCATATATACATGTATTTCCACATAAACATAATGGATATTTTAAGTCCTCACAATAAAAAAAGGGGGTTATTGCTTTTATCTCTATATTGGTAGTCTGAAACATGATTTAACTTCTTTAAAAAAAAAAAGTCCTAAAGTTGATTACCATGTGAAACTATTTCCATCATTCCATAAAATTGCTAGTTTATAACTGATTCCATAATAAAACTATTTGATAAGTTTTTGAAATTACTTCAAAGCATTTAGCTTTATGCAGGCAATTAATCTGCAATGAAAAGAGGTAAGGAACTGAAATGACCATCACAGGAATTCTGGTATTGCTTGGCTCTCTAAATACTACCATTTGCTGAACAGCACTGGAGCTCTCACACTGGAAAACACATTGCTAAGCATTTTCATGAATGAACTAAATATAGTTTAAAATAACTTTAAGCAATTTTTAGTTTCTATATTATCCTTACACATGTCTTATGTAGAATAATATATATTTCTCTTGATTGACTTTTTTGAGTGTTCAAAATGATTTTACTTACTTTCAACATTTTTTAATTGGAATGTTATTGTTTTGCAGTGTTGTGTTATTAATAGTTTCTGCTGTACAATGAAGTGTATCAGCTATATGCCAAGAGGCACATGAAAAGATACTCAGCATCATTAATTACTGGAGAAATACAAGTCAAAACTTAATGAGGTATCACCTCTCACTGGACAGATAGAACATTATAAAAAAAAAATATACAAACAAGAAGTGCTGGAGAGAGTATGGAACATAGAGAACCCTCTTGCAATGTTGGCAGGAATGTAAATTTATATACTCATTATGGAGAACAGCATGGAGATTCCTTAAAAAACTCAACATAGAACTATCATATAACCGAGTTAATAGACATATACCTTGATTGACTTTTTTAATGGTAAATACCTAACTTAGAACTAGAATATATATAAATTAATAAAGTCAAGTATAAAAGAAACATTACCTTAGTGGAATCAATTTTCACAGAAAAGTATCATTTTAAAATCAGGAATAAACCATAATTTCAAGTTCAGAATGCCTCTTCTACTTGAACAAGCCCCACAAAAGCAGCACCATAAGCCTACTGAGCACTCTTGAGATCATACTCTGATTTAGTCAAAACCTAAACATCTTTAAAGTGAAGAAAAACACATTATAGATTCATTTAGAAGAAGATACAGTTGAACAAGTACTTCCCTGGTGGCTCAGGGAAGAATCTGCCTGCAATTCAGGAGACCTGGGTTCAATTTCTGGGTCAGAAAGATCTCCTGGAGGAGTGCATGGCAACTCACTCCAGTACTCCTGCCTGGAGAATTCCATGGACAGAGGAGACTGGCAGGTAACAGTTCATAAGGTCGCACAGTTGAACACGACTAAAGCGGCAAAGCAGCAGCAGCAGCATAGTTGAACAAAGCCAGGAAGTATATATAAACAGAGCTGCATTTTAACATTATTTGAATCTACTTTGATCAAAACATGCTTGGAAGGCAAGTGTACACATGAAATATCTGTTCCGTAAACCACCTGTTCTATAAGTGTGGTATCATCTGCATATCTGAGGTTATTGATATTTCTCCCAGCAATCTTGATTCCAGCTTGTGTTTCTTCCAACCCAGCGTTTCTCATGATGTACTCTGCATATAAGTTAAATAAGCAGGGTGACAATATACAGCCTTGACATAATCCTTTTCCTTTTTGGAACCAGTCTATTGTTCCATGTCCAGTTCTAACTGTTGCTTCCTGACCTGCATACAGGTTTCTCAAGAAGCAGGTCAGGTGGTCTGGTATTCCCATCTCTTTCAGAATTTTCCACAGTTTCTTGGGATCCACACAGTCAAAGGCTTTGGAATAGTCAATAAAGCAGAAATAGATGTTTTTCTGGAACTCTCTTGCTTTTTTGATGATCCAGTGGATGTTGACAATTTGATCTCTGGTTCCTCTGCCTTTTCTAAATCCGGCTTGAACATCTGGAAGTTCACGGTTTATGTATTGCTGAAGCCTGGCTTGGAGAATTTTGAGCATTACTTTACTAGCATGTGAGATGAGTGCAATTGTGCGGTGCTGCACTCAATATGTCAGCAAATTTGGAAAACTCCAATCCCAAAGAAAGGCAATGCCAAAGAATGCTCAAACTACCACACAATTACACTCATCTCCCACGCTAGCCAGTGGTAGAATTGATTTCAAATTCTGCTCCAAATGGCTCCAGCATCTAGCTTCATTTCTTTATATTATGTAAACCTTTGCTGTTAATTGAGTGAGTCTCACAATGGCAGATCAGGGTCAGATACCTAAGTATTCTGTTGATGAATCCAAGTATTTTAACAATACTAAACTTAAACAGATTTGTCATAATAAAACTAATACACATAAGTCCCTTATGTAGCCATTCCAAGAGGGCCTTATCTTTTATCTCTTTCTTCTCAGCATTTTGCATCTTTACCCTTTTATCTACATGCCCTGCAGATATCCCAGGATCCTTGGATATAATAAAAATATGCCTTGATTTAGCAGATTAAAATAGTAAAGTAGATACTCCAGGCAATTCAGTCCCTATTGCCTTTTAAATAAACCATGTGATAAAAAAATTCAATCTCATTTCCTTCCCTAACTATGTAAAATTGAAATAAGACCTAGTGTTCATGTTTGCAGAATGGAATATCCCAAATCACAAACATCTATGATAATAATAAAGTAAAACTTTTTTTTTCTTCAAGTTTGAGATACTAAAGAACCAATTTTTCAGAGCTTGTAAGAATTTAGCTACTTTGACTTAAAAATGTAGCTTGGCTTAGCGATCAACCTCAGAAGATAAACTTCTGCTAATATTAAGGGAAGCCATCGCTTGAAAAAAGGAGGCACTGTATTGGTTCCAATGTAGTTTCAATAGGGCAAGTACAGAATGTACATATTTCAAAAGAACGTGACCTTTATCCTAAGCTAATGATAAAGTTTGTGTGTAAGCATTAATTGTTCACCAGCCTCCAGAGAGTTTTCGTTTTGTTAGTCAGTATATTTAGTTGGCAAATTGTGTATCATATATTATACAGACTAATTGATATTAATACTTTTATAAAAAATAAACAACTAAAGAAATTGAGAACATAGAAAGAATGGCAACAAGAAATTTCAGAGGAGAACTATATCTGTAAAGTTTATGAAATATTATAAAACCAGTACTATATATAGCACAGTAAACTATGGATATTTGGACCAAAAGAAGAAAGAATAAGTCTTTTTCTTTATTTATGGACAGAATTTAAACATATTCTTTAAAAAAGAACCAAAAACTTCAAAACAGAAAAATCCATATCTCTTTGGTTATTTTGTGATTGACAAAAAGACAGTTCTTTCTCCTTGAATCCCAGAAGGTTCTTCAAATATCTTGACATATGATTTTACAGAATTTATAGGGTTCCTGCCCCCGATCCTCCATAATACCTAAAATAGAATTACTAAAAGAATACAAAGGAAAGATTAATACGTTTTTGTATAAAACAATTTATTTTCTTTTATGAGAACACTTGACTTATGCCACTAGAATTAGATCATTAAATATATAAAGGAAATATTGACAAATAATTATATATGTATGGACTCAATCTGTAATATTAAATATCTATAAAATATGGATTTCTAATTATGTTTCATTTGGTGCTTGGACATATAAAAATACCTTTCTATTAGAAAACTAAAAAAGCACACATAATATGATTAAACAGGTGATTATTTTCTTCTTCCTTTTAGTTTAGTTTTATGACAGTGAGGATATTAAAAATTTGATTCAAAGTTAGAGTATTACATCTTAGTAGATAAAAAAATGAATAAATGAAGATTTTAGGTTTTGAATTCAGAAGCAGTAATGACAATAATTGGGCTTCCCTGGTAAAGGTAAAGGTAAAGAATCTACCTACAGTGTGGGATACCCTGGGTTTGAACCCTGGGTTGGGATGATCCCCTGGAGGAGAGCATGGCAACCCACTCCAGTATTCCTGCCTGGAGAATCCCCATGGACAGAAGAGCCTGGTGGGCTACAGTCCATGGGGTCACAAAAAGTCAGACACGACTGATCAACTCAGCACAGCACAGCACAGCACAGTACAATAATAATAATTGATGTTGTTTATTTTTCACTATTTTAAAAGATTTTCATATAAATATCATAGCGTATCTACAATTGAATACTCTTAATTTTTAAGCAATTGGAATAGAACCTATAAAAAGTTTCAGGAAATAGTAATTCCATGCCATTTTATATGAAAATGTAAGAAAATTAATTATTTCAACTTCTTTAATTGCTCATCAATTAGTTCATTTGAACCACAAGGATTTGAGTCAAATATTCAGTCAGACTGAATGACTTTCGTTTAGGAAAAGTCAAATTTCAGACCAAAAATTTCACATACATCTGGACTAGTGTACTAATAAATTATGACTTATCAACATGTATTTATGTTCATTGAAAGAGGATAGAGAATGCCTCTTCAAAATTCTGTTATATTTTTTCTTCATACCTATGTTCACCATTTTATTACAGTAATTTGAATAACTTTATAAGCAATTATTTTATCTCCATTAAAAAATATGCCTAAACTAAACCTGAAAAATCTGCATCTGTGAAGATTTCATATTAAATAAAAAATGTATTTCTTTTTGATAGAGGTACTTCTATTTCTTCAGTTTGAGTTAAACACCCAAACTTTTGGCTAAGAAGTTAAGATAAAATGTCACACAAACTTAACAGGCCTAAATCTATACTTGATCGTGCCCTCTAAACCTGCTCCAACCACAACCTTCTCAGTTAATGATAACTTTACGTTTTCTATTTGCTTGAAGTCCATATGTTTTTCTCTCAAACCCTAACTGTATTTTTTCAGGAAACCTGTTTCTGTCCTACCAAAATCATATCTAGATACTGACTCCTCTCACCTCCATGGACACCACATTAACCCAAGCAGGGATAATTGCAATAGCCAACAATTGGTCCTCCTACATCCATCCATAACCCCTACAGGCATTCTCAGCACAACAGGTCCCATGAACTTTGTGAAACATCAGATAAGCCCGTTGCTTTAACCAGATTATTTCTTGTCTCCTCTTTTAATCAGTCTAAAAGTCACAGTCCTTTCTATGGCCCAGCTGTTGCTGCTGCTGCTAAGTCGCTTCAGTCGTGTCCGAATCTGTGCAACCCCAGAGACGGCAGCCCACTAGGCTCCCCCGTCCCAGGGATTCTCCAGGCAAGAACACTGGAGTGGGTTGCCATTTCCTTCTTCAATGCATAAAAGCGAAAAGTGAAGTCGCTCAGTCGTCTCCGACTCTGAGCAACCCCATGGACTGCAGCCCACCAGGCTCCTCCGTCCATGGGCTTTTCCAGGCAACCAGAAGGCCCTATAAATCCTTATATCCCCTCACTTAATCCTCCAATCACAATTTATGTGTGGATTATAGAACTGCATAGAGAAATTTTTGCTGGAGGCTTTTTGCTCTGGTGGATTCCTCTGACACAAAAGCTCTTTTCTAAAATTTGCCTATTTATCCTCTTATGAAAAATTATCTTAAATTTAGAAGTAAGGCAAAAATATTTAAAAGATGAGTATTATGTCCCTTCATTGTCATTTGAGAGCATAATTTGGCAGGCCCACCCAAGAGTCATTCAAAAGAATATTCTTTGTTTGCTTCAGTGTTTACTATTGGGGACTGAAAAAAGATTTAGTGAAGATTTAATGAAATTGAATATTGACCTATAGACCTGTCACTAGTAAAGAGAGATGTAGTTTCTCCCCAATAGAAACGAAAGTCCCACAGGTTATGGTTTACAGTTCAGAAGATATTAACCAGTTTTATATTTAACCTGAGGAGTTTATTCTAACATTCCTTACTAAATCATCTATAAATCCCAAGTTTGCAAATGCTCTTTGATGAGGCCATCTTACTGATCCTTCATTAATTAATGATTGGAATAAGATCTTTGGTACATGCACACTTTATACTTGTATGAGAGTCATGCTTGAATGTTTTAAAATTATACTTTCAAGAAATGTTATTTTGTTCAAATATTTGTATAAAAATCGCTTCTCAGTGAATTCTATACTTTTCATCGTATTTAAAAAATTTCACCATACAGCCTGTCTCTAACACATCCTGTCACTTTTCTTTGCTATTTTCTTTCAAAATACTTCTGATATACTATATAATTCACTGTTAAATTATGCTATTTCTCCCTTTTTTTAGAATATAAACCATAACTATGTCATTTTTCCTTCTTTTGTCTCACTGATGTACATTTTGTTCTGCTATAACACAATGCTTGTGCTATAAAAATCACCACAAAATGCAAAGTTGCACAATAAAAGACATGGGGTTTGTGAGGAAAATGAGATTAAAGACACAAACTCATAAGCTTTGTCAGTGACACATTTAAAGAACGATGAGGTGGTGCTCAGCACGTATGCACAAGGGGACGCTAGTGGTAAAGAACACACTGGCCAAAGGAGGAGACATGAGAGATGCCGGTTTGATCCTGGGTTGGAAAGATCACCTGGAGGAAGGCACGACAACCCACTCTGGTATTTTTGCCTGGAGAATCCCATGGACAGAGGAGCCTGGAAGGCTACAGTCAGTAGGGTTGCAGAGTCAGGCACAACTGAAGCAACTTAGCACAACACAGATTTACACGTGAAATGGTCAAGACATATATAAAGTCTCAATAAATAAGGCACTTTACCTTGAAGAAAACTGAAGTTTGCTTGTTCAAGTGACCTCTGAAGGGCACCCCTTTGCATTATTATAAAGTAGTGGAGGAAGTTACCTGAATTGAATGGCAAGCTTACACATCAGTTATAGATGGATGTTGCTCATAATACACATCAACTGTGATGTTTGAAGTGTGTACACAAGCGCGCTTCTGAGCATGTGTGTGAATGTTGTGTGTTCCTATGATATTTGGTTCAGCAGGGTATAGTTTTCTCTAGTCACCAAGTGTCTCCTTCTAAGGAAACTATACATAACCAAACGCAAAGCTGATGTTATGCTCAAAACTTTCCCAAATAAAAGAATTGTGTTTTAATATGTACATATTTTCAAAATAAGCATAATAAAACTGATTGTATTCTAATATACTAGAATAATGCCTTGTCTATAGCATGCACTCCAAACACACATGTTAGTAAGTGACCTAAAAAGTGAATCAGTAAAATATATTTCCTTGTATCATAACCTAGAGTCCTCAGAAAAGGATAAGTAGATAGAAACTATCCAAAGAAAATTGGGTTTCATTTCAGCTAATATGCATAATATGAGCATACAAAATAAAGTGAAAATTAATTGGAAGTCCACAGAGGATGAGATGATTGGATGGCATCACCAACTAGATGGACATGGGTTTGGGTGGACTTCAGGAGTTGGTGATGGACAGGGAGGCCGTGTGTGCTGCAGTTCATGGGGTCACAAAGAGTCAGACAGACTGAGCGACTGAACTGAATTGAACTGAATTAGAAGCATTTCACTCCTGACTTCAGGCTCTACTACAAAGCCACAGTCATCAAGACAGTATGGTACTGGCACAAAGACAGAAATACAGATCAATGGAACAAAACAGAAAGCCCAGAGATAAATTCATGAACCTATGGACACCTTATATTTGACAAAGGAGCCAAGAATATACAATGGACAAAAGACAATCTCTTTAACAAGTGGTGCTGGGAACTGGTCAGACACTTGTAAAAGAATGAAACTAGAACACTTTCTAACACCATACACAAAAATAAACTCAAAATGGATTAAAAATCTAAATGTAAGACCAGAAACTATAAAACTCCTAGAGGAAAACATAGGCAAAACACTCTCCAACATACATCACAGTAGGATCCTCTATGACCCACCTCCCAAAATATTGGAAATAAAAGCAAAAATAAACAAATGGGACCTAATTAAAATTAAAAGCTTCTGCACAACAAGGGAGACTATAAGCAAGGTGAAAAGACAGCCTTAAGAATGGGAGAACATAATAGCAAATGAAGCAATGAACAAAGAATTAATCTCAAAAATATATGAGCAGCTCATGAAGCTCAATTCCAGAAAAGTAAACGACCCAATCAAAAAATGGGCCAAAGACCTAAACAGACATTTCTCCAAAGAAAACATACAGATGGCTAACAAATACATGAAAAGATGCTCAACATCACCCATTATCAGAGAAATCCAAATCAAAACCACAATTAGGTACCATTTCATGCCAGTCAGAATGGCTGCTATCCAAAAGTCTACAAGCAATAAATGCTGGAGAGAGTGTGGAGCAAAGGGAACCCTCTTACACTGTTGGTGGGAATGCAAACTAGTACAGCCACTATGGAGAATAGTGTGCTGCTGCTGCTGCTAAGGCACTTCAGTCGAGTCTGACTCTGTGCGACCCCATAGACAGAAGCCCACCAGGCTCCCCCGTCCCTGGGATTCTCCAGGCATCAGCACTGGAGTGGGTTGCCATTTCCTTCTCCAATGCATCAAAGTGAAGAATGAAAGTGAAGTCGCTCAGTTGTGTGGAGATGCCTTAAAAAACTGAAAATAGAACTGCCTTATGACCCAGCAATCCCACTACTGGGCTGTTATACACACCGAGGAAACTAGAATTGAAAGAGACACGTGTACCCCAACGTTCATTACAGCACTGTTTATATAGCATGGACATGGAAGCAACCTAGATGTCCATCAGCAGATGAATGGATAAGAAAGCTGTGGTACATATACACAATGGAGTATTACTCAGCCATTAAAAAGAATACATTTGAATCAGTTCTAATGAGGTGGATGAAACTAGAGCCTATTATACAGAGTGAAATAAGCCAGAAAGAAAAACCAATATGGTATACTAACACATATATATAGAATTTAGAAAGATGGTAACTATAACCCTGTATGCGAGATAGCAAAGGAGACACAGATGTATAGAAAAGTCTTTTGGACTCTGTGGGAGAGGGCAAGGGTGGGATGATTTGGGAGAATGGCATTGAAACATGTATATTATCATATGTGAAATGAATCATCAGTCCAGGTTCAATGCATGATGCAAGATGCTCAGGACTGGTGCACTGGGATGACCCAGAGGGATGGGTTGGGGAGGGAGATGGGATGGGGGGTTCAGGATGGGGAACACATGTACACCCGTGGCAGAGTCATGTCAATGTATGGCAAAACCAATAAAATATTGTAAAGTAAAAAAAAAAAAAAGAAAGAAAAGAAAGTTAAAATCAGGCCATTGGGTGGAATCTAATCAAAAAAAAAAAAGGAAATATTTTACTTCAATGAATTGTTAAATTATATGGAATAAAGATTGTCTAACACACTGGTCATACCAAACACCTTCTTCCAACAACACAAGAGAAGACTCTACACATGGATACCACCAGGTGTACAACACTGAAATCAGATTGATTATATTCTTTGCAGCCAAAGATGGAGAAGCTCTATACAATCAGCAAAAACAAGACTGGGAGCTGACTGTGGCTCGGATCATGAACTCCTTACTACCAAATTCAGACTTAAATTGAAGAAAGTAGGGAAAACCACTAGGTCATTCAGGTATGACCTAAATCAAATCCCTTATGATTATACAGAGGAAGTGAGAAATAGATTTAAGGGACTAGATCTGATTGAGTGCCTGATGAACTATGGATGGAGTTGAACTATGAACTATATTTGTGACATTGTAGAGGAGACAGGGATCAAGACCATTCCCATGGAAAAGAAATGCAAAAAAGCAAAATGGCTGCCTGGGGAGGCCTTACAAATAGCTGTGAAAAGAAGAGAAGCGAAAAGCAAAGGAGAAAAGGAAAGATATAAGCATCTGAATGCAGAGTTCCAAAGAATAGCAAGAAGAGATAAGAAAGCCTTCTTCAGTGATCAATGCAAAGAAATAGAGGAAAACAACAGAATGGGAAAGACTAGAGATCTCTTCAAGAAAATTAGAGATACCAAGGGAACATTTCATGCAAAGATGAGCTCAATAAAGGACAGAAATGGTATGGACTGAACAGAAGCAGGAGATATTAAGAAGAGATGGCAAGAATACACATAAGAACGGTACAAAAAAGAGCTTCATGACCCAGTTAATCATGATGGTGTGATCATTGACCTAGAGCCAGACATCCTGGAATGTGAAGTCAAGTGGGCCTTAGAAAGCATCACGACGAACAAAGCTAGTGGAGATGATGGAATTCCAGTTGAACTATTTCAAATCATGAAAGATGATGCTGTGAAAGTGCTGCACTCAAAATGCCAGCAAATTTGGAAAACTCAGCAGTGGCCACAGGACTGGAAAAGGTCAGTTTTCATTCCAATCCCAAAGAAAAGCAATGCCTAAGAATGCTCAAACTACCGCACAATTGCACTCATCTCACATGCTAGTAAAGTAATGCTCAAAATTCTCCAAGCCAGGCTTCAGCAATACGTGAACCGTGAACTTCCTGATGTTCAAGCTGGTTTTAGAAAAGGCAGAGGAACCAGAGATCAAATTGCCAGCATCCACTGGATCATGAAAAAAGCAAGAGAGTTCCAGAAAAACATCTATTTCTGCTTTATTGACTATGCCAAAGCCCTTGTGTGGATCACAATAAACTGTGGAAAATTGTGGAAGACATGGGAATTCCAGAGCACCTGACTTGCCTCTTGAGAAACCTATATGCAGGTCAGGAAACAGACTGGTTCCAGATAGGAAAAGGTGTATGTCAAGGCTGTATATTGTCACCTTGCTTGTTTAACTTATATGCAGAGTACATCATGAGAAACACTGAGCTGGAAGAAACACAAGCTGGAATCAAGATTGCTGGGAGAAATATCAATAACCTCAGATATGCAGATGACACCACCCTTATGGCAGAAAGTGAAGAGGAACTAAAAAGCCTCTTGATGAAGGTGAAAGAGGAGAGTGAAAAAGTTGGCTTAAAGCTCAACATTCAGAAAACGAAGATCATGGCATCTGGTCCCATCACTTCATGGGAAATAGATGGGGAAACAGTGTCAGACTTTATCTTTTTGGGCTCCAAAATCACTGCAGATGCTGACTGCAGCCATGAAATTAAAAGACGCTTATTCCTTGGAAGAAAAGTTAGTTATGGCCAACCTAGATAGCATATTGAAAAGGAGAGACATTACTTTGTCAACAAAGTTCCGTCTGGTCAAGGCTATGGTTTTTCCAGTGGTCATGTATGGATGCGAGAGTTGGGCTGTGAAGAAAGCTGAGCACTGATGAACTGATGCTTTTGAACTGTGGTGTTGGAGAAGACTTTTGAGATTCCCTTGAACTGCAAGGCGATCCAACCAGTCCATCCTAAAGGAGATCAGTCCTGGGTGTTCATTGGAAGAACTGATGCTGAATCTGAAACTCCAGTACTTTGGCCACTTTATGCAAAGAGTTGACTCATTGGGAAAGACTCTGATGCTGGGAGGGATTGGGGGCAGGAGGAAAAGGGGACGACAGAGGATGAGTTGACTGGATGGCATCACCGACTCGATGGACGTGAGTTTGAGTGAACTCCGGGAGATGATGATGGACATGGAGGCCTGGCATGCTGCAATTCATGGGTTTGCAAAGTTGAACATGACTGAGCGACTGAACTGAACTGAACTGATATATATACACACACACACATACATGCATATGTAAAGAAATTTGGTTTTTGCCTAGAGTACAGAAAGAAAGCTTTAAAAAAATGTCACTCATTTATCAAAAAATAAAATATAAAATCATAAATTTTCTTGAAGCCAGTTGGATGTTGAAGCTCATAGGAAAGTAAATATCTTGAAACAAGAGCAAATGACTCCTCAAAGCCAGACTGACTGCAAGTACAAGGTCACCTGTGACATGACGCTGAAGGAAAAGAGGCTGAGGCCACACGAGTAGATGAAAAGAAATAGACCAAATTTGTAATCAACTGCAATTGGTCAAGCCTAGGCTATGAGCATAGGTTCCCCCTAGGAATTATACACAACAGAGAAACTTGCTTCCTCTGCAGGTTCTTCCTCATTGTCCTCCACAGGTTTCCAAAAAAAGGATAATATAAGATGAGAGAGTACTAGGAGATAGCTTCCAGCAATGGTGCAAATTTGAGCTTTCCAAATATTTGAAGATTAGACGCTTCACCAAAAAATCTATGGATGGGAAATAAGTCCATAAAGAGATGCTTAATATCATGATTCATTGCGGGAAAGCAAATTAAACAACTCTGGAATACCACTACAGTTTTCAGTTGATTTTTAGTAAAAAAAAAAAAAAAAAAAACTAAACAATAATACCAATGGCTAATAAATATTAGAGCAACTGGAACTCACTTTCTTTGTCTGTGGAAATGCTAAATAATATAACCATTAGGGAAACAGTTTGACAGTTTCTTATAAAGATAAAAATTCACATCATATGACCAAAATTCTCACTTGTAGACATTAGCTCAAGAACATGAAAACTAGCATTCACACAAAAATTTATGCAGTAATGTTTTCAGAAAGTGTTAGTCACCCAGTCGTGTCCAACTCTTTGTGACCCCCATGAACTGTAGCCCACCAGGCTCCTCTGTCCATAAAATTCTCCAGGCAGGTGTACTGGAGTGGATTGCCATTCCCTTCTCCAGGGGATCTTCCTGAATCTGGAACCAAACCCGGGACTCCAGTATTACAGGCAGATTCTTTACAGTCTGAAGTTTTATTAAAAAGTTACAAAAAACTGGACACAACCTAAATGTTCTACCTGTGAATGTATAGACATACTGTGGTATACCCAGGTGATACATTACTACTGAGAAATAAAGAGAACTATCAATTGATTCAGGCTACAATATTGATGAATATCAAATTTATTACAGTAAGATAAAGAAACAATATTCAAAGGGATCATGTTTCATTTATATGACACATAATTTCATTTATACAATATCCTGGAAAAGACAAAACTATAGGAACATAGAACAGATCAATGAATACTGGGGATAAAGAGTGAAGAAGAGATAAACTAGACAGGGACATGAGAGAACTTTAGAGGTAATAAAATATTCCATGTGTTGATAATAGTAATGGTTATATAAGTATATGCCCTGTTAAAACTCATACAACTCTGCATTAAAAAGGGTTAAATTCCCTGAATGTAATAAATTTACTTTAAAAATAATTATCACTTATCAGCTTAATACCTAATATGAATTATGGATTTATATAGAGGCATATGTCAAATAACAGCTACCAATTTATCTACTCCTTATATTCAATATATTCTTCAAATTAATATGCAAGCATAAACTTATTTCATCTTCAGAAACTTATAAGGAAGGTACTAGTGTTGTCACCATTTAATAGTTGAGCAAACCAAGGCTTAGGATTTTATATAACTCATCAAGATCATCAAGTCTGTCAAGAATAATGCAAAACTTTGGACACAGACAACTATAGTCAAAGACTAAGCCTACAACCTCATACACAGTTATATATTTGTATATACTTATATATAAGTAACAGTTATACACATGCATGTTCATGTGTTTATGTGCTCAGTTGCGTCTCATTCTTTGTAACCCCATGGAATGTAGCCCACCGGGCTCTGTCCATGGAATTTTCCAGGCAAGAATACTAGAGTGAGTTGCCATTTCCTGCTCCAGGGTATCTTCCTGACCCAGGGATCAAAACCACATCTCTTGCATCTCCTGCTCTGGCAGGTGGATTCTTTACCAATGCACCATCTGGGAAGTCAGTTATATACATAGTAATATATGTATGTAAATGTATTTTCAGTTCAGTTCAGTCACTCAGTCATGTCCGACTCTTTGCGACCCCATGAATTGCAGCACGCCAGGCTTCCCTGTCCATCACCAACTCCTGGAGTTCACTCAGACTCACGTCCATAGAGTCAGTGATGCCATCCAGCCATCTTATCCTCTGTCGTCCCCTTCTCCTCCCGCCCCCAATCCCTCCCAGCATCAGAGTCTTTTCCAATGAGTCAACTCTTTGCATGAGGTGGCCAAAGTACTGGAGTTTCAGCTTTAGCATCATTCCTTCCAAAGAAATCCCAGGGCTGATCTCCTTCAGAATGGACTGGTTGGATCTCCTTGCAGTCCAAGGGACTCTCAAGAGTCTTTTCCAACACCACGGTTCAAAAGCATCTGTTATACTAAATAATAATTTTGGAAATGAAGATGCTTATGATATAAACTAAGAAATTGAGAAAATACTCACAGAGGGATTATATATATATATATATATATATATATATATATATATAGAGAGAGAGAGAGAGAGAGTTGATATATACCATTATTTGTGGTAGTTATATTGATCTCAAATGGCATCAGTCGGCAACAGCTTGGAGTAGTGCTTGGGTTCCCAGCTAGAGATTGAGGCTGGATCACAGCAGTAAAAACACCAAATCCTAGCCACTAGACCAATCAGATCCCTGGGCCCTCCAGGTTCAATCCCTGGGCCTTTGGCTTTTCAGAAAAGAATTTCCACAAAGATGCAAAGGAGTGAAATAAGTATTTATTAAGAGGAAAAGGGTACAGTACATGTAGATAGACACACAGGCAGACTCAGAGGGAGGGTCCCTGAGTTGTGCCTTCCTGGCATTTTAAGTCACTTGTATGGGGCACTTCATCCAGCTTTACTTTGGCCATTTTATTTGCCTGGCTCACAGTCCTGTGTTTGGGGAATGGGTGATATGTGGTCTGGGCAGGGCCCAATCTCTTCCCTTAATTCTCCTCTTGGAGTTTCAGTCAATAGAGAGTGAATCTCCAATTGCCTTACCCATCTACCTCCTTTCTCAATATTCTTTAAATTCTCCACAGACACTAAATTAGCAAATACTGATCACTGTCCCTAGGAGAAACATGGGGTTAAGTGCCTGTGAACCTGTGGTCACAACATCTTCAACAAATGATGAATGTATAACCTTGCTTTTTGTATGTTTCTGTCTTAAAACATTTATTTGATACAGTTGATTTGTTAAATCAAACTCACACCCTGCAGCACTATAATTCATGCTGGAAAGAAGCTTATCTAACACACAAATTTTCTTCAAAAGGGACATCATAGCTTTCTCGCAATTTGAAACACTAGATAACATTTCGAAAGTATGCTTGGGCACCATTTTAAACATTAAAATAACCAATAAAAAGAAAAAAAAGGAAAAAACATGACACCTATTATACAGCAGAAAGAAGCCTTACAGCGTAAGAACCAAAACAAGTCAGTAATTCAACTTGACTAACCTAACTGGCAACTTTTGACTGAGGTCATTTAAATTTGTTCGCCACTCTGCATATAAACACTTTGAGAAACGATCAAGAAAGCACAAGTATTGATTTAGTTACAAATACAATTTAGCCCTTAGGCACATAAGAAATCTTCTAGTAATGAGGATCAATTCTGTGTGTGTGTGTATAATCTCTAATAAGTTTGTATTTTTGTTAGAATTACATTATAAACATTTTCATTTCAAAAATTATTTAAATTCATGCTTTGAAATTACTATATTTGGTATGTGATACTAGAATATTTCGGAGAAGGCAATGGCACCCCACTCCAGTACTCTTGCCTGGAAAATCCCATGGATGGAGGAGCCTGGTAGGCTGCAGTCCATGGGGTCGCTAAGAGTCGGACCCGACTGAGCGACTTCCCTTTCACTTTTCACTTTCATGAATTGGAGAAGGAAATGGCAACCCACTCCAGTGTTCTTGCTTGGAGAGTCCCAGGGACGGGGCAGCCTGGTGGGCTGCCGTCTATGGGGTCGCACAGAGTCGGACACGACTGAAGCAACTTAGCAGTAGCAGCAGCAACTAGTATATTTATAAGATTAATCAATTAATTGGATATTTTAAGAATCAAGAATTTGGACTCCTTTTTTATTATAATTTTTTCAGTGATCAAGTTCTCTTTTTTCCCTAATCTATCTTCCACTAGAGTATATAAACTTCGTGTAGTCAAAGATACTTTGCTATTTTGCTCACTATTAGAATCTCTTTCTTAGGGTCATCCCTAGAACATAGTAGATGTTCATTTAATTTTTGAATGGATAAACACACTTAAGCCACTATTGATGAAGAAATCTGGATTCATTGACTTCTACTCTCAAGAAAAAAAAGAAGAAAAAAATGATTCCATACTTATATGTGTTAACAGTAAAACAAGAAGAGAATCCATGGTAAAAAATTAATCTTTAATTAATTCTATCTATCTCAGAGCATATTCATCTATATCAGAGCAAAATAACAAAGAGTTTCTAATTCTAGATATTTGAAAAGGGATTAAAATCTGTTCATATTTTTTTCAGAAAGAATTGAAAATAATACCTACCACTGCTAAAGTTATGTATAATTTAATGTCAATATGGCAAAATAATCTGTTTTTATATCTGAGTAATAACCATTTGAGAAAGCCATCTGTATAGAAGGAATCTATAATGTGAATCTTCTATGTATTCTGTTATAGAAATACTGCATAATCTAGTGCTGAACATAGTAATGATAAATGTAATTACTTGAACTTTAGATAAAAATAAAGGCTCTGACCAAGTGAACCAGAATCAGTAAATGCATTGTTTGAGCAAAATGAATGTCACTTGTGATCAACCCAGATTTAGTTTAGCAGCCTGTTAGCAAGGCAAGTTCTCACATGGGTAGAATCTGCTTTTTCATTTCTTCTCAAACAGTTAGTTACATAAATGTCAATTTCATCAAAAACTATGTCAGTATGGTTAAAAAAATATTTGAGTGAAACAGAAAAGTACAGTGGTACCTATTGATTAAATGGATAGTTTTTGTTTTGCTTTGGTGATGGAAAGTGAAGTCGCTGTCGTGTCTGACTCTTTGTGACCCCATGGACTGTAGCCTACCAGGCTCCTCCGTCCATGGGATTTTCCAGGCAGGAGTACTGCAGTGGGTTGCCATTTCCTTCTCCAGGGGATCTTCCCAACTCAGGGATCCAACCCTGGTCTCCCACATTGCAGGCAGACGCTTTAACCTCTGAGCTGCCAGGGAAGCCCTGGTTTTGCTTTGGGGAAAATACAAATTCGGAATGCTTTTTCAACAACTCGCTGAGTTCAAGCTGACATAACTCAACCTCTGGAAACATAATTAATAGTATTATTTATTAGGACTTATTATATGCAATCCCATGAAATATTGCCTGCCACGCTCCTCTGTCCACAGGATTCTCCAGGCAAGAATACTGAAATGGGTAGCCATTCCCTTCTCCAGGGGATCTTCCAAATCCAGGGACTGAATCTTGGCCTCCTGCATTTCAGGCACATTCTTTACCATCTGAGACACCAGAGAAGCCCAGTTATTAAGGATTGATAGTCTACATTTAGCTAACCATAATTTAATTTGCAATTTACATAAATATTTTGAGACTTTTCTTCATCTTCCATACAGATGCCTATAAGAAATATTGTTTAGACTTTCAGTTGGATTTTCTGATATATATAGAAAATATGTTGAAAAAATTATGCTTATGGCTTTCTACTAGATTTAGCACAAGGATATGTTTAGTGACCTTGACACAAAATATTTTCCATGAATAAAACTATGTTAAAAATATGCTTATGGCTTTCTACTAGATTTAGCACAAGAGTATGTTTAGTGACTTGACACAAAATATTTTCCATGAATTGGTAGGCATGGACTGGAATGAAAAGTGAATGAGAAGTGAAAAAATGAATATAACTTGTGAAAAAAATCCTCAGTAAGCTTATTAATAAAAATGACAGAGAAAAAGAACTAATGTTGGAAAGTTGTTGCTGCTTTTAAAATTTACTTTAAGCTTTGGGGATAATAAAGAATGCCTATGTGCTTAGGTGGATGACCTATGAAAGAAAGAGAAAATATGAATCTGAGCATTCATTTAAACCAAGAATATAAGAAAGGCATCACTGTTAATTCTATTTCATTTAAATAATGTAATAAAATGCTATGAGGAGTACTGATTTCAGATGATAGTATGTGAAAGAGATAACCAAAGAAAAGGAATATAAATAACATTTTTGTTAAAAAAAAAAACATTTTTGTTGAAGAAATATTACCATATGCTACATAAGTAATAAATTAAGTAAAGGAATATATGTAAGTAATCTTTATATAAGCAGTTAATATTATATTTTTATATTTTCAAAAACAAAATAACAAGTAATTCTGAAATGTTGAATTGTTTTATTTATTTAATAAGCAACTACTGTTATTAAATAAATGTGATAAATCATCTGTCTATTAATTTGTTATGTTTTATTTATCCTTTATTCCTCTAGATAAAACGTAGAGGATTCTCATTTTTAGATAAAGGACTCTAACACTGTACTGTTGAAACTTGAATAGGATGAAAATTCAGATGAAAAACGGGACCCTAGGTAGATTTTTGTAAACACAGACTATAGAGAGCTATTAAAACGTAAGCACAGTGGCAGAAATATCTTCTGTGAGAATAAATCTAATAAGCTAAACTATTATGTCACTTTTAATAGCAACATTAGCATTGATGATGAGTGTATGCATCAACAAAGGGCTTCCTGTAAAGAAGGTTGGTCTTAAATAGTGGTGATTTAGGAGGTTTTAACCAAAATGATTAAATTAAGAAACTTCCATTTTAGATTTGGCCAGAGATCTTCTGGGAAAAAGATTATCCATGAATATTTTCACATTTCTGCATATAACCTAGACTTTATGAGCTTAGGGCAAAGGTTAAAAGATGACAGTACAGTGAATTCCTCTGGAGAGAATCAGAGACTTTTCTGTCCCAGAGACATTTTCTTGAAATCCAGGGTCTTGAAGTTAGAGCTCTTTCTTCCACTCTCTCCCTTCATCTCCCCTCATACCTCAGACAGAAGGGGGAGTTGTACCACCCAACCCGATACCATCTCAGAATCTCGTAATTTCAGCATTACGGAGGTTTTGCACCCCCATTGCACAGGTATGGCAACATGAGGCTCTCATATCCATGAAGACTGGCCTCTGGGAACTGATACTAAGATGCTCTCTGAATAATAAGCTATCTGTTCTCTGAACCAGAGATCCAATGTTTTCTGTTAGAATATGAATTACAAGGAACAATTAGCTGTTTGTTGGTAAACGACATAGCAGAGAAAGGCTAAAAGTCACGGCCCTCAATTTTTGCCCAATGAAGATCTTGGTTTTGAATCAAAACACCATATGTAAAGATTCAAGCCAACATCTTGACAGTTTTTGCCTGAGATTTCTCATTTCTTGAAAAATTAAATTCAAGATACGTCTACTCTGGGGCTGCCTCAACCCCATCCACCTAATTCTCATCTGGTTGAAGTGCCATCGATACCCTGTCAAGACATTTCTAGTGTTGGAAACTATGTGAATGCATGCGTCTTGTAAGATTTGGGACTGAAATTAGCAAAAAGTAAATGTCTGGCTAGTTTTCTTTGTGTTTCACTTGGATTTGTGTATATTATGTTTTATTCACTATTTAGAGGATTCTGTCTCTAAATGTTTCTTTCTACCTCTGTGTTTCTAGAGATGGAAACACTAATTCCTATATCATTTTTATATTTCCCTCTTGCTAAGTTAATTTATTCCTAATATCCCCAACCCCATCACATTCTTAACAGAATTTAACAACTCTTTCTTTAAAATAGTTTTAAACTATCAGATGGAATGAGTATTTTGGGTATTGAACAGCAAGAAAAAAATATATATAGTACAAGATATATATTACAATTTATGATGTTTAAAAATAATATTAGGTTCACACCAAATTAGCAATAACATATTCTCATAAACATGACAATGAAATTGAAATATTTTAATCATTTGAAATAGGTAAAATTATTTTTACAGATTTAGTCTTCAGTTTAAATCATTAAATTTATAAATACAAATTACCATTTAGTTTTTCATTTGATAAAATAGATTGCAACAGTTAGAACTTATTAGAATAGACCTCATAAATCATAGCTTTTCTTAAATATTGGTAACATGAATAAAATTGACAGATATCCTTCTTACTATTCACAAATGCAGTTTAGCAAACCTAATGGGGCCTAGTCGTTTCTGGGTATGACATTTGCCTTAATAGTACTATAGTATTTTCATGAGTTGTATTACAAATCTCTGCCCCAAATGAATAGACTTATTTTTTTTTTTAATTGTGCTATTTGGATTTGGCCTGATCACCTTGCATTCTTCATACACACTCACACTTGGGACAAAGATGCCTGAAGTTTTATTATGAGTATAAATGGTCACTTGGACAGTCTAACCTCTGGATCCAACAATATACATATAATAGAAATAAATTATTTAATCTTATTTATGAACACAGAGCACAGGCAACAAAGAAACAGAAAAGTAAGATTGATATTAGAGTGTAACCATGGAGGAGCACGTTCTAGAACTTGGGTTCCCATGGTTGTAAGCATCCATCCCACCTGTGGAGAAGATAATTTCTTTCTATCCAGAATATCATACCTTACTGGACTTTGTAATCCATATACCATAATACCCATGTGTGTGTGCATGTTCAGTGGTGTCTGACTCTTTTGAGACGCCATGGACTGTAGCCCATCAGGCTTATCTGTCCATGGAATTTTCCAGGCAAGAATACTGGAGTAGTTGCAATTTCCCACTCCAGGGGACCCTGGACCCAGGGATTCAACTTGTGTCTCTTACTTGGCAGGCATTTTCTTTACCGATTGTACCACCCAAGAAGCCATAATATCCATGGTATTACATTTAACAGGAAAAGGGAAGTAAGTTAGAATAACAGCAACCCCATCATAGATTCTGAGAAGCGACTGCCTACTTTGTTCCATTTTTGAGGTCCAGGCTCTGATTATTCTAATATAAGTACTACTAGTCATGAGTTCTCCTGTTTAGTGGGAAAAATAAATTAAAAAGAATGATTATAATACAAACTTCTTTCAAAACTTTCACTATTAAAGTAAAAAAAAAACTTTGTATTTACCACTTAAAAAGTACTATTTTAAGAATGTTTACACATATTAATTTTATCCCTTTATTTGTTCATTCAAGCTTATTAGGCAGATTACTTGTATTATATGAGTGAAAGTAAATGAGAATATTGCAAATCATTAATAACAGGGCTGGAGGCATCACTATGTCTGATCTAGTGGCCTTGAACTCATGCAGGATGAGCACTTAGACACAGAGTCTGTGAACACTCTGATATTTGAGTATGGCTTCCAGTACCACGGTCTAGCTAGGGCTGTTGCCATGACATTTCAACCCAAAATGCAAGCGATGATGGTCTCAAGGCAATGAGGAGTAAAAAAGCAAATGTCACTTTAAAAGGGAGTTGTTCCGGTCCATCTAGCTCTTCTCAGGATTTCAAGGCAGCCTTAAATCAGTTTAAGGTTTTCCATTGTTTGTAACTTCATTAGAAGGCTAGAAGTGATTGTAAGGGCAGTATCTTGAACCTTTGACATCTCGCCTTGGTATATGATTTCTTCAAAGACTTGCCCCAAGCCATGCCGATGGGGAGAGATTTGTGATAGTTTCAGAACCTAAAATCAATTGAATTTTCCCAGGAAAAACTCTTTATAACCAAAAATTTCTCACAGAATTCCAAAATTGTAAACCTTTTGAAAAGAAACCAAAGACGTGGTGCCTTAAACCTTCCATTTCAGGATGAGAAAACTAAGAGTTTAGAAAGGTCACAGAAGTGATTTCTTAGAAGTAGAACTATGACTTAGCTCCTGACTCCTAGTCAACTATTATTTTCCCTCAACTCTGCTCTAAAACTTAATTTCCTCCTGAAATCCACTCTGTGACAGATATTTCTGAAATGAAAGAGCTATTTATGACAAAAAAGTTCTTATATGAAGGACATAATCATTTTTCACTCTTTTCTCTAAGAAGACAGTAAAATCTTGCTTTCATAAAAACATGGTATTGTTGGAAGGTATAAATAGATATGCAAGGGCTAATATAAAATAATCTAATGTCAACTGTCAATAAGGGAATGCTTTATAGGAAAAAAAAGTACTTATTCAATTTTTAATGTTGGCATGATTTTTCTTCTTCATTCTATCAAAAGTACTTGTCATTACAAGGAAAGACAGATAATCAGATGGATTTTTAAGGTTGTAATCTGAGTTCAAACTTGATACCCAATACTCTTTGCAGGGAGCAAAATCCTCAAAGAGGGCTTTTTTTTTTTTTTTTTTTAATGTAATGAATGTAACAAAGGGACTATTTTTAATGGTGAGGTCAAGGTTAAAGGAACTAAAGTAAAGATGATGAAGCACCCCGGTCCAGCAAGAGTAGAAAGTCATTACCTCTCCCTTGCCTGACATGACAAAAGGCGGGAGATGATGTCAGAACTTGACAAGAAGCAAGAGCTGGGATCAGCAGAAAGGTCACTCAACAGGATATGAGGTTACAGGCAGAAGGACAGAGCCACTGCCAAGGCCAGGCAGAAAGTAAAGGGAGAATATGCACTCCAACTGCTCCCTCTGCTTTCAAATATTAATTTCCTGACAGTACCTCCACTTGGCTGAACTCAAGCAGAATCTAGAGGGGAAAGGAGGTATAATGAAGCAGCCTGCACAAACCATGTTTCCTGGACAAGAGCAGAGGGGAAATGGGTAGAGATGAGCAAACAAAATAATTGAGTCATGATTATCAATGCTGTGCTTTCAATCAGTGAATACAGTTCTAACTACTCTCTCCTAATTAAAACAGTGAGATGAACACCATTCAAAAAGTATGATCAAATTATTCAGAAGGCAAAGGAAGTAGTTTTAAGGCTGCCAGTTTGAGCTGGAGAATGTTTTACATGGTATAAAAACTGGATGCTGGAGAAAAAGAACTTAAGCAGAGAGATATTGTTAATATATTAATATAATGTTATTAATAGAATAATAATAAGGAAAAGCTTAGTTTACTTTGAACATACAGTTAGTGGAGTAAAGGGGTATTTAGAAAAAGGGGAAGTTGCAGGCTATGTGGCCCAAAAGGGCATGTTGAGATTAGATTTGTGAGAGTCTGAGATTAATTCTGTTAATAATTAGGAGGAGACATAAGAGGATAAAGAGATCATACATTAAAAGATATTATGATAATCTGATGTGCAGTGAGCATGACCTCCTGCATGTCTTGAAGAAATATTATTATCTAAAATTAAATACATTTCATTTTTGTTGAATTTGTACAGATGTAGTAGTCTCTGTCGAATGGTAGGTACTTAATAAATTCTAACTGTAACAGGGAAAATTTCAGATTTTGTGGGGCATGTACATAAATTGGGAAACTGTGTTTAGAAGAAGAATAAAAATTAAGGAAAAAAATTAGATACATGATTTTAGACAAGGTCATGTAATTAAGTGGCTCTACAGCTTAAGCCTCACTAACTTCAGAGTAAATAATTTTTTTGCTCTGGATTGGATAAATGGATGCTGTCATAAGTATGGAGCTTCCCAGGTGGTACAGTGGTAAAGAATTGGCCTGACAATGCAGGAAGCACAAGAGACACTGATGCAATCCCTGGGTTGGTCCCCTGGAAGAGGAAATAGCAACCCACTGCAATATTCTTGCCTGAAAAATCCGAAGGATAGAGGAGCCCAGTAGGCTACAGTTCATGGGGTTGAGAAGCATCAGAGACGACTGAGCACACATTACCATATATTTGCATGATTACAAAAAAAGTAAATTTTATAATAGAGAATGCTGCTGCTAAGTCGCTTCAGTCATGTCCGACTCTGTGCGACCCCAGAAACGGCAGCCCACCAGGCTCCCCCATCCCTGGAATTATCCAGGCAAGAACACTGGAGTGGGTTGCCATTTCCTTCTCCAACACACGAAAGTGAAAAGTGAAAGTGAAGTCGCTCAGTTGTGTCCAACTCTTAGCGACCCCATGGACTGCAGCCTACCAGGCTCCTCCGTCCATGCGATTTTCCAGGCAAGAGTACTATTAGGGTCCAATTCCTTTCAATTTATTACAGGAGAATTAATGCTATTGTTCATAATTCCTTTACCAAATCTAGAAAAAAGAAACTTCGGTGCTCAGGCAGATAAACAGCCCACCCAGGCAAAGGACTATTTTAAAAAGAGGCGGCCAGTTCTATAAAGATACAAGATATCCTCCTGAAGTCTTTGTGCAATTCGAAGCTCTGACACTTGAAGAAGTATAAATGCTACAAACTTATAAAACATCACCTGAGAGTTTACTTGAATTTCCCCCAAACTCACCAAGTTCTGTACATTTTAAACATCAAGCTCCCAATTCCAGTTTTTTTGTTTCAGCCCGTTGTTTGCCATCTTCAAGAGGGGCTGAAGCAAAAAATTAAAATCAAAAGCCTAACATCCAAGATCCACAAAATTAAATGAGTTTAGAAGTGATTCAAGCAAACTCCCAAGTGATGCCCTGTGTCTGTAGCATCTACACCTCTGCGGCAGTGTCCTGGAGTGTCCAAGCACACTGTATTAAAGCTTAAGATTGCAACAAGACTTTAGAGAATAGTACTAAGTAAACAAAAGAATCTATGGATACTTTTTTCTCATTGTTAGAATAAATGGTGGAAAGGGAAACAGTTGGTGAAAAATTTAAGCCAATAAACTGTTCAGTAGTTAACTGATTCCAAAAATATTTATGTGTGTATAGTACTCCAGGAATTAGGCTAGAAAATATAGATTGGAAAAATGCACTCAATGCCTTCTAGACAGCTCATTAAAATGGGAGAAACAAGGAATTCTAAGTTACAAGTTCTGGCCAATACATGAAAATGGTACTGGGAGAATACAGAAAAGAATTATCTTCATTAGTCTCAGTTCTATAGTTAGAATTAGGATGCAAAGTCAAATGGGAGATGTAAGCTAGATCTCCATTATCAGGGAACTGATATGGTGACACTTTTATTTTGGAAAAGCCTTTGTTTAGCTGCACAATGGAGGATGGATTGGTGATATTATTGCATAATATATTATATAGTTTAAATTATATATATATGTATGGGGTTTCCTGGTGGCTCAGAGGTTAAAGAACCTGCCTGCAATGTAGGAGACTTGAGTTCTATCCCTGGGTTGGTATATATTATATACATAGCATAGTATATAGATAAACAGGGAAGCTACTGCATATATTAAAAAGGAAATAATAATAGAATTATGACATTCCAGTAGTCATGTATGGATGTGAGAGTTGGTCCATAAAGAAAGCTGAGTGCTGAAAAACGGATGCTTTTGAACTGTGTGGTGTTGGAGAAGACTCTTGAGAGTCCCTTGGACTACAAAGAGAACAAACCAGTCAATCCTAAAGGAAATCAGTCCTGAATATTCATTGGAAGGACTGATTCTGAAGCTGAAACTCTGATACTTTGGACACCTGATGTGAAGAACTGACTCATTGGAAAAGACTCTGATGCTGGGAAAGATTGAAGGCAGGAGGAGAAGAGGACGACAGAGAATTAGATGGTTGGATGGCATCACCGACTCAACGGACATGAGTTTGAGCAAGCTCCCGGAGTTAGTGATAGACAGGGAAGCCTGACATGCTGCAGTCCATGGCATCGCAAAGAGCTGGACATGACTGAGTGACTGAACTGAATACTGAAGAAGGGAAAATCTTAGTAGGCAGAATCAATGGGGCTTGGTTTTGAAGTTGGACAATTATATGAATGGAAGAAAGGAAAGGAGGAACACCTGGTTTTTTAATTGACTGAGTGTTTGATGACGTCTTTAACCAAAGTATAGAATATGAAAAGTAGGTCAGATTGTGGAGAAATGTAAATGAGTTTGAGTTGAGTTATATATGTTGCATCTGATCTTCCTATAAGCAGTTGACTGCACAAATCTGGAACTCATGGCAATATCTTCATTCAAGATAGAGATTTGGGTAATGGACATGTACATGGCATGAAGGAAGAGCACAAGCAAAGGCTGGATTACTTTCAACTCTAAGTAGTCAAAATAACAAACCCTGAATAACAATAGCTTAAATATGATAATATTTATTTTTCACATTAGAGCCATTTATTACAGGTTTTATAATGGCAGTACTAAACCACAAAATCCCAAGTAATGCATTCTTTCATTTTATCTGACTCTGTAGCAAAATTGCCCCCAAATGCAGTGACATAAAACAAACATCAGGCTCAGTCTGTGTGTGTGAGGAATTTGGATGGGTCATAGTCAGGACTGTGTGTTTGTTTGCTCTGGTGTTGAGCATCAGCTAGAAGATTCAAAGACTGGGGGCTGGATTTATATGAAACCGTGTTTAGTATAAATCTGGTGGTTGTGTCTGTCTCATGCTGTCTTTTCACATATGCTTCTTCACGGCATGGGGCTGAGTCCTAAGAATAAGTGAGAATGAGCCCAGGTAATGCTACATCTCCTTTTATGATCCAGTCTTGCAGTGTCACTTTTACCATGTTCTCTCCCTGCAGTTCATCACAGTCACCGTTTCCAGTGGAAAGGAAACCACTCTTCTCCATTATAGGTGGTGGCAACCTGTTGCAACAAGCAACAGGTTCTGGAGCTCTGAGATGTAAAATATTACTTAGCTCATTTTTGGAAAAACAACCTATTATACTACAGCTGGGATTTTCCCAGTGTATTCATTTCCCACCTCTATAATGTGAGCCTTATTCTCCTGGTGCAATGTTTCTTCTCTAATGGAGTTTTCTGAATACAGGAAAGGTGTGTCCAGAGCTCTCCTAAGGAAATTACTAAAACTTACACAAAAAATATCCATTTATGTCTCATTGACTAGAAGGTAGTCACATCTTCACATCTAGCAGTAAGAAAAATACAGAAATGTCTCATTTTGGGTGATCATTTTTCCAAGCTAAGAATTAATACATAGGGAAAGAATCAATAAGAAATCTCTATTATGAGAGAGAAAAATTAGTAATTACTAATATATGAAACATGCTTTTTTTCCATGTACATTTTCCAACAAGGTTGCCACACTTCCATAAATAGTTACTTTGAGGGGGAAAAAAAAAGGTTCTAGCTGCAATTTTGGTAAGAAATCAGTTCCTTACAGACACATAGCTTCTATGTAATGTGTAGACTCATGAAAATTATGATAGTCATCATTTTAAAACAAATTATTCTTCAAGAGTGTCAATTTTACTGTCTGCTAACTTTCTTTCCCCTGCTTCAGAAGGCTGATTATTTGGTTTATTTGACATTGAGTCAAATCCGTATTTGTTGACAGCTGCATGGGTCAATTTTGAAAGATCAATTTTAAATGAATGGGTTGAAGGAAGAAGTTTACTTCAAATATCTTTTGCTGAGTCTTAGCAATGCCATCATTGATTCTGATCAGGGCTAAAAGCACTATGCTCTTTTCCCAAATAAAACATTTAAAGTACAGCTTTCTGAACATTGGAAAAAGGTGTAATAATGGAATAATAAAACAGACTCCCATTACCACTGTACTGAAAATGACAGACAAAATAACAGTGAGAGACATTGCTGGCTCTGTTTTTACTTATACACCATCATTTAGCAGGATTCCTCAGAACCTTATTTCCTTAACCCGTTAGTATGCAGTGCTAAAAAATGGTGAAATAAACTTAGACATTTTTAATACTGCATGATTTATCAGAATCTTTAATATTCCAATGAATATAGTAAATCTCCAAGAAGAGAGGCATTCTGCTATATTTTCTAAACCTATTTGTTCACAGATTTTCCTTCTCACAAACCATCTTAAAAGAAGTAAAATGTCTCTAGTGTTCCCTCTGCCTTGAGAGAGAAATCATTTTCCTTATTCTTGTCTCTTCCTGTTTTGGTTAAAAATAGAATTTGAATCACATATAGTTGTACTCATATTCATACCAGAATCACTCAAACATGTATGAATATATTAGATAGCAGGTGCAGCTAGGTATGGGGAATACACACATTTAACTGATAAGGATATTTTTAACCTATGTCAAGGAACTCAAGACGTAGTCATTTCTTTACCCAACTCCACTATCCTGTTTTGGGCAAGGTGTCATTATTCTGTGACTTCACATCTCCCTGAAATGTCCTCTGTTATAATATTTTCTTCATTATATATAATTCTCTGTGCCCATGTGTATCCCCTACCACTTCTTGAGTAGACTGCTTGGAGGAGATTATGCTTGGTTTGAGTTTTAGAAAATTGGCAGAGAACTTAGCGGTTGAGGAGGGGAGCTGAAAATTTTAGATAGAATCAGGAGCAAGAATCTCAAGGTTGTAAAACTTAACAAGGAGCACAAGATGAGAGAGAATAGAAACCAAGATTGAAGTGGGGTTACAGAGAAGCTTGTATAATTTAAAGCAGCCAGGACTTTATCTTGTTATGTATCACTGAAGGAACTCACCAGTGATAAGGTTTGACAGTAGAATTCAATTTTCACTTTTAAAGATCATCTAGGGTCACACAGAGTTGGACACAACTGAAGCGACTTAGCAGCAGCAGCAGCAGCAGCAGTCATAATGTAGAATATAACATAATTCTGTATATTTATGGCTAGTTGGGCATCAGTGCGGCAGACCTGGTTTTGATTCCTGGGTCAGGAAGATCCCCTGGAGAAGGAAATGGCAATCCACTCCAGTATTCTTGCCCAGAGAATCTCATGGACAGAGGAAACTGGTGGGCTACAGTCCTTGGGGACACAAATAGTCAGACACAATGGAGCAACTAACACTAACTATAGTTAGTTAACCAGCAAAAGATTTGCTAAAGGATATTAGTTCACAGAATCATTGAGATGTCTAGAGAAATAGGTTTGAGATTAAATTTACTGGAGAAATATTCAGAACTTCACCACATATTAGGTTAGTGAAGGAGCCTTCCCCTGGTGACAGTAATCAACCCAGACTCTGCAAAAGAACAGCCTGATGTTGAAACCTGTGCCACCACAGCTGCCACCACCTCTTACAGCATAACAACCACCTCACTGCTCACTACAGAACTAGAATCACATCCATATGTATCTCAGTGATTCAGTTCAATCTACAGACTAACTGCACGGGAGACTATGAAATAGAGGCTCTGAAATTCTATCATTTGAAGGAGGAACTTATAAGGTAAGATCCTGTCAAAATGTAAAAGTCAAAAATTGTTCAAAAGGTGGAGGCAGGCAAGATTAAAAACCATTTACTGAAAATGGAAGGCAGTTCAAGAAGTAAGAAAAGCAATTGTCCAGGTGTGAATGGTTAGCACAGTGGGAGTTAGCATGATTTCAGAGGTGAGGAAGGGAAAAGTGAAAAAACAGGATATAAAATAGCGCATAGGTTTTGATTGATACATGCTGGAATATGTGCTCACTTTTGAATTTAAACCATTAAGTGATAGTCGGCCTTTCAACAAAATAAGGAGTACAGAGGAAGGCAGACTGTTTGGGGAATTTGAGGTGTAAGCAGGATAAATACAGGCTTATTTTTAGAATCTGAGTCTTACTTTGAACATAATGAGTTTGGGTTAGCCATGTCTTAGTTGCTCAGTTGTGTCCAACTCTTTGCAACCCCATGGACTGTAGCCCGCCACTGTCCATGGAATTTTCCAGGCAAAAGTACTGGAGTAGGTTTCCATTTCCTTCCCCAGGGATCTTCCCAACCCAGGGATAGAACCCAGGTCTCCTGCATTGCAGGCGAATTCTTTAGTGTCTGAGACACCAGGGAAGCCTAATATGAACATCCATTAAAAAAAAAAAAAATCCAGAAAAAAAAAGATATATAAATTTGACACTATAGAGCATTCAGGGATAAAGAATAAACCGAAAAGCATAAACATACAGTTGGAAGTTAAAACCCTAAAAATGAATACAAAAGCCCAGCAAATATGAAGCAGCCTGTAGTAATCAAAACTATTATAAATAAGGAAATTGCAGGTCCTGAATTGTGTGTGTGTGTGTGTGTGTGTGTGTGATACTTACATGATTTGCCTTACTGCCAGCTCAGATAGGCATATGGTTTTATAGGTTCCAGAGTACTGTATTAGTTGCTACTGTAACAAATCACTACATTAAATGGCTTAAAACAACACAAATGTATTTTCTTTCAGTTCTGGAGGTAAGAAATCCAAACTAGGCCCCTCTAGACTAAAAGCATGATGTTAGCAGTGCTATGTTCCTTCTGGAGGTTTTAGTGCAGAATTGGTTCCACAGTTTTTCCAGCCTTGAGAGATTGCTGTATATCTTGATAGCACCCTTTCCTCCATTTTCAAAACAAGTAGAGTAGCATCTTAAAATCTCTCAACACTTCTACCTCCCTCTTCCACTTATAACAACCAGTGTAATTACAGTTGATCCTTGAACAACTCAGGAGCTAGTCCCCTTGTAAATTATAGTAGGCAATTCATATTCATGATTCCTCCACATCTGTGGATTCAGCCAACCAGGGACTATGTAGGGCTATAGTACTACTGAAAAATATCCCACTATAACTGGACCCATGTGATTCAAACCCACATTGTTCAAGGGTTCAGTATACATTCTGTCTTCTGTAGTAGGAAAAGGTGTATTTCCACTCCAGTATTCTTGCCTAGAAAATTCCATGGGCTACACTCCATGGGGTTGCAAAGAGTCAGACATGACTGAACACATACACACATACATTCTGCCTACCTCCTTATTTTAAGGTCAGCTGCTTAGTACTTCAATTCCACCTGCAATGGAACTGCAGATTGCCTTATTCACATAGCATGTTCACAGTTTTCAGAAATTAGGACATGGATATCTTTAGAGACACTAGAGCAGTATTCTACCTAACACAGATGGCAACAGGTTTTCATCTTTGGGTAATATCCTTTGTTTTATCCTCCAAGCCCTTCTATCTCTTTTGTACGCATGTACTACCATTGAATTTCTCTGTTTGAATTATCTAGAGGGGCTTCTGTATTCCTGACTAGGCACTGACTGAAGCAAAGAATTGAGATCTGGCTTTATTTGGCCAACATAAGAATTTTCCTTATAGAGGAAACAGTGGGGACAAAGTCCCTAAGGCTTAGAAGAGGTGGTATGTTCAAAGACACATCTGAAAGCGAGTGTGGCAGGAGCATGGAGAAGTGGGGAGCGGTCAGAGAAGGAGAGGGGCAGATGAAAGCCCAGCGAAGGACCTAGATTTATTCTGAAGGAGACAGGAAGCCATTAGAGGAGTGACTTAATTTGACTTAGAATTGAAAAGGGTCACTCAGATTACATGGAGACTAAAATGCTGTTGTGTGTTTTAGACTTCAAGGTTCCTCCTTGAACATGTTAATAACACAGTTACAGCATTGTACCATATGGTTCTGCATTAATTCTGACCTCAACAGCTTTCTCAATCCTTGTTAGCATCAAAATCTTTTAAATATTTTATATGATTTTATTTTTGAAGTGTTCTTCTGGTCATTGAACTTTATTCAAACTGAAGATACAGTATGCCTCATGCTTATCCTGCTCCTTTTCCTTATATGTACGGTTAAATTATGTGCTAAAAAACACCCTCAAGTTATCATTTCTGTCTTAAGCTGTTTCAATCTCTAAAGATTTAGGCAGAAAGAGAAAAACAACACAAAAAAGAAAATAAGTAAGCCCTTCAAGAGAGGGAGTGATTAGCATCTAAGCTTCTTAAGCATTGAAATTACTTTCTTCTGTATCTACCAGAGTGATCAATTCAGCTTAAACAAAGACAAGTTTCCTGCATTAAAAAAAAATTTTTTTTGCTAACATTTCTTATCTGGGACAAAGTTTGTGTTGTCAACATTCAGAATGATCGATTTTTTTTTTTTCTTCCTAAAACATTTCTTATACAGTGAATGCAATTCCATTAAGTTTTGGGGTGGGGAGGGGAACTGTTAAAATTCAGATTTATTTTAGAATAGGAAACAATGAATACTCACTTGAAAATAAATTTCTTAGGCACTTAGACTGTATCTTGTTTTATCATCTTAGTTATTCCATTTTGTATATTATTGTATAGAAATTCAATTAAATAACATTCTAAACATTTTTATGTCAAAAAACTATTAATCTTCACATTGCATTTGAAAGTTAAAATTAAAGTTAAATAGGAATGATGAGTTATTTTCAACAGGATGATGCTGATAAAATCATTAATAGATATCAAAATATTAACAAGGATTTAAGTGCATTGCAAATGCTATATATTGTTGGTAATAATTTTATTACAGTGCTTAACATATATTTGTCACTATTCTATTGAGAATGAATTCCAAATGGATTTCCCCAAAGTTACACAAAGTCAGGAAAAAGTAAATACACTAGATTCTCTTTTTTTCCAGAGGGGTGAACTGTTAGAAATATTAGTCTCAAAGGAAGAATAAACTTGCCTTTGGAAATCAGCTCGCTGATATGTTATTTTCTGTCAATTTATATCCTTTTCTTGCAAACTCAATGTCAATTCAACTATTATATTTGAACTACAACAATAATTTGAACTGTGTTAACATTTTTAACTGTATTAGCTATTCAGTTCAGTTCAGTTCAAGCTGCTCAGTCGTGTCTGACTCTTTGTGACCCCATGAACTGCAGCATGCCAGGCCTCCCTGTTAATATTTCTTAAATGTAGATTTGTAAGAGATACTACTTAAAAAGTAAGTAATTTACATCAATCTTCTACAATACATAAAGAATACATTATGAAGGATAATATAATTAACTATATTTGAAATTCTTTATCAAAAACTATATTAACTGATGTGACATATTTTTGTCAACTGTAAAGTGGGGATAATAATGAAACTGCACAACTCATTGGGACTTGAACCTGCAGTCTTTTAATTGAGAGCACACACACCTGGTCTCAAGACTTAATGAAGATCAGGTTCTTGATGTATCTCGCCACAGAGAAAGGATTCAGTGAGAGACAAAAGGATAGGTAAAAAGGGGGTCTATTTGGAGAGAAACATATTCTATAGCAGAGTGTGCGCCATCTCAAAAGGTGCTGAGAGGCCCTGAAATATGAGATGGTTAGTTTTTATGGGCTGGATAATTTCATAGGCTAATGAGTGGGATGATTATTTCAACTATTTTATGGAAGGGGTGGGGATTTCCAGGAACTGGGCCATTACCCACTCTTTGACCTTTTATGGTTGGCTCAGAACTGTCCTGCTTTCCTAGTGACTCAGATAGTAAAGAATATGCCTGCAGTGCAGGAGACCTGGGTTTGATTCCTGGGTCAGGAAGATCCCCTGGAGAAGGGCATGGTGACCCATTTTAGTAGTACTGCCTGGAGAATTCCACGGACTGCGGTCTATGGGGTCATGAAGAGTCTGACAGGACTGAGTGACTAACACTTTCACTTTTCACTTCAGAACTGTCATAGTACTGTGGCTGTGTCATTTAAATGCTAATAATTTACAATGGGTGTATAAAGAGAATGAAGATTTGCATGCTAAGTAGCTTCAGTCATGTCTGACTCTCTGCAGCGCTATGGACGGTAGGTAGCACACCAGGCTCTTCTGTGAATGGGATCCTCCAGGCAAGAACACTGGAATGGGTTGCCATGCCCTTCTCCAGGGGCTCTTCCCAACCCAGGAATCGAACCCATGTCTTTTATAGCTCCTGCGTTGGCAGGAGGGCTCTTTACCACTAGTGCCAGCTTGGATGCTAATGAATTGCAATGAGAGTATAAAGAGGATCAGCCAAATCTGCCATCATGGGCCTAGTGGGTTCTAACCAGTTTGTCATATCCCAACAGCTATGTCATTCTTTTAAAGGTTGTGCCCTGCCCTCTTCCCTCCTATTTCATTAACAGTACTCATTTTAAAGTTATACTTTATGTTTGTTTCCCTTATATGTTGTCTTCAAATCAATTAAATGAGGATGTTCTTTCATTAGGGCTTCCCTGGTGGCTCAGTTGGTAAAGTGTCTGCCTGCAATGCGGGAGACCTGGTTTGATCCCAGGGTCACGAAGATCCCCTGGAGAAGGAAATGGCTACCCACTCCAATACTCTTGCCTGGAAAATCCCATGGATGGAGGAGCCTGGTAGGCTATAGTCCATGCGATTGCAAAGAGTCGGACACGACTGAGCAACTTAACTGGTACTAAATGTTCTTTCATTGCCCCAGAATAAATTTACTATCTCAGGAATGTCACACAGTTTAATAGTGTTTTTGATATATTTTTAAAGATGAAAAATATAGCTTCAATTTGATAATAAATCGCATTTTTGAACATCAAAATCCATTATCTCCACACTTCTTCCCACTCCTCCACATTAATAAAGTAACTTGATATTTCTGTGATTTAATGAGACTAATTTCTACAATATTTGCAACAACTTTATTTTTTTAATCAATAATTGAATTTTTTAAAATATAAATTTATTTATTTTAATTGGAGGTTAATTACTTTACAATATTGTATTGGTTTTGACATACTTTATTATATACAGTGTGGTATTATGTGGATGTTATCTTGGTTAAAATAAAATCTTGTACAGCTAGCAAGCTAATTCAGAATACATAGTCTGTACATAGCTGTTTAGCATTATTTCATAAAAACTGTATGTCAGAGATGGCTCGTACAAGTTTTTTAATCTGAATCTGATCAACACTTACATTTATAAAATTAATATTGCGAATGTCAGAGATGGATTTTTATTGGTAAAAATAATGTTCCATTGACTAGCATAATAAATACTTCAAATATGTTTTCTTTGATAAATTTGAATGTGTTTCAGTTGTGCAAAATGGCTAAAATATTTTGAAACATTTCCCACACACAGATTAACAGTATATAGAAACCTGGAGAGGCAGGACAGAAACATGGGGATGACACTAGAGGCTTGATTTTTAAAACACACTATGTTCAACCACTTGGTTTATGGGAATCTGTGATGACAACCCCAGTGGTTATAAAATGCTGCCTGGCTCTGTAAAGCTGAGAATCTGACTTACATGAATTTTCTAAGATGTGGTCAGGACACCTAATAAGAAATAGCTGTTCATTCAAGCTGAGAGAAAGAAAGACTTGAATGGTTTTGTGCTTGCTTGCTAATAAACAAATGATTAATAAATGTCAGTGTGGGTGGCAGAGAATTTGGGACGTGCTTTTGTTAAAATTTGTTGTGCAGTTTGTGGGAGAGTAGCTCATTTCCACCCACAACAAACATTTTTGAAGGCTACAATGCAATACTCAGCCAACTTGGAAACACAAGTAAATTCTACAAATTCAACTGCTTCGCCTTCAGATGAAACAAAATGAAAACCAATATGAAAGGATGTGTTCAGTTCAGTTCAGTCACTCAGTCGAGTCCGACTGTTTGTGACCCTATGAACTCCAGCATGTCAGGCCTCCCTGTCCATCACCAACTCCCGGGGTCCACCCAAAACCATGTCCATTGAGTCAGTAATTCCATCCAATCATCTCATCCTCTGTCATCCCCTTCTCTTCCTGCCCTCAATCTTTCCAATCATCAGGGTTTTTCAAATGAGTCAGCTCTTTGCATCAGGTGGCCAAATATTCAAGTTTCAGCTTCAACATCAGTCCTTCCAATGAACACCCAGGACTGATCTCCTTTAGGATGGACTGGTTGGATCTCCTTGTAGTCCAAGGGACTCTCAAGAGTCTTCTCCAACACCACAGTTCAAAAGCATCAATTCTTCAGTGCTCAGCTTTCTTTATAGTCCAACTCTCACATCCATACATGACCACTGGAAAAACCATAGCCTTGAGTAGATGGACCTTTGTCGGCAAAGTAATGTCTTTGCTTTGTAAGATGCTGTCTAGGTTGGTCATAACTTTCCTTCCAAGGAGTAAGCGTCTTTTAATCTCATGGCTGCAATCACCATCTGCAGTGATTTTGGAGCCCAGAAAAATAAAGTCAGCCACTGTTTCCCCATCTATTTGCCATGAAGTGATGGGACCAGATGTCATGATCTTAGTTTTCTGAATGTTGAGCTTTAAGTCAAATATTTCACTCTTCTCTTTCACCTTCATCAAGAGGCTCTTTAGTTCTTCATCACTTTATGTCATAAGGGTGGTGTCATCTGCATATATGAGGTTATTGATGTTTCTCCCAGCAATCTAGATTCCAGCTTGTGTTTCATCCAGCCCAGCATTTCTCATGATGTACTCTGCACATAAATTAAATAATCAGGGTGACAATATACAGCCTTGACATACTCCTTTTCCTATTTGGAACCAGTCTGTTGTTCCATGTCCAGTTCTAACTGTTGTTTCCTGACCTACATACAGATTTCTCAAGAGGCAGGTCAGGTGGTCTGGTATTCCCATCTTTTTCAGAATTTTCCACAGTTTATTGTGATCCACACAGTCAAAGGCTTTGGCATAGTCAATAAAGCAGAAATAGATGTTTTTCTGGAACTCTCTTGCTTTTTTGATGACCCTGCGGATGTTGGCAGTTTGATCTCTGGTTCCTCTGCCTTTTCTCAATCCAGCTTGAACATCTGGAAGTTCATGGTTTACGTATTGCTGAAGCCTGGCTTGGAGAATTTTGAGCATTACTTTACTAGTGTGTGAGATGAGTGCAATTGTGCAGTAGTTTGAGCATTCTTTGACATTGCCTTTCTTAGGGATTGGAATGAAAACTGACCTTTTCCAGTCTTGTGGCCACTGCTGAGTTTTCCAAATTTGCTAGTATATTGAGTGCAGCACTTTCACAGCATCATCTTCCAGGATTTGAAATAGCTCAACTGGAATTCCATCACTTCCACCAGCTTTCTTCATAGTGATGCTTTCTAAGGCCCACTTGACTTCACATTCCAGGATGTCTGGCTGTAGGTGAATGATCACGACATTGTGATTATCTGGGTCATGAAGCTCTTTTTTCTACAGTTCTTCTGTGTATTTTTGCCACCTCTTCTTAATATCTTTTGCTTCTGTTAGGTCCATACCATTTCTGGCCTTTATTCAGACCATCTTTGCATGAAATATTCCCTTGGTATCTCTAATTTTCTTGAAGAGATCTCTAGTCTTCCCCATTCTATTTTTTCCCTCTATTTTGCATTGATCACTGGGGAAGATTTTCTTATCTCTCCTTGCTGTTCTTTAGAACTCTGCATTCAAATGGGTGAATTTGAATTTCCTTTTCTCCTTTGCTTTTTGCTTCCCTTCTTTTCACAGCTATTTGTAAGGCCTCCTCAGACAGCCATATTGCTTTTTTGCAATTCTATTTCTTGAGGATGGTCTTGATTACTGTCTCCTGTATAATGTCAGGGACCTCCATCCATAGTTCATCAGGCACTCTGTCTGTTAGATCTAGCTCCTTAAGTCTATTTCTCACTTCCACTGTACAGTCATAAGGGATTTTATTTAGGTCATAGCTGAATGGTCTAGTGGTTTTCTCCACTTTCTTCAATTTCAATCTAAATTTGGAAATAAGGAATTCATGATCTGAGCCACAGTCAGCTCCCAGTCTTTTTTTTTTTTTTTGGTGACTCTATAGAGCTTCTCTATCTTTGGTTGCAAAGAAGTTAATCAATCGGATTTCAGTGTAGACCATCTGGTGATGTCCATGTATAGAGTCTTTTCTTGTTTTATTGGAAGAGGGTATTTACTATGACCAGTGTGTTCTCTTTTCAGAACTCTTATTAGCCTTTGCCCTGCTTCATTTTGTACTCCAAGGCCAAGTTTGCCTGTTACTTCAGGTATTTTTTGACTTTCTACTTTTAGGCTACCAATATATAGTAAATTTTAAAGACTTTGTTAGGATACAAATAAATGAGTTCAAATAAATTATTAAGTTTAATAAACTTAGATAGTAGGTTTAAATTCTTAGTTATAAGCTATCATAAATGAACGCATCCTGACTTTTGGTAACTTTGGCTTCCATATCTAATTTCTTAAGGATTATTAGATTTGATAATTTTAGAATTTTTCTATGATTTGATCACATGCTTCTCTACACTGTATTTAGGCCTTGAGTCTTGGAACATTATTTCATGCTTTTATCCAATATTCTCTTTAGTACTTGAGGCACTAATATGTCTGGACCTAAATCTTTACCATTTTAATGAGATTAGCCTTCCCACTTTCATTTGGAGTATGTTTGACTTCAATTTCCTCTTAATTAAAAAAAAATTCTTTACAGATAAGTATTTTTAATTGAGTATTGGATATAATTGATTATGTCCAATATAATTTACAGAAGGGGAAAAAATGGCCTCATTTTCCTCAGCTATTAATATGATTCATAGCTTCAAATAAACAAAATGTATAAACTCCTTTTTAGAATACCTGGGCTTTATACAATCCATAGTTTATTCTAATTTTATATTTTTCCAGCAGTTCTTACAGAATTGTACCTTTGTTTTATAGTATCTCCACCAGTTGATTTATAGGAAGAGATGAGAAACAATCTTATAATAAAGGATTTTTGAATAACATTGACACAAGATCATCCAGACTGCAGCCTAAACAATGTTTTCTTTTTTGTTGTTTCTCTCCCTGGTTAAAATTGAAATGATCTACAATACCCCTACCATCAGAGTGAAAGTGTTTATTCATAGACATTTTTGCAAAGCACCTTGAGGAAGAGAGTTTAAGTTAGAAAAGAACAAAAAACTTTTTTTTTTCTTGACTTTCAGCATGTGTGTGAATAATGCAAGGGCAATTAAGAAGAGAAATAGTGACAGTAATTGAAATACAATTGATCAAGTGCATATACTTGAGAAAGAAAGTCACTACTTTAATAAATGAACAGAAATTCTGCCTAAAGAGAAATCCAAAGGTCTCTGCAATAATTACTTCCAATGTAAGGAAGCAGCCATGGTGGGATGGGATATGGGACAGATGGAAAATAGACCAGAAAATGTGGATCAAAAGTATCAATAAATTAATAAAATAAAAGGAGGAGACTCAAACAAAGTCAGGTAGCCCTGCTTTTGCTAAGGGGTAGGGAGTTTCCTGGTGGGAGAAAGGGTTATTAATTTCAACAAATTTTAAGAAAATAGGGCTTATAAGCTAACATCAAATGCAAATTATTGAATGATTGCATGTTAGTTACTAGAATTGTAGGAAAACAATATACAGTCAACTTGCAGTAGTTTGTTAGTTAAATGAACTGGGAATACTGATTAGCAAATACCAAATTGGAATTGCTCTTAGGGGAAATACAGAGATAGAACAATACATAACTTTATTTTATATGTATTTCTGTTTAAAGGCCACTTATTTAATATATACAGTTGATTCACTGACCCTGAACTCACTGGCAATAGCACTGTAACTCACTTCTAAACAAAACTTATATGACACACCTGTAGTCTCACCATAAGGCACATCACAGCTTCCCTGTGCTAAAGAACACTAGACAGCACTTTAGTTTTAGGTTTTAATGGACATTTTTAACAGCAGAATCAACAAAAAGCAAAAGTGATAAAAATAGGGCACTAAATGAACTGCAAAAAACAACACTTTTTTGCAGTATGAGAGATGAAACAGAAAGAAAATAATTTTATTCAACTTCATCTGAGAATGTTCGTCTGGGGAGACTCAATTTTTCATCTCTCTATGAATGTACACATTCACAAATGACCACCAAAGTGTTATGAATATTGACTTGTGGGTTATAAATAAATTTTAGCCAGGGGCAAATTCTCAGATACAGAATTTACAAATAATGAGACTCAAGAGTTCTGATGGCATTATCAAATTGATGGGAATCAGTTCGAGCAAACTGGGAGATAGTGAAGGGCAGGGAAGCCTAGTGTGCTGCAGTCCATGGGGTCACAAAGAATTGGACACAATTGAGCAAATAAACAACAAGTGTTCCAAGTGTAGGTTTCATTCTCACTATAAATTGTGTTATCTTTAGAAAGGTATGGTATTACTAGGAAAAGGAATCTAAATAGGGTGAATAGAAGTCCAGGACACACATTCCCATATGGTACTCAACTGGAACTGGCCTATTTAGACTTACTAGAACTTACCTGAATGTGAAAGTGAAAGTCGCTCAGTCTTGTCTGACTCTTTGTGACCGCATGGACTATACAGTCCATGGAATTCTCCAGGCCACAATACTGGAATGGGTAGCTTATCCCTTCTTCATCAAATCTTCCCAACCCAGGAATTGAACCGGGGTCTCCTGTATTGCAGGCAGAATCGTTACCAACTGAGCATGTTCATTTCACTTCAGTTCATTCGCTCATTGTTTCCAACTCCCTGCGACCCCATGAACTACAACACATCAGGCCCTGTCCATCAACAATTCCCGGAGTCCACCCAAACCCATGTCCTTTGAGTCGGTAATGCCATCCAACCATTTCATCCTCTGTCATCCCCTTCTCTTCCTGCCCTCAATCTTTCCCAGCATCAGGGTCTTTTCAAATGAGCCACCTCTTCATATCAGGTGGCCAAAGTATTGGAGTTTCAGCTTCAACATCAGTCCTTCCAATGAACACCCAGGACTGATCTCCTTTAGGATGGACTGGTTAGATCTCCTTGTAGTCCAAGGGACTCTCACGAGTCTTCTCCAACACCACAGTTCAAAAGCATCACTTCTTCAGCACTCAGCTTTCTTTATAGTTCAACTCTCACATCCGTACATGACCACTGGAAAAACCATAGCCTTGACTAGACAGACTTTAGTTAGCAAAGTAATGTCTCTGCTTTGTAATATGCATCTACTTTGGTCACAAATTTCCTTCCAAGGAGTAAGCGTCTTCTAATTTCATGGCTACAATCACCATATTCAGTGATTTTGCTGCTGCTAAATCGCTTCAGTCGTGTCCGACTCTATGCGACCCCATAGACAGCAGCCCACCAGGCTCCCCTGTCCCTGGGATTCTCCAGGCAAGAACTCTGGAGTGGGTTGCCATTTCCTTCTCCAATGCAGTGAAAATGAAAAGTGAAAGTGAAGTTGCTCAGTCATGTCTGCCTCTTAGCAACCCCATGGACTGCAGCCTTCCAGGCTCCTCCGTCCGTGGGATTTTCCAGGCAAGAGTACTGGAGTAGGGTGCCATTGCTTTCTCCTCAGTGATTTTAGAGCCCATAAAAATACAGTCAGCCACTGTTTCCACTGTTTCCCCACCTATTTGCCATGAAGTGATGGGATCGGATGCCATGATCTTAGTTTTCTGAATGTTGAGCTTTAAGCCATCTTTTTCACTCTCCACTTTCACTTTCATCAAGAGGCTCTTTAGTTCTTCTTAACTTTCTGCCATAAAGGTGGTGTCATCTTCATATCTGAGGTTATTGATATTTCTCCTGGCAATCTTGATTCCAGCTTGTGCTTCATCCAGCCCAGCGTTTCTCATGATGTACTCTGCATATAAGTTAAATAAGCAGCCTTGACGTATTCCTTTTCCTGTTCAGAATCAGTCTGTTGTTCCATGTCCATTTCTAACTGTTGCTTCCTGACCTGCATACAGATTTCTCAAGAGAAAGGTCAGTTGGTCTGGTATTCCCATCTCTTTAAGGATTTTCCACCGTTTATCACAATAAACTGATCCACACAGTCAAAGAGAAGGGAATGGCAAACCACTTCAGTATTCTTGCCTTGAAAACCCCATTAACAGAATTAAAAGGAAAAAATTAGGACACTGAAAGATGAACTCACCAGGTTGGTAGGTGCCCAATATGCTACTGGAGATCAGTGGAGAAATAATCCAGAAAGAATGAAGGGATGGAGCCAAAGCAAAAACAACACCCAGTGGTGGATGCGACTGGTGATAGAAGCAAGGTTTGATGCTGTAAAGAGCAATATTGCATAGGAACCTGGAATGTTAGGTCCATGAATCAAGGCAAATTAGAAGTGGTCAAATAGGAGATGACAAGAGTAAACATTGACATTCTAGGAATCAGTGAGCTAAGATGGACTGGAATGGGTGAATTTAACTCAGATGACCATTATACCTACTACTGCAGGCAGGAATCCCTTAGAAGAAATGGAGTAGCCATCATGGTCAACAAAAGAGTGCAAAATGCAGTATTTGGATGCAATCTCAAAAACAGCACAATGCTCTCTGTTTGTTTCCAAGGCAAACCATTCAATATCATGATAATCCAAGTCTATGCCCCGAACACTAACACTGCAGAAGCTGAAGTTGAACAGTTCTATGAAGATCTACAAGACCTTCTAGAACTAACACCCAGAAGATGTTCTTTTCATTATAGGGGACTGGAATTCAAAAGGAGGAAGTAAAAAAACACCTGGAGTAACAGGCAAATTTGGCCTTGGAGTACAGAATGAAGCAGGGCAAAGGCTAATAGATTTCTGTCAAGAGAATGCACTGGTCATAGCAAACACCTTCTTCCAACAACACAAGAGAAGACTCTACACATGAACATCACCAGATGGTCGACAGTGAAATCTGATTGATTATATTCTTTGCAGCCAAAGATGGAGAAGGTCTATGCAGTCAGAAAAAACAAGACTGGGAGCTGACTGTGGCTCAGATCATGAACTCCTTATTTCCAAATTCAGAGTGAAATTGAAGAAAGTTGAGAAAACCACTAGACCATTCAGGTATGACCTAAATAAAATCCTTTATGACTATACAGTGGAAGTGAGAAATAGATTTAAGGGAAATAGTGATTTAAGTGATTTAAGTGAGAAATAGATTTAGATCTGACAGAGTACCTGATGAACTATGGATGCAGTTTTGTGACATTATACAGGAGACAGGAATCAAGACCATCCTCAAGAAATAGAATTGCAAAAAAGCAATATGGCTGTCTGAGGAGGCCTTACAAATAGCTGTGAAAAGAAGGGAAGTGAAAAGCAAAGGAGAAAAGGAAAAATATACCCATTTGAATGCAGAGTTCCAAAGAATAGCAAGGAGAGATAAGAAAACCTTCCTCAGTGATCAATGCAAAGAAATAGAGGAAAACAATAGAATGGGAAAGACTAGAGATCTCTTCAGGAAAATTAGAGCTACCAAGGGGATATTTCATGCAAAGATGGGCTTGATAAAGGACAGAAATGGTAGGGACCTAACAGAAGCAGAAGATACTAAGAAGAGGTGGCAAGAATACACAGAAGAACTGCATAAAAAAGATCTTCATGACCCAGATAATCACGATGGTGTGATCACACACCTAGACCCAGACATCTTGGAATGTGAAGTCAAGTGGGCCTTTCGAAGCATCACTATGAACAAAGCTAGTGGAGCTGATGAAATTCCAGTTGAGCTATTTCAAATCCTGGAAGATGGTGCAGTGAAAGTGCTGCACTCAATATGCCAGCAAATTGGGAAAACTCAGCAGTGGCCACAGGACTGGAAAAGGTCAGTTTTCATTCCAATCCCAAAGAAAGGCAATGCCAAAGAATGCTCAAACTACCACACAATTGCACTCATCTCACACACTAGTAAAATATTGCTCAAAATTCTCCAAGCCAGGCTTCAGCAGTACCTGAACCATGAACTTCCAGATGTTCAAGCTGGTTTTAGAAAGGCAGAGGAACCAAAGATCAAACTGCCAACATCCGCGGGATCATTGAAAAAGCAAGAGAGTTCCAGAAAAACATCTATTTCTGCTTTATTGACTATGCCAAAGCCTTTGACTGTGTGGATCACAATAAAGTGTGGAACTGAGCTGAGGGAAGCCCTAGTTCCCCTCATTTATTCCACTAGAGAGTGGGCTTCTTTAGGGCAAGATCTGGTCTGTCTTAATGACAATTGCATTGTGAGGCTTAACTGAGTATCTTGGCACAATGAAGCCTCGCAAAAACAGTTGTTGAAACATGTGTGTGTGTGTATATATATACACACACACACATATATACATACAAATATTACCTCTCAGTACCATGTTTGTGTTTATATTGCCCAAATTTTAAGGTTAAGTTCCTTCCATCACTCTCCAGTATTCTTTTTTTTTAAAATCTTTGGCATTAGAACAATCCTATGTCGACTTAGCACTTTAAACTATATTTTCCTGAGCTACATTTTGCTCTTCTTCTTTGACTATATAAGCTTCTGACATGTGGGAAACTCAACAGCAGCTACAGGCATGGAAATGGTCAGGATTCATTCCAATCCCAAAGAAGAACCATGCCAAAGAGTGTTCAAACTACCTCACAAATGCATTCATTTTACAAGCTAGCAAGGTAATGATCAAAATCCTTCAAGCTAGATTTCAACATTACATAAACTGAGAACTTCCAGATATACAAGCTGGATTTAGAAAAGGCAGAGGAACCAGGGATCAAATTGCTGGCATCTGTTGGATCATAGGAAAAGCAAGAGAATTCCAGAAAAACATCTACTTCTGCTTCATTGACTATGCCAAAACCTTTGACTATGTGAATCACAACAAACTGTGGAAAATTTTTCAAGAGATGGGAATACCAGACCACCTTACTTGCCTCCTGAAATACCTGTATACAGGTCAAGAAGCAACAATTAGAATCAGACATGGAACAGACTGGTTCTAAATTGGGCAATGAGTATGTCAATGCTGTATATAGTCATCCTGCTTATTTAACTTATATGGAGAATACATCATGCAAAATGCCAGGCTAATGAAGCACAAGCTGGGATCAAGATTTCTGGAAGAAATATCAATAACTTCAGATACACAGATGACACCACCCTTATGGAAGAGAATGAAGAAGAATTAGAGTTTCTTGATGAAGGTGAAAGAGGAGTGTGACAATCTGACTTAAAACTCAACATTCAAAAAATGAAGAGCATGGCATTCAGAAAATTAAGATCATGGCACTCAGCCGCATCATTTCATGGCAAATAGATGGGGAAACAATAGAAGGGGTGAGAGACTTTATTTTGGGGGGCTCCAAAATCACTATGGATGATGACTGCAGCCACAAATTTAAAAGATGCTTGCTCCTTGGAAGAAAAGCTATGACAAACCTCAGCAGCATATTAAAACACAAAAACATAACTTTGCTAGCAAAGGTCCATATAGTCAAAGCTATGATTTTTCCAGTAGTCATGCATGCATGTGAGAATTGGATCATAAATAAGGCTGAGTACAGAAGAACTGATGCTTCGAATAGTGGTGCTGGAAAAGACTCTTGAGATTCTGTTGGACTACAGGCAGATCAAAACAGTCAATCCCAGAGGAAATCAACCATGAGTATTCACTGGAATGACTGAGGCTGAAGCCGAAGCTCTAATGCTTTGGCCACTTGATGTGAAGAGCTGACTCATTAGAAAAGACCCTGATGCTGGGAAAGATTGAAAGCAAGAGGAGAGGGGAAGACATCAACTCAATGGACATGACTGGGAAAGCTCCAGGAGATGGTTAAGGACAGGGATGTCTGGCATGCTGCAGTCCATGGGGTGGCAATGAATCAGACACAACTGAGTGACTGAAAAACAAAAGCAACACGTGTGGTCACCATCATCGATATTTATTTATTTGCATCATTTATTATCATCATTATTTATAAATCATCATCATTTACTTTCAGTCTTGTTCCATTGAGTATTAGGTGAAGTTTATTAGTTCATTCTTCAATTTGCTAAAGTAAAACCAAGTTACCAAAGCAATTAAGTAATCTCAAAAATATCCTGTTTGCACACACTCACATAGATTCCTTTTATTTTAAAAAATAGTAATTTGGGGTATTAAGAGATATACCCCCAAAAAAATTGCCCCCTGTCTTAGGGATCATCTGAAAGTATTCTGGGAAAGCATCATCTATATCCATCCAGCTTGGAGCTACTAAAAACATACACATAAAAATGACATGTTTCTTTGTCCTTTCCCCCTCTTTTAACTCCTATTCCATATCCTTTGATTTATTACCATACACAAATGTTTTAATGCCCATTGCTGTTAATTCTATGAAAAGGCAGGCAGTATACTGTATGTTGCATATATTTCCTCCACCTCCTTGTTTTATTCTTTCCATATATATCCTTGACTATTCTAGAATCTGACTCCCATGGTCACCTGGATGTTAGAATCAGTACCTCATTCTAATATGTTATAGTCTACTCTGAGAACAAATCTAAACTTAGAGAAACAATACAATGAAATTGCTAATTTCCAATATTTTAAGACTGGCAATGAAGTACATTCAAATAAGATTTTTTGTTGTCTCAAATAATAAAAATACATTCAAGAATCACTTAAGCAGAAACCATAATTTTACTGATCACACAAAGGGGTAATTTTTCATTTAAAATGCAGAATGGACACATACATTTATTTTTTCTACCTCCTGAGAACTCAGCATAAACTATAACAAAGGAAATTAAGAAAAATAATTTGATAATAAAGAAGAGAGCAAGAGGGGAGCTATTAGTGGAACTCATTTATAAGAAAAATGATGAGGATGCATATTATATTCTTAAAATCTAATTAATCTGTACATAGTTGCCACTTGAATGTGCATGTTCCTCAAAAAATATTTATGGGGGTCTTCTGTTTATATAAACATTATCAATCACCAAATCAGCAAAACAACATACCACTACCATGGCCAGATAACTGTTGATCCTGTGAATAAAAACCATGCCAGTCAGTGGTGGTGATGTTCTTATAAGACTATCCTACTAGAACATCCTCCAAAAAGGACCACAGGAGTGACTTTAGAGCTCTTTGAAGCATTTTGTTGACTCAAAATATGGGGTAAAGTGTCAAAGAGTGACCTGAAAGGGAAAATTAGATATTGGGGGCCAAAAGGATACTCATCTGAATAAGATGGCAGCATGGATGACACTGTCAGGCCTATCCCACCACTGGCAGTAGACAAGGAGTTTAAAATGTCAAGAAAGGTTACCTAAAGTAGAGGGCACTAAATTACCTAGTGCCCAAGGCAATCACAAGGCAGTACTAGATTCACACAAGAGTCAAAATTATGACTTTATGCTAATTAATTCATACAATAAAAGATTGAATATACACCCTTCATGGATCACAGCCTTGTTGTGGTGAAGAAGCTTGTATGACTCAGTAAAGCTATGAGCCATGTTATGCAGGGCCACCCAAGATGGACAAATCATAATGAATAGCTCTGACAAAATATGTTTCAGGGTAGAATGAAATGGAAACTCACTCCAGTATTCTTGCCTGGAGAACCCCATGAATAATAAGAAAAGGCAAAAAGATATGACATCAGAAGATGAGCCCCCAAGGTTGGAAGGTGTCCAGTATGCCACTGGGGAAGAACAGAGGGCAAATACTAATAGCTCCAGAAAAATGAAGCAGCTGGGCCAAAGCAGAAATGATGCTCAGTTGTGAATGAATCTAGTGGTGAACGTTCAAAGCTGTTAAGAACAATAGTTCATAGGAACCTGGAATGTTAGGTCCACGAATCAAGGAAAATTGGATGTGGTCAAGCAGGAGATGGCAAGAAGGAATATTAACATCTTAGGAATCAGTGACTAAAATGAACAGGAATGAAAAGTGAAAGTGAAGTCGCTCAGTCATGTCCGACTCTTTGTGACCCCATGGACTGTAGCCTGCCAGGCTCTTCTGTCCATAGGACTTTCCAGGCAAGAATACTGGAGTGGGTTGCCATTTTCTTCTCCAGAGGATCTTCCCAACCCAGGGATTGAACCCAGGTCTCCCACATTGTAGGTAGATGCTTTACCTTCTGAGACACCAGGGAAGTTTCAAACAGAAACAGATGAATTTAATTCAGATGACCATTATATCTACTAATATGGTAAATAATCCCTTGAAAGAAATGGAGTAGTCTTCATAGTCAACAGAAAATATTGAAATGCAGTACTTTGTGCAACATCAAAAATGACAGAATGATCTTGGTCCATTTCCAAGGTCATCATCACAGCAATCTAAATCTATGCCCCATCCTCTGATGCTGAAGAGGCTGAAGTTGACTGGTTCCATGAAGATCTACAAAATCTTTTAGAACTCACACACAAACAAAGAAGCCCTATTCATCATAGGGCATTAGAATGTAAAAATAGGAAGCTAAGAGATACGCAGAATAATAGGCAAGCTTGTGGCTGGAGAACTAAATGAAACAGGGCAAAGGCTAACAGAGTTTTGTCAAGAGAAGATGATGATCCTAGCAAACATGAAACATCTCTACATGTGAAAATCACCAGATGGTCAATATCAAAATCAAATTTATTATGTTCTTTGCAGCTGAAGATGGAGAAGCTCTATACAGTCAGCAAAAACAAGACCTGGAACTGACTGTGGCTCAGATCATCAGCTCCTTGTTGCAAAATTCAGGCTGAAATTGAGGAAAGTAAGGAAAATCACTAGGCCATTCAGGTATGACTGAAATCTAATCTCTTATGATTACATAGTACTGTCAAGTTGCTTTGGTCATGTCCAACTCTTTGTGACCCCATAGAATATTCTCTAGGCAAAAATACTGGAAGGGGTTGCCATTCCCTTCTCAAGGGGATCTTCCCAACAAAGGGATCGAACCTGTGTTTCTTACATCTCCTGCATTGACAGGCAGGTTCTTTACCATTAGCATCACATAGTGGAGGTGATGAATAGATTCAGGGGATTAGATCTAATAGACACAGTGCCTGAAGAACCATGGACAGAATTTCACGATATTGCACAGGAGGCAGTAACCAAAACTATTCCAAAGAAAAAGAAATGCAAGAAGGCTAAGTGGTTGTCTGAGGAGGTTTTACAAATAGCTGAGTATAGAAGAAAAGTGAAAAAAGGAGAAAGAAAGAGATATAAATAACTAATGCAGAGTTGCAGAGAATAGCAAGGAAAGATGAGAAGGCCTTCTTAAATGAATAATGCCAAGAAATAGAGGAAAACAATAGAATGGGAAAGACTAGAGATCTCTTCAAGTAAACTGGAGATATCAAGGGAATATTTCATGAAAGGATAGACATGATACAGCACAGAAATGACAAGGAACTAACAGAAGCAGAAGAAATTAAGAAGAGGTGACAAGAATACACAGAAGAACACTACAAAAAGGTCTTAATGACCCAGTTAACCACAATGGTATGATCACTCACCTAGATCTGGACATTCTAGAATGTAAAGTCAAGCATGTTCATTAGATGAACAAAGCTAGAGGAGGTGAAAGAATTCCAGCTATTAAAAATCCTAAAGGATGATACTCTGAAAATTCTGCACTCAACATGTTAGCAAATTTGAAAAACTCAGCAGTGGTCACAGACCTGGAAAAGGTCAGTTTTTAATTCCAGTCCCAAAGAAGGGCAACACCAAAGAAGGTTCACACTGTCATTCAGATGTGCTCATTTCACATGCTAGCAAGGTCATGCTCAAAATCCTTCAAGCTAAGTTTCAGTAATATGTGAACTGAGAACTTCCAAATATACAGCTGGATTTAGAAAAGACAGGGAAACCAGAGATAAAATTGCCAACATTCGTTGGATCATGGAGAAAGCAAAAGAATTCCAGTAAAACATATACTTCTGCTTCATTGAATATGCTAAATTCTTTGACTATGTGATCATGATAAACTGCAGAAAATCCTTAGAGATGAGAGTGCCAGACTGCCTTACCTGTCTCCTGAGAAACTATAAGCAGGTCAAGAAGCAACAGAACCAGAAATGGAAGAACTGGCATGGAACAACTGTTCTAAATTGGATAAGGAGTATGAGAAGGCCGTATATTATCACCCTGCTTATTTAAATTCTATGCAGAGCAAATCATGCAAAGTATATTATCACCCTGCTTATTTAAATTCTATGAAGAGCAAATCACGCAAAATGCTGGACTGAGTGAATCACTTGCTGGAATCAAGATTGCCAGAAGAAATATCAACAACCTCAGATATGCAGGAGATATCATTCTAATGGCAGAAAGTGAGGAGGGACTTAAGAGCCTCTTGAGGTTGAAAGAGGAGAGTGACAAAGCTGGCTTAAAAATCAACATTCAAAAAACTAAGATCATGGCATCTGATCCTGTTCAGTTCAGTTCAGTTGCGCAGTCCTGTCCAACTCTGCGACCCCATGAATCACAGCTCGCCAGGCCTCCCTGTCCATCACCAACTCTTGGAGTTCACTCAAACTCATGTCCATCGAGTCGGTGATGCCATCCAGCCATCTCATCCTCTGTCGTCCCCTTCTCCTCCAGCCCCTAATCCCTCCCAGCACCAGGGTCTATTCCAGTGAGTCAACTCTTTGCATGAGGTAGCCAAACTATTGGAGTTTCAGCTTCAGCATCAGTCCTTCCAATGAGCACCCAGGACTCATCTCCTTTAGGATGGACTGGTGGGATCTCCTGGCAATCCAAGGGACTCTCAAGAGTTTTCTCTGACACCACAGTTCAAAAGCATCAATTATTCAGCACTCAGCTTTTGTCACAGTCCAACTCTCGCATCCATACATGACCATGGGAAAAACCATAGCCTTGACTAGACGGACCTTTGTTGACAAAGTAATGTCTCTGCTTTTGAATATGCTATCTAAGTTGGTCATAGCTTTCCTTCCAAGGAGTAAGCGTCTTTTAATTTCATGGCTGCAGTCACCATCTGCAGTGATTTTGGAGCCCAAAAAATAAAGTCTGACACTGTTTCCACTGTTTTTGCATCTATTTGCTATGAAGTGATGGGACCAGATGCCATGATCTTAGTTTTCTGAATGTTGAGCTTTAAGCCAACTTGTTCACTCTCCTCTTTCACTTTCATCAAGAGGCTTTTTAGTTCCTCTTCACTTTCTGCCATAAGGGTGGTGTCATCTGCATATCTGAGGTTATTGATATTTCTCCCAGCAATCTTGATTCCAGCTTGTGCTTCCTCCAGCCTAGTGTTTCTCATGATGTACTCTGCATATAAATTAAATAAGCAGGGTGACAATATACAGCCTTGATGTACTCCTTTTCCTATCTGGAACCAGTCTGTTGTTCCATGTTCAGTTCTAACTGTTGCTTCCTGACCTGCATACAGATTTCTCAAGAGGCAGGTCAGGTGTTCTGGTATTCCCAACTCTTCCAGAATTTTCCAGTTTATTGTGACCCACGCATAGTCAATAAATCAGAAATAGATGTTTTTCTGGAACTCTCTTGATTTTCGGTGATCCAGCAGATGTTGGCAATTTGATCTCTGGTTCCTCTGTCTTTTCTAAAACCAGCCTGAACATCTGGAAGTTCATGGTTCATGTACTGCTGAAGCCTGGCTTGGAGAATTTTGAGCATTACTTTACTAGCGTGTGAGATGAGTGCAATTGTGTGGTAGTTTGAGCATTCTTTGGCATTGCCTTTTTTTGGGATTGGAATGAAAACTGACCTTTTCCAGTCCTGTGGCCCCTGCTGAGTTTTCCAAATTTGCTGGCATATTGAGTGCAGCACCTTCACAGCATCATCTTTCAGGGATTTGAAATAGCTCAACTGGAATTCCATTACCTCCACTAGCTTTGATTGTAGTGATGCTTCCTAAGACCCACTTGACTTCACATTCCAGGATGTCTGGCTCTAGGTGAGTGATCACACCATCGTGATTATCTTGGTCATGAAGCTCTTTTTTGTACAGTTCTTCTGTGTATTTTTGCCACCTCTTCTTAATATCTTCTGCTTCTGTTAGGTCCCTACCATTTCTGTCCTTTATCAAGCCCATCTTTGCATGAAATGTTCCCTTGGTATCTCTATTTTTCTTGAAGAGATCTCTAATCTTTCCCATTCTGTTGTTTTCCTCTATTTCTTTTCATGTATTGCTGAGGAAGTCTTTCTTATCTCTCTTTGCTAATCTTTGGAACTCTGCATTCAGATGCTTATATCTTTCCTTTTCTCCTTTGCTTTTCACTTCTCTTCTTTTCACAGCTATTTGTAAGGCCTCCCCAGAAAGCCATTTTGCTTTTTTGCATTTCTTTTCCTTGAGGATGGTCTTGATCCCTGTCTCCTGTAAAATGTCACAAACCTCAGTTCATAGTTCATCAGGCAGTCTATCTATCAGATCTAGTCCCTTTAAATCTATTTCTCACTTCCACTGTATAATCATAAGGGATATGATTTAGGTCATACCTGAATGGTCTAGTGGTTTTCCCTACTTTCTTCTATTTGTGTCTGAATTTGGTAATAAGGGGTTCATGATCTGAGCCACAGTCAGCTCCCGGTCTTGTTTTTGTTGACTGTGTAGAGCTTCTCCATCTTTGGCTGCAAAGAATATAATCAGTCTGATTTCGGTGTTGACCATCTCGTGATGTCCATGTGTAGAGTCTTATCTTGTGTTGTTAGAAGAGAGTGTTTGCTATGACCAGTGTGTTCTCTAGGCAAAACTCTATTAGCCTGTGCTCATCCCATTACTTCATATCAAATAGAAGAGGGGAAAAGTGAAAGCAGTGATAGATCTTATTTTCTTGGACTGCACTATCACTGCAGATGGTGGCTGTGGCCATGAAATTAAAAGATGCTTGCCCCTCAGAAAGAAAGCTGAGAGAAACCTAAACAGCATATTAAAAAGCAGAGATGTTATTTTTCTGACAAAAGTCATATAGTCAAACTATGAATTTTCCAGTAGTCATGTACAGATATGAGAGTTGAACCATAAAGAAGGCTGGAGAAGACTCTTGAGATTCCCTTAGACTGCAAGAATTCAAACCAATCCTAAAGGAAATCAAACCTAAATATTCTTTGGAAGGACTGATGCTGAAGTTGAATCCAGTATTTGGTCACCTGCTGTGAAGAGAAGACTTACTGGAAAAAAGACTGATGCTATGAAAGATTGAAGTCAAAAGGATAAAGTGATGACAGAGGATGGGATGGTTAGATAGCATTACCGATACAATGGACATGAATTTGAGGAAACTTTGTAAGCTAGTAGAGGACAGAGATGCCAGGCATGCTATAGTCTATGGGGGGGATGACTGAACAACAATAGACCAGCCTTCCATAACCCATATGCCACATTTTGGCAAATTTGGAAAAGCATCTTCTCCTTTATTTTAGTTTCATTTGCTAAAAACTTGTTTAAAAAAATATCAGTTTAGTCAGAACACGACACTTTCTACTGTAACAAATGCAGAAATGCAGCATTTTATTTCATATCATTAAACTTCATTATTCTCAAAGACAAGAATCTTTGAAGGTTTGTCACATTGCGTCACCCATGTCTACAACAGGGCATGGCACATAACTGCTAAATGTTTTGATGAATGAATGCATACTACAGTTTATCTCAAATCATTCCTGCAACAATATAGTTAACATAACTGACATCAATCAGTTCATCACAGGAAAAAAATACTTGGTTTGATCTAGTTGAGACATGTCAAATAATGTGCTAAGCTAGTTCTTTTTTTTTTTTTTTTTTCCAATAGTTCTGCTTCATCTTCTGTCCCAATTTGCCAAACTACAGTCCACCTAGCACTTCATTTATTAGAACTAGTTATTCTGATTCAGCTGTGTATGTAATTACTCAAGAATAACAAAAGTATAAGTATTTACAACTCAAGAGTATTTTGCTTACATCAGAGACACACACACTACTACAGAGCTGGATAAGTATTTTTGTGTGTGTATGTATCTTTGGGGTGTAATGAGATAAATGTTATGATTAAAGCAAAACCCAGATAACTGTGGCCAGTTGGCTTTTACATTGAATTAGAATAGGGAATGGCACCCCACTCCAGTACTCTTGTCCGGAAAATTCCATGGACAGAGGAGCCTGGTGGGCTGCAGTCCATGAGGTCGCTAAGAGTCGGACACGACTGAGCGACTTCACTTTCACTTTTCACTTTCATGCATTGGAGAAGGAAATGGCAACCCACTCCAGTGTTCTTGCCTGGAGAATCCCAGGGACGGGGGAGCCTGGTGGGCTGCCATCTATGGGGTTGCACAGAGTCGGACACGACTGAAGTGACTCAGCAGCAGCAGCAGAATAGGGAAAAGTTACATCTTGGTGTCAGTGGATTTACTGCTTGAAAAGTACATTACTATCATATACACAAAGGAAGTTGTTTTTCCTTTAAAATGAATCTGATCATACATATTTAACGCCTGAGTTTGACATTCTGGAAAGGTTTGTTCAAAAGGTATTGTCAAATACTATTTAAAAGTTAATCTACTTAACTCTATAGAACAATGAAAATATGTATTAAGGGTATCAAGCACTACTATCTTCATTTTTCTAAGTGTCTTTTGCAATTCCTGTTGTTTTAGAAATGTTACCTAGGAAAGTTTTTCTGATATTTCTCATAAAACATATTATGTATGAGTTTTAAATGTAAATTACTATATATATATGTATATATATATGGTTTGCTGTACACTTCCGGGCATTTCATTGGTTATGACTCCATCTTCTAATGTAAGAGGCATGGTTCAATCACTGCTCAAGGAATTAAGATCCTGCATGCAGCGTGGCCCAAATTAAGTAATAAAATTACTATGGTTTGCATTACTAAGCATAATCAGAAATAAATATAGTTTATAAACTATTATAATCTACATAATCTAGGAATTTACCATTTGCAAGTGTGACTCACCAAGCACAGTAATGGAGTGGGAAGTGAATGCCTGTAGGAGAACTCCCTGAGAAGGACTATGGTGAGAACTACGTGTAAGTATTAGTAAGATGATGGTTTCTTCCTTCAAAATAATCAAACACTATGTACTTGCTAATCTCAGGTGTGCTACTCACCTCTGACATCTTTATACCCCTTGCTATCCTCTTTTACTATCCTTAAAGGAAAGTGAATTTTGTAAATCAAAACATCCATGTAAATGACTACCTCTTACTATAATTTTTTCCAAGCTGTAAATTTTTTTCACTTAATTGTACCTAGTTTCAGAAAGTTGAAGTAACTTATTTAGGCCATAAAGGATGTGTGCAGCTGAGGAGCCATGAATCTGAGATGTTCTAGGTCCTGAAGCTCTTTTGCCGAACATCATCTTACCTGCCTAACTTCAGGTGCAAAATATTCAAAAAGTTTATTTCCCAAAAAAGGGAAAAGCAAAATTAACATTAGCAACAGTAATAATAAGAATATAAATGCAAATTCCTTTAGATTCACAGAGAGAATTAAAACAGTAGGTATAAATATGTTAATATAATGTATTCTAATAATGTTACAATAAATGGTTATTATCACTATGGACTAAAAATTATAATGTTGTGTTTATATATCTTAGAGGTGTATTACCCTGATAGAATCCTATTACTGTGAATTAGATCTGGAAAGCAACGTGCCCTTGACAGCATTAACTAAATCATATTAGTAATAAAAATGAATAATTAAATCACAAAGAGGTCATTGTTGTAAAATATTCTTCAAATATGATCCATGGTGCACAGGGATCAAAATATCATGTGTGTGCTGAGTCTTCTCTACTGTATAGCTCCTTGAAATCTGAACAAGAGGATAAGTCAGAATCCAAGGCAATCTGGATTGAAAGATTTCTTTGCAATCAGTTTCATGTTCCGTGACATGAAAAATGCTTGGGATAAATTAATTATATAAGGCATGACCTAAGGAAATTCAGAGTGGGAAAAGAAGCATGTGCCATTTAGATCTGGAAAAATGTATTGAATAAAATAAAAGTTCATCCAAGATGTCATGCAAAATGCAGGAACACTGATGCTGGGGGAAATACTATGCTTATTTCTTAAAAAATGTTCTTTCTATGAACCAGAAAGGGTTGTAAATATCTATTGGTTCCTCACAATTCTCATTATTACATATGATCAATCACTGTACAGGGGATAACCTAAATGTCTAAGAAAGAAGACATGACAATGACTTTTAAAAGTGAAGATGACATAGGACTTCCCTGGCAATCCAGCGGTTAAGAACAAGAGGTACAGTTTCAATCCCTGGTTGGAGAACTAAGATCCCACATGTCTCATGACCAAAATAAATAAAGAAAACATAAAACAGAAGCAATATTGTAACAAATTCAATAAAGACTAAAAATGGTCCACATCAAAAATATCTTGGAAAAAAGTTAGGATGACTGAAAAGCCCATCACTTTCTATTCTAGAAGAAAACAAGAAAATGAAGGTCAATATTGAAAGTGAGAAGGGGACATTATAACTTAATAAATATTAAATCAAAAAAATGGGGACATTTCAGTCATCAAATTATAAATTAAAGTTTCTAAGGAATAGAAATTATACACTGAATGGTTGTTATTACACAGAATCAGAATTAGATAGAGTCACATCCAATCATTCAGGACCCTTTACACCTCACACAGGGAGTACAGCTAAAGCTAAGCTATAACATATAACATGGAAAATGTACTGGAAAGAACATCAGCATTTTGAAGACATTATATCTATGAAAAAATATATTGTACAGGTGTATTTTCTTTTTAATTAATCTCTGTTTCATTTGTTTCCCTACCAAAAGTAGTTATTTTAAATAAACATATAATCATGTTAAATACGTCGGCCACCTGATGCAAAGAGCTGACTCACTGGAAAAGACCCTGATGCTAGGTAAGACTGAGGGCAGGAAAAGAGGGCGATAGAGGATGAGATGGTTGGATGGCATCATCAACTCAATGGACATGAGTTTGAGCAAACTCCAGGGGATAGTGAAGGATAAGGAATATTGGTATGCTGCAGACCATGGCGTTGCAGAGAGTCAGACACAATTTAGCCACTGAACACAACAATAATCACATCAACTTTATGAATCTGAACTCTAACATTTTCAAAAGGACACGTCCCAGAAACTAAATAATTATATGGCATGATGACTTTTACTGTAAGAAATGTACATATTTATATGGAGGAATTAAAGATGAAACTAGTTATCACCTGGATGTGGAAGAGGGTAATACACTGGGGAAGACCTCAGAGAGGAAATGATATTTGAATGGACTTTGAAGGACACAGTGTTTTATATGAACATTCAAGAAAAAGAAGTGGCATAAGTAAAAGAGTATTAATTATACAGAAACCGTAGAACTGCAAAAATCATCAGCTTACTTGATTAAAATGTGGTCAGCCGGTTTTGTTGGTTTTCTAATCCTGTCCTTATATTGTCAATTTACTTTCCAGCTGCAACTGAATTTGTCTTGCCCAGGTCTTGAGCCACTTCCCTCTAACTACTAGCTACTCCTTTCTGATGCCTAACTGGAGCCCAAAATTAATGTAGTTATCTCACTTTTGCTGTATGTTTTGGTTCCAGGGCACAGAGGTAGCCACATGGCCTCTGGGCAGTGAGGTTTCCTGTTTCTAACCTTATATATCCAGTTGTCATAAATAGTGTCTATTTCTCTTTGCTACATAATTCCAGTCCCACTCTGAGACATGTTTCACCATGCATTCTCATTTTCAAGAGACTGTTACTAATAGTTCACTTTGAAACTGGTCGTTTTCTGATAATTGGCTCACCCTCTTTTCTCTGATTTGCAACTACCATATAATTAATATGATTCATTTGGAAGCAATGCTGTTCTTATAATTAACACTTTCAACATATGAAAAAGAAGTAATACTTTGGTTGGATGAACTCTTTTTTAGCTTATGTTCTTAAAAGAATTTTACCAACGGCCTCACCATTAAACTGTGACACGTTCCATAGATGCATTTGTCATAGCTCAGTGCTCGTGCAGAAGGTATACCTTCAGCACTGCACAGCACCTATTCTTCAGGATCACTTAAACATCATCTCTTTTGTGAAGGATCCCCTGACCAGTCTCTAATGGCCTCCCATTTGTATTAAGATATATATTTTTCATGCATCCACTTTAGAATTAATAGCATTATTTTAAAATTTATTTTATTAGAATTAACTGCTTTACAATGTTGCATCAAATATTCTTAGATGTAAGTCTTCACCACATGAGCTCCTTGAGAGCAGGAACTCTGGCATTTGTTTCCATGATGCCATTCTTAGCACAGCACATGACACACAACCAGTGTTTAACATCTATTCTTCAAAGCAACATTGAATGAATTCAAAGCGTTAACAACCTCAAAAGTGGATATGTATTTTTAATATAAATACTAGCTTTGTTAAGAATGTGAGGGACTTCCCTGATGATCCAGTGGTTAAGACTGTGTTTCCATTGCAGGGGACACAGGTTTAGTCCCCGGCTGGGGAATTAAGATCCCACATACCATGTGGCACTGCCAGAAATTAAAAACAAAACAATAATTTGAAAAAGAATGTTACAGTAAAGTGGGCAGATTATTAGATGTGTGGATGGAAAGGAAACACAGACAAAAAGGTAAGAAAAATCAAGGAAAGAACATTTTTACTGTATTGCATGCATTTAAAAACTCCCCAACTACTTTGATTTAATCTAAGTAATGTGAAATAATTAGTCAGAATACATTTTTTCCACTTTCTTTTCTATTGTTCTGCCCAGCATCATTCTGTAAGTTTTCTCTCCAGAGAAAAGAGAGAAGCACACTATTCTTTTATAAAAGACTTCGAGGTCATATCATACAAAGCACTAAATACAGAACTGTTATTATAATAAATGCAGTGTATCTGTATTCTTACTGCACCCAAGTGCATATTTACATTATAATTGAATATGTATTTGTTGTATGCAAATCTGTTTGCTGAGACTACAGTGAGGGTATCTGAAAAAAATACTTTTCTAATAGAATAGCTTGCATCTTAGTCCTTGTCACATTCAAGGATATATGAAAATCCATCAGAGCACTAGAAAATATGGTCAAGAAATGTAATCTGTCTTTATTTAGTTTAAGCCATAGCAATGATCAACATCTGGAATTCCTAAATGAGAAATGAAGTACATTCCTAAAATAGACTCCAGCAAATATTACTTAAAATATTTACTGAATTTTAGTTCACATACCTAAAGTTATGGTTAAATAATGTATGTGATTTTGTGTCCTTTCAATATATTTCCTGCACATTGTTTTTTCATAGGAACATTTATATTCCAGCTAAAAATCACAAAGATCCTTCAATTCACTACTTCATATATTTAAAAAATGGATGTAAACTCAGTATTTTTATACTCTAATAGCTAGGTAAGGAAAAGACCTGTCTTTCTTATTCTGCAAATATGAAAAGTATTCAACTAATAAATCTGCCCTTAATAATGATTTGATTATATGTAAAGCGTAAACTATTTTGATATGACTTTACCTTATAGTATTATTAATCATGAATTCAAGCATAGTATTTAAAAATAATAATTTTGGCTAACTGACAAGGTGGAAACACGGTGGAGAAACAAACAGCTTAGTGTGGAGATGAATCACTCTGTCTTGATGAGTATCAGTGGCTCATTCAAATGAAAATATCTATCAGTTTGAAGAATAGCTGGATGGGTAACACATGGGCTGTGATTGCGGCTCTGAAAGTGACAACATACCAAAGTGACTATCAAAGTGTGGGAAAAGATGTGTGCCGAGGATGGAATCAGATGAAAGCAATGTTGAAAACACCATTCTCAAACATTTTCCGTACTAATACACATGAGAAATGTCATTTTCAGATAAAACGCATTCAGATTTTACTGAATCTTTCCAAATACGTTTGAAGATATAAAGCGTTATCACAATTAATAATGAGTACATAGCGGTGTCAATTCTGGAAATTATGCCATAACTAAATCAGTTTCAGATTATGTGCAAATCCTAGTTACTGAGTAAAGCTCTACTACTAAATAAATTTTTCAAATAATATGGGAAGTTTATACATTTTTAAGTTTACAAATTTTTAGGTTTTTTAAATGCATAAATTTTGGCCATAAGGAAGACTATAATGAGGACTGTAAGATCTCACATCCCACTTCAAATACATTGATAAAATAGAGCCTATGCTTGTGTCTATGTATTTATATGCATATAAGACCCTGATGCTGGGAAAGATTGAGGGAAGGGGGACAAGGGGACGACAGAGGATGAGATGGTTGGATGGCATCACTGACTCAATGGACATGAGTTTGAGTAAATTCCAGGAGTTGGTGATAGACAGGGAAGCCTGGCGTCCATGGAGTCACGAAGAGTCGGACACGACTGAGCGACTGAACCGAACTGAATCTGGATAGACTATATGATTCATCCATATCTGTGACTAATAATACACTAATAGACGTATGCTGCAACTGCTAAGTCACGTCAGTCCTGTCCGACTCTGTGCGACCCCATAGACGGCAGCCCACCAGGCCTCCCCGACCCTGGGATTCTCCAAGCAAGAATACTGGAGGGGGTTGCCATTTCCTTCTCCAATGCATGAAAGTGAAAAGTGAAAGTGAAGTCGCTCAGTCGTGTCCGACTCTTAGCGACCCCATGGACTGCAGCCCACCAGGCTCCTCCGT